>NC_137224.1:12838107-13438107 GCF_949987685.1 Ammodytes marinus | reverse complement strand
TTCACTTGCCATATAGAGGGGAGATAGATCAGATTTTAATGTGCTCCTGGCTCAGCCCGGGCTGACAGGGGGAACAGAGAGCCACACCGGGGACGTCTGATTACTGTCAGCCTCCATATGTCAGCACATCACTACGCATACAGCGGCAGCAACAGAGGCATGCTGTATATGGCTGTGTTCACGTTTACGCCAAACCCGAGTGTTGAAGCTGAGCTGTCATAAGTGCATGGATACTATTCCCTCCATCATCTGACCTTATTCAGGAAGAACAGGAGCATGGGGGGGGGGGGGGGGGGGGGGGGGGGTGACCGTCTGGGGATAAAAGGAGGTGGAGGGTAGGTTCTTGTAGCCAATTAGGGTTATCAATTAGCGAGATGGGGTATAGTGAGATGAATGAGTGTTGGCAAGAAAAGCCTTTTTTTCTCTTTCTTCACAGGCAGACTTATGCACGGACAAGAGGGGGAGAGACAGACAGGAAAAAGAGGGTTGGAAGAAGGAGGGGAAAAGGCGCTGAGAGGGAAGCAGTTGGAAGCAATCCAACACGGGCGAAGGCGACACTTTGACAAGCTGCATGCGTTGCCATGGTTACCGGTCGCCTGTGTGTCATCCCTTTCTTGCATCCCCCCGCCAGCCATCCTTTTTCCCCCGCCCCGACATATTGGGCGAAAGAAAAGACACAAAGGGGGGGAAGAGGAAGAGGCGATAATAGGACGGAAAAGGGTTCAGAGAAAAAGGAAAGATAGAATACAAATGGATGGAAAGAGAGCGATGAGAGAAGAATGAGGCGGTGATTAGACAAAGGCATGGAAAAGGGCAGGGTAAAGGGAGGGCGGGCCATTGAATATGGAAGGTGGAGGTGTTAAGGCAGAGAGAGCAGCCAAACTTGGGTTGGCTGAAGGGCAACGGGGAGGAGATGATAGACGGATAGGACACAGAATGAGAATATATAGACGGGTTGAAGGAGGAGGAGGATGAGGGCAAAGAGGAGTGCAATGCCATCAGCAGGTGAACCATCTCAGTGTTTAACCCCCGGGGACCTCTATTACCTTCAGCGCAGCGACTGCTACTGACCCCAGCCCACCACCCACTTATCAGCATGTTCCACACAGGCTCAAGATTTAGCCCTCCAGCCATGATATCGGTACACGCCAGTGGGTGTCTCACCTGAAGAAGACTGACACACGGCCATATGGAATGCATTCACCTTAGTTGTTGCGAAACTTTGACTGATTTATCAGGCTATTCCTGTTTTGTTTTTTTACAGTTTACAATTAGTCTGCAACAATTTTTTATACTTGATAAATCACTTTGTTAGTCATTTTTTAAAAGCCAATGGCACACAGCCAATACTACAGACTTCTTTGGTCTCTGTGAACCAGCCTGTCAGGCTTGAACAGGGAAGTGCATGTGTGCAGAGGCATTTACAGGACAGATTCATTTGCATGGCATCAGATTAAAAGAAACCTTTGAATCATATCGGCTGCCCTCAGGACTCGCCAACAACCGGGCCACTGACTCTGTAATTACCACAGTGCACGTTCTGGCCTGCTGTTACAACCATTATCATCATTATTATCATTACGCTCACACTTTACCACTGTGGCACTGCTATGGTGAAGGCCATAAGATCCAAGCTGTCCAAACTCCCCTCTCTCTATCTTTAGAGGAGACTACACTAAAGAGAAACACCAAGGGATGTCTTTCCTTGACGCAAACAACCATCAAAATACACTTCCTGGCGTTTAAACACAGAACAGCCAGAGGCATTTTCAAACACAGCTCAATGCAAACTAGTGTGAGAAAATTATGAAAGGGGACATCATATAACAGCCTTATTCTCAATATGTCAGAATAGTAATCACAAACCCAAGTCCTTATGAGAGAGAGATATAAATAAGCCAGATAAGACTGGAATGACACATGGTGGACATATGACCTGTAGTGTTAGTGGCTGAGTGCTGCTGACCGATCCAGTCGCCTTATCAGAGGCACTGGGATAGAAAGATTATCAGGGTGCAAGTCAGGGACTATCAAGTGCGTCTGTGTGTGTGTGTGTGTGTGTGTGTGTGTGTGTGTGTGTGTGTGTGTGTGTGTGTGTGTGTGTGTGTGTGTGCATTCTGATCATGAGCATATGTGAGCCCGCATAGGCCCGAAATAGCCTGAGCTCAGCATTGCAACCTCCTGCAGACAAAGACTAATAAACTCACTAATGTTGCCACTGTTGCTTTCTCTTTCTCCCCCTGCAGCATTTTCATGTGGTCCAGTATGACAGGGCTGCAATAGCCCATTCTTCTTTAGACCTGCAGTGTATGAAGCACCTCAAACTTTTCTTTTTAGCATCAAAGTTGCCAACAATCTAATGTGTTTTTGAAGAAATGCTGGGCCAGTCACACCTTAAATGTATAAAGTGTATCTATATATATATATTTTCAATATAAAAAAGGTGTAAGTTTGCACCTTTACCCCCTACACTCTGAACATCTAAGCATTGACAGTGACTGAGTAATCCCTTTCTCTTAACAAAAAGGCCACACTAAGATGCCCTTAAGCAAAGCACTTGACCACCAGGTGTTTTGTGGCTTTGCTTAGTGGCCGCTGGGACACTCTGGTTGTTGTGGGAAGCCTTCAGTGAATGTGACAGTTTCAACCTGGAGGGCAGAGCTCCAAAAAAAAAAAAAAAAAATCCTGGATAAGGAAGAGAATAAATGTGCCCAATGTTTAGGCGGGCAGAAGGTTTTGTTAAAAAACAGGCTTTCTTGTTCACAGTCCAAAATCTTTTGGCAGGTTTGACTTCATTCTAGTTTAATTAGAGAGCCCTTTTCTAAATCAAAGGCTGCCGTATGGAGTCCCAGAGGTAGAAAAAAAAGCCTGTCATCAGCCAGTGTGAGTGATTTGGTCTAGACCTCAGCTTAATAGGACCGCATTTTGCTCGACTGTGGCCTTGCAAACTGTCTATATGAACATACAGGCATGAGCAGGGTAAGCCCTACAATCAATAAAGCAGGCAAGCATTTAAAGTGTGGAAATATTGGCTTCATCTCCAGCCCGAGGACTTGCTACAAATCGAAAAATTATATTGACACAGTTGAGTCAGCCTCTTTGAGACCGCATTAAAAATGTGTCTGTGAAAGAATATGTGTTGGTGAAGTATCAGCAAATGGCTGTTATCACTTATGTGTTTGTACAGTAAGTGACTCACTAGTGTGACCACAGAGTATCTTCTCACTCCACCCACAAGGGATTCCTCTACTTGCTATAAAAAATACACACACACACATTCATAAAAATGCAACTGTGTGGACATGATCGCACACACACACACACACACACACCTGCCTAAGGCTCTCAGGTCTGTTGATCAATGTGTTGCAGATGGGCCACTCGCGACCCCTTAACCCTATAGCAGGTAATCAATTGCTGACCCTCGCCTGAATGATTGGCCAATCTATCTGTCAGTCAGCCCAAACCCCCAGTAGGGCGGTTAATCATCGAAAACACATGACACATTAAAACCTGGAGTTAAAGACAAGACAAGACATAGAGCTGGAAATGTATACTCCAAACACACACACCCTCGACACAATTCTCCAGGGAGCACAGGCCAAATATACTCGTGCTTACTTGGGCAGAATCTGCCTTCAAGTCTGTTTTTTTGCCCTAACCCTTGTAAATTTTGGAGATGGTAGACCAAGCTCAATGCAAACACACACATCTGATTGGACAGTGAAAGAGTCGGTTTGGGTAGAGGACTCTTAAGAAACCAGATGTCAGGAGAAACATTTGTCACAACCCTAAATATGGCCACTGACGCTGTGCTTTTCACAGCAGTGCTGGGAAAAAAAGACACAAGTTTAAAGTCAAAATAATAGCCATTATTTTAGAGGAAAAAGATGTTTCACTGCCCCATGGACGTGAAAGAGCTGAATAATTTCGCAAATTCTTTGTTTGCGTGACCCTGAGATGATATGATGTGGGGCATGTGGTAAAGAGGAAAAAACAAGGAGAATCACAAGGAAAAAAATTCACAGGTGCAGCAGACACACAAATCCATGTGCATACAGCGTGATTGCTGCAAAATGCTGCTAATGCAGCAGTTACAATTAACCAGGATCTTAGGGATTTTTGCTTCATTTGAAGGATGAAGAAAAATAGATAATGCACCAAACAATCCATCTATACATCCATTCATCTTATAAATCCATCCATCCAGTTTCACACACGCCCCCCCTCCCCCCTTTCCAATAACCATGACATGATGGCCCCCCTCAGTGGCTGTGGCTCATGATCTGACCTCACATTCTCGGGGCACACGCGGCTCCATGATGCTTGCATCCGTCTCGTCGCCTCACGCTCTCATTCCCCCACCGCGCAAACAGCCCCTTGCTATCAATCCTGACATCAACCTCTCAACCCCAGCCTCCGCGACTCAATCCCTGGATAGACAGTAGAGGTGGCCGGGAGCCCGTAACCATAGAAACCTCTGCCGCTGCCTGCTTGCTCGCTTACCTGCTCTTGTATGAGCTGAAACAGGGAGCTTCTATCCATATACTGGCCAGGGAGGTGAGGGGAGCCGCCGAGGACAAGGGCATAGGGAGGAGCGAGAGAGGAGTGGTGGCGGTGGTGAGGATGGGATAAGGTTGAAGGGGATTTGGTTTGAGGTAGCAGCTGGTGACTAAAATTGTAGCATCAGGGCCCTTCGTAGCTGCTGCTTCCCCCCCACTCCCTTGGTGATAGAGAAAGCCTGGTGAGCTCGGCCCCTGGTTTTCCTTGCCGGTGGTGTTGCTGGAGTAAGGTACAGGTGCTGTGTGGCTCCGAGTCGTGGGGCTGAGAGTGCGGAAAGATGCTGGTGCAAATGAGGCCGTGACTCTGCTGTGTGCCAGAGCAGCGTGGCGCGGCAGTGAACCCACAGCTTCGGCAGACGACGGGCAGGAGGCACACAGACAGGCAAAGGCAAATCCAGAAGCAGCTCTCATTCACTCTCCTCCTCGCTCTCCTCTATCCCATTGTACTGACTGCTACCTCTCTCTCTCTCTTCCCTCTCCTCATACACACACTGCGCCGCCTGCATACCAATGAGGCAGGGGAGGGAGGCAGCCTCTCTCTTCCAATTGGAGAAGGGGAAGGAGTGGCGGTGGGCTGCGGCTCCTCTCCTCACTACAAGTAAGGCGTCTCGGGGTGGGGAGCGGGAGATGGGGCTCCACTGCGGCTTTGCGCTTACTACTGGCACAGACACAGACACACAAACCCACACACACGTCTGCTGTTAGGCTGTTACTGACAGACAGATACACACACAATCCCACACGTTGTAAACAAGACAAAAAGCTACAAATATACAAGCATGTGGGGACTCGTAAAATGAACACAAAGGAGATGAATGGCATGGAAGACAATACAAAACCACTTATTATACCAACAGCAAATAGTCGGCTCTGTAACCCTGTACTGTACATGTCTGAGCTAATTAAAAGCGCTGTCACATAACCACATTGTGTGCACTGCTGCACAATCAAGCAAACGCCCACCATGAACACCCATGCACAAACATAACATTTAATTAAACTGTTTTAGATTGTTCACTGATCCCCCAATGAGCTCAAATGAACACTGCTGCAACAATCATGCAAGACCAGAATCCTCTATACACAATAGTTGATTATGAGTAATGCCAGAACAATGGCTCTTTTTTATGTTAATCTGATGCATAATAGAGAGTGGCGTGCAGGGAGCAGTGCAAGAGGGTCACAACATATAGACGATGAAAAGGAACTTGTTAGTGCCTTGAGTGGGCAGCAGGCAGCGGCTGAACTCCAGTCTATCCAAAACCTCTTCAAGAGGTGTTTTCTTTTCCGCACAAATCCGCAGTGACCCCTCCTCCTCAGGACTATACATGTGAAGGGGAGGAAGCAGTGAGGGGACGTAAATAACTTAACTATTGAAATAAAAGAAGAAGCCTTAAACACCCCAGAGCTGATTGTAGCTGAAGCCGTCATCGGGGTTGTGACCTGGTGAGGACTTCAGTTTACCCGTGTGGCGGACACAGGTTGTGCTTCTTGTCCTCTGCTTGGAGATTTACCACCAGCAGTGTAACTCAGCCTCTGGCGCGGTGATAAACAGTGCCTCTGCCTGTTTAAGTGCCATAATTGCACCAGATGTTTGGACTCTCATTTTTCTTACAGGCGGGGAAGGCTTATACATTTTCTAAAATATCTGGACCTAACTCATCACGGTAATGTATCTTGTGCTTCACTGGCTCAAACTGGGGCCGTCGACTATATGAAGCGACGGGTAACGGCTGTAATTGTCTTGATGGATTCGGGCCAAGGCCACTTTGAGCATGGCACAGCTCCCAGACGTTCCCTTTTGTCACCTTTCACTGTGTGCATCTGACACACTCTTGTTTATTTCAAACCTTAACAATAGCCGTCCAAGTCTACAGCGACCGCAGGATTCCCCTTCCCTGTGAGGGAGGACTGAAGTCGCTCCATTGGGGGTGTTCTTCCATTACTAATCTATTTTCAGAATTCATTTGTCTCCAAAGCTCTGTAGTTGTGAGCATGGATAAGGCAAATGTAATTATGAGGTCACTGCTGAAGGATTTGCAATCTGCAATAAGGGAGACAGGCAGAATGAAACTGGATGTAACTGTTGCCTTGGTAACCTCAAAGGACTCCCAATATCAAACAATGATCGACAAGTACCCTGAACAAAAAGAAAAAATCTAGAGCAGTAAGAAAATAAAGCAGCAAACCCACTGAAGGGAAAACACCCAAGCTTTGCCAGTTATTGTAACAGTGCATGAACAACATCAGCACAGCACATTCTTGGCTTCATTACAGAGAAATATAAATATACACGCAGCACTATTCCGTCACGCAGCATCACATAAAAATGCAAAAATTGCTTGGATGGAGCAAACATGGCACTGGAAGCAGGTAAACAGCGTCCCAGAATATATGAAAGAGATGCCAACTAGGCTCACAGCCCCACCGACGGCCATTGCCAGCATCATTGTTTCCAATGTACTACCACCAAGTGACATCATCCAGATGAGTGACAGTGCGAGATAAGCCTCCAGTAAAATACGCTAACAACTGAACGGATTCTCCTGAGCCTGACTAAACCCCTTCATGTTGCAGACGGTAGGGCGAACGCATGCAGCCTGCTCCTCTTTAACAAGGCCTGAGAGCAGCAGACAAAATGTTTGACTGGCCTCTGCGTCAGTGCGGCGGGAGAATAACAAGGCCTTTCAGGGAGCCAGAGAGGCACATTAATTAGAGCACTTCCTTGTAGGCTTAATGACCTCCAGGTCCACAAGGCAGGTGTTTATTTATCGGCGCCTGCGTTTGGCTGGCTGGATGTTTCTGTCAGGGGAGTGGGTGAGAAGAAGGAGTTATAAATGCATGCCCTTACAGGTCTCAAATCAGTTTGTCTTAAGTATACACAGGCTTTGCCAGGTTCTCAGCATGATTAGGGGAATGGTCTTAGTTTTAGGATTGACTTTACAGCAGGATTCGTTCCCTGTTAGCATAAATTGCTGTTGCACCAAAATGTATTTAAATATTGGTTTAGTCCACAAGAGCAGAGGAAGGCAGGCATAAAGACAATCCTGGAAAATAGAATGTAGGTGTTTTGTACAACCTCTGTAATATGCAGAGGTTTCTTCTTGAATAATTTGAGCTGTATGGTATGACATGTGATCATCTTGGTTGTTTTGCTGTTGTATGGGCTGGGCACCATTTGGTTCAAGATACCTCAATAAAACAAACAAAGGGGGCACCCTTAGCTCAGTTGGTAGGGTGTCTCCCTCCCCCCCCCCCCCCCCCAGGCCGGGCCCAGCAGCAGACCCGGGTTCGATTGCGGTAGTGATTGCGCAATAGAGGGGAATCACCCGCATGATGAAAAAACTTCAGAAAAATGAATCAGGTCACTGAGTAACACAGTTTAGTCCAAACTGCTCCACTTAGAATATCTCTTGGGGACAAAAACAAAAATGGAAGAAAGAGAAGAGGTTTACAGTAAGGAGGTAGATGGAGAATTAAGAGGAGGAGGGAAAAGTGAAGGGGGAAGTGAGAATAATGAGGGGTGTACTCAAAGGACAGCCCCATCTCTGCAATATTCAAACGCTCATACAGAGACAGGGCTGCGGCCCAAAAACATAAAAGTCTCTATTTGAGAAGCTTCTTGTGATTGATTAAGGGAGTCACTGCAGTGAGGTTTAAGTGTGCAGAGACCTCTGGTGTCGAAACCTACAGTTGCACCCATAAGCGAGGGGCAGCCCAGATAGCTGACATCCACAAAGACAAACCACAAAGTATTCAAGGACTGCCACCTATGATATCCCGCTTGAGTTTAAACTATCATCACTCCTATACTTTCATGAGGACCATGTTTAGGATACAGCATATATCAACAGCATATCTTACTACTGCCGACAAGTATTGTATTGTTCCCACTTTTATTACTATCTAAAATGGTGCAAACATAACTATACAATTATATATCCTTGTTTTGTGTGGGCTGATCTAAATATATCTAAACCAATTCTAAGATTATATAGATTAGAAATAAAACAATGACTCACTTGTGTTTAAGCTACTACTGCCCTCTGTTGGTAAAAGGAGCTCTGGTTAGAAGTCACTAGCAGACACTATAGCTGTATCCCATTCCAGAGGCCGCATCCTTCTAAGGACGCGGTCTACGTGGTCTATGAAGGCCATAGCCTGTGAAGGCCGATTCGAAGGCCGAACGAGCGTTGTTAATTGGGCAGGTCTCGGTTTACGAGCATTTCCGGTTTGCGTAACAAGCCGATACCTTGCGTGACGACTCGCCGCTCCTGTGCTGCCAAGCAACCCTGATTGCTGCCAACGGAAACAGCCTTGTCAACGGAGGAAAAAAGAAAAAGAAGTTGCCTACCAGACGAAAAGAAAAAAAAATACAAGAAAAAAAGAAAGGAAGCTAAAAGTTAAGAAGATGGAGCAACACATTGCTGTTTTGTTATTTTTAATTTTATTTTATGCCATCTCTGAAAAAAACGCAATGAATCTTGGGATATGTTGGGCCGCGAAGGATACATCTGTTAGACCTTTCAAAACCGTGAAACGAAGGCTGCATTTCTCGGCCGGATATGAAGGAACATTCCAAATGGAAAAAGCCTTTGCGCGCCGCTATAACGCAATCGGTCTTCAAATGCAGCCTTCGTAGGCTGCGGCCTATGGAATGGGATACACCTTATGAGTGGACTTTGAGAAAAGTACTTCCGTCTGTTCTAAGGACACAGTGAGATATAAAAGTATACTACCAGCAGGGGAACCATAAAAGCTATTCCAATCATCGTTTTGTATCTTTAGAGTCAGGTTTTTATATAAGAACACAAATTTTATATAAGAAGACAAATTTAGAAAAGCCTGTACATGAAACTGTAATTTCTCATTGTGGTCAAAACATGACTGAGGACAATTTGATCATTGCATTAAAAAAAGAAAAAAGAAATATCAAATTATAGTGAATTGCAGTCATCACAAACAGCTCCGGTTTAGAGGCAGCCTGATGCAGCAGCGTATGTTACTCATGTACTCTACCTAAGTCTCAGAGTATTAAAGGGCAAAGGATAAAGTCAGGATTAGGGCTAATTGTAGCATTCTTGAAGGGAGTCCAATCAGATGTGATAGCTTGTGGTCAATATGTCACACGTATAGGTCACAGCATCAGAAATATAGTTTTACAACACTGCATTTTAGTTTCAATATATTTTTATATTACTTTGTTATCATGGGGTCTGGATGGAAATGTTAAACAGTTCTACCAAAATGCTGTGCCATCTTTAAACATTAGAGAGACAATGGCTTCTGTTAAGAGTCATCTCAGCTGGATTGGGTGACAGCCCACAGGTGCTCTTAGAGACTGCGTCCAATGAGGGGCCTGACATGCGAGGGGCTGTTTGACAGCTGATGTTGTGCAAATAGTTACCTGCTCTACATACTGAGATGATTAAGGAGCAGGAATGGCAAGATGTACACAAAGGGTGCCTTGGTGCAGGCCAAACTGACGGGCCTCTGTTGGCCGGCTTGTGCAGGAGTCAGCACGGCACTTGGCCACCGACACCTGCTTGCATGTCCAAGTGTTGCGACAACTGTCAAAACCACACACACACACACACACACACACACAGACCCACACCTTCTACAGAGCACAGTAGCACTCCAAGCTGGCCCGAGGACAAGTTTATTAGAGCCGCCAGTGTGTCAATGCCTTGTTCTCACTTTCTGTTGTCCCAACATGGCACCCTGTTAGTTTAGTGCTGGACTACATCGCCGAGACATGAGCGATCTGATGTGAGGCAGCGTAATGAGCAGCTGGACTAAACGATTGCCAGCTCAAGGGCACGGCTGGCACTCCACTACTGTATACAGGATCAGTGGTTTGCAAAAGTATTCATACCCCTTGAACTTTTCCACATTTTGTCACGTTACAACCACATAAGTACATTTATTTTATTGGGATTTTATGTGATACACCAACACAAAGTGGCGCAACATTGTGAAGTGGAATGAAAATGAAAAGTGGTTTTGATTTTCTTTTATGAATAAAAAACTGAAAAGTGTGGCGTGCAAAAGTATTCAGCCCCCTGAGTCAATGCTTTGTAGAACCACCTATCGCTGCCATTACAGCTGCAAATCTATTTGAGTATTTCTCTACCAGCTTTGCACATCTACAGACTGATATTTTGTCCATTCATCTTTGCAAGATAGCTCAAGGTTCAGATTCAGCATCAGATTGGATGGAGTGTCTGTCGACAGCAATTTTCAAGTCTTTCTCAATATTCTCAATTGTTTTTAGGTCTGGACTTTGACTTGGCCATTCTAACACATGACTTTGCTTTGATTTAAACCATTTCATAGTAGATCTGGTTGTGTGTTTAGGGTAGTTTTCCTTCTGGAAGGTGAACCTCTGCCCCAGTCTCAAGTCTTTTGCAGACTCTAACAGGTTTTCTGCCCTGTATTTGGCTCCATCTATCTTCCAATCAACTCTAACCAGCTTCCCTGTACCTGCTGAAGAAAAGCATCCCCGTAGCATGATGCTGCCACCACCATGTTTCACTGTGGTGATGGTGTGTATAGGGCTTCTTTATAGGTCCATGGTATAGGGTGGTTTGTAGTGTTAGTTTAAGCCACACATTGCATTTTGCATTCAGGCCAAAAACTTCACGTTTGGTCTCATCTGACTATGCATGGCTTTTGGCAAGGGTTGGAGGAAGGTGCTCTGTTCACCATTTTCTGACATTTTACGGACCAAAACACTAATCGCTTAATAATAGATTAATCGAGAAAATAATCGACAGATTAATCGATTATCAAAATAA
Source organism: Ammodytes marinus (assembly GCF_949987685.1). Lineage (NCBI taxonomy): Eukaryota > Metazoa > Chordata > Actinopteri > Uranoscopiformes > Ammodytidae > Ammodytes > Ammodytes marinus. Next base: position 13,426,745 of record NC_137224.1, on the reverse strand, counting down.
TCATTAGTTGTAGCCCTAATTACATGCACAAGAAGGAAAAAGCCAGTATACAGTATGTATGTGGACCAATACACGTATGTATTTTATGGAAATAATGTTAGATAAGCTGCAAATAGAAGAATAAAAAATTTCAAAAAAAGTTTTTTGAATTTTTTAAAAACTGGGGTTACTGTTTGTTTTAAAATGGTAATTATACTGAAGTCCTGTGAGATTGTAACAGAGATTCACAACTACACAAATAAACCTGTCTTCGGCTAGATAGCATTACCGGTATTCTTCATTTAGACGTTGACTTCATCAGTGTTATTTGATATTATGTTATTTTATGAAAAACCAGTGGGATTTTCCTTTCACAAATTTCAATGTGTTCCTGACCCAAACACCCAACAGTTGGATTGTCTCTCACATTTCTTCTGAAATTAGAAAACGAAGACAACATTACTCACATGGAAACACACACACACACACACACACACACACACAATCAAAAAATACCCAACAACATCAAGTTCAGTTTTTCATGTCTAATTTGAGGACTGGCACACTGGAGAGTACCTTCCCTTTCATACCGAAATTATTAATTAGCCATTTTGTTTTTTTACATTTTTGAATGTCATCTCTAAGTAAAAACTGCAAAGTCTACAGCTTACAACAAAATAACATAGCGCTAGACCAAACGGGTCCTGAAACAACAACAACTTTCAAAATCCCAAACAACATATTGGATTTTCCAAAGATAATAGAACACTGTGTTAAGGTGTTCAAAGAGCATTCCTTGTCCAAGTGGTCATCAGAATCAGAATCAGAATCAGCTTTATTGGCCAGGTTTGCGTAAACAAACAAGGAATTTGACTTCGGCAACCATTGCTCTCCAAGTACAACATTCACTAAAAACTAAAACATTAAAAATACTGTTAAGTAAACAATAGTACTTGTTTTACATAACTACGCAGCTAATTGAAGAGCCACCTCTATTAAAAAGTACTGCTGTGTGTGTGTGTGTGTGTGTGTGTGTGTGTGTGTGTGTGTGTGTGTGTGTGTGTGTGTGTGTGCGTGCATATGCGCGTGCCCGTGCATGAGTAAAATGCATACAACAACAAATCTGATTAGCCAACACATTTTAGGACTGGTGCCTGGTGTACCTTTTTATTCAACATGTCACTAATTCATATTAATGTTGCATCATTTTGACTGAAGTATTAGGGCTCTCTCGCTAATCTTCAGGGATTTTAAGGTGCAGGATGGCCTCTCTAAAATGTTCATGATGTGTAATATGAAGAAGACCTACAATGTTACTGCTTGACAAGCATTAGTAAAGAATTTGTCAAACTGAGAAGTAATGATAAAAGTGTAAAGAAACGCTGCAGATTCATAGCAAAAAAAGGAATAATCTAATTTTAAACCTGTTTCTAGTCTTTCTCTTATTTTCACCTGCATAAATAAGTTTTGGACCATTTGAAAACTGATCCACATCCCTGACACAGGGCACACACTGAGTCCTTCAGAGGTGAAAAGGTGAGTAACGGTACCCAGAATGCTTTTGGGCCCCGAGGCAGGACAAGACTTGAGAGGGTTTTAGGCGGCTAAAATTACAAACTGGCATCAGATAGGTTTTAGAGGTTCAAAGAACACTCCTGACACCACAGTGTGGCTGTCTCCTGTAAATTCATGCATGATATCCCTCCTACTCCACTCTCTCTGACTTATGACAAATGAACCAGCACTGGATTAGGCATTATGTAAGCTGAGGATCTTTTCACTTCAAACACAGGCATGACTATACAGATAGACCTGTGAGGCTGGATTACAGTATGTTAGCAGCAGAAGTGATTAAAAAAATTAAGTTGGTATTTTCTTGAGTAATCGCTTGATCTTAACATCAAGAAAATATTGAGAATGCCCATCATAACGATTACTTCATCAATTACTTTTTTTGGTGTGCAAAACTAACAAATACCAAACATATATAAGGCAAGTAAAAGCAACACATTTGAAGAGCTGGAATCATAATGTTTGGCATCTGTACTAATGATAAATATAGTTTCAAATTGTTTTTTTTTTGTCAGTCCACTAATTGATTAATCAACTTATCCTTATCACTCCTCCAAAACAATAAACACATCAGGGTGTAGGGTCACTCTTGCACGGACAGGTTAAGACTAATAATCATTGGATTAAATGCTAAATAAAGCCCAATTATAATTAGTAGCATATGAAACATTAACGCACCACGAGCAGCTAAATAATAAATAATAAAAATATCCCCGTTGGTCAAGTTGCGGCTCGCTATGCTGATGGTGACTTTGTGATCGTAGCACGCAAGGTCCAATCGGTGCGGAGGACGACCCTCTATCGGCGGTCGAAGGGAGTGGACTGACCAGGGGGCAGAAGTCTGTGTGTTTGGGCTGCTGGTTCCTAAACGGGCCACAAGCGGACAAAGACAATAACACACCACGCTGGACAATCGGTGACAAAAACAACGGACCCATACCATATACACCCACTACCGCCTCTCCCCCCCACCCTAAAGAAAATACCACAACAAGCCGAAAGCTATGTCCCTGCTCTGCTGCACATGACCCGAGTGGAAAACAATAGGCATGTTGTTCATGTTATCATAGAGACATGTCTGTGTGCTTTAACAATAAGCACATAAGCAGCGCTCTACACAGCCTCTTCATCTCCCTCCCTCCTTCAGGCACACATTCTTTCGCGTAAACACGTTTTCATTCACCCTGTCATCTATCTACCCCGCCCCCCTCTCTTTTATGCACGTTGAGCTATATAGTCGGCTATAACTCATTCTTTCATATACTCCCTTCCTCTTAGCTCAGCTTGGCCAATGCAAAGAAAAATTCACTCATTCACTCTACCCCCCCACCCCTCCCGCACGCACGCACGCGCACACACGCACACAAACACACACACACACACACACACACACACACACACACACACACACACACACACACACCTCTAATTCACTCATCCAATCCCTCCTTGCTCACTAACCCACTAATTCACCCACACTCCAACTAACCATAGGACACAGGTGGAGATGCAAGGACAGAGCAACTAATATTTTCTTTGAAAAAAAAACAATCTTGAGTCAGCCGCAATAACATACAGGTGAAGTATAAATGTAATTAGGGATAATTTTATTTAAACAACAGTGGACACTTTGCTTCAAATTGGGCAGTATACATCCCACTGTAGTGTGCACTAGGCTATAAAGGACCACCTCTCTGACAAAGTGCATGGTGGTCCGGTGTGGTCTTGGAGTGGAGTGTGATGTGGAGGAGGAACAGTCATTTGTTTACTATCCAAAAAGAGTGTCCAATATAACCATTGCCACAAAAAGTCGGAGGGAAAGCACTACTGTGACTTTTATATAGGAATCAAAATGGCGTTGCAGGGAGGGACATCAGACCTGGCATTAAAATAAGGAATAATATAGGAGAATTATAGTGAAGTTAGTTATTGGGGAGATTTTTGGTTCTTAGGAACGGCGACACAGACCTCCATAATACGAGGTTAAGAAAATGTCAAACCAGTTATTGACTGTGGTTTGATGCGCCAGTTCCTGAACAAAAGAAAGCCATCACTGCGCCCTATATTGATGGACTTTAGGTACGGCTCAGCACCCCATTGCAACTGGACGCACACCGTGTCACACAACAGCCACTTACACCCCTAACCGAAATGTTGGAATCAATTTTTTGAACCGCTATCAGTATTCTTGATCTTTGGAGGTGTTGGCAACTTTCCTGACAATGGAGCTCCAGTGGCGACAGTCATAGTGACACATATAAGCAATTCTGTCCAAAAACAAGCGCACCCAGCCAACGTCTCCACCCTATTACGACCCACACGAACCGGCATTATCGTCGCAAGAGTCACCTGTAACTTAGATACTGTGACATTTAATTTATAGGAGGTTTAACACTAAATAATCTCGACCACGTCACTCAAAGTCAATGGCCGGACTGTGTTAGTTGGGGAAATGTATCGATGTATTAAAAGCAAAAACGAAATCCGACACCAGGCGAACAGCGTGCATCCGCTTGAACATAGATTCAATTTCAATATGCATTAGGTGATTCGGCCCCAGGTTCCGTCCGTTTGGGTCAATTTAACGCGAAATGTGCAAAATTGTTCACGGCACGCGCTACTTCCAGCGGGTTTTCCCGGAATAAAAGTTGTTCGCCGGCACGGCTGAGGGAAAACAAGTGTGTCCCCGTATAGCCCAATGTCTCTGCTGTCAGCCGATAATATTGCGTGGACCAGTTCTCCTCCGTAGCTTTTATATTTGTCGGGAATTGGAGGATGAAGAAACACAAACGGGACGGCGCCAGTTCCATGGAGTCCGCTAGATCAGCTGCTGGCAGTTGGTGTTCTCAATCACGTCCGCAGATAGGCTTCATAGGCTCACTGAAGCGCCTGTGGAATAAGACACTTAAGTGATCCGGTGTGCTTACGCGCTTGTGTGTGTGGACAATTACATCTACATTTTTTTTACTTAAACAGCTGAGAGTGTGGTATTGTCCATCGTCTCGGACATTGTGAGGAAAAGCTTTATTTCCTGCTGTGCATTTATTTCGCTGTTTCTGAAGCTCCAGCGGAGCCGGGTGAAATTACACCGCCAGGACTTTTGTTTTGTTTTGTTAACGAACTCAAAAGAAAAGTCACCATGGCAGAGACGTCGGCAGCACCAGCCAAAGCCAAAAAGGCAGCCAAGCCAAAAAAACCTACTGCTCATCCCAAATACTCAGACATGATTAAAGCGGCAATCGTTCACGACGCCAGCCGGAGTGGAGCGTCCCGTCAGTCCATCCAGAAGTACGTGAAGAAGAACTACAAGGTGGGCGACAACGGTGATGTGCAGATCAAATTGGCCCTGAAGAGACTGGTGGCAACTGGGATCCTGCGCCACACCAAAGGTGTGGGCGCGTCCGGATCCTTCAAGCTGGCCAAACCAGAGGAGCCCAAAAAAGCCAGCAAGGTGGCGGCGTCACCCAGACCGAAGAAGGCAGCGAAGCCCTCCAAACCCAAGAAGGTGGCCAAGCCTAAGAAGGTGGCCAAGACGCCGGAAAAGCCCAAAAAGGCTGCTGTAAAGAAAGTGAAAAAGGTCGCGAAAAAAGCGACACCGACGAAAGCCAAAAAGGCTCCGGCGAAGAAAGCCAAGGCAGCCAAGCCCAAGGCAAAACCAGTAAAGAAGGCAGCGAAGCCCAAGGCAAAGACGGCCAAAAAGGCAGTCAAATCAGCAAAAAAGAAGTAAAGGGACAATATCAGAGACAAAGTCAATGTAAATACTTAAGGAAATGTTTTCGTATATGTATTATTTTTGTAAGGTCTCATGCAAACTTATGCTCTTTTTACCAGTAGTTTTCTCTCCATTGCACTATTGCCGATAGATGCTGTAGAAATAATTGTGAGCATTTCTATTTGGCGTTAATACAACAGTTCCTTTTGTCTGATCGTTGGGTCTAGTTATGGGTCTTGCTAAAAAAGGAAAACAAAACTGTATATACTATTGAACTAAAGAATAGTTATTGTTTGTGCACGGGGTCATACTTAAAATACAAATGTGTCAATAGTGGGCATTGTTGAGCCTTTACAATGTACAGACCATAGTGGACGTCAGCAACATTTTCCTACAGGCTCAATAGTTGTCATTCAAGCTCCCTTCTGTATATTTTTTTTACGTTGAGACGACTCATGACATAGGCCTACTTACAGCCCAATGTTTTTAAATACTGTTTTTCTGCAATTCAATAAACCTTTGTCATCTTCTAACACTGTGGTCCACTTCTGACGCGCATTTTACGCGTGCGTAAAACGCCTGGTGAAATGTTCCGAAGAATATCTGTGAAAGTTTAATAAGCCTAAATAAACATACCAATAACTCCCTCATCAATTTTGATATTGAGGTATATATGAGATAGTAACCTATTCAGGATGCTTCAAAAGAATGCGTACTATATATAAAAAAAAAAAAAAAAAACTTAGGAAGATTGAATGTTTTATTTTTAAATTAGACTATATAAAATGCACTGCAGTAGTCACGTGAAAGGGAGTATTAAATAATGCCATGAAATATCAATAATATTAAGACATTAAATTTGTATAGCGCTTTTCTCGTACTCAAAGCTATATAATTCTTTTGTAATCAGTCATGGGGGCATAAAAGGGCTTTGCAGAACATATGAATAAGTAACAACCTACGCTTCTATAGGAAACAAAAGATGAAAAATAAATAAAGTTGCTTAAGGTAAAATGAGAATGGTAAACAAGGTTAATTTACTCGAAGAAATTAAGTTTTCCCACAAAACTGGACAAACATCACCATCCAGAACGGTCCTGAAGTCAACGAATAAAGATTAATTTTATATACTATCTATGTCATTTACACACTACTACAATCAAAATCTATTTTCTTTAGTGTCTGCAGAGCTGCGAGGAGGCGTCTCTCTGCAGACACACCCAGTGCTTACTGTCCTGCCTGCCTCTCACCTGAAGGGCAACACTGCCCTCTTGCGGTGTCTTGTAGGAACAGATGCCTCTTCTTAAGACGGGCACGCCAGCCGCAGACAAGACTGGGGTCAAATTGAAGAAAGTCATGATTACACACAAGATTACCCTCTACACACTGGTATTCGTCGACAGGTGTTATATCATTGAACTAACCTTGTTAAACAGCTTCAGGCTGAATGGTCAAAGCGGAGCCCCAGGACACTCTGAGGCATGCTGATCTTGCATTTTGAGACGCTACATGCAAAAGGGTAGTGATTGGTGTTGCTTCATCACAGGGCACTCCAACATTAACTTTGACAGTACTTTTACGATATGTTTTCTGCCACATGAGTAATATTCCATTAATATGCTGTTTGAAAGTCATACACACTGAAAGTCTCTGAGGTCTGATACTTATGTTTGAATGTTTAAAACAAAAAACAAAAATAATATTCTGTCAGAAAAAAATCACCTATAAATGTAAATACAAATCAACAAGATAGTGAAAAAAAGCATATAGACATAAAGCATTCATGACACATTGTCACTCCCAACATCCATATTGTCTTTTGGGTAAAGGTCCCCACCCAGTCTGGTCTGGTCTTTTATTAAGCATCTAATTCAGTTCATTTTCAAGTAGGAAAACAGCCATATTTTAAAAGTCAAAAGAAGTGAAATCCTGCAGAAACAGCAGGTCCCGAGCGAGATTAGGCAACAAAACAGACTTTAACATAACTCATGTTGGAAAATGATACAACGGCAAGTTATGTAACAGTTCAGAGTGTATATGCAGTGTTGGGTTTAACTAAATAGAAACTAAACACAGATTGCCAATCTATTTCAATCTCAATCAAAATGAATTATTTCCATTATGTCCACTAAATAGAAGCCTAGATCAATTTGACCAGATTCTCATTTTTAAGTTTTGCCTTGCCTCCTTTCATTAGGAGAAAATATTTTCTGAGTTCTTTGCAGAAGCATCAACAAACTGCCATTTTTCTCCATGCATATCCCTCCCTGCTGCAGCAGAGCAGCTGAAGCCTTACTGCTAAAAACATGAAAATGTTTCATTCTCAGGCAATGTGATATGCCTAATGGGCAAACAACATGCTATGACTACTCATTGCTGCACAAGTTATTTGGCAAATCCGATATGAACATTGTATACCTGTGGCGGCACTGGGCAAAAGGAAGAGTTTCGCTCATTGAGGAAGTCCAACAGCTGGAGATTGCTGCTCTGTTAACAATGCTTCATGTGCTGCCCTTTGGTTCTTCCATGGAATCCATTTGGCATTTTTCTATATTCGGCTTAGGAAACACTGCATGTTAATATATATATATATATATAAAAAAAAATCCAATTCCCCATTAACACTAAACAGATACTTGAGGAGAAAGCAAAAGATTAGAAGGAACTGTCTTCCCGCACTTCCTCCCCTCTCATAAAGCACCTTTTTGGACATGAACAGTTCATGTATCAATGCGTCGAGCGCTAAAAGGCTAACTCCTATTTAGCCTGGCTGGACAATGTAAGGCAGAAAAAGCTGGGCACAGCAGCGCGGGGAATAATATGATCACTAGCTTCCAATAACCTTTGGACTGTTGCGATCATCTGACTAGGACAAAGTGAAGAAGTCAGAGATGTGAAGAGTTTTCTGGGAGCTTTTGTTTGCACATCAGACGGCAGTGGTTCTGGATGTGGTCTGGGATGTTTGGTCTTGATGGATGGATTGATAGCGGCTCAGGCTGAGATAAAAAGCTGGCTGTTGATCATTTGAGTCTGGCAACAGCTCTGTAGACAGCAAAGCCCAGGATTGCACACACAGCTGATCCCAATGCCACTCTCAGCCAGAATGATGTGTTGTTCATGTCTGAACCGTTCAGGTGTCTGGAGATTGGAGGGAAAAATATCATGTAAAAAGGGTCAGTCACACAAAGCAACACACATGAGCAAAACAAATGTCTAGCTTCTCTTACAACCCAACCTACCACCTTTTAGTCACTCAGCATGTTAAATATTGTGACTGATCCTTATCAGGTTTTCATTGACTTAAGAGCAGTAGTTAAATGGACGTACGGGTACATTGCTGCCCAGGCGAGCCTGGTGTAGATGTTCTTGCTGGTTGAGTTGAGCAACAGGCTGGAAAAGGGCAGCGGCGGAGGCAGTCGGTGTTTATAGCAGAACTCTGCAGGAGTCATACCGTGGAACTGCTTGACCTCAGAAAGGTCCACTTTAGAGGCTACCAGCACACATGGGATGTTGCTCTCCATGTAGTGTTGCTAGGAAAGAAATGGGAAAACTTTAGTTGAGAGAGTGATAAGAGAATTTAGCTTGTTTTCAAAGGCTGTCCTAACGAAATTCAGGTAACCTCATTTTAAATAAACATTTAAAAAAAAGTCTATAAATCACTTTTATCGTGACTTGTGCATGGACATGGATCTGTCTTTGGCTATAATGTGAAACCTCTATTTATTCGTGGAGACACGTTCTTTCCTGTGGTTGTCAAATGTCAGACAGTAAGAAAGACTATCAGCTGCTCTGTGTCGGTGGCTCTGCGCGCGCGACCGTACCGCGCCGCGCGTGACTACGGCATGTACGCGAGGGTAAAAGAGCAGAAGCAAAGCCGATATTGAACTCGTGGCGAAAATAAACGCAGTGCGGTTCTATGGGGATATTTAGCTGAACAGAAAGAAGTGCTGTGCAAAGCTAAAACAGTTCAAGACTCCACATCACTGTGGCAACACAAGTTATCTATCAGCGCAGAGAAAAGTCTGATGAATGCATGAGAGTGATGGCCCAGGCAAGTTTCAGTAAGTTTACAGAAGTGCCACACTGTTACTGTCTTTGAAATGCATTTAGTCATTTTAAGGGGAAAACACATTGTATTATTTCAACTATTGAGTTATTAGTAAAACAGCATGCTAGTGTAGGCCAACAAGATTTATTTTCTGAATTTTCAATGCTGCTTTATTTTTTTAAACTGACCTTGTAAATACTGGCACAATAGTCAAAGGAATGTGGGTCACTGGCATCGTACATGAGGCAGGCAACATCACAGGAGGCGTCTGATGCCTTCAGGAACTCCACCTCCACATCCACTTCATTGAGCTGCACAGGGACGAGAGGAAGAGTGTGGTGCTCTGGCTTTAGTCACGGCCAGAGGTTAAGGGTCAGCATTAAGATCAGGATTACTACTACTACTTACAATAAGGTACTTTTCCTGGTTGCTGACTTGGACAGTGTTTATGGCATAGGGGGAGAAGGCACTGCTGGAATTTTTCTTATTCTGAAGAGAAACAAAAAGCACGAGAAATGTCACTACTTAGAATAATTATTGTTGATGATTTTATCAATGCAGCAATTCATATACAGTGCTGTGTGAAAGTTTGTGAACCCCTTGAGCCTTTTGGAATTTTATTTATTTTAACCATTATTAATTCATTTTTATCAATACCAGTTTTTTATATGAAATAACAGATGTTTGTTTATCAATTCAACATTTTTCTTTTCCAGAAATCAACTGTTAAAACAGATAAAACAAATTATTTGACAAATGTTGTATGTGCAAAAGTTTGTGAACCCTGAGCTGCATTGCTTAAATCGAGCAGGTTAACACAATCAGGTGGGCCAAATTGAGTGATGAAATAGACCAATGTAATGAGAGATCTTTAGGGAAGAAATTTGGCGGCACTAGATAAGACAAAGATAAAACCAGGTCAGTTTAGGCCCACCAAACTGAACCCATACAGGTCAGACATGCTAAAAGGGGAAAAGATCTCAGAGGATCTCAGGAATAGAGTTTTGATGTTGCACATTTGTCTGGGGACAGCTATTAATTCATATAAAAAAAAGTTTGAGCTCCATCGGTCCACCGTGAGGCAAATCATCTACAAATGGAGAGCTTTAAGAGTGACTTAACATCTGCCTAGAAGTGGACTTCCTTCAACAATATCCTCTAGCGCCACAAGAAAAGGGATTTTTCAGGTAAACCCAAACATTACATCTGGAGATTTGCAGACCATTTGCCACCACCATTCTTCACTTGGGAGAAGGTTCTCTTGGTGGTAGGCAGAGTTGCGTTTTTGGCCAAACATGGCGTTTTTGGTTGTGACCAAACAGTTAAATTTTGGACAAATCTGTCCACAGAAAAGACTTCAGGTATCTCCAGGTGCTCTCTGGCAAAGTTGTGACAAGCAGTTTTGTTCTTTTTTGAGAGCAGAGGCTTCTTCAGCAACCCTCCCTTGAAAGCCATGTTGACTTATTCTTATTGCGGAACCATGCATATCTGTCCCAGATGCTGCAAGAGAGGTCTGCAAATCACTAGGTGTAATGTTTGGGTTGGCTTTTAACTGAAAAATAACTTTTCTTGTGGTGCTTATGGATATTTTTGAAGGAAGTCTACTTCTAGGCAGATATTCAGTCACTCTTAAAGCTCTCCATTTGTAGATGATTTGCCTCACGGTGGACCGATGGAGCTCAAACTTTTTTTTAATTAATTTATAGTTGTCCCCAGACAAATGTGCAGCATCAAAACTCTATTTCTGAGATCCTCTGAGATTTGTTTCCCTTTTAGCATGTCTGACCTGTATGGGTTCACTTTGGTGAGCCTAAATTGACTTGGTTTTATCTCAGTTTTATCTAGTGCCGCCCAATTTCTTCCCTAAAGATCTCTCACTACATTGGTCCATTTCTTCACTCAATTTCGCCCATCTGATTGTGTTTACCTGCTCCATTTAAGCAATGCAGCTCAGGGTTCACAAACTTTTGCACATACAACATTTGTCAAATAATTTGTTTTATCTGTTTTAACAGTTGATTTCTGGAAAAGAAAAATGTTGAATTGATAAACAAACATCTGTTATTTCATATAAAAAACTGGTATTGATAAAAATGAATTAATAATGGTTAAAATAAATAAAATTCCAAAAGGCTCAAGGGGTTCACAAACTTTCACACAGCACTGTATTTTTTAGCTCCAGATGGTGCCGTACCACAACGCTGCGGTCCAAAAAGGCCTGGAGAAAGTCTGTCTTGCCCGTCCCCCGTGGTCCGATCACCTTGCAGAGAAATACTGACCGCTGTGTCTGGCACTTCTCTAGGTCCACCTCTCTCTCCCGTGTTACTGCACGTACAAACAAACAGAAACACAACATATAAAACACAATGTACAAACCGGGGGATGCCAGTCATTCAGTTTGACAACAAGAACACAGCAGAAGCCCTGCCTTATACAACAAATAGTAGAATCTTTGATTTTCTATTTCAGATTTTCCAATTTTCACTAATGGCCAGTTGAAATTAGAATAACTGATGCCTTCTGCACATTAGAGTAGACATCATTTTTAAGCTAATCATTTTCCAGACAATATTATGAATTTACCTGTAGAGGGAGGCTGACATCTTTATAAAATAATTCAATAATAAAACAATTTTTTTTTTAAAAGGCCAAAGTAGAGTAATTCCCGCACTATCCAAAAAGAGTAACCTGCCACAGGAGCTGCTGTTTCAGTTATTTACATGCAGTCTGCTGGGAATGCATAAGAGTCGATTGCTAAACACACACACACACACACACACACCTGTGATGGCAGTGGTCTGTGACTCTTGCTCAGTGAGGATAGGGTAGCCTAGGTATCCAAGGTGCTCCAGGCAACGGTGGATGTCAAGATATGCAGAAAGCCTGCAGGTGAAGGGGTTGACACACGTGACGATTTAACAGTGCAGGTTATAACTGGGCGCATGCTTACGAACTATCACCTCAAAATCATTAACAACAAGAGTGAGATACTTACGTCCACTGACAGAGGTAGCCGTGACTAGAGATGTAGCCCTCGTCTGTGGTTGGGACAGTCATATAGACCTCAGCACCCCATGGCATGTACGGACATACGCAAAACAGGTTCTTCAGCTCTGTCGGTGACAGGGCAGAGTCTTTGTCCTAAGACAGAACAGAGATCGCGTAAGGAAAAGGCTCTTATATTGAATATTCCATGTAGAAAACTGAGGCCCACTAGTGCAAAAGTACAGCAATTGTAATGCCTTCCCTAACATATTCAATGCATAATCAAATTGTTGCCATGGTACAATCTACATAGGGATACTGTGAACAAAGGCAGCTAAGATTTGCTACTCACTTCATCGTATTTGTTAAACAGCCGCTGGAGAAACTGGTGACCAAGATGATTGAGCTCTGTGGTGCAGCCGACAGAAACTCGCAGTCTGCAAACAGAAAAAGCTTAATTAGATATTTAGATACCTGGGCGTTCCTGACTGGTGTGTGTACAAACACAACACTAGCAAAGCCAAATGGAAAACATGGGAGAAATAACAGGAATCTCTACTCTCCAATGTTATTGAAATACAGCCTGTTTTAATTCTATGATTATCAGCTTTAATGACAGATAAAGTATAATAGTGTATGAAGACATACTCAGGGTAAAGGTAATCATCAGTCAGTTCAAGGTTGTCGTCATAACCAAACTTCCTCAAGATGGTCCACGTGGTTTCATGTCGGCCCCTCTGGATAAATAATGTATTAAGGAACAAGAAACCTGAAATTGAAGTCGGACAATTCCTGGCCATTAGTTGAGTGTGGCATAGCAACAACACGGTTCAAAGTTGCATGTTGTCACTCATGACTGATTTTTACCGTTCAGGGTAAGGCCGTTGTCCTGCACCCCATCGCTGGTATTCTTCCAAACCACTGTCTTCACATCTTCTAAGGCTTGAGGTGCCAGAGGATTCCCAAAGCAAGATTTCTACACATTTAGATGGGTTCATTATTTTGTAGCAAAGAAAATGCTTTGGTTCTGATAATAACTGAGAAGACATAATGTTCATTTATTTTTAAGTGGCACCTGAAAGCAGTTGAGCTCGGCATCGCTGAGGATACGATCATTATCCTGGTCGGAAACGTAGAATATTCTGCTGAGGGCTCTGACACACAATGGTTTTAGCTGGGGGGGAAATATTGGAAAATAATTATCTTACCATGTTTTAACCAAGCATTTGGATGCACATATTCAAACAGGTGGAGGGGGGGCAAACGCAGGACAGGCAGGCTGTCTCCACAGTTGGCATCCCGTTTCCAAAAATGGCTGACCTGTTTGTCCTCTGGGTCATAAAGAGGGGCAGTAGGGTGCAACACTGCCTTCTGTGCATAGTAGAACAGCTCCGAAATGTTTTTCAGATTCTTTGCAGAACACTTAAAAAAGGAAACAAAAAAAAAACAGCAGATAGAACTTTTCAGATACAATTTTATCTTAGCAATTTAAAAGCACGATAAAGCGAGAGTGTGAAAATATTTGTGTGAAACCTGGCAACCATTTGTGAATCTAACTGGTAAGGTTAGCAAGTGTGTACAGTGTGTGAGTCAGTTGAGCCTCACCTCAACACATGTCTCAATCTCAGAGAACTGGTTCATAATGGGAAGAATCGTTTCCATGGAGCTCCCACAGCGCAGATCAGACTTGTTACCCACGAGGATGATGGGAACTCTGATAGATCACATGGAGACAGAGATACGCTCAATACAATGCTATCATGATTGATTGATGACAAGAAAAATGACATCACAGTAGAGGTAATTGTGCAGTACAAGATACAGTATGATGCAAATCAGTTGACATTCAAATATTGTGCGCCGTCTGCACTCACACTCCCCACAACCTCAACCCTAACCCTTTGTTGATGCTCACTTTCCTAGATTACTAAATTTGCCAACATTACATACAAACAGTAGGAAGGAGTACAAAGTTCAGTGGCACAAGTAAACAAACACCCATAAACAGCTGATACATACTTGTTCCCTTTCTCTGCATTTCCATTGACTAAAGGTATCCATTTGGTTTTGATCTGAAATAAATAACAAACAGCAGCGTGTGACACAGGTCTTATCTGTTTGTATTTTAAAATGCATTAAGTACAAGCAATATAAATGATGTGAAATATGTGTGCATTATGAGACAATGCTACGAAGTAGCAGGTTTCTACCTTGTCTATCGTGTCCTCATTAGTGACATCATACACTACGCACACCACATTAGCCTGTACAGGTTGGAGAAAATAAGATTCAATAAACCTTCTGTACTTCAAATCAAAGCAAAATATTAGTAAATAACATGTTATTGCACAAAAAACCTGAACATGACAAAAGGAAAGAAGAATGACAGAGACTAGAGAAACAACTACTTAGCTAAAGATGTTATTCTTAATCAGAGGTGTTGCAGCATTGCTCAAGACTGTTACAGCCCAGGGTTTCCCCCAGTGTATTCCAGGCATGGCGGCCCACCTCGCCTAAATTAACACCCCACCATGCCAAGCATTGGTATATTTACCTGTCCGTACTGTGTGTGCACTGAAAAAAAATATAGTGTTGATACACAGCATAGGTAGCCTGGAAATCCAGACCTGCCGCTGGCAAATTACATTTGCTGCGCCTGTTGGTTTGACATACAAGTGTAGGTGCTGTCCCTTGAGTTGGGAAGGTCTATTGATGGTGGCCAGAACCTCTATCGTTCTAGATATGGGTCTGGATTTCCAGGCTACAGCATAGGCTCTGTAAACAGGCATGTTGCTAGCTAAGGTGGGCCCCTTTGTTTACATACCAGTTTACAGAGCCCTTTTTTTCAGCACACACACAGTACGTACAGGTGGTAGATCGAGAGGAGATATTCCCTGATTTCAAAAAACAAGTGATTTTGTCAATACGCATTCTTGGGTTCGATTTGCTGACTCAACTTTGAATGCAGTGTGGTGTACTTACCTTGATGACCTCATTTCTCAGGACTTCTTCACTCTGTTCTTTTTCTGTCGGGATTAAGGACAAATATAAAACAAATCAGACCCATATTTATCATCTTTGGCTTGACAAGCATTTAGACGAGTCAGTTAACATTAGCCTTCAGTATCATCTTACCACAGTAGTCCACTATGTGTGTGGGCACTTTCTCTGGCGTCACGTCAGCGGGGATGGTAATCTCTTCAGCTCTGGAGGGAACCTGTGAGAGATTGCAGATCATTGCAGAGTAACTCTTGACCATCACTTAATCCGCATCCAGAAAAACCCATTTTCTAATTTGCAGTAAGCATGGACAGTTACGGTAAGTATACAAAGTTGAGCCATGAGCGGAAATACTAGGCGATTGCTTTTGTACTTTTGGATGAAACTAAATGCTGTAATTAAAACTAGGTAACGCAATCTAATTACAAAGTTATGTGTTTTATGCTGCAATAGTCCCAAACGTACTGAGTATTGGATGCAGTAGATCAGCCTAATCAGAAAGACAGCAAGATATAGTGAAAAGTGACATTAAAAGAATTACAATTTTTGTAATACACTAGGGTTGTTTTTAAATATAAGTCATTGGTATTTTAAACTAAAGGTTTGTCTCTCTCTCTCTTTTTTCTCTCCGAGTCGTAATTTATGCAATACCCGCACAAAAGACTGGTACAGTGGTACATAATGCAAAGTGAGCTGCTATGGAAAACAACATTTTTATTAGCTTTCACACAATGAACAACAGCACCAAGCAAGACTTTAGTTTCTTCAATTCACAAAATGAAATCAGTGTGGGCCGAGTAATGCCTAATGCCTACTAGATACACTGTGGCAATCATAGCCTGTAAGAGGCAGGTTTCTTTCTCACCTCTTCTGGGAACTCCTCTCCAACCAAAGACATTATGAGCGATGTCTTCCCCACCTTGGCTGTTTGAGGAGACATGAAAAGGATGAGAGGAGCAGCCAGAGAAAGACTTCCAAGTGAAGTAGAAGTAGCCTACATGTAATAGCAAGTTAGCTGACTGCTCTTGTGTTATCATTTCCTCAAATGTCTTGAACGATGTGGACTGAAGCAAACACTATTCTACAAAAGGGTTAATCAAAACTTTGATAAGGTCAGTTAGGGCTGATAAGGTTAACTTCTCTAAAGTTAAGGTTAAGGCTAGTTAGCTAACAAACAGCTCTATAACTAAAATGGGAATAACTTAATTAATCACAGACAATTAAAAAAACATCTGTCTATTTACTTTTGTGGCTTTCGGTGGACGACAGCTGGTCCGTGAGTTAATAACATGTTTATGGCAGCTAACTACTAACCGCCCACAACTTACAAAGTTACTGTTAGCTAAGCTAGCATAGCGGAAATTAAAATTTTGAAGAGCGGCCACTTCGTAGAAAACATTAATTTATCTGGTAGGACATATTTAATGCAAAGCATACATTTCCCTGTTAAGTCATTGATTGGCCCAGTGCCAGCAGGAATAACCTAGGTACATTCAACATGTTAGTAAGTTAGCTACAACGAGCTAATGTTTGCTAGTCTTTCAGCTGTCAGCGCCAATAACTTACGCTCCCCCAGTAAAAGTATCCTGACGTCTTGCTTCATGTTTCCTCTCTGTGTGGAGAACAGTCGGACGCGCTGCGACGCTACAGTGACATGTATCTTTCATTTGAATGTCAAATCCCCAGTTGGAATAAAATGTGTGCCTCTCCACGGCGATGTGATATGCACCAAGCACCCAAGGTGAAAACGTATCGTTCCGGTTCACAAAGGAGACGGGGAAAAGACGCCCCCTGCTGGCTGAGCAAAGCATTGACTAAATAGATCTAAAAGAATAATGCAGACATTGCAATTAAGGAAAAGACAGAAGCTAAACTAAGGGGAGAAGAAAACAAAATTCCATTCCTTGTGGCATTAAAAGTCCATAACTTACTGTACGCTGTAAAACATTCTGCAACAATACATAGTTAAAATGAAAAATAAGCTGTTGCTTAGGCCTACTTCAGAATTAAACATGAATACACCTCAGTGTGCTTTTGTGCCTTCAAATAATTGTCATAACCTATACAGCAACATCCTTGGTTAACCATTTACACACTGTAACAGTTTAAGTATAAACAAGCCTCAGTTATCCAATCAATAAAGATAGTTCCCATTTAAAAATGTCAGCAGAGATGAGATGGATGACTGTGTTATTAAACCACATTGTATTTAGTGAGTTAAAAGAAAGAATCCTTTCCAACAACACCTGCTTTACCATGTTTATGTTATATGCGGTTTAGCTTTTCAAGAATAAGGTCCTCTGCCTGAATCATATTTGTTTTCTTCTTTAGTAGGCCTACATTATCTAAATGTGAATCAAGATGTTTGTGAATAGAATTTCAAAAGGAGTTGTAGTAACCATTTCCAAACAGTTGGAGGAGGCATTGCACCAGAGAGTTTTGAACAGGGCAAAACCACAGTTAACAAATACAAACATAATATCCCGACAGTGTTTTCCTTAATAGAACGGATGGACATTGAATTGACAGGTGTGGTCAGGGATATCGTAAAATAACAGAGACAGACACAAACATCTGCTATTATTTAAAGGAGAATTGTATGAGCTGATGCAAAGGGTGATTATAGTGAAAAAATAGTTTAGGAAATTGCAGTCTAAATTAGAGGAGATGTTGTCAACCTTTCCTCCAATTCTGCTTCTAGAAAATGTGGGGTTTTGTTTGTAGTCTATTAACAGGGAGATAACAAAGGAGGCATTAAAACAATTTCCTTAGCATAAACAAAAGAAGAAAGGGAGAGTATCATTAGAGGCCTCAGCAGTTAACCATGACGTCATTTTTAATAATGAAATGCTTTCAGCAGTCTTAGGGTGTTTTGCACATTAACTTATAAGCTTCTGATGATGTTTGGAAAAGATAAATATACTGAAAAGCTGCACATAGGGATCTTCATCTATGTATTTTTTTGTAGTCTGTGCAATATATTTCACGTACTGTAGCACACACTGCATTTTTTCTTTTAGTATGTTAAGATAATCATGCCAATACAGGCTCCTCTTGTACTTAACTATCATTTAAATAGAAGGGAAGTTTTGAAGCAGTTTGTAAAACCGACACAAACTGACAAAGACCCCTGACAGAACAGTGAACCAGCACTATTAATTAGCCTGAATATTAAGTAATCAGGATATAACTTTTGTTAGAGTACTTTAAGAAAAACGCAAACTTGAGAAGAGTCATGCACAATGTTCTGACCAGTGCACCTGTCCTCCATCATTTTGGTGAAACGACAAAATAAAAATACAAATGTCTTTGGCTGCAGCAGCCTCTCCTTTTGTGTGCGCCCACCATGAGAGCATTGCTGTAATAATCTTACACACTGTAATTTTACATGCTGCTTTTTATTTGAATAAAATTAAAAACAGTAGACATGACAGCAGCTGTTAATCACTCATTAGTATTCATACACATTTAAACTCATAGTAAGAAAATCAAAAATAAATAGTCAAACACTGCAACTGACTGGACAAAACAATCCCTTCAAGGAAAATGGCTGTATTTAAAAAAGCATAAACATGAAACAGCAGCGTGGCAATTCTTAAAAATGGCTTTCCCACAAATTAGGATATTTTTTTGATAAAAAAAAAAATCTAAAATAAAACAGTGTATATAAAGTGTGAGAGGGCCTTAAGCCCTAAAATGTTTGACATTCAAACACAACTAATTGCATCTCTGGGGACAGATGAACTTGTCTAAAACTTAAAAAAACAGATGGCAGGCTTTAGAGTCCCTGTACCTCCCACAGCAGGATCTCATTATAAGCTACAGTGACTAGAAGCGACCCAGAGGGGGAGAAGTGACACTTCTGCAGTGAGTCACTGTGCTGCAGGAAGTCCTGGAACCTTCCACTGGTCGACTTGATCAACTTCAACACTCGCTCTGGAAAGAAATGAGGAACATAGTGAGAAATAATTTCAAATATGTGCCAAACCTGCATTACTGAAATTTTATTGATATCCTTACTAGATCCTTATGGAGATAAATCATAAAAATCTACATCCAAGTTTACCTTTTGATCCTATAGCTAGGAGTTGACTCTTACAAGAGAGGCTGAAGCATGTGGCCCAGTGGGGCAGGGCCATCTTTTTTATTATCTATAGTCAAAAAAATATATAGTATGAAATTACTCACATACATAACATTTGCAGACATTCTGTCAGCAACACCTGCCCTGTGGAGGTATTGTACACAGAATATGGAGTACCTGTTTTTTAGTCAGGCTGTAGAAGGACAGCTCTTTCTCTACTCCATAACCAGTGTAGACCACCAGACCAGGGTCTGCAGGGCAGAAGGCAGCCAGGCTGGGAGGTTTGCCATCATCCTATAGTACAAATGAACATATAAGATGTGTAAGAGTCAAACATGGACTGAGCCTAATTTGTCATAGAGATTTCCAAAACAGGCTCCAACAGTATGCTGAAAAATATGAAGATGAGAAATGAACACAAACACATACATTTAAAAGGAAAAATGGAGCTAGAGTATCCCAGGGCCTTATAATATACACAGTCAACATTTGGGGTGACATTTCTAGTCATTAAATAAAATCCAGACAGTACCCCAAAATAAGTGGGAGCAGGAAATGTCAGCCAGTCTAGCAGAGAACACTTGTCCTTCAACCAATCTGCAGCCCACACGCTGACGCGTTGGTCGGCACTCGCAGCCAACCACATCTCGTCTCCTTCCAGTCCAAAACTCTTGCACTAAGGAGTAGAGGATGACACAGCTTCAGACACATACGGAAGAAAAAAATGTCATTAAATGTCACAAGAATCAAAGGAATAATTTCAGAGATCACATTTTCTCATTTAAAAGCACATAGTACTTGCGGAGAGCTGATGAAGGGAATGTCAGACATTATTTGTATAAAGGGGGAAGGCAGAACACCTGTCAAGAGCACTTGTACTGGAAAGCTGAGAGAGCTACTTCAATTTCCAACTAAGATTATATGATGAGGGGGTGGCGCATATATTAAATGCATTTGAAAAGTGAAGTGGAAGACCAAATTTCAATAACTGTGTAACAGAAAGACAATCTGGCTTGGACTGTTATATCATTCTGCCAAATATAATAAAGTATTCAAGCACAGGGTGCTCCGGTGGCGTAGTGGATAGAGCGCGTACCATATTGGCTCCAGCCTTCATTGCAGTGGTTGCAGGTTTGAGTCCGACCCATGGACCTTTACTGCAGGTCATCCCCCCCCTATCTCTGGCGCACTTAGGGCGCACTCACACTAGTGCCGTTTGCCTGTTCCGTGCTCAGCACGATTCCCCCCCCCTCCCCACTCCCCCCGCAGGCCTGTGCTCACACTGCTCGTGGCCTGGGCACACTTGCACCTTGCCTACGTCACCGTGCGCGTTTAGGATTTGGAGCTTAGTCTACTTGTAGGCTATACGACTGTTTGTGAATATTTTCATCCGGCCAAATTTGCATCAAATATTCCACTTCCATATTAGAGCAACGAGAATCCTTAAGCTATTGTTTTTTTTTAAATGTAGCCTTGACGTAATAGGTCGCGGTGGACAGTCTCATATTTGTGCAGCACGCTGTTTATTATTAACGGCCCGTCATCAGACTATGTATCCGGATGGTTTTGTACACATCGATCGCTCCATCAAATCCAAGTCAGAACTTTTTGTATGGGCAGAGATTATTTTTTTAAGTGTCTTTATAAAGTTTCTTGTTAAACCTTAGTGTAGGCTACTGTTTCCTTATCACCGGGCCGCGGTGTGTTGTTTTGGGTGCGTCTCCACCGCCATGCGTAAATGCAGTTATGACAGCTGACGGGAGGAAAAAGAAAAAAAATAATCTGACGAACGTGAGTAAACACGAAAACCTTTTTGCTGTGCTTTCTGAGCCGACCTAATTAGCTCTCTCCCTCTTTTATTAGCCCACACCTAGGCTTACACACACGTTAATTCTCACACATTATAGCTACAAGTCCAAGTGGTGGGCAATTCTGGTGCCGACTAGTAAGGCAGCGGACGTTAACGGACAATGCATCCTTAATAAATTCACGTCAGGAACGCCGCCTGTGCGCTTGCTTATGCGCGTGTCATCTCATTAGCATCTGTACTTTGGCCACGGCACACCTCTCCCAGGTGTGCCGTGGCCAAGGGGCTGTTCCGTGCTGGAATACGGATGGAGTGGTCACACTAGCCAAACGTTCTAGACTTTAGTATGCTAATGAGCTTTGGCACGGGGCCGCGGCCCTAGTGTGAGTGGCCCCTTAGAGTAGGCAATTTGTGCTGTTCCCAAGCACACTTGACGCCTAAAGTCTACTTTCTTTGACCAGTGTGAGTGCTTGGTACCATACAATCATGCTTTGGCACAGGACGAGGCCAGTGGTCCTAGTGTGAGTACACGGTTAGAGCTTCACTCCTTGGACGGATTTAGAGAGCTGACCTGTTCATTCACACACTGGATGGAGGTAATCGGCGCTCCTTTGTGGTCCCTGATGACTCTGATAGTCGCTCCATTCACTGGGCTGCTGACAGCCACCAGGCCATTCTTCCCCGCTGAAAGGATCACATGACCTGCAGGGGGAGTCACAGAGCCACACTAAATGAAATGTAGGAGCTTTAACATAAACTGAAACCTCCTGCCAGTATTGTTCTAGTAGTGTTTGATTGAGATTCTGGAGAATGCTCATTGTCAAAATGACAGAATATCTCCTCACAATCCGCTACCTGTGTGTATAATATGTGCGCTAAAAAAAAATTCAGCGCTTATACACAGCCTAGGCTCTGTAAACAGGCATGTTGCTGGCTAAGGTGGTCCCCCTTTGTTTACATACCCTTTGTTTACAAACTGGTTTACAGAGCCAAGGCTATGTATTAACACCACTTTTATTTTCTAGTACAGAGAGGTAGCAGATATTAACTGGTTTCGACAAAAAGTGATTTTGACAACAAGCGTTGAATAGGTGAATCCAGCTTTAAACTAGTACACAGAGACATGGACGGATGACACAATGTGGGGTGGCCCGAGAAAGGTTATTTACAACACATCATCATGACGTAACTCCTGCAAAGTAACAAGTAGAATGACTCTAAGTACTTTTGGAACTGCTGGCCTCTCTCACCATTAGCAGAGTACTGGATGGCAGTGACAGCCACGTGATGGGGATGCAGCTTCAACTCCATCTCCGAGGAGGCAAGCCGGAAGATCCTCAGGGTGCCGTCGCTGTATCCTGCAGCCACACATGCACTGTCCTTACTGGAAGAAGCAGAAGGGCTCCAGCAAACACAGCCACAGGCCTGGCCCAAGGAGAAGAACAGAAGGGGGGAGTAATTAACAGCGTGTGCGCAATTTTAGTGCACATTGGATGTGATTGTTCCCACTTCTACCATCTCGTTACCCACCACTTCGCTGCAAAAAAAATCGATTCCGGATATTTTTCTGACTACCCCATTATATTTTCTGGAGTCCAAGATGTCCAATATGACCAAGATGACCTGCCCTACCTATTATATTTAGTATTTCCTTTACCTGGTTGAGGACCTGGAACTGCACCACCAGCTCGTTGGTGGGGGCCGACCACACCCGCACACTGCCGTCCTCGCTGCAGGTGGCAAAATGTTCCTCGTCAGAGCTAAACACCACGTCATTCACCTGGGAAGCAAAAAAGGAGAAAACGCAAACAATGAAGCCTCCTGTGTTTGAGTGATGACACAGGTACAGTTTCCTGAGCACATACCGCGATCACCATATTACTAGTGCTGTGTCCCAGCAGCGAAACACAACTTTCTTAAAAAACAGAGCTTCCTCAGAAAAAAAATTAGATGATTTAATTTGTTCTGTGGTTGCTTGTTCCTCCTTGCAGTTGAATAACATTTCCTTTAATTTTATTCTTTTTAGTTTTACCCTCTTCTGCCCTAATAAAAAAGAATCAATGCTATGTAATAGAAATTGGATTTTTTAATGTTGACACTAAACACTTAAGAGGCTTCTTCATCGAATTCAAAGGCGGCCCCAGATTAAACAAATGTTGAAAGGCAGACTTTTTATAGATTTTAATCATCTCCACATTCAAAGGTTTCCATTGTCAATTACTCAGTTATTTTTATCTTCCTGAATTAAAATGACTTACAATTTCAAACTTGGAATTAATAGGTGTTGGTTGCCTTAGCATATCAATAGCTGCTAATTGCTTCCCTGATGTTTTATAATCTTTTACATTACATTTTATTATATTCATTTCCTGCTTCAAACGTTCTGTCCTGAACAGCTGCAAACTGCACTGCATATGAAATATTCCTCTTCCAAGGGGTTTGCCTTTGTCGTGTGACTGACTGCAATTAATTCATTCAAACACATTTTGACTGTGACATTAGGAGAAAGACACATCGAAGTACTATAGGTCACATTAATGATGTCTCCATTAAATTTAAATGCGTCAGTGAGGAGTCTCAGTATAGTATCCCGCAGTGTATTACACTGAATGTCACTTAAAAATGCAGCTACTGCAGTCATTTGTAATGGTACTAATTAATCTGTGTCTAAATGTCCTCCATCAGTGAGTTGAGAGGAATGTCAACTTGCCAACATATGAGCAGTGATAAAAAGGGCAATTAAAGAAAAAAACCTGTATTAAGAGAACAAGAGTACAAGTTTACAGAAATACTAGCACCTTCAGGTCCTTCTCAAAAAATGAGCATATTGTGATAAAGTTCAATATTTTCTGTAATGTACTGATAAACATTAGACTTTCATATATTTTAGATTCATTACACACAACTGAAGTAGTTCAAGCCTTTTATTGTTTTAATATTAATGATTTTGGCAAAAATTGTAAAGAAAAACCCAAAATCCCTATCTCAAATAATTAGCATATTTCATCCGACCAATAAAAGAAAAGTGTTTTTAATACAAAAAAGTCAACCTTTAAATAATTATGTTCAGTTATGCACTCAATACTTGGTCGGGAATCCTTTCGCAGAAATGACTGCTTCAATGCGGCGTGGCATGGAGGCAATCAGCCTGTGGCACTGCTGAGGTGTTATGGAGGCCCAGGATGCTTCGATAGCGGCCTTAAGCTCATCCACAGTGTTGGGTCTGGTGTCTCTCAACTTCCTCTTCACAATATCCCACAGATTCTCTATGGGGTTCAGGTCAGGAGAGTTGGCAGGCCAATTGAGCACAGTAATACCATGGTCAGTAAACCATTTACCAGTGGTTTTGGCACTGTGAGCAGGTGCCAGGTCTTGTTGAAAAATGAAATCTTCATCTCCATAAAGCTTTTCAGCAGATGGAAGCATGAAGTGCTCCAAAATCTCCTGATAGCTAGCTGCATTGACCCTGCCTTTGATAAAACACAGTGGACCAACACCAGCAGCTGACATGGCACCCCAGACCATCACTGACTGTGGGTACTTGACACTGGACTTCAGGCATTTTGGCATTTCCTTCTCCCCAGTCTTCCTCCAGACTCTGGCACCTTGATTTCCGAATGACATGCAAAATTTGCTTTCATCCGAAAAAAGTACTTTGGACCACTGAGCAACTGTCCAGTGCTGCTTCTCTGTAGCCCAGGTCAGGCGCTTCTGCCGCTGTTTCTGGTTCAAAAGTGGCTTGACCTGGGGAATGCGGCACCTGTAGCCACCGTGCACACGCCTGTGCACGGTGGCTCTGGATGTTTCTACTCCAGACTCAGTCCACTGCTTCCGCAGGTCCCCCAAGGTCTGGAATCGGCCCTTCTCCACAATCCTCCTCAGGGTCCGGTCACCTCTTCTGGTTGTGCAGCGTTTTCTGCCACACTTTTTCCTTCCCACAGACTTCCCACTGAGGTGCCTTGATACAGCACTCTGGGAACAGCCTATTCGCTCAGAAATTCTTACCCATGATTGCGGTTTTGAGTAATGAACCAGGCTAGGAGTTTTTAAAAGCCTCAGGAATCTTTTGCAGGTGTTTAGAGTTAATTAGTTGATTCAGATGATTAGGTTAAGAGCTCGTTTAGAGTACCTTTTCATGATATACAAATTTTTTGAGATAGGAATTTGGGGTTTTCATGAGCTGTATGCCAAAATCATCAGTATTAAAACAACAAAAGACCTGAAATATTTCAGTTGGTGTGCAATGAATCTAAAATATATGAAAGTTCAATTATTATCATTACATTATGGAAAATAATCAACTTTATCACAATATGCTAATTTTTTGAGAAGGACCTGTATATGGAGGTTGTACTAAGGCAGAGTGGTGCTTTAAAGATAAACTAGATTTAGTGCAGGGTGAAGTAGCTTCTATAGAGCTTAGCAACAGTTTTTCTAAATTAACTGACGTGGCAGTGAAAGAGTAGGCTTTTTGCTTACAACACATATTTAACTATTATTTATTTTACTATTTTAATACTTTAATAAAGCAGCCATATACATTTGCATTGGTAATTTTTGTTTTAAGATATTTTTTAGCCATTTTTATGCTTTTATTGATAGTGTAGAGAGACAGAGGTGAAATGGGGTAAAGAGGGGAGTGACATGCAGAGAACGACCGCGGGCTGGAATCGAACCCGGGTCCGCTGCTGGCCGAGGCCCATGGGGGGGGGACACCCTACCAACTGAGCTAAGGGCACCCCCTTGAATTGGTTATTTATAAATCCTTGTGTTGATCTT
This sequence comes from Ammodytes marinus, assembly GCF_949987685.1. NCBI lineage: Eukaryota > Metazoa > Chordata > Actinopteri > Uranoscopiformes > Ammodytidae > Ammodytes > Ammodytes marinus. The sequence continues at coordinate 13,400,779 of NC_137224.1, read as the reverse complement.
CACAATTTTTTAACACATTAGTAGTTTTTAAAAACCTCATTTGAGCCTTGTTTGGAGCCACCTTCTGTTTGAAGAAAAAACTAAGTGCTGACACAGTCCTATGACAAGTAATGAACATGAAGAGCTCACACAGCACTAAACAACCAAGCAGAACAATAAGGTATACAAATTCATCTATCTTCAAATCAGATGTGCCATTCTCTGTTTTTCTGGTGTTAAGGAGCCAGCGGCAGGGACAAACTCGTTTACATTTTCTAATGATCTCCTGCGGTGACTAACCAACTAGCTGGAATATCGGAGTCCTTCCCCTGCTGAGCTGATTGAAGGATAGGCTTAGCCTTAGCCTTAGGTTTTTCCAAAATAAACTGACTTGGCAGCAGTGATACAGTATTTGCTCACTACATATATTGTACAATTATAGCTATAGCTTTTGGCAGACATACCTGTTGCATGTATAGACACCAGGTATGCAGACCATGACATCAAACTATGAAGACTGTGCTGATATACTGTAAGGATCTGTTTTCAAAAATATTGTCAAAATAGTTGCTTCAAATATTGGTAATACTGGTACCTTGCTCTTGTGTCCACTGACCAGCCGGATGCTGCTGTTGTCTGGCCAGTTGATATACCAAAGGGTCCCCGCTGTGGTGCCAACGATGCCCATGTCCATTGTGCTATCAAATGCTGCACTGACCATCGTGCCATCCAGCATTATCTCCTGCTCCAACACCACATTGGTACTACTGAGGGACAGACACACAATAACACATTTGTTTACACCGGCCTGAATATTATGACCGCCTCTATAATATGCACACTGTATTTTAAAGTAACTGCTTATGAACTGCTGTATGTTCATCATTTAAATTCTCATTATCATCAAGAGGCCTATCAACAATGACAATTTATTGAATAGGGTAATATTGTAAAATTGTATTATTTTTTTATGTATCCCCTTTCACATACAATAGGCTATTGTACACATTTGATTGACATCAAATATCAAGGTACTATTCTTAAAAACGGAACTGACATAACCCTTAGAGCAGGGCTATTCAATAAGCGGCCCGCGGGCCGGAATATTTACTGGCCCCCGCCTTGACTACCAACCGACCCAATTGCTGCACAATTAATGTACTAGCATGCGCGATGTGTGCTTGTGCATGGTCAAAACTGCGCGAAAGGCCGCGATCTGCAGTAAATAAATGTGCACGTGTCTCCAAGCGTTTCTCTATCAGCTGCTCTGTGTATGCGGCTTTGCTACGGCATGCACGCGGGAGAGTTAAACGAGCAGAAGAAAACCGACATTTAACTGGTGGGTTCTATGGGGATATTTAGCTGAACAGAAAGAAGTGCTCTGCAAAGCTAGAATAGTTTAAGACTCCACATCACCGTGGCAACATCACCTATCTATCAGCTCAGACAGCGCAGAGAAAAGTCTGATGAATACATGAGAGTGATGGCCCAGCCAAGTTTCAGTAAGTTTACAGAAGTGCCACACTGTTACTGTCTTTGAAATGCATTTAGTCATTTTAAGGGGAAAACACATTGTATTTATTATTTCAACTATTGAGTTATTTGTAAAACAGCATGCTAGTGTAGGCCAACAAGATTTATTTTATGAATTTTCAATGCTGCTTTATTTTTATGTTTTAAATTGGGAAATACATGTTCCAAAACGACCAATAACCTCTGTATTTAAAAATAAATCAAGCAAGTAGGCTCAAAATAACCATTAATGAAGTATAGGCTATCGCATCACAGTAGGCCTATTGTCCACAATAATCGCACAACAGCCCCTCATCCAAAAAGGAACTTTAAAAAGTTGAATTTGCACTTTGATGTGCATACACATGTTAAGTGTATGTTAAGTGTATGGTCCATTAATTGTATTTAGTGTGTCTGCATAATATTGCACCAGTAGAAGTTTTCTTTGCTTTGTACTGTCTGCATGTTTGCACACAATTTGTACCTTCACATAGTAAACTAAATTGCACAACTTTAAAGTCAGTGTCTGTTGTTTTTTTGTATTCAAATAAGCAGTTGTTTATTTCTGTACTGTGCATTGGCATCTTTGAGCAAAATACAGCCAACATTTTCTATTGTGTTTTCCTGAACTGATAAGATTGTTAAACACTTAAACAACAGGCAGCCTATGTTAATCAAATAGGGATTTTTTTTGATAAGCTGTTGAACTCTATTTGATAAAATAAAGACAATATATGCACTGCTATGTCATATGTAGCTATTGATGTGATGCTCATCAATTTTAGGCATTTTTTTCTGGCCCCTCATTTTGGATCATTTCCACCAACCGGCCACCATTCAAAACTAATTGAATAGCCCTGCCTTAGAGTAACCTCACTCATGATGGCATGCCTGTTTGAACACATCACATTGGATAAAGAAAAAATGGCTTCTGATATGTGAGGACTTGTAGAAGAATGTCAGAATGAGCTACAGACCTGTCTCCCGCATTGCAGGCCTTTTCCCGAGGCCTCACACCCTGTACAGCTTCTACCTCCCACAGTCGTAAGCAGCGGGTGTTGCTGCCAGTCAATAGACGGTTCCCTTGACACAACAGCACTCCTGCACCAAGAAACCATATCAATCCAAATACAATATGCAACAGAATCCCAATATGACAAAAACATTTAAGCCACCAGATTCAAAATAACAGCAATATGGAAGGCAATAATCGTGCTGTTTTTTTGAGCTAATTTTTTTTTTTGATATACTGTACATCCAAACTACATCGTAAGTAAATACAGAGTCCATTTGTACCGATCTCTCCCTCATCGGCTTCCCAGGTCATGAAGCAGCGCTGTGTTTGAACGTCCCAGACGCAAACGTGTCCGCGATTGGTGGCGGTGAACAGAAAGGAGTCCATGTGGTAGCACAGAGCTGTCAGCTCCACATCACCCACCTCTGCTGGTGCTTTCACCCTCTGTACCTACAAGAGTGAGAGGCTGGTTTATCCTTATGTAGGGGAGAACGGGGTAAGTAGGCACACTTTTTACTCTAGTGAGAATTGCTCATCACCTAAACATCTTTCAATAGTCATTCCTACATTAAATTGAAGCTTAAGGTGTTGGCTTGAAATATGTACCCCTCACTTTTTCTATCTTATTGTAATAAAGAAGAAATTAATCGTCAAAGACACCCTTACACATTGTGACAACCAACCCCATCAAGGGGTCGGTTGTCACACACTATGGGGTTGTTTGTCACAATGTTATCTTAATGGGAATAATCTTAAAAAGAAGACAAGAAAGCAGAACAAAATTTGAACGTGTAATTGTCAAGTTGACAAATAGGCCTACATAACTTACTGTAGCCTTGGCAGCTGGTCTAGTTTGGGATGCACTGGGTTGTTTTGATTTTGTTGCCCTTTTTTCTTTTGCATGCTAGCTGCCTTTTCCTGCTCCATTCTCTCCTTCTCTGGGGTGTCAGTGAGGACACAGCTTGACAATTTATTTCGTTATTGTGTTCCTTTTCTGGCTGCAGCCTTTGGATAACATGTGACAACCAACCCCCCCAAAAAATGTGACGACCAACCCCAATTTGAATTTCTTGCTAGCATCAAGGCCAACAACCGTCTGACAACTAATTAGCTTGCTAACCACAATCTAAACTATAGTTTACCCTTCACACTTTTTATGGGTAACAAGTGTTTTGTTATAAACCCATTGTGTAAAAGCCTAGAAGAAAAATACTGAGGAGCTAAATATTTTCAATTTGACATGAAAAACACAGTCCTCTCACCTCAAATTCAGCAGTCTAACTCCAAGGAAGACTATGTAGGTGACCTCTGACCCCAATTGTGGATATTTACATACCAAAATTTCACAGACAGCGCCTTCTGGTTCCGAGATATAACGATTGTGACAACCAACCCGTGTGACAATTTACCCCGTTCTCCCCTACCGATGCATTTACAATCAAAAATCTTCACCAAGTTACATAAGACATCACACATCTCGTGTTTTAAGTTGTCAACAACATATACATTTGTTTCCAAATTATTCTATGTGTGTTTTTACCTTGAGGTCTACATCCATGCTGTGTGTGTGAATGAGACAGAAGTAAGCTCCTTGGCTGCCCACACAGGCCAACTGGCTGGCTGCTGATGGGCTGAAGGCCACGTCATGGATTGGCCCTGACAAGCTCACTCTGGACAAAAGCTGGAAGGTCTTACTGCTCCACAAAACTATCTCTGGGTCAGAGAAGTCTCCTACGGGGATTTGGGAAAATCAAGTCAGTAGTGTCAGAGTCACTTAATTTTGTTAATAGCCGAAACACTTTATGTTTTTTAATAAAATTGACTGACCAGCAGAGAGAAAGTAGCGATCATCCCTGGAGAAAGCCATACTCTGCACCGTCCCCCTGTGGTATGACATGGTATTACGACAAGTTCCATTGTGGACGTCCCAAATGCAGATGAGGCTCCTGCTGCCATTACTGCCACCAGCTGCAGATGCTACTGTCTGAAAAGGGGGTAACATACACAAAGAGATTCCATAAGACACAGGACTATCAGGACACATGACGCACATGAGAAAGGCCTTAGTTTGGCTTAACAAAATAATTATCTACCTACAGCATTGTCACCAGCAGCACTCTCACTGTGTAAAAAGATACATAGAAAGCTTAACACCATGTTAGCTGGACCCAAAAGTGAGTGGACAGTCACATGAGCTTTTTGTCATTACAGTCCCCATCACTGCCTTGCATACTGTGCTTTGATTCACTGTAATAAAACCGAAATCTAGAACTATGAAAAGTACCTGTGAATCATGTGTGACAGCGAGACAAGAGATCTCCTCGCTGTGGCCCTGTAAGTGTCTCTGACTTCCTGTATGAAGGTACTCCACTACTACCACGCAGCCACATGAGTACGCAAACAAACCTGCAACACAAATCCATTTGTGTCTTTCATAAAAAATGTATTTGACAGGATTTTTATGTACACACACTAGGGATGTAACGATATGAAATTTTGGGTACGATACGATACGATACGATATTGCGATTGATATCACGATACGATATTAAGCGCGGAATTCATTTCTACCCCCTAAATTAAATGGTGTAACGCTGATTTAAATAAAACATAAACGCAAGAATAATTAATTTTTTTTATATCTTAATATGAAGAAGAGATTTCTGAGAGATTTAAACAACTTATCACCAAAACAAAGACACTGCTTCTCTACTGCTGTTTTTAAAGAAGCATTACACCTATATTTTTCAAACTGAAACAGGAATTTTAAATCTAAACTTAATTTAGTCACTTGTCTGTAACTGTAAAAGTATGTATAGAATAAAAAATATTTAAATAGTGTGATAATTTCCCCATTTATTTATGTTTTATTTGCTTATCAACTCTATTTTTACAAGCCATGTTTTACCTTAATAGGCCTACATTATGACAGACACAATGAACTCTGTAAAATATTTATTTATGATTTTTATTTGTTATTAACTTAAATTGCAGTCTCAAAATCAATGTTTTTGCAGTGCACTCCTCTCCCCCTCCCTTCCTCACACTTTCGCAACGTCACCTTCATTTGACCAAAGTAGTGTCACCTAAGTTTGACATAGTAGGGATTCCATAGTATTGCGCAACATGCTGGTAGCTTTTATATACTGCCTATGCTAGTTCACGTGAAGTTGTGATGAATATATCAAGGATCTTTGGACTTATTTCCTTCATCTGCCTTTCACGGAAGTTCGCCGACTTTACCGGGGATTTAACGCGCGGTCGCGGTGGATTATATTATATTCTGTTCTGTTCTATTTTTTTTTTTTTTTTTTTTTTAATAATCTTATTTCCTCACGTTCGCCTGGATTCATAATGGTATAATTGACCCGCGAGGAACTTTCTCTTCAGTCTGGTAAGCTACTCTGTCGATCTTTTTCTCTATCTCTCCCTTTTCTCTTTCTCTCTCTTCTTTGCTGCTACGTGACTCAATGTGGCGAAGCTGCACGCGCTAGTGTAAACAACGGCCCACGTGAGACGTGACTGTTCAGTTTAAAGTTAGAAGTCATGTTTCAGTGATAAGTTGTTGTGTCAATGTGTTATTGTTTGGTTTCCAATGTTGGTGTGGCCCATACAGTGTTAGATTGAGAGCTACGTTTATGACAACGTTGCTCACCAGACTCTCCACAATGATGGAGCGCATTTACCATGCACGCTCGCCTGTAATACCGTGACGCGGTATAACAAGAAAAAACTTACGGTTGACATTCGTGGCCTTTTCATATCGCGAACGACCGTTTTGCGGTATATTGTTACATCCCTAACACACACACATACTTCCAACTAACCCTTGTACTGGACAGCCAACATTTTATACTTTCATACCAACCTTGGTCAGGGCTCCACACCATGTTGCCACGCCCATTACCATTGTAGCCAATAACTGCTTTCAGTTTGATGCCCTCTTCGTCGGGTTGGGGAGCCACCGCAGCCTGGACCAGATAGAACATTTAGATTGGACAGCAAACTAACACTCTGTGAACACAGTATATCATTATAAAAAGTGCTCTCTACCTGATCGAGAGTGGAGGTCTTGAAACGAGGGAGAAAGTGCCTGTAACAATCAGGGCGAACTGGCTTCTTCTTTTGCAACTCACCTGAATGACAAAATAGCTTCAGTAAAAAAATCTTAATCCTTCCATTAAGAAGTAAAATCAAAGAGATAGTCAGTTGACTTACCAGTGTCCATATGACTTGTATTCAGGGGAGACGTGCTGACCAGCTCTGTGACCTTGAGGAAGGAGCTTGCTGGTCTGGGGACAGAGGAAGGACCTGATCCAGTGCCTGGGACTGTATTGGTTGAGTTGGTTAGGGTGTTATCACAAATAGACAAGTCGCCAAAACCTGCAAGAGAGAGACAGGAAAAAAAGATGAAAAGATAAAACTGTGACTGACAGTTATCTGTGCTTTCATGCTGCCTACTATACTGACCTGACTAACCAGCTTAACTCCACTAGCATGTGGATCCTCAGTAAGCCACTTGGCCAGTAACAGCTGGCAAAAGCCATGTTTAGTTTAATTAGGACAGGAGGAAATTGTTTTTTAAAAAATGATTAAAAAAATGAAGAAAAAAAAAGTTAATAATCACAGTTGATGACATTTGAAGGCCAGGCTACGAAAATAAATAACACCTAACTCACTTATGAAGACCTGATCTAATTTTTCACATGCAACTTGCAGTTGGTCAGAATTGAGAAAGGCATCAGCCAAAAATATGTGTATATAAAGTTTTTCAACAGCTTAACATGCAGTCAACAACATATAGGAAGTGCTTGTCGGATATTTTTGAAAAAGAGAACTAACCCCTCTTGTCAACTTGATCAGGTGTGCTGACACCCAGTCGTGGTGGCGGTGAGGAGGGGACAGGCGCCGTCTGTCGTGGTATACCATTGGACAACTGAACTCCACTTAACTCAGCTTCTTGTTGAACTGTTACATACCAACACAAGATCATTAGTGTTACTTGTAATCTGTAAGAACATTTAAAGTCAGGTAGATCTTTTACTATTGTGGCATGAATATGGACTCGAAATGAAGTTACCTGAATAAGGAGCTGAGATGTGGCTCTCTCTGAGAGGTGAACTGTGAGTGAAGAAAGATTGTATCAGATATTCGCCAATGAAACCTACATAAGTGTAACACACACATTGATGACGACATTCCTCAATTCAACAGGGATTATTACCTGCTCTCAGACAAAGATGCAACAGGATGTGCCAAGAAGTCCCAAAGGAATATAGCATCACCCACCGAGACCACGCCCAGCTGGTCAGGGGTGAAGCTCACCTGGCTGATGGGCTGGCTGTGGCCTATGAACATCTGAAGTAGAGAAAGGTTTAAACTACTGTATATAAAAGAGCTTTTGATGCAACATATACTACAAAAAGTCCTACCTTTAAATTAAATCCAGAAAACTTTCTATGATAATAACAAATGCAACATCTTTCCACATAATTGTATAATTTAAGGAGTGGGAAGTTACATGACCTGTGATGGCATAAACACAGAATACAGATGTACAGATTTACACAAACGGTACAATTACTTGTTTGCAGGGCAGCAATGATTAGTCGATTAATTCAGTGGACGATTGACAGAAAATTAAATGGCAACCATTTTGATCATTGAGTCATCGCTGAACATTTTTAAAAGGCAAAACTATCAAAAATCCACTCCATAGCTTTTTTATTTAAGAAAATGTAAATATTTGTTGTTTTCCATTATATGTAAGTGAATTGTTTTTTGGACTTTTATATGAAACAAAGCCATTTTAACGTGACACCTTACACTTTTAAATTGTAAGGTGAAATTTTGATGAGAGTCTGTAGTGTTCATATCTGCATGTTAAATCTTTAATTATTGACTACCTGCGAGTTAATATGGAGCTCCATGTTATAATCCCACACTTTCACAGCGTTGTGTCCTGCTGTCAGCAGAAATCGACTGTCCTCACTCACAGCGAGGGACGAGCACTGGTGTTTGTGCACCTTAGACACCTGTGAAGACAGAAATTCACCAAAAAAGAATCAAATGATTGTGTAGAGCACAATTATTCTCCTGTTAGTATTTACAGACCTAATATCACCGTTTTACTGCCCTGTGAACCTTGTTACCAATATCTGTAAATGCAGTACTATCTAGAACAAATACAATCTTTTAGATTCTCTTACTAATTTAGGAAGAATCTTTATTCACAATCATGACCCCTACACGTTAAAATCTAATTTTTTTTCTTTTCTTAATAGTGATGACAGTTACAGAATAGGAAGGGTGTACAGACTCCGCATCAAGAGAGAAATTAAAGTCTCAGGCAAATGTTGGATCCTGGAACCTCTCAAAGAGTAATTTATTGATTTTTAGTAATTAACATGATGAGCTATGTGCTAAAGGACCAGATCAATATTGTAAATAAGAAACTGTTCTTAATGTTTTATCTGGAAAAATAAAGGTTTAAATAAAAAAAATAATAATAATAAAATAAAGGTCAGCAGTGTTACCTCCCGGAGCAGACGGCCTGTTTTGGTGCTAACCCAGATGATCTTGTTAGCAGATGTGGCGACCAATAAGTGTTCAGTGGAGGCCGGAGAAAAGCAGACCTTCAATGCTGAATCGAGACGGGGGCTCTCCACGTCCAAAATACTCACATCTACACGAAGCAACTAGAAAGAGATGGAAAGGGTTAATTTTGACACAGAACACTAAGATATGAATAAAGAATATGAATGATGATCAGGGTTTTTCCTGGCTCAGAATGGGCCTTTGGGGGGTCAGTACGCGACCGACTTTTTTTTGGAGTCGCGACTATGTGCAACAGTAAAGGCAAACGGTTTATGTATTTTAAGAGGGTGTGGGGTTGGGAGAGGGGAGTTTCTGTCCAGCTCAAGAGCATTTCAGTCAGCCTGTCAATCACTGCGTAACCATGGAGCTCACTGACGCTTATGAAATCACAATAAACAACCTGTAGATATGAAGTCAAAATACTAATAATGACTAGGCCTACCTATTTAATACTTTAATTGTTTCTAATTGATCTAAACCATGGAAATTGCAAGAAGAAAGAAACAATCATCATCATCATGATTATTTTGAGCAATCACATTGTGTTATCATGATTATTAAAGACAGTTAATCATTGATTTAAGAACATTATGCATTTATTTTACTTTTAACAAGGTTTTTTTCTAATAACACCATGACTTTGGACTTTAAACAAAGGCATAATTGAACTGAAAACAGGGAGAATAGAAATAGACTAAATAAGTGAAACATATTTTTAATAATTTAATAAAATAAATATGTCAAAATAAAAATAACCCATTGTAAATGGTGTTGATAGGGCACGTCTTTTGATAGCATTAAATGTAAGGGCATGATTTATTTATGTCAAGGAGCAGGGTGGATAGGCAGTTGCATTGTAGTGTTGACAGTTGTGGTGGCAGGAGTCAAGGAGCTTTAAACTTCCTGTGTTTTTTATTCAGTGATTGCTTGGTCATAGACCACTATGATTCGACTTAAAGTGAATAAAAAAATTGGTCGGGATGTTTAGAGGTGCAGATCAGGTCGTACACCTTTTTCTGTGTCTGTGTCTGTGTCTCTCTCTCTCTCTCTCTCTCTCTCTCTCTTCTCTTCTCTTCTCTTCTCTCTCTCTCTCTCTCTCGCGGTCGCGTATGTCACGTTGCTCGCATGTCCGCGCGTGACAAATCTTGCACATTATTTTAGTTTGTTGCGAGTCTGAAGTGTTTTCAGACAACACAATTAGTTTTACCTTTATTCTTGTCATCTAGAAGTTTTTCAAAACACCGTCTCTGGACCAGCCGATAGCTAAATTATCAGGTGAGGAAGGGGCCGAGCGAGCGCACTGCTCAGCTGAAAGGGTTCGCTGCATTTAACAGCCTGCATGCGTGCGGAACAATGATAGTTTAATAACGATTATTTTGTTTTCATGATTGAGGGAAGCCGTAATAGTAATCGAAAATGAAATTCAAGTTATTGCCCAACCCCTCAAGAAGGATGACTTAAATTGGGCTGAATTTGGAGAGGTTTTAAATAGCTATATTTATTCTCAATCTTTATCATTTTGGCGCTCCTGATTTTCCTTTGGCGCTGGATAAATCCGCTTTGGCGGGCGCCAAGATTTTCTCAATGCAGGAAAAACCCTGGATGATGTATAAATACATTTGTCATATTGGTTAATTGTGTGATGCTGCCTCACCACATCTTCGTAAGTGTTAGGTGAATTTTTATCTTAATAACAGTAACAGTGTGCAGATACCTCATCCAGAGACTGTGAGTCAGCGATGGTTACAATGTACTCCGACGGGCCGACAAAGGCCAGACAGCGGCTGTCACTGCTCACTGTGAGAGCGTCTGGAGCGCGCTCCGTGCCTCGGGCCATCACGTTACCTAGCCAATCAGGTACAAAATGAATCAAACAACACTGATGTTGAATGTTGTTGCCTGACACACTTACTTGTGTCCACGTTTGAGTAATTCAGTATAGCAATTGCTAGTACATAATATTTAAGTAGCTGTTAGCATTATGTCATATTGTTGTTGATTTCATGGAATCTATGTAAAGAGATAGTTACCTAATACAATGTGATACTCAATATTTTACTATTTAAATAAACTGATTTAAGTTCACATTTCTGATAACGTAACATGCGCTGCAATTAACTACAGGTGTGTTTATACGTATGTTTGTGAGTGTGAATACATACACACAGCTCGAATGACATTGTGGTCTTCCTCGGAGGCGTTGTAAAGTGCCAGAGTGCCCTGGGAGTCAGCACTGTACATGAACTCTCCATCAGGAGAGAAGGCAAGACCCACCACTTCACCTCTATGCTCACTAAACAAATTAAACACGCATATACAAACAAACCAGTACGATGTTAAGTACCACAAACCAAATAAGAATTTGTGATTTTCATTTGAAAGTGCAGTCAAAGCTCTACGCGTTATTTACATTTAATTGGAGTTGCTAATTTCTGCCGAAGTAGGTTTACTATTCTAGTCACTTTATAGTGTACTTTATGTTGAGCAACATGTCACATAATAACTATCAATATTAGAAACTGGCCAAGCTGGAAACTAACCAACTAGCAAAAAAACTGAACACACCTACACTCACATATTACAAAGAGTACAATCACACAAGCTTTTGATTTGCACACATCACTTTTTTTTTAAATGAATTAAAGCTGGGGTGGATAACCTTTTCACTATAACATTTGGCAAAAATGTCATATTAGCCATTCAGCTATATGTAGGTGAAGTGGTTTGAGAATATTATATAATATCACTTCGCTCTCCCCTGCCTCTGTGTGCCGCCCCCAAAAATTGCCACCGCTCATGTACACTTTTACCAATCAGAGCGAGGCTCCGATTCTCCGTTCTTATTGGCTGTTGGGACTGTCCATTCACTTTGGCACCGACGTTGTTGCGTCAGTTGCGTGAGCGTTCACGACCCTAGCAGTCTGACAGTTTGACACTACGGCAGCCAACAAATAGCAATGTCTACAATCAACGGCCCCTAAATGTCCTATTTCCCGTTCAACTGCTTACACCGCTAAGACAGCAGGGATACGAGGAAAGACCGGGAAAGACACTAGTTGAAAAGGAATGAACGATCATTACTGTTGTTCGGAGGGAGGAGCTACAGCAGGTAGAGCGTGTCAGGGAGGGACCAGAGAGAACACAAGTGGAGCAGTTGAGGTATTTGGATTCGAATCTCTATCCCAACTGCTATTTTCTCCCAAATCATATACCCCAGCTTTAAGATTTTAAATATTTTTTTTTCAGCCACTGTTGGAGCTGGCATCAATGTTAGTTTATACACACTTGTGTTCAGCCAGCAGCTTGGCACTGGAGATGTCAAAGACTCTGACGATGCCTGAGCTGAAGCCACAGGAGAAGATCTGTTCGCTGGGATGAAAAGCCACAGAGCAGGGGCTGTCCTCTGACACAAAATCATACAACTAAGCATAGGAGACAACAACAGAAATTTAGTTAAACAGCAAATTAGCCAATGATAAACCAATGACAACAGAGACAGTGTCAGTGCAATTATCCAAATTATTTATCATTTGCTTTGTGGTTTAGTTTGCAGCTGAGGAGCTCGGGTTGTGGAGTAAAATGTGTTTCATTTAATCATTTCTGACTTAGTATATTAATAGTTAAAGAAATACCATAAATACCAAATACCATAATAACATTTTATTTCTACACAGGTTTTAAATGAGGCTAAACATCTGCAAAATTGGGGCAATGGCTGTAATTTATTATAAAACATATACACCTTAAACCTTTCCTTAAAATCTGCCACACCAATATTTCCTGCAGTGCATAATCGTAAAGGCGGTTTCCTAGACAACGCGCGCCTCCCGCCTTAACTACCTGATGCAAGGTATCCATATTCCAAATGCGAACCGTGCCATCGGAAGAGGCTGTTGTGAGATGCCGACGGATGCCGTCCACACTGAAGCCGAGCACAGAGTCGGTATGTGACCTCATCAGTGTATTGTAACCTCGGCTGCTCACGTCAAGGTAACCCAGGTTCCCAGTTGAGGTGGCTGCCAGGACCTGGAGGCTGTCTGGTGAGACTGACACCAGGCTTACAGGCCCCTCATGCTCTGGAAAAAAAATGTGCCACAATATGAATTTTTTCGCCTAATAGACTGTTCTGTTCTGTTTGACGGTGTGAGAGTGCACATATACTGTATATCTCGTACAAATGGATGCAAATGTCAATGCACAGATGTCATGATAGCTGTAAAAAAAATATATAATAATTTTTCATATAATAAATAATAATAATAATAATTGATAGGTTTTATATAGCGCTTTATTGCCTAGGCACTCAAAGACGCTTTACAGGGTTCCTGGTTCAATTCGTTCACACAGTCATACCGGTGGTGGTAAACTACGAGAGTAGCCACAGCTGCCCTGGGGCAGACTGACGGAAGCGTGGCTGCCATTCAGCGCCAACGGCCCCTCCGACCACCACCTCAAACATACAGCAATCATACACATTCACACATGCCAGGTTTGTCTCAATATTAGTTTTTTTCCCTTATTTTAAACAACAACAGCTGTCTCTGCTTACAAGAAAAAAAACTGAAATGATGCTAACACTAAAAAGGCAGAGGAGTTGTTGAAAAGTGCTTGGAAGCTGGCTGTTCTAGTGAGTCAGCTATTGCAAATCTGATACAACTGGAAAAACTCTCTTAACTGTGATACTTTACACATTATGTGAAACTCCAAACATCCAGCACTCTGGTGTTTAATAAGGTTCAGTGGTACAGTCAACCAGGAAAGATGAAACCTGACAAACAGCCACCCCTGAAAACTTGGAAAATGTTAAAGGTGAAGTAAGCGGTTTATTTATGTTAAGAGTTAAATCGCTCTTTATTCATACAGTGATCACTTACATAATGTGCGCGTTTCATAAAGCCGATCTCTCAGTCAGCTGCTCTGCATGTAATCGGCAAATAAACTTATTGGAGGATCCCGTAATTTGTATCCAATCACAAGAAAGAATGCTAATAACCGACACCAGTCTCACTCATGGTCTCACTGCCGGTGCACGCCAGAGCGACAGATGGGTGAATGTTTATGCGCCTACAATGGCGGAGCAGGTAAAAATCCTTTCCAATGTCTGTTCTGATGGTTTTTATCATGTTTTATCACACTTATGGATCTGAGATGATGCTAGATAACTCGCTGCTTGAAGACCGCAGTGCATTAATGTGGTGACGTAGGGACGAGCGAGGGTACTGCTAACTGCAGTAACTGACAGGAAGTTAGCTAAAAGAACCATTCCGCTTACAGCACCTTTAAGATACATGAATTAAACAATATATTGCAGCCTGTGGAGCAAGACTTGTTATGCAACTCCCTACCCCCCGCTGTGCCTACCAGCCTCGAGGAAGACTGCAGAAAAGTCGAGGGGCCAGAGACGCAGGAAGCCGTCTTCAGAGCCCGTGGCACAGAATGAGGAAGACACACTGATGCTGTTGATGGCAATGCCTGGACCTGGGACACACATACACACATCTTGACGTCCTCACAGACACTTAAAAAGTTGTCTCTACCCAACCACTGCTTAAACTACTACAAACTCTCTTTGGCTTTACGATTGATTGCAGACAAACCTGTGTTAAAAGTCAATTTCTCCCTTCGGTTTGCGTGCTGCTGCTGTGCTGGCGACAGCCTCCTGACATTTTTTACTTCAACTGTGCTGTAATTGATCTCAAAGATATAGCCACTCCGACTGCTGGCATATCTATAGGAAGAAAAATCACATAGGGAGGGATAATGGTAATCCTTCAATAAAAGCATTTTCAGTGGATAATGCATTCTTATTCAAAAGCTAATTGGGTGACTTGGGTGCTCACTCACAGCGTTCGATCATCAAGACATTGGTTCAAAGAGTCTCCCTCCTCAAAGGCCACATCTGAAAAGTCCATGGATTGGTAATCGCCCAGGTTGACTGGACAGGAGCGCAGGGTCCCGTTCCGCAATCGCCACAGGCGGATATTGTCTCTACCACATGATACCATCCTGAAAGCAGAACACTCACATGTTAAACATGGTCTCAACGTTCTAGTTCATTGCCAGGCCAGAGTGAACACCACCCTTCCTGCTTTAGCAACTAGAACCTTTTCACCTCCCCACTCCCTTACCAGGGACTTCCTGTACTAAAAGTATCTGTCCCAAAAAGTACAAATGGATCTAAATTTGTCGACGTACAACTGCAGGATTAACAGACCTCTTGTTGCAGGACTCTGTATTCCATTAGAAATGTCTGTGAAAATACATTTCTATCTTTCTATTTGCTACAAACCTAGTGACATGATACAGATACAATATATGTAGAATGTGTAACGTGTGTATCATTCACTGTCAACTTTATTAGATAGAACAGAGCAGATGCACCAATGGCATCAAGATTTACTTATAACATGTCAACAGATGTTATATATGACATAAGCATAAGCTTCCCAAATATGCAAACATCCGCTGAAGAAAATTATGAAACACTCAATCAAAAATACAAACACAGAGAATGGAGGGTACCTTGTATCATCAAAGAAGGCAACCTTCATGGTCTGGATGTCCACATCTGTGTGTGCTTTAGCTAAAATGGTGACCTCTCCACCTTTACTAACGCTTATAGTGTTCCACACCACCACCATCTAATAAAAAAGATTGAATTAGGAAGACAAAGAGGCGATCAGCTCAGCTGCTAATAAGGGGAAAAATCAATGGCATCATATAAAATGATCTCAGTCCAAGTAATGATGCTAATTAGAAAATAAGCATTCTGAATTTTCATGAGGTAAAATGTTCATTTGTTGTACTTACTGTTTTACTGTGGCTGTCTTTACCCACTCCACAGAGAATACTTCCCCCATTTGAGAAGCTTCGAAATGAAAAGAGGACAAAAAAAGACCAAATTAGTGTGAGTGGGCCGTGTTAAACAAAAGCAAATGCAACCCTGCAAATGTAAGATAACCATGCGTACGTGAGTGCATTTGTAAATGTATTCAGTTACCTGAGCGAGGATAATGAATGAGCATGAATCCTAAACATAGCCAGACAGTTTCCTTTGTGGTAGTTCCATACTCGAACTACACTGTGGTTGCCAGTTTGTGCTGAAGCCAACAGTGTTGTGTTGCCGTTAAAAGCCAGTGCAGATATCTACAGAGAAAACACACAGATAGATGTTGCAAAAAAATATATATTTCTGCGATGAATACACTGGAAAATTCCAGAGTGCCAGAATCAGCTGTGCCATCCTACAGGTTGGAAAATATTCTGCTGCGGAGATAGTAGCACAATACATCGCAGCTTGTTTACCTTGTCCGTGTGGCCGATGAAAAATCTCTGCTTGTTAGAGGATATCTTCATAGAAACGATAATTGCGTGACACGGATACACCACCACATCACCTGATTTGGTCCACAGGGCCTACGGTGTAATAAAGTACAACCGTTTATACCTCTGTTATTTTTTTGACATAATGCAATTACTTGATGACCGTTAAGATCAAAATGTTTGTGAGGCTAGCCTAAAAAGCGTTGAACAAAAAAAAAAAAGGCAGCATACGCATTTCGTAGTGGCTCCTCCAAAGCCGATGATTCGATTGAGCCCAAGAATCGGGTCTGGAAGCAGCTTCTAATAAGGAGTGCAGAAAAAAGTAAAAGGCAAAACTTTAAAATAGTAATGTCTCCACAGCTGGTTTCTTTCCCATCTTTGTCTCCAATCTTATACCTGCTGTCTGGCTTCTTTGGACGATGACAGGTGGAGAGGATGTGGAACAGGAGTGCAGACAATCTGAGAAAATAAGATTGAAAGTGTTTCTTATGCTGGCACAAAACTGTAAAAAAGGGCATCATGAAACCATTTACTGAGCATGATGTACAGAAAGAGAGAGGAACCTGGAATATAAAATGTGTTATGCTTTTAAAGGTGGAGTCAGCGATTCTGTAGAACGCTAGTCAAAATCACTTTGTCAAAATCAGTGAATATCTCCTCACGAACCGCTACCAGTCCGAACTGTGTGTGAGCTGAAAAATAAAACCAGTGTTAATACTCAGCCTAGGCTCTGTAAATGGGCATGTTGCTTTTTATGGTTGGCCCCTTTGTTTACAAACCAGATTAAAGAGCCTGGCCTGTGTATCAACACCACTCATTCTTTCAGCGCGCCCACAGTACAGACAGGTAGCGGATTTTGAGAAGATATTCACTGATTATTACAGAAAGGGATTTTGACAAGTCTTCTCCAGAATCACTCAGTGCGTTTACATGCAGACTCATAATCGGATAAATAAACAAATAAGACTTCAACAGGACTTGTATAATGCATCATGTAAACACCTTTATCGGATCTACTTCGCACACAAATCGGCACATTAACGGACAAGCGAAGTCGGATAAGAACACCTAGATAACTTGTTCATAGTCGGCATTCTACCTGCATGTATACAGGATCGCATATCTCATATCGGAGTTCTCGTTCTGCGCTTGCTCGAGAATCCCTGCCGTGGATTTCACAAGGAAGTGGAAGGAGACGACGTAATAAATAGTAGTGTTGTTGCCGGAAAGGAACCGGACGTGGCTCTATAACCACTTGTTGAAAGGGCCACAGCACCACCTAGTAGAGCGGAGTCTGCTATGCTCCGGACATTTATCCGATTCTCTGAAAGTCCATGTATACTCAGACAAGTGACGCGGTCCGTTCGAGTGGCAAGTTCGGTATATGTCTTAATCCAATCTAGTTGTCCCATGGAAACGCACTGAATGACTCCACCTTTAAGTTGGGTTGAATGAACTATATCTAGTCAACATGAAGCTTCACCTCTTCTTCGCTTTCCTCCCTGGATTTGTTAAAGTCGTCTTCAGGATGCACATACACATGAACTCCCCCGTCGTCACTATCACCACTTGGCCTGGATGGGAGGCGGTGTGAACTGGAGAAAATGGACTCCTGCTGAGGCTTGCCATCATCACAGCAAAGCCAGTCACCCTTCTCATGATTGGGAACAACACCCAGCTCGGGTATGTTGGTCACAAAAGGGGCTTGATAACTCGGGAGCTGAGGAGACGGAATGAGAGAAATGAAGAAAAATTTAAATAAGCCTCCTGGAAAACTAGATTTGTTAAACAATGTCTCAGAACTATTTGCTATATTAAGACGAATTTCAAGTTGATTGGAACCCAAGACTTGATGTAAAAAGGTAATACATTTAATCAGTCTTACTGGTCTTGGAGTGGTGATCTGCTGGATGAGGGACACACGGTCCTGAACTGGTTTGCTGAGGTCCACACAGAGAGCCTCCTCTCTAATAGGGCTTCTTTGGTTGGTGACACATCCTAAGAAATAAAGGGATATGAAAGTCAGTCATCTGCGATAAATTCCAATTAGGATTAACTAAAAGTGAGTAGAATACAAGAAAATGTGTTTATTCAGCCATAATCCTTCATATGTGTTTTTTTAAGATCAAATGGCTTTTGATGAATAAAAACTGAAAATTATTTAAAAATACAGGTTGGTATCAAATAAATCAGACAAGAACAAGTTGTGTCTAATGCAGAGGAAAGTTAAAAATTAACAATGTTTTTGTTCAAGCATGTGATAGGAAAAAAAATATACATTTGGTGAAGAGTGTAGCTGGAAGGGCATTCAAGAGCTTGAAATACTGTATGATGAGAATGATGAGAGATCTTGTGACTTACTAGCCTTACTAGGACTGGGATTCCCCTTTTGAATGGAGTCGAAGGGTAACTTTGTTCCTTCTGACGGAAATCTATTCGAATAGGACAAGATCATTTTACATCAAAGCTTACATTTACACACATTTTAGGCTGTTGAATCCCTAATAAAGCTTCACGTATAAAATTAGCAAATTATGCTGTGGAATCAGGCAATTTGTGTTTCACTAGTTACCCAAACGGGTATAAAAACAACATAACACTAACAAACATTAGTATGGCCTCAGAGATGAGAAAGTGTAGAGTAAATTTTTCTTTTAACACCGCTTCGTTTATTCCACTAATGTGCATTTTGTTCCCATGTGAGACTACCGCACCTGATGTAATCATAGCGGTCGTGCCAGGAGCTTCCCTTGGGCACAGGAAATGACATGTCTCTGGGCATATGACCTGTTCCCTGAGAAGAGGCTAGACCCATCCGCTTGGCTTCACCGAAGGAAACTCCTGTCAAAATAGAAATTAAGGATGATAAAAGTAAAGATGATTCATTCAAAAATCAGTCTGACTGGGGCGCTCCTGTGGCGTAGTGGATAGAGCGTGTACCATATTGGCTCCGGCCTTCGTTGCAGTGGTCGTGGGTTCAAATCTGACCCGTGGACCTTTATTGCAGGTCCCCCTCCCACCTCTCTCTCCCCATTTCAACTCTGTACTGTCTAATAAAGCTTGAAAATGCCAAAAAATAATCTTAAAAATAATCTTAAAAATAATAATAATAATAATAATAATAATAATAATAATGATAATGATAATGATAATGATAATGATAATGATAATGATAATAATAATAATAATAATAATAATAATAATAATAATAATAATAATAATAGGTCTGATTCGACCCAACACGCTCCCAAAAGGCCCAGTCTATTCAATACGTTTTACCACGGAAGATGTTTGGTCCTTTAGTTGAGTGATTTGAAACACCAATGGTTTAAGATCTACATGGGCTCTTTATAGATCCAACCATGAAGCCATTTTTTTAAGATCCAAATAACTTTGAAGGCCATAATTAATCTGTAGAAGTGCCTTTTAAAGATGAGCACAGGTAAATTTTTGCATTTTCACTAGTCCATAGTTTTAGGAGGAAAATAAACTTAAGTCAGCCTCACCTGGATTGAGCAGCAGGTCACTGGTAAACATGTTTTTCACTGCCATGTTGGCACAAAGCTTGATGCTCTTCAGTTCACTATAGCTGCGGTTGAGGTAGTCATTAAGTGTGTACTGTAGATCTAGCATCAGACAGGTCCAACGCACCGAAGTGGGAGCTGGACCCACCAAACCTGGAACACATCAACATAGATATTGCCAGTACTCACTTAAATTATATACGTTATATACGTGTGTAAGCACAGTCAAAAACAAACGCGTACGAACAATAGCACACATTTAGGCAAGCATGGTTGAATGTAAGTATGTATTTTACCATGTCTTGCGGATTTTGCCGTGCTTTCATAGACTGAATCTTTTGCAGCTCCGCACAGGAAAGGAAACTGAAGCCAGGTAGCTGTGGACTTGAACTCTTTGAACATGTTGGAAAAGGAGATACGGACCACCCGGCCCTCCTACACATCACAGCACACAGAGAGAGAGAGAGAGGCAAAGTAAAATGTGAGCTCAATCAATTGGACTTAAAGCCACTACGAGTAACATGGCACGTTGGCGTCCCCTTTGGACAAAAGCGGTAGTATTTTTACGACGCCCGCTGTCGCAAAGCTGTTTTCTAGCTTGTGACAGGCGCGTGAGTGTGAACTGAGAAGGAGCAATATAGTGCATGTCCGTGTGTTGAAAGTGTGAGGACTCTTTTCGGCTCCGTGAGAGTGGTTTTGACACTGCATGAACTAATGCCAGTCACTGCCACACGCACCTGATTGCAATGAGTTGATGCAGCAGTGTCACCTAACTACTCTCTCTCACGTAGCTGAAAGATTACGTGTCCGACTCCTCACAGAAAGCGAATGAACGATAGACGGCAGTTAGTATGGATCACGATGAGGTAATGTGTTTATGTTGTTGTAAATAATTACTATTTCAGATAATGGTTATCTGATGATGGTGAAGCAAAGCAAACTTTGTGTTAGTACCAACTAGGGGTGTGCACGGTTACACGTGTACACGTTTGTAAATCATAACCGTTTAGGAAAAATCAATAAACGAAAACCGTTCTTTTTTTTTTCAAATTTTCTTTTTTTCAAAGTTTTTAATTATGTTCTGGAGACACGCATTTATTGATTTTACCTCACTAATAAAGTCATTGGGGATGATAAAAGGTAGTCTGCCAAATCTGTCTGTCCCTCGGCGAGTGTGTGTGTGTGTGTGTGTGTGTGAATGAGTGTGTGTATCGGCGCACACACACACATAAGGGGGGGAGTCGCCGTGCTGGGGCTCGTCTCACAGCCACAGAAGAGAGATGAAAGATAACCTAAATATTAAAGTTACCCGGTTGACGTGAACTACGCTCGTAAGTAGCCCGAACTTAATAACACCTGTTCAACCTGCATACACGTGGACATGTATAAATCGTAGAAATGTGCGATAGGCTATATTAATCAGGAAATTAATGAAGCGCGATAATGACGGCGCACATGACAGCCAGGCGAACGTGTGTAGGCTATGTGTGTGCCATGGACCTATTATAAGTAAACCATAGAAAGTATATAAAAACGAGCGTGGTTCATGTCAACTGTGTGTTTACAGGCGAACGAACGCGTATGTGTGTGTGTGTGCGCGCGCCTACAAGACGGCGGGCGCACGAGGACAATGACGTCACGGTTAACCGTGTACACGAAAAAAAATCCGTCGTGTACACGGTTAGACATTTTTGTAAACGTTCACACCCCTAGTACCAACCGCTCATTCATTTAGGAGTAAACACTGCAGTCTAGTTTCGCTCTTGTGAAATTGTATACACGTTGCTTGGCAACGCCCTCGTCCCCCCCGTAGCCTATATCACTCTCCCTTTTAGCTTTTCTTCATTGCATTTTCTTTTTTTTCTTTGATGGTTCAGCCCCGTTATCAGTCATTATGACGACAAATAACTGTATCAAACAAGGCTCCCGCTCCCCTTCCCTTACCTGGAGGGATAGGCTTCTCAATTCACGTTGCTGCGCCACACTGAAATCTGCGACCAATACGGATATGTGACCATAGAGCATGCACGCGTGAACCGAAAATCGGACTGGGCGTGCGACCAGACCAAAAGCAGTAATAAAAACTATTTAAAAACGTCTTTCTTTGCACTGATGGTCTCGTTTGCTGTTAAAGGTAATTTATGATTATCAGAGGAAACATGAGGCTGTTTAAAAGATATTTAAATGTTACTCGTAGCCGCTTTAATTCCCAAATAAATGAGAAGATAGAAACCTAATAAGTGAAAATAGAGGAAGTTAAATATTTCTTCACACAACTGGATGGTATTTAAGGGAGAAGAATGTGTATTGTACTTACTCCCACTTCAGAATTCTAATTAGATTGAAATGCCAATATGCTTAAAAGGCACACTTTCAAATATCTGAGACAAATATCTGGATTAGTCTCCTGATGTATTTCAAATATATACCCCAGACTAATAACGGTCAATATGAAAATACAAGGACTTGTTTATTAATGGGTTGTTTACAATGCATAGATAAATCAAAGAACTTGATCTCGTCACACACACCCCCACCCAAACATCCACCCACACGCACACAAAAATCAAGTCCATTACCTCCACGGAAACATCCAGATGGACCACAAAGTATTTGCCCGGAATGGGCCTAAAGAGAAGGTAGAAGTAGCGCCCTGTCAGCCCCAGAGACTGGTTGATGTTTTTGGGTACCAGGATATAGCTGTTGGCAGGAGCAGGACCTCTTATCTGGAACACTGAGCACTTCAGTGTCTTATTCTGGGGGTGCATTGAAAAAGGGGACATGAAGTCAACTAACTTTGGTCTGAATACAGTTTAAAAAGCAATTAGTAAAAGGAATCATAAATGCAGTCTTGAAAGTTCAGGAAGGACAGAATAAAAGTGTTTATTTAGTCGAAATATAACTGTATAACTAAGGCTACTGTTGGAGGTAAGGTAAGGGAACTATACAGCTTGATTGCTTTACACCTTTTTTAATGGAGGTTTGGATATTATTTTCCTTAAAACGGCTTACTGTCAGTTATACTAGCTACTATTATTATGGACACTTTCCAAGTCTATACAGAGGTGTCAGGTGTGACGTGTAACTATATCACAAACACAGGCGTACTAATATCACAATTCCATTAGGAAGCAAAAAGTTACCGTGTAAGTTGACACATCCCCCTCTTTCGCCGACCTCTTCCAGTCTTCCACTCTGACATGTTTGAATATGTTCACGTAAGGATGCTGCCAACCTGCGAAGTCACATCACGGTGGCGAAACAGTTAAGGCTTAATTAGCCTATAAGAGCATTAACAATTGTTTCTTGTTATGGCTTCTTTCACACAGTATTAAAATACTGTGTACATAAAACTATGTTGTATACTTTTAGCGACATTAGTTAACCTTAAAGTTAATCTACCTTTGGAGGCCATTGATAGCGAATATCTGAAAGGGAGAATCCACCTGTTGACGTCTCAGTTTTGCTTGCTGCAACTTGTTAAAGCACTAGAAGTGTATTTTCGGAGATACTAGCTTGCAAACAGACCTTACCGGTGAAGCTCCTTCTACGTTTTCAAGCGACCTGAACGACAAAACATATTTGTTTCACATCTTAATTAGATGCGAGGGCTCTTTCTGTTAACCTGGGTACCAAGTAAACAATAGTTTTGATTCGACCCAGAGTGCTGCTGGCTTTGGTAGTCTTTCCCGCTCCAGCCTCCGCCGTTGTCAACTAAAGCACGACACTGATGACGTGTTTACGTTGTTTTCCCCCGGCGCTTCTGGGTAATGAAGTTCCTAAAGAGAAATGCATTCTGAGGGAAAACTGTGGTATTTTGGAATATGAGAGCAAGAAGGACATAAACGACCACCCAACCCAATATGTGTAATGGAGGACTGTATGCTTGTTGGTTAGTTAGTTTGTGACCACTGTGGTGCATCGGTAAGAATGCACGGGAACGAGGATTTTCTCTTCACAGATTTATTTAACAGAGCGTGTGTGTGTGTGTGGTTCTGAAACAGAAACATAAATAATATAATCAGTCTAAATAATATACATTATTATTATGAACAGGAGTTAAATGCTCTGCCATACATTATGTACAGATTAACCAATATGTACTAATTCCTATGTTAATCAGATGTGAACACAATTACAGTGAATCCTAAATAATACATAAAATGGCCCCAATAAGTTCTATAAAACTTAACAGTAAACATATGCATCTAATTAACACATATAAAATACTGGCCATTACGTACACGGTAAACTCAAATAACTGCTCTCACATTAAACAATCCAGAGCATGCAGACAAATGACAATATACACAATACAATATGAACTTGCAACCATGTAAATAATACTCACGGTTCTATGGACGCACACATAGCCATTAATGTCGAGCAAACACACTTTAACTGTATATTTCTCAATAAACTACAACAGCACTCTTCCAACAGCGTCTCTCTCCGTCTCATATGTCTGTTACTTTCGGACTAACGTTTCCCGCCGTAACATTCTAAGGAGACTCGAATCTGCCTGGCAACCGGATGCGCATTTGTGATTGGCTGATGGAAGTTACCGGGCGGATTAATAACTTCGGATGCCCGAACTGACCGTCCTTCTTTACAGCCGCCCCCAAATTTGCACTGTCAAATTTGTTACCACTTAGAAGGACTCATGGGTTCAGGTACTGTCTCAGGTATCGCTGGAAGCATGACAAGACGAGCAACTGGTCGGGTGTAGTCCCTGTTGTTCACCCGGATTTCCGCTGCTCTGATCCGCCCATCTGCGCTTGGGGTGACCTTGGTGATGTGGCCTACCGGCCAGTGCGCTCTTGGGAGCTGGAGGTCCACAATCATAGCAACAACTCCTGGTTGCAGTGGGGCAGCTTCCTTCTGCCATTTGGTGCGGATCTTCAGGGGTGGAAGGTACTTCCTGATAAACGACCTCCAGAACTGGTCGGTGAGGACTTGTGTGTGCCTCCAGCGGCGACGGCTAATTAGCTCGGACTCCGGATACACAACTTGAGGCAACGATAGGTCGGGCCGCCCCATCAAGAGCATGTTTGGTGTAACTGGGTCATGGTCTGCGACGTCGCTGGGAACGTATCCAAAGGGCTTCGAGTGGAAAGCTTGCCATAGGTGGGCAGGAGGGAGGTCCACCATCTGTGGGATTGCAGCCTTCACTTTCCATTTATGGCGATTCAGGTCCAGAACTATAGGGTGCATGGTTTCTTGGTTGAGCGTTTCACTGCGCTGCAGTCTATCTCCAATCCGAATCGGCCTTAGTCTGTCATCATACTCAGGGGCTAAGGTGATTAAGTGGCTTGTGGCAGGAACAGGTTTGTTATTTGCCAAGTGCTGAAAGTCCTGGGAAAAGCAGTCGGCCTGGGCTTGTCTCAGTAGGTCTCTTTCAGCTTCCTGATAATCCTGTTCAGATGGAGTAAACTGATTACCTGCCGCCCCGTGACGTGAACGCACAACCGCCTCTACCAGATCCTTAAAACATGTGAACTTGCTGGCATCGGGTACGGGAGACGAAGGAGCAGTGTTGCAGCTGGAACCGCAGAAGGTCATCTTGCGTAGCTCCATCTCCTCCAAAGGCTCAGCTTCTGGCTTAGTAGGCCATCGATCAGGTGACGGCTGTACGAATGCTTGGCTGTCATTTCCCCGGTGGTGCGGTATAGACCAGAGCTCTTTTGACTTTGTCTGCTCCTTGTCTGTGATCCCTTTCACACAACCAGCCTGCACCAGTTTCGAGTCTTTGGCCCTGTAGGCTGATGGTCGTTCTGGATCTCTCCTCAGGCGTCGTTCGGTGCTCCACAGACTTGCTACCACAGCTTCTTTGGGAGTCTGAAGACAAGGCATGTCCTTCACACGCAGCAGCGGGGTGGCGTAACTGTACATCCCATCGACTTCCACCTTCACCGTTTTGGTTTCCAGCAACTGGACTGCCTCTTGGTCTTGCCTTGCGCGTGTAACATGCTCTTCACTCTTGTAGGGCAAAACATCTGTTTGCCGGAGCTTCTCCACAGGATGAAATTCTGCAAAGCGTGACTGAGTTGCTATGTGAAGACACTGCTGTGGTTGGCGGTACCGTCTGAAAATCCTGGTTGGCCCCTGGACTGTCCAACCCAGCCTGGTCTTCACAGCAGCTGGTCCTCCACGGGGCCCAAAACGGACTGGCTCTATGGGGGTAATCAGGTGAGTGTAGTCCGATCCAATGAGGACCATCGGATAGACGCAGTCCAGAGATTGCAACGGGAGACCTCTCAGGTGCTTAAATTTGCGCTGGAGCGTTTTGGCGGGCTGGGAGTGCTCTGCTAGCCCCAACTGGTCAGCGGTAAAGGCTTGCTGTATCTTGAATCTCTTATGGGTTTGGCTAGCAGGGGAGATGGAGAAAGAGACGGACATTCCATGCAGAACCCTCAGGTCTTGGCGCACTGTGCGTAGGGCGAGGTTCTCTGGGTCCCCTTTAAGCTTGAGTTCCTGCGCTGCAGCCGGAAGGAGCATCGTCCGTTCTGATCCATCATCAAGTATAGCGTACGTCTCCATGGCTTGCTTCCCATTATGCAGAATAACTTTAGTGACCTTTAGGAGCACCTGACTGCAGCCGGACTGCCTATCCAGGTAGAGCACTTCATTGGCGGTACTCACCAAGCAGGAGGTGTTCTCTGGGGCTGGTCTGATGTTGAGAATATGAAGAGCCTCCAAGTGTCTGCCATCGCACTTCTTGCATCTAGCCTTAAGTCTGCATTGTGCGGCTTGATGACAGCGTCCGCAACGCCAGCAGCGCCGGTTGGTCTTCACCCAGTCCCTCTTCTGCTCCGTTGTGAGCTGGCTGAAATTAGTGCACTGGTTTAGGTAATGCAGAGCATCGGCACAGTACGGGCATGACAAGACAATGTTATCCTGTGGCCCAGCACTAACAGATGGAGAGTGTGGGGTAGGAGGGCTGCTTGAGGTCTGCTCAGACCCAAGAAGAACTGTAGTTGGCCTACCAGACTTAGAATCCCATCGTTGTGCCCCCTTAGTATCAGTGTTCTCTTTCTCTTCTCTAGGCTGGGGCCCGCAGCCATACTCTTGGATCTTCAACTCGAACTCCAACCAGGAGGCAAAGTCCCGCAGTGTGGGAACACGGATGCTGAGAGGGTGTAGATACCTCATGAATTCAGATCGCATGTCTTGGGGGAGCTTGGTCATCAGTCTGGTGACGTGGGATCCACACTGAAGCTCCACATGGCCGTTCTCTCCAAGCTGATCAAGCATACCAACCAAGGCTCTCACCCTGAGGGCAAATCTTTTGAAGGCGGTGGTGTCATGGCTCCGAACGTTGGGTGCCTCCATCAGGTCAGCAATGCGCCTTAGCGCAAGCTGGTGGGGTTGCCCATAATGCTCAGTTAAAGAGGCCATGGTGTCTGTATACGGCTGAGCAGAGTTGGTATACGAGTCTGCAATGAGAAGTGCGTCTTCGAACTTGAGGTGGTCTACTAGGATCTGATATTTGAACCTCTCAGTAGCATCCGGGGGTAGGAGGTTCTCTAAGGAGGTCTTCAACCTCGCAAAACCACGTGGGTCCCCTTTGCTGAAGTCTGGGATGGTTGGTTTGGGGCCACGATAGATAAACTCTGTGGTTCGGTGGGAACTGGAGTTATCCTGTCTCAGATCTCCAGGTGAGCTTTGCTGTGGAGGACGCGGTGAATGGGGATGGGCTGGTGAGTCTTGTAACCCTCTCACATGGTCTGATGCGGCTGGCTCACAGTAGTCGGGCGTTGGGACTCTAGGTGGCGAGTCTTGGGACGTTCCCATCCTCTTAAGAAGTGATGTCAGCTGTGTCACTAAATCAGTGGACAATGTGGTTATGGGTACCTGAGGTTTCCCATCCTCTTCTACCACTGGAGGAGGGGGGAGTGGCCAATCTTCATCATCTTCCTCCTCTTTAATGGATCTATGCAGAGGCACTGATGTATTGTGAGGCACTGCGGGAGCATCAGGACTGTGGTCCTTTGTGGAGGTGGCCAATAGGGGGTTTGGCACACTGCTTGCATTTAACTGCTGTTGCATTTCGATTACGGTGAGTTGAAGCCTTTGATTATCTTCCCTGATCTGTCGCAGCTCTGCTAGTACGGCAGGTAGAGCCTCTGGGTCCGTTCTACGAGACACTGGGTCGGGGGTGCTGTGCTGACGGGGTCCTGAGTACACTGACTCTGTGGGAATCTTTGGGTGAGCACCAGCTACTGAAGTCCAGTCCTCGTAGAGCGGAGGGATGTGAGGTAACATATTGTCAATCCTCGTTGTACTGCTGTAAGGATCCTGCAGGTGTCGGGGAGGCTGGACGAGGGGTGTTAAAGCTGAGGGGGGTCTCTCGATCGCAGGCAGGGAGACGTCATAGTCTGCAAACCAGTTAGGCGGACGTATTTGACGTCTACGGCGAATGTCAGCGGGGGGTAAGGCATCACTTCTCTCACACGGAAACATCCTCTCTTTCCACAGCAGTCACACGAATCCGGCTCGAAGGACCAATTTGTAATGGAGGACTGTATGCTTGTTGGTTAGTTAGTTTGTGACCACTGTGGTGCATCGGTAAGAATGCACGGGAACGAGGATTTTCTCTTCACAGATTTATGAGATTTAACAGAGCGTGTGTGTGTGTGTGGTTCTGAAACAGAAACATAAATAATATAATCAGTCTAAATAATATACATTATTATTATGAACAGGAGTTAAATGCTCTGCCATACATTATGTACAGATTAACCAATATGTACTAATTCCTATGTTAATCAGATGTGAACACAATTACAGTGAATCCTAAATAATACATAAAATGGCCCCAATAAGTTCTATAAAACTTAACAGTAAACATATGCATCTAATTAACACATATAAAATACTGGCCATTACGTACACGGTAAACTCAAATAACTGCTCTCACATTAAACAATCCAGAGCATGCAGACAAATGACAATATACACAATACAATATGAACTTGCAACCATGTAAATAATACTCACGGTTCTATGGACGCACACATAGCCATTAATGTCGAGCAAACACACTTTAACTGTATATTTCTCAATAAACTACAACAGCACTCTTCCAACAGCGTCTCTCTCCGTCTCATATGTCTGTTACTTTCGGACTAACGTTTCCCGCCGTAACATTCTAAGGAGACTCGAATCTGCCTGGCAACCGGATGCGCATTTGTGATTGGCTGATGGAAGTTACCGGGCGGATTAATAACTTCGGATGCCCGAACTGACCGTCCTTCTTTACAATATGTTTTAAAGAAGACCTTGCATATAGTTCAGCCTAGATTAACATAGTTATTCACAGTTTGAAACATTAAACCTTTTTTCTAGGGTTTGAGTTGTTGACTGTAGTTTATAATAATAATAATAATACATTTTATTTATAACGCACTTTATATTTAGCAAAAAATCTCAAAGTGCTACAACAACCAAAAAAAAATAAAAAAAATAAGTTAAAACAAGAGTTAAAAGCAGTTATCAAAGTAACATGAGCAAAAAATTACAGATTAAAAGATTTCTTAAAAAGGTACGTTTTAAGGCCCTTTTTAAAACAATCAATCGACTGTGGAACCCTCAGGTGTTCTGGGAGGGTGTTCCACAGTCGAGGAGCAGAGGAGCAGAAGGCTCGGTCTCCCAGTGTGCGGCTCTTAGTCCTTGGGGGGAGAAGTCTGTGGCTGTTGGTGGAGCGGTGAGCGTGCTGAGGTCTGGGGGGTGAGGAGTTCTTTGAGGTACTGGGGGGCGTTGCCATGGATGCACTGGAATGTGAGGAGGGAGACTTTGTAGTCGATCCGAGCGGAGATGGGTAGCCAGTGTAGTGAGTGAAGAATGGGAGTGATGTGCTCATATTTGCGTACTCTCAGCAGGATTCTAGCGGCGCTGTTTTGAATGTGTTGTAATTTCTGTATGCTCTTGCTGAGAATCCCGCTGAGAAGTGCATTACAGTAATCGAGTCTGGAGGAGACAAAGGCGTGGACAAGCTTCTCTGCATCTCTTAAGGTGAGTGTGGGACGAAGTCTGGCTATATTCCTTAGGTGGAAAAATGATATTTTGCAGAGGTGGTTGATGTGGGCCTCAAAGGTTAGGTGGGGGTCAAACCTGACACCAAGGTTAGTGACTGTTGATGATAGAGGGATGTCTTTGCCAGAGAAAGTAATGCAGGTTATGGTGGAGTTTCGGATCTGATGAGGGGAACCAATGAGGATGGCTTCAGTTTTTGAGCTGTTTAGCTGGAGAAAATTATGCTTCATCCACGCCCTTATCTCCTCCAGACATGCAGTGAGCATGGAGAGAGGTGATACTGCTGATGGTGGTGAATGAGTGTCCGTTCTGATGTATAATTGCGTGTCATCCGCGTAGCAGTGAAAGGATATCCCGAAGCGTCTGATGACTTTACCGAGGGGGAGCATGTAGAGGATAAACAGGATGGGTCCAAGCACCGACCCTTGTGGAACCCCGCAGCCAACAGCATGTGAGCGAGACCTTGATCCTCCCATGGCAACGTATTCTGACCTGCCAGTGAGGTAGGACTCAAACCAGCTCAGTGCTGTACCTCTGAGGCCAACAGAGTCATGTAGACGCTGGAGCAGTATGTGATGGTCAACCGTATCAAATGCTGCAGATAGGTCGAGGAGGATGAGGAGGGATGGTGAACCAGAATCAGCAGTCATATAAGCCACGCCATGGACCACTTTCTGATTTTGCGCTAATTCCCTTGCACATTAAACAAGTCAACATTAACAAATGTCTTTTTAATTGTAATATATCATTTGTATTTTTTAGATAAAGATGTCTCAAGCATTAAAATGACCGTGATTTCTTATTCAAAAATTCACAATTTTACTTATTCACAACATTGGCTACCACATATTATCCCGAAATGTACAGCGTATGCAAGTATTGAATGAATTCAGTCCAAATCTAAATTAACAACATTTGGGAGTAACTCCACAGGGTCTGGAAGATGAATGATGAAGGACACCTGCATTGCCACAGAAGATTGTCCAGTGTCATCCAGATCCTTACGCTGCACGGGGTTGTCTCGGTTTATGGTCGGGGATGGACAGTGCAGCAAAAAAGCATCAGGCTGTAGGAAAGTTGGCTGAAGTTGACGTCTAAAAATCATGGAACTCTCAGGAGTGGGTGAACCATCAGGCATCGCCCTAGTTGTCGTGGCGGAGGATCTGTTGCGTTCTGGCACTGTGGCGATGGAGAGAGTTTCGACCCGAACGTCACGCACGGCTAGTCACTGTCCACAGCAAACAATCTCAGTCTCTATCCTCCAGCAGCGAACCTTCCTCTTAATCTCTGTCCTCACCTGCATCCAGAGTGGGGATGAGCCATTTCAGGATTAATTTGCAATTTTTGAGCAGTCTACTCATTTTGTTAAATTTTCCAGCCTGCTGCTAGAACATTCAATAAAAGAAAAAAATCAACTCACAAAATTCAATGACACCATCACCAGACCTTTCCAAGCAGAGATTGAATTTACAGAAAGAATATGATTTATTGTCAACCGGTAAAGTAGAGAAGCAATTTATGCGGGCACGTGGACTCAATTACACTCAACAAAAATATAAACGCAACACTTTTGTTTTTGCTCCTCTTATTCACTCTGATTAAAGCTTGATTCCAAAATGATTCTGATAAACTCACTCCCAACTCTTTTTCCCAATCTCCCTTAATCTTGACAATATTAGTCTCAGCAGCTGAGTTAATAATTTGATATATTCTGGATATACAACCTTTAAGCTTTGGTGGTGAATCCAAGATTGTTTCATATAATGATTCCTGGGGTAAGTTAGGAAAACTAGGGTTTAGAGATTTGGCAAATTGCCGTACCTGGAAATAACGGAACAGGTGGTTTCGAGGGATATTATATTTCACAAATACATCTCCGGAGCTTCCAAAAACCCCACCTACTGTATGAAAGTGGTGAGAAGGCGGGAAGATTACTGGCACACCATTTTAAAGTTAAGGCCAATTCACAGCATATATCCCAAATTAAAAATATCTTAAATCAATTAACAATAATCCCATCTGAAATTAATAATGTTTTTAAAGAATTCTACTCTACTTTATATCAATCTGAAAGCCCACCTAATGATACAGACATGGAAATGTTCTTTGAGGGTATAATTTTTTCCTAAAATTGGAAACGATCAAGCCGGGAATCTAGAACAGCCATGGAACATAAGTGAAATAACAAAATCAATCAAAGCCATGCAAAGTGGGAAGACACCTGGGCCAGATGGTTTTCCAATTGAATTCTTTAAGAAATTTTCAGACAAACTATCACCACTTTTGCTTAACATGTTTAATGATTCATTGGCCCAAGGAACCCTACCTCAAACCCTTACAATGGCATCAGTTACTCTGCTGTTAAAACCAGGGAAGGACGCAGATGCATGTGGATCTTATCGACCAATATCTCTTCTAAATGCAGATTATAAAATATTGGCGAAGGCCTTGGCTATGCGACTGGAAACAGTTATACACCAGATCATCTCCGATGATCGAACTGGTTTTATTAGCAATCGCCACTCATTCAGTAATATCCGCCGCCTGCTAAATGTTATTTATTCACCTACATCTGAAGAGGTTCCAGAGATGGTTATCTCCTTAGATGCGGAGAAAGCATTCGATAGGGTGGAATTGCCATATTTGTTTAGGGTCTTGGAAAACTTTGGTTTTGGTCACCAATTTTTGTGTCATGGGTTAAATTTTTGTATTCTTCTCCCAAAGCTTCAGTCATTACAAATAGATTAAATTCAGAATATTTAAATTTACTTAGAGGTACCCGCCAAGGCTGCCCTTTAAGCCCGTTACTTTTTGCTTTGGCGATTGAACTGTTGTCAATTGCTCTTAAAACCTCACCAAACATTAGTGGTATTCTTAGATGGGGCACTGAGCATAAATCTTCTCTTTATGCTGATGATTTATTGGTTTATATTTCTGACCCAGCTAAGTCTGCCCCGGCATTAACAGAAATTCTTAGACAATTTGGGACATTTTCAGGATATAAATAGAATTTAGCAAAAAGTGAATGTTTCCCTTCAAACAATTTGGCTACTGAAACCCCAGAAATGCAACTGCCATTTCATAAATGCAATTCTGAATTTAAATACCTGGGTATTTATATCACTCGGAAATATGAACATTTGTATGATAGGAACTTTTCTCCATTATTGATTAAGATTAAGGAAGACTTTGACAGATGGAAAACTATATATTTCTCACTAGCAGGCAGGGTTAACGCTATTAAGATGAACATTGTACCACGCTTTTTGTATTTGTTCCAATGTCTGCCACTCTTCTTGCCTAAACTCTTTTTTACTACTTTAGATAAGCTCATTACAGGCTTTTTTTGGGCAATAAACTACCGAGGATAAATAAAGTGATGTTGCAAAGACATCGCACTCAAGGAGATCTCTCTCTTCCCAATTTTAGATTTTACTAATGGGATGCAAATATACAGAAAATAATGTACTGGATTAAATTCCCTCAAATTAACTGGTGTCTAATTGAAGCTAATTCGTGCCCCTCTTGCTCCCTTGTATCGTTGGTGACCTCTAGTCTCCCCCTTTCCCCAAAACAATACTCATCCAGCCCAATAGTAATTACAACACTGAAAATCTTATCCCAGTTCCGCAAAAGATTTAACCTCTCAGCTGCGTCTAGTCTAACTCCTGTTCATAATAGTCACCTATTTCTTCCCTCTAGACTGGATCAATTTATGGCTTAAAAACTTCATTATTAACATTGGTCAATTATATATACTGTAGGTGGGGTTTTCGGAAGCTCCGGAGATGTATTTGTGAAATATAATATCCCTCGAAACCACCTGTTCCATTATTTCCAGGTACGGCAATTTGCCAAATCTCTAAACCCTAGTTTTCCTAACTTACCCCAGGAATCATTATATGAAACAATCTTGGATTCACCACCAAAGCTTAAAGGTTGTATATCCAGAATATATCAAATTATTAACTCAGCTGCTGAGACTAATATTGTCAAGATTAAGAGAGATTGGGAAAAAGAGTTGGGAGTGAGTTTATCAGAATCATTTTGGAATCAAGCTTTAATCAGAGTGAATAAGAGTTCATCGTGCTCACGCTTAAGCATAATACAGTTTAAGGTACTGCATCGCTTACACTACTGTAATTCCAAACTCTCAAAGATTTACCCAAATGTACAAGATAGCTGCAATCGATGTCATAATTCACCTGCAGATCTTACGCACATGTTTTGGTCCTGCCCACAATTGGTAGACTACTGGAATGGCATATTTAAATTCCTTTCCGAATCCTTGAACCTAAACCTTCAACCCAATGCCTCTATGTGTATATTTGGTACAGACTCTGATAAAGATCCAGACTTAAACAATAATAACAATTGGGTTTGGGGTGTAAAAAACAAAAATGTAATTAATTTGTACTCTGCAAGTGTTACATGCACATTGTGTGATATACATTGTATTGTTAAACTTTTACATTCAGAATAAAAAACACTATGCTAAAAAAAAAAAAAAAAAATCAAAAGTGGTATTGATCTGGGGCCGTATTCACAAAACATTTTATCTTAGCGCTAAGAGTACTCCTAAGGAGCACTAAAAGTTCTTAGTAAGGAGTAATTTCTTAAAACCTATTCACAAAGCTGATAAGACCAACTTTTACTAAGGAATGGGAGGGACTCCTAAGCTAAGACTAGAGGGCGGTGTTGACCCTGTTGCTATGGATGATGTCATGTTCATACCTTCTATGCCCACAGTGATTGGCTGAGAGGGAATGAGAGCTAGGAGTGAATTTATGATAGAAACACTGTGGGAGATATCCATATCGTGTCGCTGTATTAAAGTAAAGAGTTTTTATATACAATTAATGACAAGTGACACTGATTTAACATGAAACCAAGATACTGCAGGGTTTCCCACACATTCGTTCAAAATTAACCTACAAAAGCGCCACATAGGTCTATTCATTTTAAATTTTACAATGATTTGTAAAAAATATCCTCATTGAACAGCTGCACGCCATGCACTCTCACTGTATTTCTCTCAACGGCGGACTATGCAGCAATAGTCAGACAGCGACAAACCAGGAAATTCACAATTAAGAAACAACAGCCGGCGAAATCGTAAAGTGCACGCGGAAGGAAAAAGGCGAGACGCGCAACTATACAGTAGCGGACCTGTGGAATGGAGGAGATGGAACTCCTATCTAGTAACAAATTAAACCCAAACGTGACACTAACAGTAACTTTCAGCGCATCGTAAACCCAAAGCAACTGCAGGAAAAGGAACTTAATAAATATTTTTTTATATAAATGTAATAAATATAAATGTGTCTATCATTTCTAAATATAGCTTTACTAAGATCATTAAACCCTTACAGCTATTAAGGTACCTTTTGTAAAGCTCACTAGCATTAAATCTCTCCAAAACACCATCAAATGGTTGTCTGTGAATTACTCTTAGTGACTTAGGAGTCCTCTCGAGGACTCCTAGCTTTTCATAGATTTAGGAGCTAGTTTTAGCGCTAAAATGCTTTGTGAATTACACTTATCTTAAAAAGTTAGGAGTCTTAAAATTAGGAGGGAAACGCCCCTTATTTTTGAGAGTTACTCCTAAATCAGGACCTTAGGACCTACTCTTAGCCTTAAAATGTTTTGTGAATACGGCCCCAGATCAATTGGCCACTCTAAATAAAAACTCATTTTAATGCATCATTTGATAATCTGTCCAGGTTCAAGTTCCCACCTGACAACCTAAAATAAAAAAATGTATTCAAAATGTTTTAAATATTTTATTCAAAATTAAATGATAGAGTCACAGAAAAGTAATCCAACTCAATGCTCACTTATGCTTCACTAGAATGTGTGGTTGTGTGTGTTAACTTGCATTTGTTTTTGTGGCACTCTATTTATTCAGTAAAATGTTACATAGGCTGCCTTTGAAAATTAATTGTGAATATGAGGTAAAACAACAAACCTCTTTATTGGCATAGCAGTAGAGTACAGCCACCAGAAAGCCCTATGAAAAGGCCACATAAAATCATGTAATATGTATGTATTTGCAATACATAAATACATAAGATTATGACAGTTACATCTTTAGACATTGTCAGATATAACACCTTGATTCAATTGAACTTACCTGAAATGAATTTAGAAAAAGGGTGAAGAAGACTTTAATGTAGCGCAGAACACCTGTTGTCTGCTCATCTGTAGCAAAGATGAATATGATCTCATGAACCCCAAACAGAGGGATGAGGGTAAGGGTTGCCTTGGCAAGCCTAGGAAGATAGATCAAACAGCAGAACAGCTGCTTGTCACAAAACTACAAACATTGTTTTTTTGTTGATATTATTTGTTTCCTTGTTTTCTTCACTTTCCAGAAATCCATTACTGCTTCTCTCTGACTCATGGCCTTGGCTTAATAAAATGTATGGAAGAGTCGAAGAAATCAAATTTACCATCCCTGGAAATCAGGCTGTGAATACTTGCCGAAGTTTGTAATCAGGGTACTTGCTCTGGTTGCTGGCTCGCAATTTGGAAAGAATGACCTTCAGGATCTTCATGAAAATCAGAAAGTTGATCTGTTGACCAGAAAATAAAAGTATCAGTTGTACACTGTGTAAAAAAATGGAAATTGTGGCATTTATTATACAGGGGAGTCTAAAATGTCAGATGGTGACACATGCAGGCTATGCATCTAAACCCACACTATTAACATGAGTCATTCTTACTAGTGAAGCAAAAAGAATTGGGAAACGAATGATCCACCAGTAGTACATGTTCTCATTGACAGCCCAACACCTGAGTGGACAAGGCAGATGTTACACAGGAAATGATCCGACACATGGGAATACCATGTACACAGTACTACACACACTTACTCTTTGTTTTCTTTCAGTAGTTTCATCACTATCCAGGGAACAACAAATAGAAATGGAGTTCCTAAGACAAAGACGGAGATTGCAAGACTCAGCGTTGCATGTGATTCAAAAATGGGCTCAAAAGCTAAAAAAAAACACTGATGTAGGGCTTTGCAAATGTTTCCATGGCATCCATCTGTAACACAAGACAGCTTTTGAAAGGGCATGTTAAATGGTGCGTTGTTGAGGGGCTGAGGTGTGACAATTTGCCTGCCTTTTCAAATGTGAGCTGAGCTGTGTCCCTGCTGTGAGGTGTTCTTTACTCTAGAGTGGCTTTAGATTTTCATAGGATGTCAAAGGGGGATCGTCTCCCAAAAAATCTGGGTAATGGGTCCCGCAAAAGTTCCCTAGCTGTCACAACTTCAGCCAGTATTTAGTTTGTTTTCATATGTCTGTTTTCCTGGTTTCCTTTCTAACTCTCATGTCATTTCAGACCCGGCCACTTCCTCCTGCTCTGCACTCCTTGTTAATTACATTCATCTGGTCTGCCCCATACTCACCTGCTCCTCATCAGTTAATCAGCCCCAGTATATATCTTTGTTCAGTTCCCTCAGTCAGTTGCCAGATTGTCTGATGTCCTAGTGTGTTCACCCAGCTTTCCAGCATTTGGATTTCATCCTGTGTTCCGATCCTGCTTGCCTGTTCGTGTTTCGACCTGTCTTTGGACTTTCCCTTTTGCCTGCCCCAACTGGACTTGTTTGCCACGCTGTCTTACTACCTGGTTTGTCATCCACTTCATTAAAATCTGTTTTTGAATCTGAACTGTTTCCTGTGTCCTGCAATTGGGTTCTTGTCTGTCTTTCCCTGAAACCTTGACACTAGCTGCATGTTCACTCAGACCAACAGAGCTGGAACTTACCCCAACCAAGACAGATGTAAGGTAAGTATTTGTTGTTGTTGATGAACACTGAGGCAATAAGCACAGAGTGCAAATATATCGCCTCTCCAAAGAACCAAAAGTGATTGGCCAGGACACAGTACTGCATTATGGCCTGCGCTACCCTGCAGCCAATAGCAGCCTAGAGGAAATGGTCATAAAAAGAATACATAATAAGGCAAATGAGATATAGCCTCATGTTATATGTATGCTGCTAATTGTAAGTGGTGATTGACGGATACAGTAAGCCATGTCGTCAGTAAATCTTTTCATGATGTACCTGGTGACTGAGCATCTCTCTCACGTCGGTCGGCTTCATGATTTCCCGTCCCCAGTGGCGTTCCAGCATTGTGTCCTTAACAATGACAGATACAGCTCGTAGTACGAGGGATAGGAAGAGGTTAGCATGAATGTAGTTCCTGGTGCAATGCAGTTTTCTGTCGGGGAACATAAAAGTAGCAATAAAGTAGAAGTTTGAGTATCAGGGCTTTCAAGGTGTTCTTTAATTTCTTCCTGCATCTTTGTCATTGATTTTGATTGCTTTTCTTATTATCTTAAAATAGGTGTTTTTTTTTTTTTTTTTACCACTTTGTTTATTGATTTTTCACAATATAGCAAAACATCATTTTACAAATGTAACATTTTTTTTTTTTATCCCCAAAGACAAACAGACAAAAATAAATCAATAATCAATGATTATTATAATAACAATAAAACAAACAATGACAACAAAAAAAAGAAAAAGTGTGTGTGCACAGTTTGGAGTTATTGGGATCCATAGCAAAATACAAGTGAACAAAAATAAAATTAAAAAAATAAATGTGTACATCCTTAGAGCTGGTCAAGCAGATATGTAATGAAAGGCTGCCAAACATTGCTAAAATTGTCCTTTGAACCCTTTAAAGCAAATCTTAACTTTTCAAGCTTCAGAAATTGTAGTGTGTCCCTAATCCAGTGTTTAAAGGAGGGTGGAGTAGCCTGCTTCCAATTAAGTAAAATTAATCTTCTGGCTATAAGAGTGACAAAGGCAATACAGTTTGATTGTGCTCTAAGCAGATGATCACCCTCACATTGAATGCCAAAAACGGCTGTAAGAGGGTTCGGAGCTATTGGTCTCTTAAGTATCTTGGATAGAGCGTCAAAAATAGAGGACCAGTAACTAGCGAGTTTCGGGCAAAGCCAGAACATATGAGCTAGTGTTGCAGGTGAATTTTTACATCTGTTGCATAAAATAGGTGGTTTTTAATCAAGCCTTGAGAGCACATCATTTATGTCTGCATCACCATTGTTTGATGCCCTTTCATCCCTCTACTTTTCTGATTCCTAAGTGTCAACCATAAGAGTAGAGAAAATTAGTCCCATACAACTGGAAAATTGAGTTCTGTTTTCAATCTAGTTTACCTCACCTAATGGAACCCCGCTATCTGCATTTGTACTTAATTTTTATGAATGCTGAAGATCTCGACAATTGCGGCATATCCAAGATCAATGCCCTTTTCCCACTGCTTCAGGACATCATTATTTGCTCATCTGAAATCCAACTAATGTTCATACTTTCTTACTATTATCACCAAGATAATTCTATAAATTTATTCTACTTATCTCTATATTTATTTATTTCTATTTCAAGACCACACATCTGTTAGACCAGGGGTTTTCAAAGTGTGACTGAGTGAGCCCCCCCCCTCAGAGAAAAAAATTTCAGCTGAGCCCCCCCCAAAAAAGTTCTAAATCCCTGTCTGTTTTGAAAGATCTTTTAATTATTTTACACATTTTAAACATATTTTGAAACATTCTAAACATGCGTTTTTAAACACATTTTTAAAAACATTTTAACATCTTTATCTAAGTATGTTTTTGTTTTGCTTTTTAAAAATACATTTGAACATCTTAATCCAGTAGTGTAATCCTGCTTCCTTTAAGCATGGATAGTAGTGACTGAGTGTACAGTGGAGTGAGAAAGATAGGCAGACAGACTTGCCCAAATTATTGACTATTGTTAAATGTCCTTCACACACCAAGTGTTTTTTTTCGCTAGTGCCTCCAATGTCCTGCTGGGTGAAAATAGTAGCCAGCAGAGCACCAGACCCTCATAGGGGGGTCCGGGCGTATGCCCCCCCGGGAGATTTTTTTTCACCTTTTTAAAGTGAAATGCATGAATCTGGTGCACTTTGAGAGGAAAATTAAGAGGCTAAATATGAGGAATTTTGTGTGAACAAATAATTTGGAGACACTGGGTCGGATGAATTAGAAGCTATTGAAGAAAGACACATGAATTTTCCACAAAAATATGAATTTAAAATAAAATATTATGCAGGGCCCTTTGGGATGGGCTTGGTGCTCTTTTTCTTTAACAAGGCATATTTCTCTGTAATACAGTGACTGCATCTAAATGCAGTGAGAGGAACAAAGCAGAAGAACTCTTGTCCAGCTATCTTTATTTCCACAGACAAGGCTGAAATAGGCTATAGACTATACACAGTGCATGGGAAACTGAAGGCAGTCCCATTTCCAAATGTTTTTAAATAAACTCAAAACACACTGTGCTAGTACGTGGACGTGAAGTTACGTGATCAATTAACCTCGGATTATCTCCCAGATGATCTGATTCAATTATTAGGCTATTAACGATCTAGATCAAAACATTGTATTCCTTTTTTTGTATGATAATTTACAATTGCTTAATATGATAATATCAAAAACACAAACTAAAAAAAAAAAAAAAAGTTTTTAGTTTTTTCACATATCCATCCGCGCCCCCCCACTCCCCCTGCCATAACTCCGCGCCCCCCCAGGGCGCGCCCCACAGTTTGAAAACCACTGTTAGACAGCTTACCTAAAGCCCAGAAGGATGATGAGAGCCGTTATGAGCGTGAAGAGGGACAAGGAATAGCCGACAGTGTACAACATCCTGAAGCTCACCATCAGTTGTTTGAACCACAGCTGTGAAGACAAACACACACTAGTAACTAATTAGTTAATTAACATGCATATACTTCAATTATAGGCCTTGGTACTACAACATTTCCACCATTGCTGCAACATCTGCTAATAGGAGGCGGCTCATGGCAGCTGCTATCGGACCAAACAGTTGCCAATTTACACAACCAACAGGTACGGAGTTACATTTTCATTCATCAGGGGCCTATTGCATAAAACTAGGATAAGGGATTAACCTAGGATATTTCGGTTATCCTGGCTTGCGTTAGCCATGATCCGGTTGCATAAAAGAAGAGGGACATAAGTTACCATGGAGATTTATCCTACCAGGCTAAACGTAAAGGATAAACTTATTCTGTTGCCTGATTGGCTCAGTCAGCTGTCACTCCGATCTGAAATCAAGGTGTTTAACAGTTATTCCATGATCTTCCGTGTATTGCTTTATTTTCATTAGCCTGTTTTAAGGTACCACATAAAAGACTGCATTGTCATGTAGTTAAATAGTTATTTTTTATTTATTTAACCTGAACCATTTATAATTAATTTAATTATAATTAGATTAAGATGCAATGATATAAATTATAATAATTTATGTGATAGTCTGTTCATATTGCAGGCTATATTTATACAATTGATTATCGATGGCAGATGACGTTGCAAGTGTGGGTCAAATAAATTCACTTTGTACTTATAACTATATCGAGGTGCATCTGAAACAAAATTCAATATCACTGAAAAATTCCTTTTTTCTGTAATTGAATTCAAAAAGTGAAACTTAAATATATTCTAGAAATTCATTACACATGAAGTGAAATTAATCTAGAATAAACATACTTTTCAGAAGGTCGACATTTCTGTATTATAAATCCTTTTTCTGATTGGTTGTATGTAACATTCTAATATTTTTAGATTCTGGATTTTTTATTCCATGATCAATCAATCATCCAAAAAAAGGCCTTACATATTTCACTTCTTGTAATGAATCTATGAAAGTTTAACTTTTTGAATGGACTTTCCATGACATTCATTTTTTTAGATGCACCTGCAGACTGCTCACTGTCAACTATTTTATCATAAAACAATGCAGGCACATCAAGAACAGTTGGCAGAGAATACATCTCCTGTATGAAATTAACTGCCCCCTGATTTACGGTTTAAACTAGCAAGGCATTGTGGGAAAATGGGACGTCTTTTCCATTTTTCCATCAGTAAATCTGTGTTCGATCTTTGGGTCTACTTCTGAAAGCTGTGGGCTGGCACTTATAAGAATTACTTACACCTGGCTTGACAAAGCAGCCCCTTTACATCCTGGATTGGCGTTTATGCAACTGACTAATCCAAAGTGCCCAGGCTAGACTTTGTCAAGGCTGGCTTTATCAATCATCCTGGATGTCTTTATTCCACTTTTATGCAATAGGCCCCTGGACTCCTGTTTCTGGCCACCTTGTCAATGTAAGCCCACAACATTCACTATCCTTTAGCTCTATTTGTTTGGTATCTACCAACTCTTGAGAGAAAAGTATCTGGACTTTTAGTTGCAAGAAGCTTAAATGTCTTCAAGCTTCTGGCTATTGTGTCTGCTTTTTTGGTATGAATGTCAACTGTCTTTGCTTGACACCTGCAGTTAAAGCTGGGGTATGTGATTTCTGATTGGTCAAAATTAACATGAGCTGTACACTTTGACCAATCGGAGCGAGGCTCCGATTCTCTGTTCTTATTGGCTGTTGGGACTGTCCATTCACGTTGGCACGACTTTGTCGGTGTAGAGCGTATCAGGGAGGGACCATACGGGAGGGACCAAAGAGAACAAGTGGAGCGGTTGAGGTATTTGAATTCGAATCTCTATCCCAACTGCCATTTTCTTTCCAAATCCTCCACCCCAGCTTTAAGTAAAATAAAATGAATTATATAAAGGGGTTGTCCTCTTTAGAATGCTAATAGTTGTATCTTTCAAAAATTCTAAAAGTATTGGATTTAGAGTGTTTTATGTTGGACAAATGCTGCAAATTGGTATTGTAACTCCCATAAAGTGAGGTACCTCTTTTTTTCATTTTCTTTCACTAGATGTACGTACTAGTATACGTAATGGCCCATGTCTGACCAGAACCATCACCATTTTCAGCAAGAAGTATCTTCGTCAGTAGTGAATAACTGTAAACCAAAAGTTTGCTGCCATGTTCACAGCTGCGAGAACATTGACAATCAAGCTGTACCTCCTGAGATGTGACCTCTTTTTCCTCCTCGCATTCGGTCTTGTCTCTCCACACTTGCCCGCTTTCCTCCCTCTCCCACAGGCCATCAGAGCCACATCGCCTACGTACAACACCCTGGGAGACTGCAGGTGAAACAGTCAGTGCTTCATTATTCCTGATTAGTGTAAAAGGGTGTTGAAGCGTGAACTTGGCAGAATACATAAATAGCCAGGGCAGGTTATCAGTAGCATATGAACACACACACATGCTATCATTGCAAATTACATACATGTTTGTAATATTGAAAAGATAAAGTGAAAATGCTTTATTTCTCAAAAAACCTTTACTCTCATTCTGGAAGAAGATAAAGTTTTTGCAAAGTTTTGGGGGCTTTAAATATCTACGCCAAATAAAAAAAAATAGGTATTTACTTAGCCTGGAAATCCAGACCCACATCTGGGTCTGTATTTCTCTGGTGGATAATACATGCACTGCAGGAAATATTGGTCCCTTGAATGCACATACACAATGGCTTCCTTCATGTAGTGCATCGCGCAAGCTTTGAAAAAGTTACAGTAAAAACCTTTAAATTGTTACTTATGAAAAATGTATATTTTCTGTATTAAAGAAACCTAAAATTACCAAATATTTCTTGCCAATTAAAGTTGTGTTGAAAAGGTGTATCAAATATGACAGCAGGTACATTGCCTGATTTGGTGCGTCAGGTTCAAAGGGTAACCGTCTAACTGACAATTCCACACATTAAAAACATACTGAAACCAAAACGTGAATTTTTCTGTTTTCTGTTCCATAAAAAGAAATACAGTACTAAAAGTGAAATTTACCTTTATCATACCAGGGTAGGTAGAAAGGGCAGGAGATGTTGACCAAGGAGCCTGCAGGAGTATCTGGCCAGCAGGCATATCTGTCAAATGTCCTGTTACAGAACAAGACCACTAGAAGGGCAAACAATAAAACCAGAAAATACATCTCTGTTTCTCAACAAAATTGAAAGCCATAGATCATTTTTGGGGCAAATCTAAATGGCATAATGCATGTTCGTTATTATTTTTTTCACTTTTTTTCCATATTCTCT
Source organism: Ammodytes marinus (assembly GCF_949987685.1). Taxonomy (NCBI): domain Eukaryota; kingdom Metazoa; phylum Chordata; class Actinopteri; order Uranoscopiformes; family Ammodytidae; genus Ammodytes; species Ammodytes marinus. The sequence goes on along the minus strand of NC_137224.1, from coordinate 13,356,775 downwards.
TTTGGGGGATGATTCTATAATGAATAAATAAAATTTCTCCATACCTTTAATGAGTTGCTCATTTTCTATCATTTTGACACAGTCTTCTTTATACTGGACCCACTTGTGATACGTCTCCTCTAAGACTTTCCCACTGGCCACCTCAAACTGTAGGATATTTCCCAAATAAATACTTTTCTTGACTTTCACATCCAACATTCTAGTAGTCTAATTTAGAAGATGTATCTGAAGATTCAAAGTTCCGCAGTAGGATTACAAGTCAATCTTGGTTGTCAAATGTATAGTAAACGTATTTTTGCAAAACACTAACCTTTGGCAATTTAAGAACCAGCAGGCAGATCAAAGCCATTATATCTTGTTTCCTGTGCATCACTGCAGACCTCCTTTTTTTGGATAGACTGAGAGGAGAAAGAACAGAACAATTTCAGCTGATGCAAGAGTTGTCCATCGTGTTGGGTTCAGTAAGTGCAGGCCCAGCGACATTTAAGGGGGTGTTTTTTGATATGCATTGTCGACTCCAAAATTATGGGCTGTTAAAAAAACTTCAAAATGGAAGTTAGCCTTTGGATAAAAGCTTAAATAGTTGTAGGCTGGGAAAACTACTTCCAGCACGTGGAAATACTTTTAGACAGAAACTTGGTAGGCCTACCTGATGCCTTGCAATTATCATGGCAATCAAAAGACACTAATTACCGGCCATTTTCAACAACCTCTCAATAAGGTTTTCCGTCTCAAGCACTGATTATTTTAAACTATAGCTTGTTGATGTGTCAGAATTTTTTTAATTGAGCCACTCAAACCACACGACTGGCTTTTGTGTTCTCAAGTCTTTCCAATAATGTTCAACTTGAAAATCCTACAAATAATGTTCAACTTGAAAATCCTACAGAGTCCAAATTCAATTCCACTTTCCTTAAGATGCGGTTACCGCTGGTGTGAACACAGGCAATTTAACAGCAAGACTCCAAGGCAACTGTCTCGAATAAGAAAAAACTTTACTTGTATCAGTGTTTAGTACACAGGCAATCAGAGAAGGCAAACCAATCAGATACGGATGAGGCAAAAGGCTAGGTTTAATCAAAATAACATGACAAACTAAACACTTAGAAATAACAGCTGGAATGCTCCACACGTAGACAAACCGGCAACTGGAGGGTAAGGAGCACACAGATGAAATAGACAAGGAATGGGAGAATAATCCTGTGACCTAATCCACCCCAGCTGCCTGGTAGGGAGAGCAGATAAGGGGCACATGACTCTGTGGGAGTGCAACTGAGGTAAAAACTCAAAACAGTCTAAGATTGGAAAATGTTAATAAAATATATAAAAGTTAATTTTTCAAATTCTGGTGGAAGAGATTATCATCATCTCACAGAGGAAATTTTCTGTCAATCCAATTAGCCTCTGCTGCAGTGTGAATGACCCATAGGACTTGGATGAAAATGCTTTTTCAGTTGGTGCCATTTGTCAAAAAATATGATATTTTGTGTTGACAAATATCTGTGGCCTATAGCGGTGCTGCACCCCACAGGTGTTTCTGAGCCCCGGCTGCTACCGAGGACCTGCATTAGCAAAGCAAACTCAGGGGGCCCCATGTCCCAACCATCTGTGGGGGTCCCACCCAAGGCTCAGTGAACCCTGCTGTATATCAACAAACTGCCAAAACACAAGATTAGATTTCTGTCACTTGGGAAGTGGCATTTGACAAGCATTGCCTGTAGCAGCACAAGGAACGAGACCACATTGGGTTCAGTTAGGTCCAGGACAAGTCAAACAAATGTTTCAGTGGCTATAGGAATTTCACATCTCAACTCGACTTCAATTCATGTTTATCTGCAACTGTTCGGGGTAAACCAAAAATCCCACTTGTGACAAGCTCATGTGTGAACCATACAGGTCCTTCTCATATAATTAGCATATTGTGATAAAGTTCAATATTTTCTGTAATGTACTGATAAACATTAGACTTTCATATATTTTAGATTCATTACACACAACTGAAGTAGTTCAAGCCTTTTATTGTTTTAATATTGAAGATTTTGGCAAAAAATTAAAGAAAAACCAAAAATCCCTATCTCAAAAAATTAGCATATTTCATCCGACCAATAAAAGAAAAGTGTTTTTAATACAAAAAAGTCAACCTTCAAATAATTATGTTCAGTTATGCACTCAATACTTGGTCGGGAATCCTTTCGCAGAAATGACTGCTTCAATGCGGCGTGGCATGGAGGCAATCAGCCTGTGGCACTGCTGAGGTGTTATGGAGGCCCAGGATGCTTCGATAGCGGCCTTAAGCTCATCCACAGTGTTGGGTCTGGTGTCTCTCAACTTCCTCTTCACAATATCCCACAGATTCTCTATGGGGTTCAGGTCAGGAGAGTTGGCAGGCCAATTGAGCACAGTAATACCATGGTCAGTAAACCATTTACCAGTGGTTTTGGCACTGTGAGCAGGTGCCAGGTCTTGTTGAAAAATGAAATCTTCATCTCCATAAAGCTTTTCAGCAGATGGAAGCATGAAGTGCTCCAAAATCTCCTGATAGCTAGCTGCATTGACCCTGCCTTTGATAAAACACAGTGGACCAACACCAGCAGCTGACATGGCACCCCAGACCATCACTGACTGTGGGTACTTGACACTGGACTTCAGGCATTTTGGCATTTCCTTCTCCCCAGTCTTCCTCCAGACTCTGGCACCTTGATTTCCGAATGACATGCAAAATTTGCTTTCATCCGAAAAAAGTACTTTGGACCACTGAGCAACAGTCCAGTGCTGCTTCTCTGTAGCCCAGGTCAGGCGCTTCTGCCGCTGTTTCTGGTTCAAAAGTGGCTTGACCTGGGGAATGCGGCACCTGTAGCCCATTTCCTGCACACGCCTGTGCACGGTGGCTCTGGATGTTTCTACTCCAGACTCAGTCCACTGCTTCCGCAGGTCCCCCAAGGTCTGGAATCGGCCCTTCTCCACAATCCTCCTCAGGGTCCGGTCACCTCTTCTGGTTGTGCAGCGTTTTCTGCCACACTTTTGCCTTCCCACAGACTTCCCACTGAGGTGCCTTGATACAGCACTCTGGGAACAGCCTATTCGCTCCGAAATTCTTACCCATGATTGCGGTTTTGAGTAATGAACCAGGCTAGGAGTTTTTAAAAGCCTCAGGAATCTTTTGCAGGTGTTTAGAGTTAATTAGTTGATTCAGATGATTAGGTTAAGAGCTCGTTTAGAGTACCTTTTCATGATATACAAATTTTTTGAGATAGGAATTTGGGGTTTTCATGAGCTGTATGCCAAAATCATCAGTATTAAAACAACAAAAGACCTGAAATATTTCAGTTGGTGTGCAATGAATCTAAAATATATGAAAGTTCAATTATTATCATTACATTATGGAAAATAATCAACTTTATCACAATATGCTAATTATATGAGAAGGACCTGTAGATAGGATACAGGCAAAATCAATTGAATCCTTGTTTTCTAATCAGCACTTTACAAGCTGTGAATGGTTAAACCCGCAGGACTCTGATTTTTAAGTGTGTGTTGAGAGTGTACATTGATTTGCCTCTCAACTTGTCACAACGTGTCAAGGCTATGTCAAATAGTACAGGAACACATACAGTATCAGCTGATTTACTTTTTGGCTTTACTGTTCACCTACTGCAGTGGTTCTCAATTATTTTCTGTCATGCAGGGGACAGAAATTTGTTCGCGCCCCCCCTAAATTGAAATACTATTGAGAACCTGCTAATATTTATTTATTTATCTGTACAAAACCACAGTATCAGTTTCTGGCACGAGCATTCTGCATACAATCACCTTATTATCAAATTAGATAACAAAAATTAGCCGAGATAACTTCTGCAGCAAAAAAAATCAAAGTTCAGTTTATTAGCTCAATTTGTAACATTTAAACAAGACTGCTCAGTCTGTGTGAATCTCAGGACATAGAAACAAGAGCAAATGATTCACTGAGGTTTGCATTTCATTCAAAACATTTTTAAACTGTAAACATAGTTAAGGTGGTGTTTTTTTTATATTATTATAGGCCAATAGGCCTTCTGTGATGCGATAACCAATAATTAATTAATGTTATTATTAGTCTACTTGCTTGATTTCTTTTTAAATAGCCTACAGAGACACTTGGAGACACATGTGGACATTTATTTAGTACTGCAAATCGCGACCTTTCGCGCGGATATGACCATACACAAGCACACATTGCGCTTGCTAGCATTTAAATTTTTTTTTTTTTTTTTTTTTTGTCAGTTGGAAATCAAGGCAGCCCGCGCCCCCCCTGACAACTCACGGCGCCCCCCCCCCAGGAGGGAGCGCCCCACCATTTGAGAAGCACTGACCTACTGTATCAATGAATGTGTAGCAGTTGCATCGATAAAAAATGTGTTTTAATTATTAGTATTTTGCTGGCAAGGGATATCAAAGATATGAAAGCACCTTATAACAAGTTTATCTCCCAGCAACAGGCATATGAACTAAACCCCATGAACAACTTACAATTCAGAAGCAAATTCCCTCAAAAACAGTTGCAATGGAATTACTATTTGCAATAGTCTAGAATATTTACATTCTGCACAAAGTAAGATAGGCTACTGACCCTTTTATATATACAATTATCATATAAAACATTGCTTGAGTCAAGTTGTCAGACTCAGCTGCCAATTTTACCCCACAATCATTTCAGTTAAAAAAAATAAAAAAAATAGGTAGCCTACTATCATAAAGACGACAAAGATAATCTTTCAATAGCCAAGAGGGAAAAAGACACTTAGACTAATATTTTTCAAACTTCGGAATGCTAATGTTACATTTCCCTTATATTGGTAAAATGCGTCAAATATCTGTATCTCTTTTGCATAAAACGAAAAAAAAACGAACAATGCAAAACTTCAGCATATTACTTACGGAGAGATGGTCCTTGAGAAAAGAGAAAAAAGCTGCTCTCAGAGATGCGGTGTGTAGACAGACTCAGTCCTGAACGTATCTGCACAGAGCCGTTTGTCCATCCGTGATGATGCTCTGACTCCGCTCTGCATTTGAATTCGCTGATCTCTCCCATGGGTGTTCATCATTATTAGCCTACCCGATGACGTTGAGCACATTTATAAACAATAATATAACTCTTAATTATAAGCAGCCGGAGCTTCTAGTCAAATGCTAAAAAGCAATTTCTGAAGTTATTCATCAACTTGAAATGGGCTAATAGTAGACCGAATAAGCAGTTGTCAGATGTCATTTTGCAAGCATTGGCGGGAGAAAAAGTAATTCTAAATGCACAAGCGGCAGTGACGCATTGACAGCCTACAATTTGTGAAATGACCTTTTTTTCGGTGGGTTACTGTTACAAAATCAAAGGCACTTCATAACTCGGGCACCTGTATTAAAGCATAAAAGATTCCATAAGCTGGAGGAATAAACAGGAAAGTCCTTTTATTTTCAACTTCCAAACCATTTAGTTCACTCAAGCATATTAACATCTGTATTAAAATATTCAAGCCTTCAGGAGCTGAAAGGAGATAAAGACCATAATGTGACCTTGTAAGCACACAGTTATTCACACATTAGATATCACAGATGAATTGAGACTCACACACTGCATGTAAGCATTGGATCGTTAAGGAGACAAGATCAGCATAGTTATACAGTACAACTTCATGACCTCAAAAATAATTAATTTTCTTCTTTTTTTCAAACTGCCTATAAAAAAGAAATTAATCAAATGAATGAATAAAATAACTAAAGATAGGGTAGCTGAACTTAATTATAGGATCGGGACAATCAATTTTTTAGTTTTTCTTTGGTTCTCTTTTAAGGATGCAAATGATCTCCTTGTAGCTATAGTGTCAGAATTATTAACATTACAACCTCACGTGGGCTCCCCAAGGGAGCAGTTCACCTGTCTGTGGTGGTGAAATGGCTCTTTGGCTGTGGATTTTCCTACATGGCCACATTGCCTAATGAAAGGATCATATCCTAACAACACAGAACTCTTGAGAACTCTTAACATGACCTCAATTTAACCAAAACATCAACATGCCATCACTAAAACTATAATTCAACTCAAACATTTAATAGTTCCATAATGCTTTGCACTGCATCTAAGAAGTATGTCAATCATAATGAACATAACTTAAATTATTTGTGTTTAAACAACACAAGTAATGTAAATCGAAGGAGAGACACTATTACATGGACTTTATAAAATATATATATTTCAATTTAACAAATAGATTTTTTCTAAGTTAAATGAAAATAAAAAGTGCAAAACCCCCCTTATTCATCTTTGAGAGTGCAGATTCTAGTCTCATGTTTTATTTAAGGTTGAAAAGATTGTTCCAAAAAATAGGCCATAAATCATTGTATTTCCCTTTATTTTCTATAATCCGGATTTACATTAACGCTATTTATGGTTACACCTTATACCCCAGATCCACTCAAAGGTCACCTATTTATGCACTATGGTTTTCAACATTAATATGCGTCCCAAGTGTAAGTCCCAAAGTATGAGAAAAAAACAACCCTATCTCTTTTTTGTGTTTCAAAACCCCAATCAGATTTCTCTCCTCTCATGATATCATTAGGGGAGAAGCCCAGCCCACTTATTACAAACCTAACTTAGCACTATGTGACAAGTATTCCTTTACTTTCGCCACAGAAGCTGCTGAAGTTTGCTGGAAGGTCTCCAAAGCAGTCCATAATATCCTTTGTTGTCCAATTAGGGTGCATTGCTTAACAAATCATTGGCATAATGTCTGTGTACGCAGGGTTCATTTTTTTCTTGGACAGATACTGTTACAGCTAAAAAGTGTAACCAAGTGACACATAGAGTTCTGGCAGGTGTTCAAGAAACAGAGGAGACCCAGGGGAGATGGCCGGAGCCAAAACGAGGCAGATGACACAGGTGGGCTGGGGAAAAGACAAGGGATGAAGGCTGGTGAAGAGGGAGAAAAACGAGGCAAGAAGAAAACCAAGAATAAAATGGCTGGAAGCGTGTCTGACTGCTGTCCAACAAATGAAGACCCGGGGGAGTCTGAACCAGGTATTGGAGGCAGGGCGTAATCATGATGTGTGGCAGCTGGTAGCCTGACTCATGCACAACTGTCCCCACTCCTGCAATACACGGACTCTCTGGGGAGCTACAGAGAGACAATGATTCTAGGGTTGGCGGAACAGAAGGTCATGCAGCAGGTTTGGGAAAACAGAAAGACAAAAAAGGAGGCTGACTGACAATATTTTAAAGCTATATGGTTATCCTATTACATGCACATATTGAGGGGAATCTAAAATATCCCTGAGGAGGGTGGTCATGCCCCTGAACTGCCCTTGCAACCCTGCATATGGCATCTAATAATCATTTACCACAATGGTTTGTATGGAAAGAATGGATGAATGGATAGATGGATGAATGGGATTTTTTTTTTTAATTACTTGAAATTCCATTTGCCCATCTGTAATAGAAGTACAGGAAGTGTGTAGAAAGCCGTCTTCTTTTAATCTATATGCCACAGCTTTCAGTGGGATTTTTAGTTCTCTGTGACTTGAAATTATCTTTCTGGATTATCCAATGCCTGCTCTATTTCATTTTCATTTAACTTTTATTTATCCTCGAGAGACCAATTGAAGGTTGACCCTCATTTACAATGACGTTGAGTTCAAACAAATTCAAAGGAAAAACAACAATACATACACAATATTCAATGCAAATACATCAAATACACAACAACAGGTGAAGAGAAAAAAACAATTGAAACATTTACACAGTGGTGAAGAGTGGCAGCAATTAAAAGGAAATGGGTGAAAGTACAATATAGCCTAATTAAAATATTAGCACCTGAAGGAAAAGCCCAACATTGTTATGCTGGACCCCTTTAATCATGGTGTGAACAGTGCAAAAACAGCATCATCATTCCCAAATGTTATTTACAAAACTTACAGAGGATGTCATTGACTGGATATTTACAACTAAAAGCTTCTTAGATGAAAATGATGGCAAGTGGAGTTGCAGTAATATGACTTTGTGTTATCCCTGCATGTGCTAGATTGAGATCTCATACGTGCTATACAACCAGATGAGATAATGTGTATGATGTTGTTGGCTTGGGGGAATCAATCGTTTGACAATAAGTGTTTGTTGAAGTTTGACATTGGCAAACACGGCAGGGGGTGTAGCTTCAGAAGGATATCAAGGTCCCCTGAGAGAGTCTTGCTTTGGGTCCACCTTTTTGAATTCCAGGTAGCCAAGATCCAGACTTCAACACAGCTGAAACAAATACTTTGAGACACAAATTCTTCAAACCACTGGGAAATAAGTTTTTCACCTTGCATGCAGATGTAAAAATACATTACCACAGCAGATTTCTGTTAAAGATGGAACCAGTCTTAGTCACGGTTGGACACTTAAGTTTTTCCATGTGACAGAACATCTTGAAAATAAATGCGATGTATTCTTTGTTGGTTGATTTACTATCAAGTGTGTGTAAGAACCAGATCAAATACTTCTCAGAAATGTCACATGATATGACAAGTTTTCACAAGTGTGGGCAAAATACAGTATAGTCTTAATCATAGTACACCAGCATCTGTAACTGGTCACCCCTAAAACATTTCATCCACTTACTAATTGGCTCAGCATATCACATCTCTTTGTTTAATGATGAAAAGCAAAGGCAATTATCTTAGAAAGGATTGAAAATCAGTGCCACAGTAAATGAGGAACACCGACTGTTTGAAAGTACTGATAATGGAAATATTGAGACTTTTTTTTTTTAATAATGAAACTGCCACTCACGACCTCTTCATATTGGCTTTTCTCGTGACAACTGAACTGTAAAGGAAGTGTACACTACTCACTGAAAGTCAGTGAAAAGGGTGAACCTATTATAAATATGATAATGTGTGTTTTTGTGTTTTGGGCAGTTAATGTTGAATGTCCTCATATATATTCTGACATGGCATTCTGACATTCTCTTAGACAGCTATGAAACCAAGGAGAGGTTCCTCTCCTAGCTTTCTCTATTTTCCTCCAGGAAATGATTTCATTACATGGATCCCTGGAGGTGAGTGAGGCAGAGGAGGGTTTGAGCACAACCTCTTTAAGGGTGTTTTGGTGTTTATATTTGTGTTCTAATTTTAATTAGATTTTTCAATCCTGTCTTTGTGATGCCATTTCGCCTGATCTCACCTTGAATTTTTATTCATTGCTTCGGTGAATTTCGAGAGATGATGGATGGCATTCGTTCTGCATACGAAAACAACTGTTTTTCACGGTTAAAATGTTTGTGAAAGAATCCAGGGACACAATGATTAAGGTGTCTGATCTGAGGCTAGTCTGGATGCCAAGAGTGGATGTATAAGAAGATTCTTTAGTCCAAAGTGGAACGTCTGATTAAAGCCAAGCTCAACAGCAGTAACATAGACATTTTGTTCAATGGGAAAGCAATTTCCCTGGGCCCTTTCTAAATTGTGGAATTGACTGATGACAGAAATACCATCCAATTTATGTTCAAGCTGCATTTCAAAATTCTTCTATTTGCCTCCCTGCAGAACCACCAGCAGTTTTCAGAACAAAAGACTCCTTGCAGCACAAATATACAAATCAAAATTTGAATGAGTCTTTTTAGCTCAAGTGATTGACAGCAAAGACTGCAATTGAAAGAAAGTTCTGACTTGAAATCCTTTTCGTGTCGCTGTTATTACAGTTTCTGATGAGGTTTTTGGACAAGACAATTTTATCGGAATACAAAACCTTGAAAAAGTGATTCAAATTGCTGAAGACATTCAGTTCTCTGCATGTCATTCCCCTCTCTGCCCCATTTCATTTATGTCTCTCGGCACTGTCAATAAAAGCCATGCAAAGCCAAAAAGATTCTATAATCATGTTACAATTGATAAAACAATATAAAGACTGTTAAACTGTTTCACAGCCAGCATCTGTTTTCAGTAAAAATAAAACCTCCAAAAATCCACTGCACGTTAGCTTCAGACAAATAGAGTTAGCAACTAGCTCGTAAATGTAGAGAAGCATTTAGAGCCAGGTGAAACACAGAGCTTAAACTAGAATACCTATCTGACTCATCAGTGGCCACAGACTTCAAACAAAGGCTTATGTTGCTGTGCCTCAGTGTCATGAGTATTTCCAGTGAAATCCTATTCTGGGTGAAAGAGACTGCCCTTTGGGAATCCCCACATGACATTTTTTTTTAAAACAAAAGAAGAGCATGTTGGTTTATCAGACTCGCCAAAGGGCAAGGATTATGGAACCGACAATGGCAGAGCAGGAAGTGGACACTGCTGATCACAAACCAATGCTTTTCATCTTGAGAAGGTCACGCTAAAATATCCAGGGGTCCTTTCAACTCACTACCACAACTACCTGTATGCCTCCATAACAATTATTTAAAGAAAGTAGTATGCCATGATGGATATGACTCCATGGGCTATGAAAGCCATGAACTGACATCTCTTTTACGAATGATACCAACCCTCTCAATAAAGCAGTGTGGCAAAACAAAAAAACTTAGTAGCCATGAATGGGGGAGAGCTGCGAAACTTGGAGGAAAAAGAAGCAAACGTGTAAAAACAAAAGTTTAGGATGTTTAAAGCGGTTTGTTGATGTTAAAGCCACTACGAGCACGTTGGCGTCCCCTTTGGACAAAAGCGGTAGTATTTTTACGACGCCCTCTGTCGCAAAGCTGTTTTCTAGCTCGTGCCAGGCGTGCGAGTGTGAACTGAGAAGGGCGCAATATAGTGCATGTCCGTGTGTTGAAAGTGTGAGGACTCTTTTCGGCTCTGTGAGAGTGGTTTTGACACTGCATCAACTAATGCCAGTCAGTACACACACCTGATTGCAATGAGTTGACGCAGCAGCGTCACCTAACTACTCTCTCTCACGGAGCTGTGTCCTCACAGAAAGCGAATGAACGAGAGACGGCAGTTAATATGGATCACGATGAGGTAGCCTAATGCGTTTGTGTTGTTGATGTAAATAATGACTATTTCAGATAATGGTTATCTGATGATGGTGAAGCAAAGCAAACTTTGTGTTAGTACCAACCGCTCATTCATTTAGGAGTAAACACTGCAGTCTAGTTTCGCTCTCGTGAAATTGTAAACACGTTGCTTGGCAACGCCCTCGTCCTGCCCGTAGCCTGTATCACTCTCCCTTTTAGCTTTTCTTCATTGCATTCTCTTTTTTTTCTTTGATGGTTCAGCCCCTTTATCAGTCATTATGACGACAAATAACTGTCTCAAACAAGGCTCCCGCTGCCCTTCCCTCACCTGGAGGGCTAGGCTTCTCAAATCGCGTTGCAGCGCCACACTGAAATCTGCAACCAATAGCCTACGGATATGTGACCATAGAGCCTGCACGAGCGAACCGAAAATCGGACTGGGTGTGCGACCAGACCAAAAGCAGTAATAAAAACTATATAAAAACGTCTTTCTTTGCACCGATGGTCTCGTTTGCTGTTAAAGGTAACTAGTGCAGTGCCCGTAGGAAGCAGGTAAACAAAGAAACATATTAGACAGTACATTTTGCTGCTATCAGTGATGGCTAATTTTACACTGTTAAAGGTTATTATCAGTAAGTTACTCAGTAAGTTACTTTGTAGAAGTTGGCTATAGAGTAGGGCAACATTCCTTAGTGTATTGTGTAAAGATAACCACAAACTAATTCCATGTGTTTTGTTCAGTGAAATGAAACAGAAAATGTGTTAATTAAGTGTTGAATCCTAAAGAAGAATCGAGCTGTACAGGTGTTACCTATACAATCTGATATTATGGTACCTTGCAAACTGCCATCCATACTGCACAATGCACTCAAACTTACAATCAGTTGCCTATATAGTTAATGGCTGCACTGTGTATAAAAGGAGTCTATGCTGCACGCCATGACAACATTGTCAACCCCATTACCATTAGGCTACTGTTAGGTATTTGAAAGATAAGACAGAGTTTGGATAACTGTCAATTAACGTTACAGTGTCAGTAGCAGTCAGCTGTGTGTGTGTGTGTGTGTGTGTGTGTGTGTGTGGGGGGGGGGGGGGGGGGGGGGGACTTGTGTCCGCGCGCGGGCATCCGCATCCGAGACCGTGCTGTCGATTAACGTTAACGTGTCAGTAGCAGGCAGCAGTGTGTGTGTGTGTGTGTGTGTGGGGGGGCTCGTGTGCGCGCACGCGCGCTCGGTGTGCGCGCACGCGCGCTCGGTGTGTGGGAGCGGACTTGTGTGCGAGCGGTCGCGCTCGGGCTTTCAGTTTAGAGTTTAGACGGATATAAAACATTTTGTGGAAGCATCCGAGACCGTGCTGTATTATTACAGTGAAAATAGCGTGAAGTGCAGTCACCACTAAAGCGGACAGGTGGAGCAGATGAGGAGTTGATGAGGAGTTGTTGAGGAAGTAAGGCTGTGTCGGTCTGCTGTGTGTGTGTGTGTCCCGCTCGTCAGAGGGAGGCGGGGTTTAGTCGGCTCTGTGCGCACGTAAGCTACTATTCGCCAGCATGATATAAATATGATAACTTCTTTATCTGTTTAACTGCTTAACTGTTTTGTTGTGGATGTATGATGCATTAATGCATATTGAGTTTAATTCAAGACCTATTTACCGATCACTTTCATGGCCATGAGGCTGAAAGACTCGGAGCTCAATAAACATAGCACTTACCACCTTGAGAAATCCATCAATGTTGAGCCGATCAGGAGGGTGAGCAGGTGAATATTCAGGAGTTTCAGTACATACTGCTCAGTAAATGAACAGCAGTGAACGCTTAGGTAATCTAACATTTTAGCTCTTCTGTATTATTTATGTCCCATTAAATCACCTGTACACACGGTATTAGTATTTTTTTAAATATATTTCTACCATAGGCCTATTTGTAAGCACAGAATACAACTTGAAGCCGATGCACACCGGACACGTCGCGAATAAACGGCAAGAAGATGCAAATCATTCGGAATGTGAATTTTGACGTGTCTGACTACCAAAAGCGACGGCTTAGAAAAATCTAACTCTGTTCAAAAACCACCACATTAAAGCCAGCGGTCTTCAAGCAGGGAGTTATCTAGGATCATCTCAGATCCATAAGTGAAATAAAAACCATACAAACAGACATTGGGAAGAGTCCTTCCCTGGAGCTGGGCTGTGACATGGGGGCTTGTCAATAAGTGGTTGGATTGAGTAATTGAACATTTGAGGAATATCACACAGGACAGGTTGGTAGTTTGTTTGGGAGCAGCTTCTTTTCATGGGGGGTATAGTATCTGAGTGCTTTTGAGTTAAAGTTGGTATCTATCTCCCTGGTTAGTTGGGGAGTGTGCCAGCTGGGCAGAGCAATCTGTCCTTCCATCAGTGCACATTTGTTATTTTGCCTTTTTTATTTTCGAGGATATCCTGAGTGGAGACTAGTCTCTGGTGGGGGCGAGCGTATCAGAGAATTGGCCACAGGGCTGAGGTTAACTGAGCTTTGCTTTAAAGAAGCCTCGAGCCCGGTACGCCTCAGAAGCCAGTTAGGTTTAGTTTAAAGGTAGGCAGGTACCGGGGGGTTTGCTTAGATTATCATTTGCACTTGGAGGCTTGCTCACTGTGCTCAGCAGTGATTTATTTCTAAAGTTATTAGACCCTGCTATTAAGTGGTAATGGTAATGGTAATGGTAAATGGACTTGTATAGCGCTATATCTCCGTTTATCACAGACTCAAAGCGCTTTACATTGTTTTTGTACACATTCACCCAGTCACACACACATTCATACACCGATAGCAGCAGCTACCACGCAGGGTAGGCTTAGCACTAGGGTGCTAAGCTAACTAAGCTAACTATCGGGAGCAATTCGGGGTTCAGTGTCTTGCCCAGGGACACTTCGACATGTGGCGGGGAGACGGGGGATCGAACCTCCGACCCTGCACACCAGAGGCGAACTCCTTACCCACTTCGCCACTGCCGCCCCATTTTATTTTATTTAATTTTTTTGGTAGTATGGCTTCTTTGGTAGAAGCGTTTATTCAGTCCTTCTGAAACCTTGCTGGCCACCTGTACAAGGACCAACTGTTGAAAATTGCTGATCATTTCAAAATTGAAATTGCAGCCACACGTCTGAAGGACACAATCAAACGTATCCTGACGGCGACTTTGATGGAAGAAGGGGTTTGGCTTCTGATGAAGGTAAGGGTTTACCAAGTATGATGGTTTCACCAGGGGGGAGTCTCACCTTTGATCAACATTAAGAACTGATGTTAATACAAATGGAACTAGGAAAAAAATTAGAATAGATAAAGAATTGGCTCTTGAAAAAACAAAAATGGATAAAGTGGCCCTCGAACGAACAAATGGATAAGGAGTTGGCGCTTGAAGCAATGAAACAAAAAACAGAGCAGGCAAAACTGGACATTGAACAATGTAAACTGGATCTAGTTAAAGAAGGTACAATGGCAGTAACTGATATAACTAGGTCTGCTGCTTCATCTAGGGTGGATTGTACTAAGAATCTCAGATTTCTGCCTAAATTTGATGAGGAAGACCCAGATACTTTTTTTTCTTTGTTTGAGCATCTCACCGATGCACGGGATTGGCCTGATAGTGAACGTACATTATTGCTTCAATGCGTTTTTAGAGGTAAAGCCCAAAAGCCATATGCAGCGTTAACAGCAGAACAATGCAAAGAGTATAAAATGGTTAAAGAAGTCATTTTAAAAGCTTACGAATTAGTTCCTGAAGCTTACAGGCAGCTCTTCAGAAATTGGAAAAAAGGGGAGAAGCAAACGCATGTGGATTTTGAAAGGGAGCTGGATATACATTTTGATCAGTGGTGTTCTGCATCCAGTGTTGTCATTTGAAGAACTGCGTAAGCTTGTTGTGCTGGAACAATTTAAGCAGTATGTGCCTAACTTCATATCTACTTGTATCAATGAGTGAAAGGTTAAAACTCCTAAAGAAGCCGCTGTACTCACTGATGAATATGGTTTGACAAACAAACGTACCTTTGGGGAGCAAAGTCAACAACAGTTTGGACTCAAAGACAGCGGAGAGAAAGGTGACTCAGATTGCAGTCTGGGTTCTTCAAAGGGAGAGCAAGGCACAGTTGGGAACAATGATCCTATTACAACTTGTAATTATTGTCAGCGACATGGGCACTGGAAAAAGAGTGCCCTTTGCTAAAATCAAAAAAGGGTTTTAGTACAGGGCCTGCTTTTAGTACAGGGCCTGCTCAATCTGTTTGGTTAGCTGTTCCGTTTAGTAGCTCAGAATGAATTACTGACAAAATTGTCCCTCCTTTTCAGACTCAACCCAGAATGTTGAGTGCAGCTGATATTGCTTTAAGATACGCTCCATTTATATCGGAGGGTTTTGTATCCTTAGTTGACAATGGTAAGAAGGTGCCTGTCAATTTTTAGAGATTCTGAGGCTCTAAATAGCTTCATTAGGGAGTCAGCCTTACATTTTCACCAGACTCTGACACAGGAAGGTGTGTTCCAATCAGAGGAATGGGTTCAAACACCATTGGTGTGCCTGTCCATACTGTGCATTTGTCTTGTGGCATGATACAGGGGGATGTAGAGGTGGGTGTGCGTCCAGATTTGTCAATGAAAGGGGTTGACATTATTCTGGGCAATGATTTGGCAGGAGCACGTATGTGGCCTGATGTGTCCACCTCTGATGGGTTGTGTGTATTGTCTCCTGCTAAAGCGAGGTCTGAGGTACCTGAGCAGTCAGTGTGTGCAGTGACCCGTTCTCTCAGTGTGCTGCCAAGAGTTGACGTACAAATATCTGATCTTGGGTCTGTTTCTCATGCAGAATTGGTGAAGGACCAGATAGATGACCTTTCTTTAGTTGAACTATTTGATTGTGCTGGTAAATTCAGAAACCATTCTGGAGCTTACTTTCTCTATCATGGCCTGCTGATGAGGAGGTGGGTCCCTCATGGGAGAAATATGATTGGGGGATCAGTGGGGAAGATTGTGCTTCCTGTGAAATATAGACAGCCGGTATCAAAATGTTGCATGTAGCTGGTCAAGGGGGATTGAGGAGAACATATGGGCGGGTCCTTCAACACTTTTTCTGGCCTTGTATGAAATAGGATATATCTACTTGTATAAAGACCTGTTAACATTCATTCCTGTGGCGTGCTCCAGAGTCATAGGGTTGCTGGGTCTCAGGGATGCCGGAAGATGAAATGGGAGGACAAAACGAGTAGATATTGGTCAACATGTGTAAGATTGGTTGTCATACCTCAGCATAAAATGTATCCCAAGTTTGTTTTTGGTTAATAATTATGGTTCCATGCATGTAACTGTTGTTGTCTTGCAGGTTATGTGGTGAACCTCGTTTCTATGGAGGGGGGTGTGACAGCTCCTGGCACCTCCTGATTGGCAGGCTTCCAGGAGATGATTACTAATTACAAACACCCATGCTGGCTGATCTCCTCAGCTATATAAGCTGAAGGAATCAGCCACTTTGGTCTCCCTTACTTGATGTATGGTTTGCTTTGGTTTTGCTTAGTTAGTTTTGCTTTGCACATACATTACACTCTTCACTCGCACAGACACAGCACTCATTACTGATTACTGACATTCACGCACCACACTTTGTTTAAATAAATTATTATTTGGTTGAACTTAATCTCTTGTGTGGTTTCTTCATTGTCATTCCCTTGAGCCGGGCTGTGACATTCACCCCTTGTGCACAGGCAGAGAGATGTGCCTTTTGTAGCGTTCTCTCTTGTTATTGTATTGAAGGTTGTGGGATACCAGTAGCGATTAGATGCGGAGTTACTGAGAGACCCGTGTTATGAAGTGATCACTGTAAGAATATAGAGCGATTTAACAAGTAGGGTATATTAACATAAACACATTTTACTGCTGTTTTAAAGTTGTAATCCGGCTCCCTAGTGGCCGTAAATGTAGTTGCAGGCACTTCTTGGCCAGAGTGTATTTCAAAATTAAACATTATTGACTCTATGAAGTCAGTATATAATTGCAGTTCCTACCTGCAGAATGCTTACCCTGTGTGTTCTGATCCAACATTGTGACCCAGAAGTTATGAGAAGTGCAGACAGAGCGACAGCAGTTGCCACATGCAGTGAGAACACTCGCTGAGTCTTGCCTGCTGCTTTTGATTGCACATAAAAATATTGAGAACTTCAGACATGACAGCATGCAGACAGACCTTTTCATCAACTTTGAAAATGTGGGACCTAGGCCCATGTCTTATGCAAACCATAGACTCTATAAAACATACAAACTTAATAAGAATACTACAGATACTGGAATTAAGACTCTGGGTCCTTGCAGTTATGGCCTTTAGCTGCTGTTTGCCACTCATGGGTCACAACATAGGGCTCACAGCACCCACTCTAGCCTCAGTGCTGTCACTCTACAGGAGTTTTTTTCTTCTGTAGTGGTCGGGTCTTTTAAACCACAAAAAAAAGCAAAACGGGGTCCCCACTGTCTCAGCTGTCATCCCAGTCATATCAGATGTGTCAGAAATGAATGTCTAAATAAGAAGGGCAATCTTCTGCGACACCGTCTTTACCTCAAGCACTACAGAGATAATCCACGCTAATCTCTCTCACTCCCTGTGTGTTCCTGTCTAAAGCTTCTCTAAAGTCCCCTTGTGGTTGCCTTTGCTCTGTGTTTACCTAAAATGTCCCATCTCTTTGAAAGCAGAGCACAACTTGATGCTGACACTCAGGTAAAAATGTTAGACAGATGGTTGTGATTCTAAAGTGTTGATTCCCTTTTCTTATCTTTTGTTTAGCTGTTTCTTTGTATAAAATAGGCCTACCCTATTCGTGGTCAGTTGTCTGGTGATGAGTTTTTCTTTCAGATAACAAAATATCTTCAAACTAATTGCTGGATATGTGGCAGTTCAAGTGAATCTACAGTTTGTATAAACTTTCCATTTTTTGAGGTGAGTTGACCAAAACAAACCTCATTGAGAATTCATGCTGCCACCTCAATTATGGAGATGTCAATGCAATCCCATTGTTTTGTATCAGTTGAATGGAATACAGCAGGAAAAGAGTGAGTGCCGGGGCCTGTTATAGCCAGTCAGATTAAGGTGGTCTGATGGAAATAGTAGGTGGGCAGAGACACCGAAGATGCAAAATTTCTCATCAGTATAACAACCATCTTCCACCTTCTCTGAAAAGCGAAATATTTAATTTTCAATTTTTCTTCTAAAATATACCGAATCATTTGAATAACACCTTCACAAAGACACCTCAGAACTGAAATATCACACTATCTCGTTATTAAAAATCCACTATTTATGGCAGAAACACTAATATTAAGGAATTTTCCAGACAAAATTAGACTAGTAAAATTGCAAGGCGGAATTCTCCTGGCTCACTATGCAAAAATGAGGATTTTTTACGCCTCTACCGCACCCAACGCGTTTGGTGTGGCCGTACCTTAGGGCCCACTCACACTAGGGCCGTTTGCCTGTTCCGTGCTGCAGGAAGATTCAGCACGATTCCCCCCCTCCCCACTCCCTCCACTGGCCCGTGCTCACACTGCTCGTGGCCTGGGCACGTTTGCACCTTGCCTACGTCACCGTGTGCGTTTAGGATTTGGAGCGTAGTCTTGTAGGCTATACGACTGTTTGTGAATATTTTCATCCGGCCAAATTTGCATCATATATTCCACTTCCACATTAGAGCAACGAGAATCCTTAAGCTATTGTTTTTTTTAAATGTAGCCTTGACGTAATAGGTCGCGGTGGACAGTCTCATATTTGTGCAGCACGCTGTTTATTATTAATATAACGGCCCGTCATCAGACCATACGTACCGGATGGTTTTTATACACATCGATCGCTCCATCAAATCCAAGTCAGAACTTTTTGTATGGGCAGAGATCGTTTTTTAAGTGTCTTTATAAAGTTTCTTGTTAAACCTTAGTGTAGGCTACTGTTTCCTTATCACCGGGTCGCGGAGTCCCGTTGTGTGTTGTTTTGTGTTCGTCTCCACCGCCATGCGTAAAGGCAGTATTATGACAGCTGACGGGAGGAAAAAGAAAAAAATCATCTGACGAACGTGAGTAAACACGAAAACCTTTTTGCTTTGCTTTCTGCGCTCACCTATTTAGCTCTCTCCCTCTTTTATTAGCCCACACCTAGGCCTACACACACGTTAATTCTCACACATTTTATGTAGCTACAAGTCCAAGTGGTGGGCAATTCTGGTGCCGACTAGTAAGGCAGCGGGCGTTAAAGGACTATATGCATTAATAAATTCACGTCAGGAACTCCGCCTGTGCGCGTGTCATCTCATTAGCATCTGTACTTTGGCCACGGCACACCTCTCCCAGGTTTGGCACGGGGCCGCGGCCCCCCGTGTCTCTAGGCACACCGTGGACCCATGGATATATTAGAACACATTTAAAAAGTGCATTTAGCATGTTCCAAAGACCAGCCTTAATAATAATGTGCGTGTGTGTGCATTGCTATCAACAAATTAGGGAGTGAAATTACTATTGAGTAGGGTCACTTCATTTACTGTAGGGCGCTGAACTATCCTGCCTAATACCGTGTTCTTTAACACAGTCTAAACTTAAACAGGAATCATTGCCTGATATACTTTACCATAGGCTATACCACATCTCCTTTGCTGGGATAATGAGGGTTGCTATGAATACCAATCGAAGCCTCAATTATTTTCTTGTTTACCTAACTAGGCCTACGCCACCTCAACTCCACACCACAATCTCTGTATTTTTCCTTTATGTTATTTTTATTGAATATTGAAAACGTATAGGGTGAGAGTAAACATTTACATTAATTTGCTTGTTGGGATCGATTTAACATTGTTTTGTTTTCATATATATTCATGATGCTAAACCATATGTTTTTTGTATATACTGTATAACACACAAACAAATTCAAAAAGACTATTATCCTTTTCAAGCGTGAAGCCGAAGATTCTGAAAAGAAATATGGACCACTGCAACAAGTTTTAAAGCAGACACTCTATCCCATCCATGCTTTTTGTCCATTGAGTATTCTGGAGTACAACTGGAGTGTGCAATAAATGTGTCAATGGCAATTCTACATTTTATTTCTATTTTATTTTATTCACCAGATTCATTTGTGCAAATAGAGCAAATGTACAGAATGACAAATTTTGCTAAACAATATGGTGCCACTGTAAATAGCTTCATGACGGTCAAGTCTTTTTTTTTAAATCTCTAAAGACAACTGCTATTTCAATAATAATAATAAATATGCAAATATCAATCAAAAAATACATTGAAATGAGGATATCAGTTATAGAATGATGTTCAAGTACAAACATGAATTACATATTTTACACCTACTTTCGGTAACACTGGCTACTGCTTATTCTGTGCTATATGTACTGCAGGAACTTCCTCAGTAGAAGCTGTTCTTTCCCTGGTCAGATGTCAACCACACAGCCCGGAGCATTGGATCGTATGGCATCAGATATAACCTTTGCTCCAGATTCCCCTATACCATTTCCCTGCAAACTGCAGAAACACAGAGTTTATTTCTTATTTTTAGTATGAGCAGAATGACAACATAATTGTGTTGCTACTTTCTATACCTCAAACACACACACACACACACACACGCACGCACGCACACACGCACACACGCACACACGCACACACGCACACACGCACACACACACACACACACACACACACACACACACACACACACACACACACACACACACACACACACACACACACACACACACACACACACACACACACACACACACACACACACACACACACACACACACACACACACACACACACACACACACACACACACACACACACACACACACACACACACACACACACACACACACACACACACACACACACACACACACACACACACGTGAGAGAAAGGTGAGTAAGTGGGAGTGGGGCGGGAGAAAGAACTAACTTGATGTATGTGAGTTGGTGGTTCCCCTTCAAGGCTGTTGCGATGAATATAGCTCCGTCCATACCCAAAGAGTTCTCCTGCAGGCTGATGATTGACACAGAGATAAATCCTTATAATTTTTCCTCAAATGTCCAGTAATATAAGTATAGTGCTTTAAGTTCTCAAAGGAATTACATTTTTTTTCCCAAGACACCAACAGGAAAGCTAGTACATAAATCCCTAGGAGCTTCCTTGTAACTAACTGGACGAAGAGTTCACTTAAAGCCTTTGGAAACCTGGTCTAAAAAAGTAGAAATCCGTATCATCAAAATATGGGTGTCTCAATAAGCTTTTACATACATATTATAAAACATAGCTAAAAAGACAGCTTTTGAGACCATTTGACAGGACTATGTAGGTGTGGATTAATCTAACGACGAATCCATGGCAACAGCAATTGATTTTACAGAACCCTCTGACAGAGAACATCAATATCCATAGTTGGGTATAGTGAGACACAAGGTTAGATTGCTGCTACACTATATGAAAGAACTGAATCTTAATTAAGATAAATACTTTTGAATTAATAGGCTTTACTCTTACAAAAAGAATAAATTAAAAATGCCACCTAAATAAACCAGTGCATTCAGCATGAATTGTCTGTATCAAATTCAGTGTATTATTTCAGATTGAACTTTTTTTAAATGTGTTTTCCATGGTAAAGCAAGTAAACTAGAATGTTGTTAAACAAATAATAAGTAGTGCCTACTGTCTACATGGCAATGACAGTGCTTATGCTGCCTAAACGGGGTAACTATTGAAATTAGGGTTCACATGGATCATGATCAGCTCCAAGTCAGGACTTACTTCAACGACTTGAGGCTTCTGTTGCTTTTCAATGCGTTTGCCAGAGCCTTGGCTCCCTCCATACCTACAGTGTTCCCACGTAGACTGAAAAAGTTGGAAATGTGCTTACAGTTTGAACTAACCACAACAAAATGTGCTAACAGGGAGAACAAAACACAGTTGTACATAAATCCAGAGAGTGTTTTTCAGGGGGTATGGAAAATCGAATGTGCCAAAGACACAACTGATTTAGGATGATGATTCTTGTTTTACAATATCTTTCCCTCCCTTTGTGTCACTTCTCGGTTGTCTTTTTTTTCTTTTGTTTGTTTCTTTTGTTTGTTTCATCTGTTCTTCACCAGGACTGCGTAAATTGACAGTTTCATAATGATCCCCCTTTGTGTTGTCAAAATTGGCGAGGCTTGCAAAGAGCTGAAGGCTGCCAGCCAACTTCTGGCTGTTACACCATCCTTCAGTTCAACATGTGTATTATAATAGGCACATTTTAAGCCTATTCCTTTTAAATAGTGCAATTGGGTTATTTATTCTTTCCACTTTGCTTTTCATTTATAAAGTAGTTTTGTATTTTTCCCCTGGTTGTTTCCAGATTAGAAATCTTAAATAAAATAAAATAATAAATACAACTATAAAACAGATCTGCCCATAGTGTTCAGATACACCCAGAAATGTTAAAAAGATTAATTGACAGTCAATCAAACATTCACTGAGTCAATGGATCCCAACAAGGCATTGTCAGGCTTAAAAAGACAACGCTATCATCTTTTGAAATGTGAGTATTACAGGGTGTAAGTGCTCAGCGTGCTACAATCAGCTACAACTGGATGAGCAGCAAAACCACTGAGGAGGAAGAATGAGCTCTGCTGGATTTAAATGGTTTGCTTTTTATATTCTGTAGTATGTGGCTGGATGTGAAACAATGGAACAGTTTGGCGGAGGGAAGAGAGTGTGTAGTGTACTCACTCTAAGGTTTGCAGGGTTTGGTTGGTCATTAGAGCCTCCGCCATCACAATGGCGCCACTTGTGCCCGCAGAGACCCCCTGGAGACTTAAGAGACAGCACACAGTGCAGTGAATAAATGGAAAAACATGTACGTGGATAAAAACCTACGTCTGCCGTCAGTTCTTATTGACTGAAAAAGCAGAAATACATATCGATAGATGATGGTTCACGATTGCAATGCTAACCATAATGTGAGCAGCGATGTGTTGATTTTCAGGGCTTCAGCAAGAAAAATTACGCCTTCATTCCCAATAGCGTTCTCCTGTAGACTGCATCAGAAGAGACACACACACACACACACACACACACACACACACACACACACACACACACACACACACACACACACACACACACACACACACACACACACACACACACACACACACACACACACACACACACACACACACACACACACACACACACACACACACACACACACACACACACACACACACACACACACACACACACACACACACACACACACACACACACACACACACACACACACACACACACACACACACACACACACACACACACACACACACAATTACTATTATACAGCCCGGTGACTGAAACTTCACATAACTGTCCAGTGGCTGAAAAGACCATGACCAGTCAATAAAATCCTGCAGACTGTCATTTTCCCAAACTAATGTTAACCCAGACTTCCTTGGCAGAATACAGCTTTTGAAATGAGTGGGATCGATTTAATTACAGACCACGAGGTGAAATGAGGCAGACAATGTGCAGGCCTCTGAACTATTAGTCTTACTCCAAGAGCTGCATTGTGGCATTGGAGCGGAGTGCATGGGCCAGAGCTTTCGTGGCAGACGACTTGATGAAATTCCACTGAAGACTGTAAAAAGAGGAAGAGAGGCATTTCAGGTCAACTGTGAGGAAAATATCACATTTATATTTTTCACAGGCATGATTTTCTCTTACACATATACAGATTTAAACCTGTATTCACTTTTGAACCGTAGGGGTCAGCACAACAAGCTGTAAACAACAACATGGTGAATGTATCAGCAAATAGCGGCCTATTTACAAATCAGGCAGGTTTTAAATGTGCAGCTACCTGAGGTGGCTGAAAAAACAACGCTCATGAGAGTGTTCAGGAAAGTGCATTCCGATCTTGGGGTTTCTAACAAAAAAGTATCTGAAACTGCTACATTAGTTTTGAGAATCTTAAATCAAGTTTATCCTGATGCTTGTGGTCGATATCCCTTATTAATTTTATTCATGGACCTGATATCATGATTTGCAGGGACAGCAAATACGGTGATGTCTAACCTACTCACAGCTTCATGTGTTTGTCAATGTGTGTGCTTGAGTGTGCATCACAAGTCTCACTTACTGCAAAGACGTGAGGCCTCGATTGACCTTGATTGCGCCAGCTATAGCCTGAACCCCTTCGTCGTGCAACAGGTTGGCTGTGAGACTGAGATTCACATACAAGGTCAAAGCATACACACAGTAGGCACACACTGTACAAACGATAACAGAGAGTGTCATAGACTTCATCATATGTTCATTAGATTATTAGAATATGTATAATTCAAAGTCTATCATTGCTTTCACAATTTGCTTACAGGCTGATGAAAAACCTGGCTTTCCAGTTTGAAAACCCCATGTTTTTCCGTGATAAAATTATCATAAAAATCAAAGACAAATAATGACACCAAATGTTGTGAATGTCACCATCAACCATAGAATTCGTATAATAAAATAAAGCATTTTCAGATTTTACATAATAGCCTTAATTATCATACCACAGTAAGGGGGAGTGACATTCACTGAAGGCCAGATATGTCATCGCCACTGTGGGGCATTACACTGTACTCTTCTATTAATGAGGTGACTCACTCCAGTTCTTGTAGAGAGTTGTTCTCGTGCAGGGCGTGGGCCATGTTCTTTGCTCCCTCCACTCCGATTGAGTTCTCCCTTAAACTAACCAGGTAAAAGAAATACATAGAAGGGAAAAAAGGGATAAGAAACAACATTTTCCCCAATAATCTCAATGCATAATATTTGACGTGTTTTTAAAACTAGGCAGCAAAAGGTGATTTCGACAACAAGGGTTCTCCATGATCACTGACTCCACATTTTTTATTTTTAGCTTGTCACCTCACTCTCAGGTTCAAGACAAGGTGACAGGAACAAGTTCAGACACTGGGCCCTAAAGCTAGTTTGAACATGTCTATAACAGTTGACAGAGAGGGCCAAGAGATTACAGCTAAAAAATGACATTAGAAGTGTGTTGGTGGATATTATGTTTGTGAACAAAAGTTATGGAGGACACAAAGTATTACGCCATTAAGTTTGATAAAAGATACTTTGTTGCCGAGGTCCTGAATTACATTAGACCTTAAGTCATTTAGGAAATCTTGCTGGTAAAACAGAGAGAAGCTTCAGGTTTAATACTGACTTTAAGGAGACAAGTCCACGGTTCAGCCTCAGCCTGAGTGCTTTGGTCAAAGCGGTCATCCCCTTGTTGCTGATGGAATTACTCTGAAGTCTGTAAAAATAGAGAACATGGCCATTATTGTCAATCATTGCTGCAGACCATGAACAAAAGTGTACAAAAACATGGCACTATGGAATATAAGATCATGGAACATGTGCAAAAAATACTGACTGAAGTGAAAGCAGATTGTGGTTGACTGTCAAAGCTTCGGCCAGTGCGATTGTTCCCTTGTCCCCAAGCTGGTTGCTACAAAGACTGCAGACAGGTAGAAAAGTAGTAATCTCAATCTGTATGTGACCATATTACAGTCTCTGTGGCAAACAAGTGTATTACAAAACACAGTATGATATTGTCAATGTTAGTAGAGTGAATTGATATATTGATTTAATATTACTTCAGCTTTGTGAGAGTCCGGTTTGTTTTCAGCGCATCTGCAATCCTTTTAGCGCCCCCCACTCCAATCGTGTTTTTCTGTAGGCTGAATCATTACAAGCATGAAAGAAAAAAGTATTGATTCCTCAACATCATAATCATGAACAAACACACATAAAATACGTATATAGGACATGCAATGGACATCAGTGGGAAGCTGAACAGAACTCACTTCAGGGACACCAGTTTGTTTTTACACTGCAGTACTTCTGCAAGGGCCTGAGCACCTTCCTCTTCAATGGCGTTGTTCTGGAAGCTGATGGGCATTTATATTAATGTACACATTTACACCAACTACAAGTGGTACACTGGCATTTTTGAGGATCACTGTGTGCATATACCAAAGTCTATGGTCATTATACTCACTTAACTGATACCAGTACTTGGTTCATTTTCAAAGCCTCTGCCAGGAACTTTGCGCCTTTAGATCCGATGTTGTTGTTCCGGAGACTAAATCATAAATAGGTACTTAGATGACATAGAGTAATGTAAAGAAACAGAGACACATACCAGAAGAATTGAAGGGACTTGGCGATAACAAACTGAGACTACAAATTTGAGAATCAATATTTAAAGACCACTGTACTCCGGAGGTCAAAATCAATCAATGTTTCTCCAAAATAGCTTCCAGCAAGCAAATATGCCTCATGTAACCTTTAAGCTTGCACTAGTTTCTATGAAATATACATGAGTATCAGCGGCTGGTACATGAATTGAGTAATGTTATTTACAGATATTGTGATTAACCAATGGCAGCCATGAATATGTTGTAATGTATTATGCATAACACACAACTTCCTGTTTTGACCTCTTGAGCACCCCTCTTTTTTTCTTGCTACATTGACATTGCAGTTTTGATTACATTTATTAAATGTATTTTCCGGCAGAGCACGAAGTTCAGGAGAAGCAAAACCGTTTCCGCTTATAAACCCAAAAGGTAGTTCACTTCATTTAGTTGTAATCATTCAAAGGCAACAAAGAAGATCTCACTTGAGAGAGGTTAGCGTCCGGTTCACCAAGAGGGCTCGACTCAAGGCTTTGGCACCTTTGTTGCCGATGGCGTTCTCTGCCAAACTGAGGGGATGAATGAGAAAGGTTACACTCATGTCGTACAAATGATTAACGGTAATCACAGTCATCATCTTCGCAGCAACCAATCCTACAACAGCTTGATAATCACTGGGTTTCTCTTATACCATTGTAATCAACAAGACAGAACCTAACTCATAATTACAAAGTTTCCCCATTCATCTGACGGATCAGGCAAGTTTATCTGATGCAAAGGTTCAGAGCTATTGCACACCAAATTATACAGTATGTTGATATGCTTCCTTCCCTCAATAGAGATTTGAAAAGTAGGTGATGCACCTTAATTTCTGGATATGGCAGTCTTTGGCACTCAAGAGGCTCCCCAATAATTCCATGACATCATCTTTAAAGTGATTATTCTCTAACCTGTAGAGTAGATAAGTTATACATTTCAGACTTTACTGTAATATATCTACTGAATTTGAGTTGATTGGGAGACGGTGCTTTGGGTAGCTGACCTGAGATGGCTGCAGTACAGCAGCTGTGGGAGCAAACACTTCACTGTTGTGTAGCTCAGCAATCCTGTGAGGTTGGTCTGTTCACTGCACTCGGGGGACACATGCAGCAGGTAGCCTAGCACAACACAGTGAGCCCGTGTTAGCTTCCCTGCTAGGCTGCCAAGCTGCAAATCTTCCTCTACACTACGCAAAAGCTCGGTATGTTGCAGTTCCTGTAAACAGTAAGCCAGGTTGACTGCACGCAGAGACACCACAGCACCCCCACTGACCAACAGGCCTTGTAGAAACCCAGCTGCCCATGCTTTTTGATTGCCGTCCTCTTTCCCCAGGGCCAGGAGCCCCGTGAGAGGTTTCAGTGCTACTGGAGACAGCAAACCTGTCAGGAAGCGCACAAACACATCCAAGTGACCATCTTCAGCTTGTTGCGAGTGCTGAAAGGCACTTTTAAAGTGGTTCTGGAAACCGATCTTTGGCCAAGACATGGTGCTCTCTGAGAATAAGTCAAAGATGGCCCGTTTGGAGGAGACATGGTAGAAAGTAGCTGCAAGAAACTCCTGCACAGTCAAATGAGTGAACCGGTAGGTTGCGTAGATGACCGATTCGTCCCGAATGAGAACTCCTGCACCAAGACTGCACTGAGTCAACAGTAGATCTATCCCATAAGCCCTGAGGTCCTGCTCACTGAAGGTGTACTTTTGTTTGAGGAGCCCATAAAACGCCAGTCTTCCAAGATTCCCCAGCAGTTTACGATTGCTCCCATGGAGCTGCTCCGTTCTTAAAGGCTCCCTGCCTCTTGGCTCACCTACTTCTGCCTTCATGGAACAAAAGTGAGTGTACATCTCAGTGCAAGTCCTTGGAAGGCTCTCTTGTGTTCCACTCTGCATGATGTATGTCAGAGTATCAGCTACTATCCAGCAAATACATGGTACATAGCACATTACCATTAAGATCTTATGGGACTTCAAATGTGCCAATATTTTACTGGCAAAATCCCTCTCAGAGAAGTGGTGGTTTAAAAAGAGCTGGATGTCCTTTGGGCTAAATCCAGGGATTTCCGTCACCCTGTCAACCAATCCCCCAGGGATGAGTGAGGCCACTCTTGGCCTGGAGGTCACCCACACAGCGATGTCAGGAAGCAGATTGCCACGGATGATGTTAGTGACCAAGTCATCAATGGGCACTTCTTTCTTTGGGTCATTGCAAGGAGCTGCATCAGAGAAATTTAAACTGCAGCGGAACTCATCCAAACCATCAAGTATGAGCAGAGTGCGGCAGGAGCTGCTCAGGACCAGACTGAGGTCTGTTAAATGAGGAAAAGCCATTTTCACCAGCCTCTCAGCAGAAAGTTTCTCCAATGAGTTCAGCTCGCAAAAACTGAAAGGCAAGACAAAGCTCACATCTGTACAGACAGCTCCTTGGCTCCACTGTCTGATGAAGTGTCGGACCCAGGTTGTCTTGCCGATACCAGCCACCCCGACTGTGAGGGAGACCCTGGGAGGTAAACTGACCCGGGTCAGGGGCTCCAGGAGTTTGGCCAGCCCAAGCTGTCTGAGATGATTTCTTTTCCTTCCTCGAGTCACCCCCACTTGCATTAAGTCATGTTCCTTTTGCTGGAGGTCAGAAAGTCCATCGACTAGAAGTAAGCTTCTAGAGGAGATGTTCAATTCTGGGCAGCTGACCGAATCTCTGTCTCTGTACTGCTCATATCGCAGTGACAGCACCTCTTTATGTTCCTTCACCATGGCATCTGCAGAAAAGAAATTGGGCTCAGGTCATTGTCAGCAAATACATTTTTTCTTCATTCACTAAAAAAAATGTGCCCAAAGAGTAAATCCAATTTCAAGCCACATACCATGGTTTATGATGAGCCGGGCCTCCTGAGATTCTGAGCTTTCTATAAAGCCCCGGAGGGCGTCAGACCCTTGAATATCCTTGCTAGTGACAATAGTTGTGAGCATGTTAATCCGGTCCTGCAACTGGCCCACTTCCTTGATCTTGGTCTCCTCAACGGAACTCAGCACGTCCACCTCTCTCAGATGGGATAACACCCCCTCAAGGAAGGAGGTCGTACTGAAGCGTTGAAGCAGGTCTTGATGCTTTTGGATCCAGCCAGATTCTAAACCAAAACAAAGTGCAGAGAAAACCGGTAAGACATTTTTACAGAGCACTGGAACAATCTTCTGTCACCTCAGCTGTACATTATGTTGAGCCGATTTGAAAATGATAGCGTGCTAAGATAAGATGACAAACATGAGAAACATAACTGCTAGTGTGTCAGCATTGCTCTTGTGAGCATGTTAGTATTCAGCTCGATGTTTTGCTAGCATGGCCTTTTCTGTATTATAATTTCTTTTTTTACAGTGTCAAAGCTTTAACATGAGTCAACATTAATAGCATAATTTCTATTTTATTAATCCAAAATACCAAACAGACACCCCTGCTTAAACAAAAACTACCAGAACCCAGTATTCTTGCAGTGGAATTTAAAATATTTTTCTCAATTTCAGTTTTGTTTTATAGAATAATGTTCTAATGTCAAACTCCAAATATTAATTATTATTCAGTGTTAGAGGCCTTAATATACCACCCTGGCAAAGTTATGTCAGATCATCAATGATATCTTGCCTTAAGCCTTTTGCAGCATTCACTATGATCTGCAATTATCATCAGTGCTTGGGAAACATATGGTGATGGATGGCACCACCCTGAAGTACCCATATCTCTCCCTATGTCTTTTAAAAACTTGACAGTACACATCTTCTCATCACAGTATTAGACAATTATATTTTTAAGATGGTTTTTTTAATAAACCAATCAAAAAACATCCAGGTGGCATTTCATCATATCAGAAGTAAGAGGTTTCAAACATTATCAGGAGAGAATAGAACAACGATTTCACAGATTGTTGACTTGCTTCACATATAATTCAACTGAAATCAAACACGGATTCAAATGTTTGAATTCAAAGCTATTCAAAGCTGCAAAACGGGAATCTTCCAGGAGCATTAGTTTTGTTGAAGGTGAGTAAATATAAATAAAATATCCTTGGGACATTCAGAAAAGATAGTCTCCATCTTGTTTGAGTATACAAAAAGCTCTCCCTGCAATATAAACTGGAATACGTCACATTGCAAAAAATGTTGGCACTGTATTGTGAAAGATTAATATAATTTACAATACTTGTTAGCTTTCTGAACAGTTACAGGGCTTCCCCTAGAAAACTGGTAAGCGGATGTGGTGAGCCGTTGTCATTGTTTGTGATTAATATTTACTCACTAGGCGACAGTCAGTCAAAATAATAGCCACACTCATTGCATTTATGGTATACTTTGTGTGTGATAGAAGCTTTTGACTTAGTATATACACAGTACATTTTCTATGTTGTGGAGAATAATTAAATGGGAGTGAACCACCGCAAGAAACTTGACATGGCCCTAATTTAATTATCTGAAAAGAAAACTAATTAAACTGTCGAGTCGACATTTATTTTAAATCTACAAAGTCTTAAATTGTCAGCAAACATTTAATAGTGAAATATATTCCACCCAGTTTGGTCTCATCAAAACATGACACCTGTCTCCCTTTTGATTTAATAATTTTACAATCTTAACCCCCTTATCCCCCTGCTGTTTTTCAGGGGTTTTCAGACAGTATTACCCATTGCTTTCCAAAGTTCAATCACAAAGAAAAGGTAGTCCTTTCATCCGATTTCATTTATCCCAGGTCCTGTTGCTCTACTGATACAGCTCCTAATCTCACTTAGTGTAATAAAGGAGGTTATATTCGTATTATGCAGGAGACATACAATATGCAATATTTCTTATTACAATACCTTTATAACTATCATTATTACCAATGATTGTCAGGAAAAAAAGCTGTCTTTACCATTGCCATCTACCCTCTAGAGGTGGGGCTGGCTGCTGTTGCAGTAGGCATGTGTTTTAGTTTGTAATGAATTGTTTTTCAGTGGTATCTGCTTGCGTTCCCACAGGCTTCTTTGCTTTAAAATTAATTAAAATAGGGATTTAAAAGGGTAGGAGAGTTTTGGCTGACAGGAAAAGCTACTCCTGACAACATGACCCAGCCCAGGCCACAAGTGCGTGAAAGACGTGACAAATCTGTGAAAGAAGCTCCTTACCCTCCGCTTCTGCTTGTGAAGAGACGGAGCAAGTGGTAGACTGGAGATCCACATAACAGTCGTCCTGCCACGTAATGCGTTTGCTTCGGTCCAGGATAGAATCATAATGAGCCTTTCTCTCCATGAGAGCGCTAGATTATTTCTGCTCCCAGATTTTCCTGCTTGTGTCTGTGCACGAGAATACAGCATTACTAAGACAATGTGCACTTGTGACACTATATTGTGTGAATTAAGTCATACTTTTCTGTGGGAATACAATCAAAATTAAAATACAGTGTAGAGAAGAATTGATTCTAAACAGTTTCCCTGGTCTTAATGTCATACAGTCAAACTTTTTTTCAGGTCACAATGGCACTTTCAAGGCCTCTGTACAAACCAAAAAGAGAGGCTGTAACTGTTGCATATGTAGGCTTTCAGGAGCCTACATATGCAACAGAGTGATAGCTCATCCTCAGAGGGGCTGTCAGTATCAGGTGGATGGTGGGTTTGGAATCTGACTGATAAGGCCAAATCCCTGATGGTTGAGAGAGAGGCCAGCACCCTCACCACTCTCCTCTTCATCATTTACTTGATTTTGGTTGTGCTGCGGCTACATCGGTTAACATATCGTTGCCTTGGAGGAACAACTGACATCCCTAAGGGGCTCTGTCTGAGTTCACCTTACAGAGCTGGTACCAACGAGACACATAACACACAGTGTTTTTATGAAAGAAATCAAAGACTACAGACAACAGTCAAAAGCCCTGTAACATGATGTACCTCAGGCAAACCATCTTGATGTCTTTAGGAAAACGACTTAAATTACTTGAGAGTTTATGTTAAATTGTGATGGCTCTAGTGAATCTGGCTTCCTTGGCAAACAGTAATAACAGGGCACAGCTGAAAGCATCACATTATATCTAAACAGACCTGGAAGCCAGAGAAAACATCTTTATCTGCCACTCCTCAACGTCACTTGCGGCTGTACCTAATTCTTTCAGGTTCACCTTCTTTTATTTTACAAAACAGAATTATCATTTCCAAAAAGAGAGGACCTCATTCATTGTAGCTTTAAGGCACATTGGGCACACCACTTAAGTCGTTTTCAGTTGCACTCAGCTTGTTACCGCGGCCTGGCTATCAGTCTGTAATTCAAGCTTTCAAATGTACTGTATTCTACGCAAACACACTGGTTACGTCCTGAAACCCTGATTTGGAATAAGTGTTCACCAGCTAGGAATATTCCAAAACCACACACTGTATCACCACATGCCCCAACATCTGGTAATTGGTTGCCTGTAAACTATGTTTTTTTAATGACGAAGGAAAATGAAAATTACATTAATAGTTAACCTACAACATGTTATATGCAAATAAGTGTATCAAAATGCTGTAGTTGCTTAAATTCCTCCAATGAAACGTATTGGGTTGACTACCTTCCATTGATTACCTGTCACTTTACCTTATGCTAAACAAGTAGAGCAAGATCGTAGGTGTGCGTTTGTATACTAGTTAACAACTTCTTAATCCCCCCTCATATTCTGCTCCACTCGCAAATGCATCACATTTCATTATAGCTTGAGAGATACAGTGTCTGAAGGGAGCCTCAATCACGCACAATGGATCCACACCTTTTATATACTAGCTAGGCCTATAAGCCCCTTTTACACAGAGATTGCGGCATATTGACGGAACAACATCACTCCAAAATGCCGGCTTTGCTTGCTTCTGTGTTATTTACACAGAACCAAGCAACGCCGGCCTGCTGGTGCATCAGGAGCTCCTGTTACCCAGCGTTCCGGAATGAAAGAGGTGCTTGTAAACAGCGTCAGGTGTGACGTAAACATTTAGCGCCGCGCCGGTCAGCTGCTTTACAACAACAACACTGGCCAGTGAATTGAGAGCAGAAGTGCTGGAGCTTGCAGTAAGAGGGCCGTATTTTACTGTGCCCACGATGTGCCAGTTGATCTCGCTACGCGCTGAGTCCAACATCACTGGGACTGTTAACCAAACTGACAAAATCAATCCGCTTCACCTCTGTGTCTGTGTGTGTGTGTTTGTGTGACAGGTTGGTTGTGAGCGAGTCTCTTTGTGAGAGCAGAGATCACACAGTGTGTGAAGTCACATTACTGTAGGCAGAAATAAAGTGTGGATATACGCTCAGACTTAGGTGTGGATATACGCTCAGATTTAGGATAATAATAGCGGCGGCGATCCTGTCACAGCCAAGCTTAGCCTAGTTTAGGCTAGTCTAGCTTTCCCATTGTACAACTTCTCCTGGGCAGAAATAGACACATACACTCTGCAAAATGCAGCGTGGGGGTTTGGATTGAGCAGCGGACCTTATGACCAGCTAGATTATACGCCTTTCCTTTTATTTGGTGATTTTTACGGGACATCAGGCCGCCGTGATTAATGTTAAACACATGTCCTTCAACTGCTAACATTGTCGCATGTTTAGAACGTAGGCTATGGAACGTCAAACGCCCCCCTGTTCCGCAACAACAAGCTGGAGCATTTAAACAGAGAGGCGGAACTGATTGTGTCGGGAATCTTACTACCCCCCCAGGTAGTAACATTCCCGTAACAATCTCTCGCACCTTTCTTCCCTCGTTCCGCAACGGTCGCATTTAAACAGCAGGGCGGAGGGCCGATATATTCCCGGCTTTCACTGGCTGTGTAAAAGGGGCTTTTGACACCCATTCAGAGAGAAGAGGTCAAGTCAAACAAGGGAGAACAACCTGACTAGGGGTGGGGGGTTGACCATGAATGTGCAGGTCCTTTACAAGTGCTTCCAGTTTTTTTCAAACTATTTCCCGGCCTTGATTAAAATGACAATAATGAGCCTCTACACAGCTCCCACTGTGTCAGTTTGGTACAGGTCACAGTGTTGAGCTGACCTCAGTCTAGCTTTTCCTTCGGCTTGCACTGATGCTGTAATCAGTAGTGGAACAGACTGTGCACTTGTGTTAAGCTTTTAAAAAGAAAATAACCTACGGATTTTGCATCTATTTTCACAACAAAAAAATGTTAGTCTATTGAATATTTAAATTGCATCTATTTGTATGGAATATGCGATATACGGCTTATTTAATAGGATAATTTCAGTTCTTGCATTTTAGTAAAGCTGCAGTGAAAGTACTGCAAACATGACTTTGAATGATGCTTGAGGTTTCACTGAGACAAACGGGAAATGGCAAGCGCCTTCCTGTGTGGTTTGTAGCTGAACACGTAACTTCTCAGAAAGGAAGTTGAACAAAAAAGAACTGACTACAGTCAATGAGCTGAAGACAGTTTGCCAGCTCATTCGGTCTCAAAGCCACTTAATAACTTTGTTGTATTTGTGAAAAAAATAACTAGGGATGATGTCAAACTGTCTCTATAAAAGTATATTAAAAGTGCCCACTACTTACACAACAATCATCACTCAGTCGTATGCATGATGTAAGCAAAGATAAACGCCAGCCTGATGCGGTGCAGATAAATAGGACATGTTCCTTACAAGGTGCCAGTGCATTTCAGAAATACATTGTTGCTGATGTAAGATATAATTTACTTTCAAACACTCAAAGCTTTAAATATCATGTATATTGACAATACATTTATAAAACTATTGAAGAAAAACACTTAGATTTCCAAAAATCCAATTTTAAGAAGTACCTTCAAATCCATTATCTATTACAGTATTAAAATATTGAAAATAAAATGGGAAAGAATACATTGTGATCGTACATTTCAATAACATGACCATGAATGTATTAAAACAAATTAAAACCTTGAAAACTTATAGATTTACAATAAAAGAAAAAAAAATTCCAGACTGTTATATCTTATTTTCCTCGGCCTAGAAAAGATGCAGAATCAAGGCCATGATAGAAAGTGCAGTGTGCATGCATTACACACAAAACTCAAGTCAACTCACCATGAAGTTTAGCATCTGTAGGTGTCAAAGTATGAAAAATGCTGCGGACACAGATGTCTGGTACGGTAACGCCATCGTTCTCACGAGAACAGGTTCAGGGCGATTATCAAGCATGAATTGGAGGGAATCTCTGAGGCGTGAGATCTAGTTGAGGACGAGCAAGCAATTGAAACAAGTCACAAGTGCACAGCAGCTTAAATCAGCTTAATTCAGTACTGCTGCTGCTCCTGGAGATAGTTTCATACTGCAGCTCCTTCCTGCCTGTCTAATCTGCCTTCCTGTGTTGTGGTTAGCAAGTTTAAACAGTAAAAAATAAAAACATCTTTGTTCTAGTGAACTCAATGCAGCATTTTGAAGTTTCGACCACGTTTCAGGCCGTCTCTGCTCAGACTGCTGCTCAACTATGCCATTGATGCTGACACTCAAATAAGACAGGAGACGCAATGATTACTGGTATTGAGGCTTTGCTGAAGGGAAGCAAAGAGAGCTTCAGGTTTCAAATGCACCAGGAGGTAGCACTGCAGTGTTTCTGGCAAGAAAGTGGTGCATAAGCACACACACACACACACACACACACACACACACACACACACACACACACACACACACACACACACACACACACACACACACACACACACACACACACACACACACACACACACACACACACACACACACACACACACACACACACACACACACACACACACACACACACACACACACACACACACACACACACACACACACACACACACACACACACACACACACACACACACACACACAAAACCCGTACATATGTGGAAGCATTTTATTTCACAACACAAATCTGCAGGAAATAAACCGGAAGATAGGCTAGCCACCAGAAGGAATGCTTTTAAATGATCACTCTGGGATGCAGATAATATTCCAAGTTTCCACTGTTGTGACATCTCTGCTGTAAGTCACAATTCATTTTCTGCATGAACACAGATTTTAAAAAAAAGTTTGCAGTATCTTGTTTACTTTGATTTTCCACCTCTTAGAAACAATTGTAAGTGCATGAATGGGTTTCTCAGTCCAGACCAGTGTGAATAGTTCTCTGCATTTTTTAGCTTCTTCAGGAAGAACACATCTTATTTTCTATTTGCATGTCAATAAATTATTTTGGGTATAACCTCCAGGTGCAATTGCCTCCTTTTGCTTTTTGTTGAAAAATGTCATACTCAAAATGTGCCATTTTACACAAAACCTTAAAATAAAAGATGTTTACAATAAAATACTTTTATGAACAAAAATTTTTAGAGGGGGAAACATTTGCTGACTTTGAAAGATAAAAAAGAGCCTTCATTTAAATCATTTTTCTTGGGATCCATTTAGTGTTTTCTTAATTTAAATAGTTGAATAACTGTAAATCATATCTGATTGTTAAGGGATTTATTTCGCCTGACACAGGAGCTTTAATAAAGGTCAATATTCAGAAATTAGAACTGAGGAATTAAAGCACACACTTCAAAAAATCCTGTGCAGCACAGCAGATGATTAAGGCGACATAACAAGGTAAACAGAACATCACCTACTGTATACACGGTTATTTCATGGCACTTTGTTTTGGCACTTAAGTTATTTTTTTTAAATTTCGAGCCTTGATTTTTAGAATCTTCTATAAGGAATCAAACCAGAGAGTTAAAAATAAATAAATTAAAATAGCCGATTACTGCCCCCCCCCCTCCTGAGATTACTAACATCATCTATAGTATTTACACTTATGGCTGTGGCAGACATGGCTGTACATTCCCTCTAATAAATGAGGGGTCAGCTAATCCAATACCACACAATAAACAGTGGCAAGTAAGAGCTTTCGGAGCTACTAAAAAATTAAAAAATACAAGCGAAACATCAAATAGCTCAGATTTTCTAAAGACACGTCATTCAAGAAATTACTTCTACATTATTTCAACATCAGTCCCTCGCACCCCCTTTCCCTTATGTTCAAATCCAGAAAATGTAAACAGTTTGCTTCAAGTAAGCATACAAAAGTGGTTACAGACACATCAGAAGTTAGCTAAAAACATTCACATTTAGAAAGACAATCAAGCCCTTGAATGACTAGTCTAAAATTGGACTATTACAGCATGTAGCAGGAAACCAAAGCAGGAAGTCAACCATATTGAAGAATAAATGTGAGCTTAACAGATATTATCTTGGTGATAACGTCTCGTTAAATCACGGTAATACCAGCTGAGAATGTGATGAAGATTCCTGCACATGGTGGTTTAGACTTTTTTTTTTTTTTTTTTTTTTTAACAAGGCTTTTTCCACAGTAACATGAAAAAGTCAACTAAGTTGACCATTTAGGACTCAAGTATTTAAAAACATCATCCCTTACTTTTTTTAAACTATTTTTTCATAATTTTCGTTCTTTATAAGATAGTATAGTAAAAACTGTCAGGAAGCAGGGATGAGAGGGGGAAGGCATGCAGCGAAAGGCCCAGGCTGGAGTCTGAACCGGGCCGCTGCAACAAGCACTTTGAGTGATAGTACGCACTCTATCCGGTGACCACCGGGGGCGCCAATCCTTTTCCTTTTTAGAAGACTCAACCAGCACTGTCCACAAGGAAAGGTTGGACACTGACCTTTGTAAAAATATATATATGTTTTTTATGTAATGTTAGGTTTATCTTGTATGCCAGATGATTTGATGTCCTAAGAGTCGCTTAAGACACAGAGAAGGAGACTTGTTGGTGGCATTGGTCTTGAAAAGAGCCGCACACACAGTGAAGTACTGGTCAAATGAGCCTCTGATTACCCCCGCCTCTCTGCTGCAGTCCTTCCACCAACACTTCCAGATGTAAATGCAGTGATTCCAAGCCTCAATTATAGATCCGACAGTCCCTCCGCGTGTTCACTCAGCTCCATAGTGTAATAGTCCAGAGGACGCCTGAAAAAAACACACACACACACACACACACACACACACACACACACACACCTTCAGTACACATAGTAGTAATTTCCTGTTTCATAGCACCCACTCTGCCCTCAACCTATGCAATCTACCACTACATCAGTTCGTGATTGGCTGTATTTTTATTTATATCTTATAAATCTTAGTGTAATGGTCCAGAGGATACCTGAAACGCACGCACGCACGCACCCCCCCCTTCAGAACACATAGTAGTTCATAATTTCCTGTTTCATAGCACTCACTCTGCCCTCAACCTATGCAATCTACCACTACATCCGTTTGTGATTGGCTGTATTTTTATTTATATCTTAACCTGCACAAGTGTAGAGAGAGGGATTTGATCTGTAGAGCAACTTTTAACCACCATGAAAAATTATTGTGGAGTGTGGGAGTAAGATGTTATGATCAATGGAGAAATATGTATCTCAATGTTGAACTTCCTCTTTCGATGACTTCCTATTCTAGATCACTTTTAAATGTTCTGACAAGAAAGAAGTTCTTGGTCTTTAATTCTGAGCTTGAGTCTGACACTGAAACCTGACATTTCCTCCTGACATTTTAGACTTTGGGAAGCCATTCTGCAAGACCGGAACAGTGAAATAAAGAAAAAAAGGAGAAGAAAAAACTAATGTTTAAAAGGAAACTTTAAATAACTGCATTGATAACATTTTGAAAGCTCCCTATTGCAATTTTCCTCCAATATAGAGTACATTTCTTCAATGACAGCTCTAATCTAATTCCACATGGCTGTTGTTCAAATAATGACCGAATACTTCAATCCCACCACAGGCTGCTACTTTTTCCATTTCCTCCAAGAAGTGATTGAGGACTGACAGTGTTGATCAGAAAAGAATGAAGGACATCATGTTATGTAAATGAAAAAACAACAAAATAAACAACAATGAAGCTAAATCAGCATCACTTACTCAATGTGTTGCTTAATATTCTATTCACAACAATCAATCACTGTGTAATAGAAATATGTATTGCAAGTCAAATAATTAAATAATGATTTGTTCCCAGCAAAACAGAAAAATGAAATGCTGTTTACATAGTGTCACGTTGTGATGAGTGAGCAGTGAGCACATCCAGCAGAGAAGAAAGGGATAATGAGAGTCCTTACCTCCTCCTGTAGAAATATGTGAACAGAGCAGCTCCTAGTCCCAGCAGCAGAAGCACTGCTACTACCAGCCCTATCTGTAACCCCAGGGCGGACGCTAGGAGATTTAAAAATAAAATAAACATTTGATACACGTACTGAACATGTTGATGAGTTTAAAAAAAACATGTGATTAAAAATTCCAGATGAAACTTTAAAACTAGAAAGCAAATTAGTTTTCTTCAGATTTTACAAGACCATGAAAGACTCGTATAGAAAGCCAGTCCTCTTTGCAAAATAGAACTAACTGATTACAGTTTATGTTACAGATCACTTCAGCTGGAAACACAGGCTATTACCACGTGTAGCAGACTCAGAGTGAACAGTGAGCATTAATAGAAACACAGACTTTCTATTGGAGAGCAAGGACTTTATTTCCGCTCATTCTTCGGATTTAAATGTATTCTTTACAGAATGACTGCTTTCAAGAGCTTCAGGGGCGTCCAGTAAATATAGAGCACATTTTCTTTTCAATAGGCACTGTAGAGAGTGATAAGCATATGCAATAGATTGCTAAAGTGCTTGCACCGAGGACAGACTGAGCAGCATTTACAAGATTATACATGAACACATGAGAATCCCTGGAGATTTGGTTAATTGTGTATAACGATTGTGAGAGACGTCTGTTATTTTACTCACACTTAGCAGTCTGACGCTAAGATTAGGTGCTAATAGTCATTCATTCTGGTCGGGACTTTGCTGAGAGACTTGACAGACCAATCATTTCAAAAGGCAAATAATATAAATACTAACATCCTTGTCTTTTTGTCAGGATGTCGTGGTGACTCACCCCAGCTGTTGACTGTCTTCCACTAGGACACACTACACCAGATAAAACAGCGAACTGCACCCACTTTGGTTGCGATCTTACAGTTTAAGTAATGATTACTTACCAAAACGGCCCAGTGTTTTGTGCAGAAACAGTCTGTTTGGGTATGTTTTTTTGCGCCTGGTGGCTGGTATTATGTTATAAAGAGGGTGCTAACCTGTGCCAGTGTAACGGTCTGTGGACGGGACAGAGCAGACGTCTCCCTGAGCATATGAAGGATTCATGTGTGATGTCTGGATTATGAGGGCCTTCTGATGGTCCGACAGCGCCTGGATGTTTCCCCACACTCGCAGCCACCCGGACACACAGGAAAAATTGGCTCCTTGAACAAGATGACAGACACAAAATGTTAAGTATATACATATACAAATGTGTAGCTGTATATGCAGGGATTCTCCTGGCTAAGAACAAGGCAGAGGTGGTGATTTTTTCTTTTTTTCGTAATTCTCTATGAAGGGAAAACCCTGATATATTTTCACATTACATATACAGGAAACAGGAGATGGGAGTCTATATCTGAAGACATAATTCATGACAATTAGACAGCGATTTTGGCATATTGCCAGAAAGAAGGCCCATGTATTGCTCATTTACACAGGACAAGGCAAAGCCGGCATATTGGCGGATGAAAATGACAGAAAATAACCAGCTGAGCCTTTTTATCTGTAAATAAATCCCTCTTCTATGAGACCGTTAGAAAGGTTGAGAGAGCAGAGTGCTACTCATCTCCTGTGAGTTGCTACATGATAAGTGTGGTGAAGCAAACACCATACCATAAAGCTGCGAGCACACCGCACTGGCCGTGTGGCGAGATTACATACAAAGTCAATGTACTAGCGCGTGGCCGCACGTCCACCCAAGGATTGGCGTCCAGCGGGGGGTTTTTCCGCGGCGCGTGGCTCATCGAAGCGCGTGAATCGAAGGTGCGACCATTTGCGGTGAACGCAGAAGATGAAAATATTTATCTTTTTGGCGTCGCGATAGCCAATCAGCGTTGAGATTGCCCGGTGGTCTGCAAGATGAGGTGGGCGTGTGCAGTGAGGACATTGTGCTTCCAATACATTCTGCAAATATGTGTATTTTGCATCTGTTTAGCCGTGCTGCTTTTGATTATATCCAAATATACCTTTGAACACTATAATTCTCACAGTAAGAATAAACGCACAATCCGCTGCAATGTTCCTGCATCATAATCATAGTCAAATAAAACTCCATGGTAACAGCGACCTATAACGCTGTATTGATTTGTTTGTGTCAAATTTCACCTATAGAGCCACGGGAGTCTCGCTATAAAAATAATAATATTTTTTTTTTCAAATAACACAATTTGTCAACGCTTGAGAATTTCTTACATTTAAAATCAGCCAAACGTTACGATTTTAAAATGAGTTAGAGTGCCTCACCTTGGAGATACATGGCAGAAATGCCACAGTGACACCTTTGCTCCAGGTAGTCGGCCACCTCAGCAACCCTCCTCCCTTGGATTAGACCGCTGCAGTCTGGGACATATAGAGACCAAAATGTTAACCTAGTTATGATAAAATCCACAAATAATCCATTACCTTTGCATATAGGAAGCATGGGGGGAGAGAGATGGGGAAGACATGCAACAATACCAAGTGTGGATAAAACCATGTAGTTGTATACATCCTCCTCAATGCTGTTTTTTAAAAAGTTATGAATGCAAACTTTAATGCACCTCAAGCATATTTGGTGCACTATGTAGTGTAGTTGTTTTTGGTTATAGCATACAACTATAAATTCATCTTTGAGTCTCAGAGTCAACTCTGTGGGCTATGGGTGCGTCTGTTACACCGTGCCACTACTGGGGAGGGTGCTAAAAGTAAAAAACATGTCTAATTCTACACATAGTGGTTTTAATAACAGAGTGCATCTAATTCTTTTTTAGCGCCCAAAATCAGGCATCACAAATTTGCCTGTTTGACCTTTGCAATCTGTGCACCATCTAAACGTATCTATCCTCCTTAGAACGTATTTTTTTAAAAAAGAGCCCTGACCTCCTGGCTGCTCTTGCCGGTCGCTGGACAGTGGGCCGAGGCACAGGTCAATGTTACTGGAGAAGGCGGCGCTGGGACAGAGGTTGGTGCTGCGAGGTGTCGGGGAGGAGCTTGTCCAGGAGGAGGGGCTCCTCACTTCACAACAGGAACAACGGCTGAGAGAAACAGGACCATCTTCAACTGACCTGCACATGAACGCACAAAAACATGTATAAATTCACACAGACGTAGAATAGTAGTCTTTCAGTGACCTCCAAAAAAAAGCGCTATATAAATCCTATCAATTATTATTATTATTAAAGTATGTATACCGAAACGTATTTTGCATTTACATGGTTATGGTTGCAGTACTGGTCTTATACAACAAGATAATATGGAGTCTATTAATACACAAACATGATTGCCACTCAACTGCACTAAGCTATGCTAAATGGAATAGTTGGAGCCTGTTTCGCAAACATACAATCCAATGATATAAATAATCAGTCGAAAGTTCCCAATTATGAAGTGGCTCTGGAAACCTGGATTTACTTATTGACCTTTAAGGGATGAGGTCTGTTTAAATGGGCCAGCAGGATCTCAAATGACTTCAATACAATTATTTATCCTATCTAACAAATGCAGTCATTGATTTATGTTTGAATATCTGACCAAAATGATGTATGTAGTCTTTCATTTTTTGGGAGTTTATTCTCAGTGTTTTTTTTCTGCACCTTTTAATTGACTCTTCACAAAGCCTCCTCATGTTGTCCTAAATTAGACTCATTGAATATGAGTGCTGCTGTAAACAAGCTACACTGAGTCAATTGCCAGAAATAGAGGGTTTCCCCCAGGAAATGGGTTAGTAACCCCAGCTGATTGTTTAAAAAGAGGGTTTACTTAGAACACCTTTCCCTGACTCTTCATGCCGCTTTAATTAGATAAAGTGAAGCACACATGAAATGAGACAGTGAGTTTGACAGAGCCTGACTGAGTGTTTCTATGGATTTATTAACTTTTTATCATGTGAAAAAGGCTTTTAAGCATACAACACACTGTCAGTTATGGTCACACACAATCCGTTTCCTGCTGTAGTATTAATGGCCGTAAAACAAAGCAGGTTGCTATTTGGTAAAAAATAGTCTTAGGTTAAATAAGATCACTAATGACCCTATATTTTAAGATGAAGGCCTTCACATGACATTTTTAACAGTCATATTTTAGCCTTAGTTGTGTTTAACACTAAAGCTGCGAACACACTGCAGATTACATACAAAGTCAATGTACTAGCGCGTGGCCGCGCGTCCACCCAATAATTGGCGTCCAGCGGCGGGCGTTTCCGCGGCGCGTGGCCGTGCCTCATCGAAGCGCGTGAATCAAAGGCGCGACCATTTGCGGCGCGGCCAACATATGCGGCGAACACAGAAGATGAAAATATTTATCTTTTTGGCGTTGCTGCGCTGCGATAGCCAATCAGCGTTGAGATTGCCCGGTGGTCTGCAAGACGAGGTGGGTGTGTGGAGTGAGGACATTGTGCTTCCAATACATTCTGCAAATATGTGTATTTTGCATCTGTTTAGCAGTTGGTTGTACTTTAGCCAAGGTAGCGCCGGTTAGCATAGTGAAACTCACCCAGCTGTGT
Source organism: Ammodytes marinus (assembly GCF_949987685.1). NCBI lineage: Eukaryota > Metazoa > Chordata > Actinopteri > Uranoscopiformes > Ammodytidae > Ammodytes > Ammodytes marinus. The sequence continues at coordinate 13,312,933 of NC_137224.1, read as the reverse complement.
ACTGTTCCGGAGGATAATATGAACCCAAACTTGACGGTAGTGTCCGTGTGGAATTCCAATATAGTAGCCTACAGCGAAGCACCGGTGTTGTCCTCCGCCAGACCACGCACTTTCACTTTCAGGTAGGCTGATGTCTGCCTTTATTTTTGCCACTGAGCACACACTGCTGTTTTTAATGTGTTTAGTATGTTGCTGAATTGCTGTTAATGTGTGTGTATTTGCGATCGGGGTGCGTCTTCATGCTGTTTTAATGCTATTTGTGACATGACTGCCGCTGGTTACACAGTGTAGGCCTACCTACATCTGTATTTTTTGGCACAGCTGGACCATGTTGTTGTTGTTGTTGCACCGTAAGTGTGACGGGTCTGATCTCAGAAACGGCGTCTGCGTCAGGAATATATGGCCTAATATGATCATGCGGCGAGCAACTTGCGTTCACGCGGCCAACCGCCGCAGGGGGCGAGTGCAGTGTGTTCGCAGCTTTAGATCAAAAGTCCAAACACGTAACATGCTGTTGAGTTGATCCTGTGTTTACCTGAGAGCTGGAATGACTTGTCTCCCTCTGGTGGTGGACAGAGAGGAGAGCAGCTGCTGGCTTTCACTGAACACCAGTACATCTCTGAGACTGGAATTGGTCAGAGCGATGCCTGCTCTACAGACACTGAACAGGTCGTAGCAAAGGACCACTGCTCCTCGTGACGGCACCGTGGACCCCTCTGGAAACGTCTGATCTATGCAGGAGAGAGGGGAGGTGAAGGAGTTGGTTATAAAGCAATACAAAGAGGGACACAAAGAGGGTTTGATATTAAGAACTCTATCCCTGAACGACGTTGTCTACTACTGCCCTCACCTGCACTAGTGACATTTCCGACAATATAAAATCCTTCCTGGTCGATAGATCCGGTCAGAGGGAGGGCGATGACTGTCCCACTATGCTCCTGGTCGAACACAGTGAGCACCAGGCCCAGCAGGTCTGTCATGGGCGGCCCCTTCAGCTCCAAAAAGGCCCTCTGCTGGCTGTGATTGGTCCAATGGCCACTGGCCACCTCACTGATGACCACACCCATGGGGGCTGGAGGGGGGCGGGGGCAGGTGTTCTCCCTCAGAGGAGTGGGTGGGGCCACCTGTAGTGAATAGTGATCGATACATTTCATACAAACAAGATTTTTTTCAAAGACTTTATGATAGTGAAAAGAGACATAGATGAAATGGGGTAGAGAGGCGAATGACATGTAGAGACTGAACATGGGTCGGACTCGAAGCGGGTCGCTACGAGGAGGACTGGGCCTCAGAGGGGAGGGGGAGGGGGGGACATGATTTTAAGTGGAGATTTGATGTATTATCCAATAAGGACACATTTAATTATACATTAGTGTAATAAGAAAACAAGTGCTCTAAAACTGCCAAAGTATTTTATGGAATATATAAATATGTTGTAACCCTACAACCATAATGGGTGTCTTCACTTTGTGTACAAATTAGTTTCTTACTTTAAGACAGGGCCAAACTATTCGTTTCCTCTGTTTCGGTCTTCATGCTAAGCTAAGCTAAGCTTTGCAGCTCTTAGTTGTAGCTTCATACTTAGTGTAGAGACATAAGAGTGGTATCAATATTCCAATCTTACTCGGGAAGAAAACAAATCAGAACATTTCACAAAATGGAGAACTTTTCCTTTAGTTAGAGTTATTTGTTTTGATTAAATTGTTGTGTTAAAGCACTGCAGTTATTCAGGTGATCCCTTCGCCCTTTGTACTCACTGAAAAAGCAGACAGGTCGTAGGGGTAAAGGCCTCGACAGCGGCTGAGGGCCTCGTCACCAGGCAGAACCTCTGGGTCCTCTAGGAGAGGCAGCTGCCCTGGCGTCAGAGCTTTACTCAGCTCCTGCGCCTCTCTGTCTGAGCCTCGCTGCCGGTACACCACTGCATCCAGCAGGCCTTTGGTGGGGATCCCCCTTTGTGTGACCGACGGTGGGCCAAAGGGGCTGCGGTAGAGAGCCACTGCATCTGGCCCGTTCTGGATGGTATTGGGGGGCAGGCGGAGTGACGGAGCTGGCACTAGCCTGTCACTGCCCAGCAGGAAGTAGCCCTTAGCAGTGGTGAAGTGTCCACTCAGACTGATCTCCCTGTAGGGTTTGTTGTTGTGTGCACTGAACAGTAGTATCCAGATGCCCTGCAGGGAGACGCGGCGTCCCGATGGGTGCCACAGCTCGATGTACTCTCCGTCCTCGGCCGCCCCAGGTGTGTCAGTGTTCAGCTCATTGATCAGGAAGTCACTGTTTCCCCAGGGTGGGAGGTGAGACGGCCAATCTGTACCTCCTGGAATCACTAAAGCACAAAGGAAGGTTAAGGTTAAATAAAGAGTTTGACTTGACTTCATTCTGGTCATAGTGATCCTGGAGAATACTTGTAAAAATCACATTTTGTCAAAATCATTGAACATCTCTTTGTGATCTGCTACCTGTGCGTACAGTGTGAGCGCAGAAAAATAAAAGAAGGCAAGAAAGCAGAACTACATTTGAAAGTTTAATTTCATTGTCAAGTTGAAAAATAGGCCCACATAACTTTATGCATCTTAACACAAAATGAGCAAGGAATTAACAAAAAGGAAATCCATATTAAGACCAACCTACTGTAACAACATAAAGAACAAAACAAATAGGTCTAACAATAATAGCCTACTCAACTAGGATCACACATTCACTATCTGAGTTACAGTGATGGCAAATGTAGGGTCTGCTCACTCTAACTAAGCAGAGATTGTGTGCCCACTGGTTGCACATACAACACTTCCCTGAACGGGTGCTGGAGAACGTTTCCATACAAACCAAACACAAACTATCCTCTTCATCTCCTGTCTCTTTCTCTTCTGTTTCTTCTTCCCCAGCTGGGGTGGAGTGCATTGGTTGCAGTAGCCTTGGCAACTGGTCTAGTTTGGGATGCACTGGGTCGTTTTGATTTTGTTGCCCTTTTTCTCTTTTGCATGCTAGTTGCCTTTCCTGCTCAATTCTCTCCTTCTCTGGGGTGTCAGTGAGGATACAGCTTGACATTTTATTTTGTTATTGGGTTCCTTTCCTGGCTGCACCCTTTGGATAACATGTGACAACCAACCTCCCAAAAAATGTGACGACCAACCCCAACTGGAATTTATTGCTAGCATCAAGGCCGACAACCATCTGACAACTAATTAGCTTGCTCAAAACAATCTAAACTATAGCTTACCCTTCACACTTTTTAGGGTAACAAGTGTTTTGTTATAAACCCATTGTGTAAAAGCCTAGAAGAAAAATACTGAGGAGCTAAATATTTTCAATTTGACATGAAAAACACTAACAGTCCTTTCACCTCAAATGCAGCAGTCTAACTCCAAGGAAGACTATGGAGGTGACCTCTGATCCCAGTTGTTGATATTTACATACCAAAATTTAACAGACAGCGCCTTCTGGATCCGAGATATAACGATTGTGACAACCTACCCATGTGACAAATTACCCCGTTCTCCCCTATTTCATGCACAATATCATATGCTTATTAATGCATCTTTTTTGGCAGCCAACTGTCAGAAAATATCCAATCACAATCATACAAGTGCACTGAGGGGGCTTTAAAAAAAAAGTTACTTCTCACCGTTACTCTGATTCCTACATGCCTGCCACAGCTCCCTCCACCTTCGCAACCTCCTACTTGTGTATAAATCATGCTCCTAATCCTAACACTACTCATGCAACTGAAGGATTGATAATGTTGACTTTTTACTTCAAAGAGCTGAACCTAGGACATGTTTGATACTGCAATGAAGATCGGCTGATTATAAGGATCTTGTATTGAGGTACAAACATCTTTTTCGACCTTGGAAAGAAAACGGTTGAGAAAACAATCATACCACAAGGTCCATTTAGTATCCGTTGTTGCTGCTGGAAAGTACAAAAGTGTATCCTTATTTATGTGACCTCACTACAATACATATCTTATCAAATACTTTGTTTGTAATCTGTTACAAGGTAACTGGTAAAGGAGTCCACAAAGTAAACTAAAAGGCTTTCAATATTTGTGAAAGCCCAAATTATTCCACTAACAAAGAGGACCTTATCTTTCATTTCCTTCTTGGAGCAGCAAACCCGGCCTGCACCCACTCTCAGTTCTTTAATTTTCAACACTTGTCCCACTGAGAGCTAGTATTAGCTTCTTAACCAGTTCCTTAGGTGGTAATTATGAAATATGTGACTTCCCTGATGTCAGCATACTGTCTGCTTCTGAGCATGTGCAATTTTTTGAGTAGCTGGATTGCAAATCACTTTCTGATAATTACTCTCTGGTTCCCAAGTTGGAAAAAAAGAGATCAATCTGAAAAGTATCCATGTTTGCATGTATACACATGTAGCTCTTTATGTGCCAAGTTTGCAACAATTAACGACAGTCACCTTGTGCAGATGACTCATCCACATAGTCTCACAGCAACACATTATCTTGCTCTTACGTTACCTAGCCATGGCTTTGCCTAAATGATTTTGTTGAGTTAGTATCTTCTTCTCTTAGTGGGCAATTCATACTCACCAGAGGAAAATGTAATGCATACACCTATTTGAAGACATTACAGTTAAGCTGCATTTGATAACATTTAAAATGACATCTTCTTATTCTAATCTCACCTGGGTTTTAAAACAGAATCTGTGGAATGAAGGCAGGTTTATAACTTCTTTGAAGGATGGGCACATTCATTATATTTAGGTGAGTTCAGAATCTCATGCATAAGAAGTGCCATCGATTGAATATTTGTGAGGAGCTCAGGTGGGACTCTTCACTGCCTGTCAGTAATGCATGCATACACTATTCCCTCCCTCATTACCTGTGAACAGCAGACCAAAAGCAAAAATGTATCCAGCTAAAAAGTGGGATTGAGTAGACTGAATCTCATAAACTGAGGCACATTCAAACACTCACCGATACTATAAGGGCAGATCTTTGGCCAGGGGCACTGGTTGGGCTGCCCAGGAGTTTGCGGGGCCTCCCAGAAGGCACCAGGATCTCTGGTCCACGTGGCCACACCACAGCGACTGAGATCGAAGCCTCCTTCTCTCAAACTGGGAAAAATTTGATCTCATTACAAAAAATAATAATTTAAAGGGTTATATTGCAATTTGTTAGTGGATGACATATTCATATTTTGGTGGATAACATTCCCATCGGCCTCAGCTGCATGGACGTCGATTTGGCTAAACAAGTGGGGGGGACAAACAGGCATTCTGGAGTGCATTTTCAAAAGTGGGGGGGACAATGAGGAAACATCTTTTTTTCTCTTTAGTGCAGGTAATGAACGGTTCTGAAAGACGGCATACCCGCTCACTAATGAATACAATGTATACAAAACACTGATGTCTGACACATTTGATGAAAAAAGCATTTTCAAAAAGCAGCGGACATATGAGCCACTAGCTGCCCAACCAAACATGACGTAAACAAAAGGAGCTTGGGAAGGGTTAATATGTTTGATGGACGCGCGCTCACCGGCCGGCGGGGAGACAATTCTTATCAGCGGTATCTTGACAGGCTATCAACACACACCTCAGAAGAGAAGGTGCAGAGGGGTATACTACGAAACAAACTCAACAGAGCCCGGCTCTCTTTTTTTGATCTGGTTCAACATAACACACACCCTCGCTCAGAGCTAACCGGTATCACGAAGGAAGTTATCAACCTCTTATGTTGAACGAGGGTTTCGGCTTCAGGCTCTGTGCGCGTCCCCATGAAAGGGGGCGTTTGACCCGTCATTTGACTCTGCATCCGCACAAAATGGACTGATCTTGTGCCGCTAACTTTACACAAACGGACTGATTGTGCGCAGCTGAGTAAAACAAAAGTGTGTCGCCAACTTCATTCAAGAGGAAGAGTTTGTCAGTCTGAATTATTACAGCAGAAATCAGAGAGCCGAAAAAAACTCTTACTGCAAATAGGCTAAGGAGAGTGGAATGCTGCCAGCATGGAAATTATTTATTTATCTTGCCGATCGTTCTCGCAGTGCGTAACGTGACATTATAAAACAATGAAACGTTGAACTCGGATTTAAACACTATACCATTTAGCCTAATATATATATATAGGCTACTTTGCTATATTTATAGCACTACGCCTATAGTCCCACACTTAAGAATGTAATTTAAGTCTGACACTGTCCCCAAATGAATAGCCTATGGAAAATCACTTTAGTTTTGGGCCACATCATAATGAATACAATTTGATTTAGACTATTAGCCTTTTATTTGAATCTTACAAATACCAATAGGCCTACATTAAAAAACCTGTAGTCTGGATTTTTCGGACAAATATGAATCTACTGTGAGAAGCTTAAACTGCGAGTCTGCAGCGATGTCCGAACTGTGACAGCTGTCACCTGTCACGTCCCAACTGTAATCGCTACTGATGAAAAGAAAGAAGCCCACAGTGAAATAATGTTGCAAACTGTGATTTTATAGAACGCTTTATTAAGAGCCAGTGTGTGTAGATCGCCAGGTAAAACCATTTGAGGTGAGAGCATAGAGTAGCGCTGAAAAAAAAAATTTAACATTTTCTGCATCAATAACTATGCATGTGGCAAAAAGCCCCAGCGCGATGTTACAGTTCACTCTGCTGTAAGCCTTATGTTACGGCTTCGTTTCGTTCATTAACTTACTGATCAATAAATTTACTTATTTAACGAGTTTCCTCAGTGAGAATATATTGCTCAGACAATAGGCCTATAGTCAGGTCCGCGGGATTTCAAAATGTGTAGTTTCCTTAAAGGGCAGCGCTCTAAGAGCCGAATTTAAGCTCAAACTCTGAAACAAAAACTGCTCTGAGCAGGTTAGCCGTGCAGCCTCTGTTACCACGGTAATCTAGCCAGGTAAAAAGAGAGCCACCTTTCGTGATACTGAAAACTCTGGCTTTAGACTCGACAGACCTCGCTCAGCCCTTAATCTCGCTTCGTAGTATACCCCTCAGGTAGGGGGCTCGCCTGTCCCGCTTCTAATGCACAGTGCACATCAAACATAACGTTAATGCGCGTTCAGAAAGAGGAAGTCACGGCACTCATGTCTGTTAGCTTTTCAAAATAAGAATTTGAAAATAAAAGTCCGCAAAACAAATGTTATTTTGGGGATTAATTTCTCCGCGTGAGAAATTTGAGGTGTGGCGTGTGAGAGTGTGAACGGGTTGATTTGCGTGTGTCTCACGGCCAAAGAGTGAGACTTGGCTACCCTGTTTAAAGCCACTCGCCGTTGTCTCTCTGCTGCTGATTGAAATGCATCAGTCTTCTCTGGTGTGCAAACTAGCGGAGACTTCGGAGCATGTTCACTGTTTTGTCGTTGGTAGGCTATCCACTGCTGTTGTGCTATTTAAAAAAAGTTTAAGGTCTAAGCCTACTAGTGCCGCTTCTACGCTTATCTGTTTAGGTTTAAACAGAGAGAAGGCGAAAAAGAGAGGCGAGAGGCTCACACCATGAGCCGACAGTTCAGCGCGCGCACAGAGAGAGAGAGAGAGAGAGAGAGAGAGAGAGAGAGAGAGAGAGAGAGAGAGAGAGAGAGAGAGAGAGAGAGAGAGAGAGAGAGAGAGAGAGAGAGAGAGAGAGAGAGAGAGAGAGAGAGAGAGAGAGAGAGACACGCTGTGTTTTAATACGGCTGGACGCACTCCATGTCCGGCTTAAAAAGTGGGGGGGACAAAATGAGTCTTGACGAAAAGTGGGGGGTACATGTACCCCCCATACCCCCCGTAATCGACGTCTATGCTCAGCTGTACAATGTGTTTAATGGTAATAAGCAGATGTAAGCGTGTAACCATACTAGAAAGCGTTAGTAAATCGTATGGCAAACATTAACACTGATATTGTAAGCATGTTAGCATCTTTTGCTTAAATGTCACATTTTATACTTATATTCAGGTTTTAAATTGTAATTTGGGTTTCTAGAAATTGTTTAAATTTAGTTATGTTCCCCCCAAAAATAACTTATTTCTCAAAGTACTATTGCTGACTCTGCTCTTTTTAGCCTCTGTCTGAAGTGCTCCGTTTTAGAGCCTGTCTCTTTAAGCACCACCTTCAAAATAACCCAGTCTGCTCTGATTGGCTCTGAATCAAACGCCAGTTCGATTCAGGGGTATCTGGGAGTGGTTATCACAGGTGGAGGTAGTGCTAAGGTAGATTGGTTATAGGGGGTGTGGCTTATCCTCTCATGACGTCATGTGGGGAGAGAAAACTGATAGAATTCTTCAAAACTGCAGCCCCGCCCCAAAGGTTCCTGAACCTTGGTAAAGAACTAGCCCTAGAGCAGGGTCTTTTTCTTGGGTAATCATAGTTCCAGGAACTATGGTTTAGACCCTGGGTCATGCGGTGGAAACACACAGAGTTCCTCCAAAGGTTCTTAGTTCCTGGTCATAGTTCCTGCGGTAGAAACAGGGTAAAAAATTCCCTTTAAAAAGGACTATCACGCTGAAGTACAGCTTTGAACCGTTGTAGACTCTCAACCTTCTTGTAGCCTATAAAAGTATTGTTAGGCAACTTGTCCATTTAAGCGCATTTGAGTCAGTGTGAGTTTGTGTGACTACTCTTCCACAGTGATGACACATGCCGAGAAGGTGCATGCATCAGCAAAGAGGAACAGTGGTAACAAGTTGACCCTTTCCCTGATCCAGCGAAACACAAATAACAGAATGTGTTTCACAACACTTGAAACCACAGTATGGCTTCTAAAATAAAAGATTGTTACAAACATATTATGGTGAAACTAGGGCTGTCAAACGATTAACATTTTTAATCAGATTAATCACAGGATTCTGTGGATTAATCACAATTAATTTTACCATTCGAAATATGCCCGAAAAATTCAAATTTTCTCTATATATTGTTGTATGAACGGGAAGATAACGGACAGAAGGTGGATATGTACATTTAAATTTAGTATTTTTATTAATTGAAAATCCAAATTATGGTTTTATTACTGAAAATAAGGTTATATTATAAAATAGGTTGTGCATTCTTGAATACAACTTGATTACAGTCCTGTGTGTGTGCGAACATGTTCATTTGTGCCAGGAAGCCGGCGTTATGTTGATGTCCACACCCACACACACACACACACACACACACACACACACACACACACACACACACACACACACACACACACACACACACACACACACACACACACACACACACACACACACACACACACACACACACACACACACACACACACACACACACACACACACACACACACACACACCCTCGCGGGCTCTGAACAGAGTGGACAATGTTTCTCCTCCTGTTGCTCCCGACATCAACTGTCACCCGCGGCAGTTGATTTTATAAACTATCTATGCCCCCGACACAGACGTGACCGTTAGCAGATTAAAACACGGCAAGGGCTAACGTGCTGCTATGTTTGGCTGCGCGCAGCTACTGATCCTGGGTCAGCCATAACGTTAGAGTGACTGTAGTACAGAGCCGGTGGGATGCAAGGGGCGGATCATTCTGCACATGCGTTAATTGCGATAAAAAAATTAACGCGTTAATTCCAGAAATTAATCACCCTGCATTAACAGCCCTAGGTGAAACATCAAAACACATCAGTTTCACCAAAGTAAAAGGATTGGGGTAAGTCTAAACACTCATAGTGTCTTGCCTGTTGCTGAGCTGGTAGGGCTGTCTGCCCGGGATGAGAGTCTCTGTTAGGTTGGCACTAGGCTTGTTTCCAGGTCCAGCAAACACAAATGCATCTATAGGCTGTATCTGACTCAGTGGACTGCCCACGGGGAAGTCTGACGCTCTGCCACTGTAAATAGCCACTGCCCCAGACTCATCTCCTGAAAAGAAATGGTAAGAGGAACAAAAGATTTACAATGAAAAGAAAGTTTATGAATGAAAGGAAAATTGCCCCAAACCTAGAGGAGCGCCGCTCTGCTTCCCCATGAAATAAATAGCTGAAACAGTCCGGCTATCATACAACAATGACCTTTTAGTCTGGGTGGTAAATTGCAACATTACAAGCAACATTGTAACAACCCACACAGCACACTGACCTTTCATGTAGGTGTTCTCTATGGTGATGTGGATCAACCCATGACTGGAGGTGTTCACGTCCTTACTCACGCTGACCCTGTCTGTCTTCCCGTCCAACACAACCAGCACCAGAGGCCCTGCAGCCGAGGCGTCAGTCAGCTCCACAAACCCCTCCACCTGCCCTCCTCCCAGCTTCAGCTCGCTGATGACGGGCATGGTTGGTAGGGCGGCCGGCGGGGTGCAGTTATTCCTCTGACCCGGGGAGGGCGAGGACACCTGAAAGCCCCAGCGGTCCTCGGACAGCAGACACCTCTCAATGGACTCGTCCCCTTCAAGCGCTGTCTCATCCTCCACGAAGGCAGGTTCCCCGGGGGTCAGGGTCTCCGCGAGGAACTCCGCGCCCCCAGTGCGCCTAGTCATGTACACTACGGCGTCCACCAGCCCCATGGCCGTGACGTTCATCTTCTCGCCGTAGCGTGCGGCAGACGTGTGGTAGAGCACAATGGCATCTGGGCCGTTCTGGACTGTGTTGGGAGGCAGGGGGATGGACGGTTTGGGCAGCATGTCCACCGAGCCCACCAGGAAGAACCCTCTGTCATCTGTGCTGTGGCCTTTAAGGTCCAGCACCTTGTAGGCTATGTTTCCGTTGCCATTGTAGAACACAAGGGTGTAGCCGTCCAGCGAGGCCCGTTTACCACTGGTGTGATACAACTCCACAAACTCGGTGGTGTCCAGTCTCGGGTTGTCGGCGTTGATCTCACTGATGATGAGGCAGGGGTCACCACTGACAATCACCACCACCAGGCAGAGGCAGGATGCACAGGCCAAACTAAGCACCATGATTTAACAGCTTCACCTCTAAATTCTGCAAAAAATAAAAGGCCATCAGTTGCATTTCTCAGTGAAATAAAGTGAGTGTTAATAGCGTGTCTCACTGACCTCAAGGAAAACACAGCTGACACTAAATCTGAGCCACAGAAAAAGGACTGGCTTCTGTATTCGTTCAAAGTTCTATGATCAAATTGTATGTATACAGTATACTACTGACAGAACAGACACCCTCGGAGGAGCAAACCTCATGATATCATGAATGAGTCTTCTATGAGTCTATTTATTGTTCATGGTGACATTGGGAATGCACGTCTTCTGCATGAGTCATGTAATGTTGCGAAACACTGGCAAGCAGATGGAAACTTTGCATGGAACGGTGAAACACTGCGCACACGTTCGGATTAAGGCAACAAATGGGCAGATCATCACAAAATAAACTGCACGTGTGTCATATTTCAGGGTTGAATTTGAATCATATGAGGCGGATTGTTCAACCCATTTCTGTTTTCAAAGTCGCCCCAGTTTTAACGTTAGCTAGCCTAAAAACAAATTAGTATCTTAAAATGCTACATCAGTTTTGCACGATAGTGACTTTCTTGAAAAAAAAAACTACGTTGGGAGAACAAAAAAGGCGTCTTTAAGATGAAGAAAGAGTTAAATTCTGCCCTGAAATTATTTCCCCATCTCCCGACACTTATTCCGGTCACGGTTAGGCATCTTTCCGTCGAGAAAAAAAAGGAAGAAAAAAAAAGGCTGTCAATATGCTTTCTATCAGTGGTGCCACACAAGGTCCTAAAAGGCTCGCGACTTACTGTGTTTCCTCGTGCCTTGTCGTTGGCCAGGTGTCGCGAGCTGACCCGTCGAAACCTCTGGGTTGAACGATACAATAGTCCCCCGGCGGAAATAATTTTGGTAAAGTTTTGTTTGCTGCCCTCCGCCGCTCCCTTCATTCACAAAGCAGCACTTTCTCCCCCCGGACTGTGGGCGGTCAGACTGACTGAGGGGGATGATGCTTGCCAGGGAAAGCTCTCTCTCTCTCTCTCTCTCTCTCTCTCTCTCTCTCTCTCTCTCTCTCTCTCTCTCTCTCTCTTGTTTTTTTTCCTTCGGCTCAGTAAACCATTGAGCCACAGCTGAAGATAGCACTAAAGCCAGAGAAAATGAGTGCTTTTGGAATAACAAAGCGGATAACGTCTAACCACTTGTGGCTAATGTAGGCTACATATTTTATTTACACTAGAAAACTGGGTTTGTTTTTAAATCTTTTTAGAGAAAACTAATGTAGCAAGTGGCCTTGAGTTCATCCCGAGAAGCCTCGGGAGGGACCTGAAGGGGGCCCCTGACCCTACTTTGAGAAACAGGGGAGAGCGGGATTGTCACTAACCAGACAAGTCCCGCCCACTATCAGGTTAGCTTCCACCTCACCGTTTTTTTGGGTGTTTTCTGATTTAGAGAAAAATAAACAATTATTTAAATTTTTGTGAAGATTTCTTTCATCTGACTCTCCAAAACTTTATTCAGTGGTGGAAGAAGTGCTGCAAAATACCCTAGCCTATTGCACCTGTAAAAGTTATGCAGTCAATTCAGTAAAGAATAGTAGGCCTACAAAATCATTAGAATGTAAAAGTAGGCTAAGCTACAATGTAGTCATTTTAAACTGCCAGGTATCTGCATTCCAACAAAAATATTAATAAAGTATCAGCTCTATGCATAATGATTCATCATATATATATATATATATATATATATATATATATATATATATATATATATATATATATATATATATATATATATATATATATATATATATATATATATATATATATATATATATATATATATATATATATATATATATATATATATATATTATAGCCTGTCATTAGGCTGAATCTTTAATTTAACTAGTAGGCCTAGGCTAGCTAAATTTATCAGAAAAGTGGAGTACAGATTTGCCTATGATATATTGTATATACTATAGGCCCTATCCCTATGTATATAGGCTACATACAGTATATACTAATATATACTGTATATATGGGAATATGAGCCATGTGAAACCCTAAGAAAAACAATATAAAAGGTAATTATATTAGCAATTCATCCAAGTACCACAGTACCACTGCTTTTATATGAGAAATTACAAATAGTAGACAAAAGGTAATAGTGATATAAAGAAAGAAAGTTCCATTAATTATATAATGTGAGTGAGCAGCAGCATCACTGCTTCAGAATGTTCAGATTTTTCATTAAGGCATGTTAACAGGCTTAGGAGTAATCTAAATTGACATCAATATACCTTTGACTATTACTACCTATTAACAGTTAATTGGCTATTTAGAGCCTCCGACACATTTTCTTGAAGAGGGTTACTGGCTTGAGCGCCTCGTTTTATGCCTCCCTCATGAATTAGAAGAATGTGTAACAAACGTTTCCATGTGTTGCCACACTTGAACGCACCTAAAGCACAGCAGGGTTACTGTGAATTTTTTTTATTCTGTTTTCTCCTGCAGGCCTTTGGTCAGCTTCATCTAACAAAGTGTTGCCCTTTTGTTTTGAATGCAACTGTTTCATTTGAAATTGACTTACACACTTTAGCACAGCAAATTAGATTTCAGGGACACTTTTGTATTGAATTGCTCAGCGCCAAGTTTAATTTCTGCTCTCTGTGTAACCAGTCTGAAGAAATATGGCCACATTAGTCATTGGTGGCCAGGGCGTTGCGATATGTTGATAAAAAGAAGTGCATGAACTCACCCACTCTTTTTATGATTCAACCTATACGCTTTTGGTGTTTGTTTCATGTTTTTTACATTACTCTTATTATCATTCATCTTTAACATATTTTAATTTTAGATTTTTATTCAATCCTTATGTTGTATTCTATGTATTTTATGTCTGCAGTCTCTAATCTTAACTATCATCATGTAAGCTACTAAGAGGCAGTGCACCATGCTTATCTTTTTCACACTCCATAGTTCTAACACAATATTTATGAAGAGAAAAAATAGCCGCTTTGAGAAGTTGTGGTGCATGACAAATAAGAAGTGCCTGCAGTTCTCTATGCAATGGAGGTATCAGCTTGAGCCCATTTTGGAAAAAAAGGCCTCTGTTATTTAGCTTCTTCATCATTTACAGCTAAACTCTGATATATATATTATCTGATATTATCTACTTCTACTTTTTCAAGTCTTTGTAATACCACTTATTTTCAAATGTTGTGTGAGTGACTTCAATGCCTCTTAACACCACAAGATGGCCCTATTGGCTTGGAGGTATGCTTAATGGACTGTATGGCTCCCAAAATGAAATTGTAAGCTGGGGAAAACAAGCGAAAAATGCCTATAATAAGTGAGACTCACCCTGAGATGAAACTGCTTCTAGGTGATTCTGCATGTTCAGGAAGGTCTTTCTCTGCTATTCCATTGAATGTGTGTGTGTTCCTTGTGTCTGCGTGGTGTTATTTGACATGACTTGGTATATTTTGACACAGAAAAAAGGTCAGTTGAAATGTTAATGAGGTACGCTTTTTGTCTATGGCGCGTGCGCGAAGGTGGCAATGCAGTGCAATTTTCTGTCCAAAGGCTGCAATAGCTTTCCAACAATGTCAACAATGCATGTGTGTGATAGGAAAACACGTAATTTTGATTACCTAGTGTGACTCACCTTGCATGCGTTAATTGACTAAATAAAGACTCAACTTACCAACCACTGACAGGGTTGATCTAATTAATTTGGCTGGTTTGTTTTGATGACTCACTACTTTAGATGTCGTTGCATCTGATTCATCTCTGCTTGACATACCCTTCCTGGCAGATAATAAGGAAAGATGATGTGCTCAGTGTAACATAGGAGATCAACTTAATTGATTAGATTCAATATAGGCTCTCCGTCCACAAGAATCAACAGTAAGTCAATTGTAGTTTAATCTAATACTACTAAGTACCTGAGAAGAAAGCAAATTAAAGGTGGAGCCAGCAATTCTGGAGGATGCTTGTTGTCAGAATCACTTTTTGTCAACATCAGTGAATATCTCTTCACAATCAACTACTGGTCCGTACTGTGTGTGTGCTTAAAAAGGTAGCGGATCATGAGGAGATTTTCCACTGATTTTGACAAAAGTGATTTTGACAACATGTGTTCTCCAGAATCTCTGACTACACCTTTAAATCAAACTTTGCTGACTGACTATTCATCAACAGTGACACAGCTTTTTTTATGCAAAATCAGTGTAACACATCTCATGAAGTGAATCTTAGTTCACAAATGAACAGTCTGTGATAATTGCAAAGAGGTTTCTGTCTACCTTAACAGTCTGGACCAACTGTTTTTCTTTACTTTAGTGCATCAACCTTTAAAGCTGGTGGTGCAAAATACTACAGGAGGTCCATTTCAACTCAGACAAAATGTGCTTTGTGTCACTTGTTTGGATTGCAGTGCAGAGTGTGACAATATTGGATGTTAAGAGTGGACTCAGTTTTTTGGAAGTGGTGACGGCGTCCCTGACCTTGACTCGATCATCAGATGAATTTCACATGCAGCAGTAGTGGCCTTGAGGAGGACATTTTCTTGTCCACTGGGAACGCTGGGTCGACTTCCAGACGGATCAGACATGGGCGCGGACACGATCAAATAAAACCACAGGACACCTTGCACCAGACTCCACATGGAAGACCACCTACAGTCTAAAATCTATCAATATAACATTGCAGTAATGCAATATTGTTATATCTCCACTAACATTGTTGAATTACGTTCCGCTTGAAAGCAGAAATGTACCCCCTTTTCAAGCATGCGCTACAAATTCAGAACACAAACGACTGGTTGGAAAACCTTGTCCCTCTATCTCTGGTGGCTTTTATATCTTCATTTAAACATGACACATTTCCTTGAGGGTTTCTGAAGGGTTAATTTTTTCCTTATAGATGTCAAGCAAAACGTAGCTCAAACAGGAGGAAACGGAGCATTTTATGGGGACTGTTTTCAGCAGTGTATTAATACACATTTGGTGCATTGGTGAGCATTTACAGCAGCAGCAGGAGACTTGTGCTAATGATTCAAACCATCTCCAGTGCCTTGCATGTTTAGTGTAATGAGGGAAGTTGTCGCCTGGTGCAACAATGTGGCTCGTTGATACGTCTGTTTTTAATAGTTCTGGACAACAATAGAAGTCTACAGTGTCTGGCTTTTGGGAACAAGGGAGCTATTTGTGAGTTAGATCAATTATTTGCTGGTTTTGGTCTTTTAATGGACGACCTTGGCCTTGGCAACTTGGCCCGACATAAGTGGCGCCGTCGATGGCCTTTTGTATCATCTTCTGTTCATCCAGTGTATGAATACACAAAGCAATTTCTGCAGCTACTGTATCTTGCAACAAAGAAATTGGTTTGCTTGCCGCTGACCCTTAAAGCTTCCATGGTGTGCTTCAAGCACATTTTTCACCTCATTAGCCCGGACAGACATAAATAAAAAACTAGGACGGTGCGAGGACAAAGCAGGTTTGTTTATGTGGTACCGCAGGGAAGCATGGGACGATGCAGCGGCGAGGAGGGAGGCCATGTTAATTGGAGTGTTTGTACACTACACATTTCGAGGGCGTAATGACAGTGATGTATGTGATGAATGCATCACAGGAGTGCCACATGCAACTGCGTAGAAGTGTTCCCTCCACCTATATGTGTCGATACGTGATTAGAAACATGTGCGTGGTTGAACCTTTCATGGATAATGTGGGATGGTCTGTTCCCCCCTCTCTCCCTCCCTCTCATTCTGTCCTTTCCTTCCTCTGTGTCTTGCAGGCACAGAGGAAGCTTTCTACCGCTTCTCTTTTTTTTCTCAAGAAAGCACCCAAAGACACCTCATCATCATTCAACATGCATCACCGGCTCGGTGCATCCAAGTACGTGCACTCACCATATACTGAGTGTGTGTGTGTGTGTGTGTGTGTGTGTGTGTGTGTGTGTGTGTGTGTGGAGATGGAGGAAGGGAGACAGGCAGGGAGAATCCCTTTGTGTTCCCCTGTGAATCCCCAAGGTCATGTACAGGCGCTCGCGAACAAATCCGAGAGATGCACAGAGTGTGAGGTGCTGGTGGTATATTCCAGGTCAAAGTGGGGGATTAGGATTTTTGTGCAGTGGATTTAGGTTAACGGCAGCAAAAAGCATCGCCAATGTGCTTCTAAGGCTGGCCAGATGTGTGTTGGATTATTGATCCAAAGTCATGCTCCATCTCCCTTCTCGCCACCAGCCTGAGAGAACCCCTCGCAGTTTTAGCTCGTTTCGACGATGTTAACTTTCCACCACCTTAATCAGCGGGGTAATCCAAAAGGGTTAACCACTGAGACGTGAGAGCAGGAGGAGCTCGACGAGTGAGTCGATTTCTCCGAGAGATTGCATTCATGTTTTGATACCCAGTTCCCATGACAACGGGCGACTGTGGTGTAACTGACCTACATATGTGCGTTATGTACACAAACATGCGCTAACCATCTGTTAATGCCGCGTTGCATGAGGACTTTGAGTGGCTGGTGAATGAGTGGTGTAATAGATAGCATAAAAACAAACAGAGGAGCCAGGAACTGCTTCCTCTGTATTTTGAGAATATGTTAATGAGTTGTGTCAACAATGGCTGGAAGTCGCTTTTGAAGACAAGCTTTTGTCTGTCTGTGTTTACAAACGGTACTGTAAAACTGAGGGTATCATAAGTAGCCATCATCAAGTAGTAGTATCATTTGTCAAAATACACTTAACAATTTAACTGAAAGTTCAGTGCTTTGATACCAAACTGACTTTAAGGCTGTTGTACTATATTGATGTGGTGGAAAGTAAAGAAAGTGGAAAGTAAGCACTTAAGTACATTTACTTAAGTAAATTACTTAAAGATCTCCTATTATACTACTTTTCTGGTCTTAATGTCTCATTAATGACTCCTATGGAGCAACCTGACACAAATCACAGCACAAAAAAACATGTAGATTTTCGGGAAACTCTTCCTCTCATCTGAGCGCGCACAGCAGTCTTTGTCCACACCATGGACATATAAAGAAATGATACCGGACTGAAACACGGCGCCCATTCATTCCTATGAAAGCTGCTCATTGGCGCAGAGAAGCAACAAGGAAGCATTAATGCGGAAATTCATGCGGCCCGGAAGCATGACGTAGCATGGACGTAGAGGCATTATGGACCTATCAAGAAAGAGGGCGGCAAGCGTAGCGGACTGGTAGCGGATGTAGAATCATTCTCGTTCTGTAGCATTGTAAGCTAAAGGTCTTAGCGAGCACAGTTGCATTGTTTACCGACCATAGGCGTATAAGTCACTAACCCCCGATGATTTGCTATATGTGATCGCTGTATGTGATCTTTAAACACTGCGTTTTTGTAAAGTAATACAGTGGTTAACAAGTTCTAAACGAAGATTCCTTCAGCCATCTACACCAAACTAGTGGGCTAGCGCTGTTTTGATAGCGTGTGTTACATCTTTATAGGTCCATGGTGCTTAAGTTAACTATTGAAATCAACCAAACAAAGTTTCAAATGCTTAAGTTAGCTGTTTAAAGTTTTCCTATAAGACCATTGTTGTAGCTGTGAACGCAATTACCTTATCAGAATGAGTAAGAATTAGTTTTATTTTCCTGCCGTGAGGCCGGGCCGAAACCGAAACCTTTGTTTCACTATGACTCTGTTCAGCTGCCCACGGCTGCCCACCCCTCCTCCTCCCTCGAAAACAAACTGAAAGCCGTTAAAACGCTTGACGTGGCGTTTTGAAATGAGAATACTTCCATTTTACTAGTATATGGTCTAAAGATTAGTATGAGCCTATGATTGATATTCAGAATTTTTTTGCGGAGACACAATCTTGTTTGTCGCTTGTATTGTGTGGACGGGGAAATCTGCCTACGGACTGCATGAAAATAAGCTCCTCCCACAGCCCCATTCATAGCATGCAGTACAATGGCTTGGCCACATGTCCATGCTGGCTGCTCGGAGAAGGCAGAGTCATGGGGGCCTGGTCCACACTCGGCTTTGTGCTTCTCCGCCCCCCCCCCCCCCCCCCTCCTGCAAACCCCACTCCGTTGTGATTGGTTACCTTCCTTCCGGAACACTTTCAGCAGCACACGGGCAGATTTGAGAGCAGGAAGGTGGGGGCATGGCCGGAGCCCACGTTGCAGCATTACCATACATGGAAAAATCCGCATTCGTGACGACACAAATCCAGGAAATTTGAACCGATTTGAACACGTGATTTCTCGACCGGCTGCCCTAGTGTATAGCGCTCTGCACAGCCACCCCAGACAGTCAGCAGGGAATACGTCTAAATGCATGTAAGTCATTATTTTATACTTTAGTATGGTTAAATATGACTATAAATCATTATAACAACGTTTATAGGTCATAAAGTATAATAGGTCCACTTTAAGTGCAATTGTGGGGTAGCCTACTTTATGCTACTTAATGCTTCGACTCCACTACATTAGAGGCATATATTATACTATTTTACTCTATTAGATTTATATGACAGCTATAGTTATACAATTAAAAGTTAATCCACAAATACATTTAAATGTAGTATGAGGGATTATGGTGTCTGGCAGTTTATACATTTACAAAATGCAACACGTGATGAATAAATGTATCAATAATTATAATCTTGTAATGGTACATTAAGTATATTTAATGTTAACCCTGATTTTAAGAACAAGAGCTAAGTACTACTTACACCACTGCTATATATTGTAATATACAATCATATGAAAAAGTTTGGGAACCCCTCTCAGCCGGCATTATAATTGACTCTGCTTTCACAAAAAAAATATAAAAGTGGTATGTCTTTAATTTACCAGGAACAGCTAAGTACTGGGATGTTTTCCAAACAAAGATTTTTTGAAAAGCAGTATTTGGTTGTATGAAATAAAATAAAATGTGAAAAACTGGCTGTGCAAAAATATGGGTACCCTTGTGGTTTTGTTGATTTTAATGCCTGTAACAGCATGTAAAACTGATGACTTTAAACACAAAGTTGGTTGGATTATGTTGTTAAGCCTTGAACCTCATATAATTGTCTGTTTAATCATGAGAAAATGTATTTTAGGTGCCTAAATGCAAGTTGCACTTCTCTTTGACTCTCTGCTGAAGTGAGACAGAATGGGATCATCAAAACAGCTCCCAAAAGATCTTAAAAACAAAGATTATTCATTGTCATGGTTTAGGGGAAGGCTACAAGAAGCTTTCCCAAAGGTTTCAATTGTCAATTTCTACTGTAAGGAACGTTGTCAGGGAATGGAAGGACACAGGCACAGTTGCAGTTAAACCCAGGTCTAGCAGACCAAGAAAAGTACAAGAGCGGCATATGCGGCGGATTGTGAGAATGGTTGCACACAACCCAAAGATCACCTCCAAAGACCTGCAAGAACATCTGGCTGCAGATTGTGTATCTGTACATGGTTCTACAATTCAGTGCAACTTGCACCAAAACATCTGTATGGCCGGGTGATGAGAAGGAAGCCCTTTCTGCGCCCACGCCACAGATACAGTTGCATGGAGTATGCAAAAGCTCATTTAGACAAGCCAGCTTCATATTGGAAGAAAATGCTTTGGACTGATGAGACACAAATTAAGTTATTTGGTCTTTATAAAAAGCAGATGTTTTGGTGCAAATTGCGCTGAATTGTTGAACGATGTACAGATGCACAATCTGCAGCCAGATGTTCTTGCAGGTCTTTGGAGGTGATCTGTGGGTTGTGTGCAACCATTCTCACAATCCTCCACCTATGCCGCTCCTGTTTTTTTCTTGGTCTTCCATGCCTGGGTTTAACTGCCACTATGCCTGTGTCCTTCCATTTCCTGACAACGTTCCCTACAGTCGAAAAATTGAAACCTTTGGGAAAGCTTCTTGTAGCCTTCCCCTAAACCATGACAATGAACAATCTTTGTTTTTCAGATCTTTTGGGAGCTGTTTTGATGATCCCATTCTGTTTCACTTCTGCAGAGAGTCAAAGAGAAGTGCAACTTGCATTTAGGCACCTAAAATAAATTTTTTCATGATTAAACAGACAATTCTATGAGGTTCAAGGCTTAACAACATAATCCAACCAACTTTGTGTTTAAAGTCATCAGTTTTACATGCTGTTACAGGCATTAAAATCAACAAAACCACAAGGGTACCCATATTTTTGCACAGCCAGTTTTTCACATTTTATTTTATTTCATACAACCAAATACTGCTTTTCAAAAAATCTTTGTTTGGAAAACATCCCAGTACTTAACTGTTCCTGGTAAATTAAAGACATACCACTTTTATATTTTTTTTTGTGAAAGCAGAGTCAATTATAATGCCGGCTGAGAGGGGTTCCCAAACTTTTTCATATGACTGTATTTCAACTAATAGAAGCAAGCACTAAACAAGACATTTGATTAGCCGCTTTTCTTGTCGGTTACTTTTTAGTGCAAACATCAACGTAACATTACTTTAAAAAAAGAAATTGTGAAAAGGCTTGCGGTAAAAGAAACAAGTCCTTCAAAACGCATGCATATATGTCCTCCTCTCTATTTTGAAGCATTTACAGACCGTGAAACGTTAGCTGTAGGCCCACACATTTTTCCCCATTATTTTTGGTACAACAGCAATGCTGTACAACTGTTTTTTTTATTTACAGAAGTTTCTCTTTACAACTAAAAATTATTTTACAACGATCTCTCTTTGATTAAAAAACAAACGAACAAAGTCAATCAAATCTCACCTATTTGGCATAGGACAGGCTGTTTTGAGCACTTTTCTAGATGCCTACTTTCAAGCGTTTCAACTGCCTCCTGGTTAGACACCTGGTTGTCCATTGTTTGAAATCCAGATAAGATGTCTAGCAGCAGAGCTAACGTTAGCATCCTCGTCTCGTTCACATAGGCCTAAATTAGATAAATAAAATGTTTCATTTATTTAATCAAATAGCACCTGATAAATAGGAAAATAGATTTTAGATAAATGACTTCTGTTGTTATTTCGCACAAAACTTGTGTAAAATTGCACAAAAAGTGGTAGGAGAAACACTGTGTTCAGAGATTAATCTTGTTATGTGTAGCCTATAGCTTTATGTCTAAAAAAACTTTGCCATCTTGCTTACCTATTTTTTCTTTATCTCTGCAGCTTCTTTTATTTTCAATAAGTTCTCTCTCTCTCTCTCCTGGGTGTATGCCATAATCCAAAATAGCTGTTACTTCCCCTCCTTGTCTTGCTCTTTTCCACTCCTCTCCTCTCCTCTCCTCCTCTCCTCTCCTCTCCTCTCCTCTCCTCTCCTCTCCTCTCCTCTCCTCTCCCATCCATGTTTCATCGATTCTGCCTAGACAGGGCAGGGGACAGTGTTCCCCGGTGGGGGATTCTGGGTAATAAATCTTATTCCTGTCTACATGTGGAGGCTCATGGGAAGGTTCTGGCCCAGTTTTCAGCCAGACAAATATATCCTCAAAATGGAGGAAAGTGGGCCGAAAAAGTAGCATGGAGGTGGACCTGAACAAGTGTGTTTTTGCTTAAAGCCAGCTACTGTAGATATTTTATCTAATTAGATCAGTGCTACCAAGTGAACTCTGTCACAGCATGACAATAATGTTTAAAGTATAATTTCCTTTTGCAAAACTTGTTCCCTTTTTCACAGAAAAGTCCTTGACTGCTGCAAACGTGAATGTCAGTTGAATATAAAATATGTATCAAATATAGATCACTGGCTTTAAAACAGTTTTTTCAGACATCCCCCAGAGCCACCCTAAGTCCTTTCATCCACACCTCCTGTCATATTCCTAGTGTGTGCATTTGATTTAAACTGGATCTATTTTAACACTGACATATGTCACAATAATCAAGTATATTGTCACAACATTTCTTTAATTCAATACTGTCAAGATTTAGGTTGGGTTAAATTTGCATTCACACTTTTTTTTGGGCAGAAGCTATACTTTTGAACCATTTTTACATTACTTTTGCCAACTATTTGAAAAATCTTACCATTACTTTTTGAGCCATTTCACCCTTTCACTTCTATTTCTACTGTTTATTGAATACTTACATACCTTTGTTTATCCAATACTTTTAGCTAACTGCTGTCTCTGCTCGCTTGCTAATTAGTTTCCACATGCACATTTAAATGTGGGGCTTGGGTTATGGCTTATTCAATATGTGGCTATATTTAAAAAACAACCCCCCCCTCCCACCCCCCATTTCTTTCAAATGACTTCAGCTAGTCCCTCTGGCAACTGCAGAATAAGTCATGCCAAGAAGTACCCCTGCTTGGGGATTGGGCTATACAATACATAATGCATTTAAAATGTCACATTCCATCTCATTTCTGTTTATTAAGAGAAGAAGGCAATAGAGTGCCCAGTGTATGCCTCCTCAGACAAAATACATTGAAAAAAATACACGACTGAGATCAACATTTCTTGGCGGCTGAAAATTAGGCCAGGAAAATGAAGCCCTGTCATGATCAGGTTTTCCACATGGATTTGTGAGAAAGCAGGATTATATGTGTAGCGTTAACATGAGCTCATTTAGAAAACTATATCGCTTGGTTGTGTCAAAAATGTTGTCGAACTTATTTGAAATTTATATGGGAGAGGAAGCGCACTTGGGCCTTGTCAGATTGAGTTATGTAAAAGCTACAGAGCAGTACACTCCACTTTTTTCCAAAACAGGAGAACACATGCATTTGTTTTCTTCAGCAGTTTTCTCACAGTTATCTGCAAAGCACAGTAGCTGTAGGTAAAAAATGTGTCTGCGTTTTGTTTGCTGAGGGCTTACTCTACTAAATCAAGGCCAAGCCAAAATAAGGCATGAGGAAAAAAAATGTATCAAAGTGCACGATAATAGAGATATTTCTTGAGACAAATGTGACAAATCATATAGCATTTATAATTTTTTAGTGCTTTGGACACTTATATAAAGCAATTTATCCAAAAGTTGCCTAAGAATCATGAAAAATCCTACTTTACACAGACGATGAGACCAAGCCCCCCACAGCATGAACCGCCATAAATGAGTATCGCTGTGGCTTAAGATAAGATTAGATATACTTAATTGTCCTGTAAAGGAAAATTTGTCTTGGATTCCAAGCCACTGCATGACAAAAAAACCCATCTTGCCATAATGCACCTTCCCACATGGAACATAAATTACATACTGTATATGCACTTACGCATAGAAAGTGCTTCTGGCTTCAATTGCACATATTCACCTTTGCTATATCCTCTTCCAGGAACTGCTTTCATATCTTGTGCGGTTCAGCTGCATGCGGTCCTTGGAAGGTTACCCGCCTGAATGCATCATAATAATTAAAAATTGAATTTATAGTCTGGAGAGCAACCATTTCTAAGGGTTCATTAATTTTTAATGGCTTTCCAGAAAGGGAATGGGGGGAAATTATGTAAGATAATGCGTTACACTTTGGAACTTCACATAGCTTCAAACAATGTTTGGTGTCACTTTGTCAGTGAGTGAGTCCACTTTGAGATCTTGCTCCAAATGTACATGTAATATACATTGTACAATGTACAATTTGAAAGAAATTCAAATTCTCCAATGTTTTCATCTCAGACACACTTCATTTCCTCACTGCTGCCCACAGGAGACTGTTTCTTCTGGCACAAAGTCTACAGACACTGCACCATGCGTGCTGATGTGACAGAAGCTTCTACAATTGGCCTGGAAAGCCTTCTCTCCCCAAAGTGGCTTTCTTCGCCACCCTTTCATCTCTCTATTTGCAACGTGGGAAATCTATTTTTGACTTCCTCACTAGTGAAGAGTTGCTACAGAAAAAGAACTAATCAAGATATTTCTTTGTTTGGAAGCCTTTTCTGTTTTTGCCCTGAGCTGAAGGCGACCTGGTGGACTTGGCATCCGTATTATTCACGTTTAAATGTCAGACATTTCAGCAGTTGAAGCTCACTTGAAAGTCATTTAATTGGCTTGCAGTGCATTTCTGCATGCATAATTAGTGATTTCCATTTTCAGAGAAATAGTAGTAACAATCCTCATGCATAAACAATTTTTATTGAATATTGTTTTTTATGCAAACATAACAATCCTCATGCATGACAACACATACATATTTAGGCATATACTCTACATGTATGCTGTTTTGGAGAGAGTGTTCATTGTGCAGTGTGTTTCAACGGCACATGCAGTCCTGTATCACAGTTCTTCCTTTACAACATTTGTGAGAACTAAAAACTCCATACAGCATGTTTCCAACCTTCTCTTGTGTAGGTAACTGCAAGCATGAATGTCAGCGTCTTCTGCTCTGAGGAGAATACTAAGTGTTTATAAAGTGAACTTATAAAATTGTATTTTCTGAAAAGCTGCGTATCATGAAAGTATGTCTCATAACAAATGTAGACTGAAAATACTTGATTCTATTTCAGCATCTTCATTTACCCACAACGACCAAAGTCTCTTTTTCTTCTATCTTTTTTCATGGAAACCTGAAGGTTAGAGCACTTTTCCCTCTTTGCCACTTTTGCCCTAGGCATCAGGCTGTCAGCAGAAATGAATCGATTGTTAAATCTAACTCTCCTGCTCTGATGACGGGAGTCCTGATTGGTCACTATGCTGGGAATAGTTTTCACAGCGGAGGCCAGGATTGGCCGCCGCCAGCTGTGCTGAGAATGATCATAGCAGATTTGAAAATAATGCCTAAGGCTGCTTCTGAATGCTCAGAGCCCGTTTGTGCTTTCGCAGTCTGCAAGGTCACAGGCAAAATAGCGTCGCCTCTTACACGCCTGCACATTTAGTTATGGCTGCCTAATGAGTTGTACAAATGTAATCATGTAGAAGGTTGTTGAGTTCACCACCAGGTGCTCATTAGATTGTGAGAGCGACAGGGTCTTGTTTCTTCACCATCAGCCACACAAGTCTTATCCAGGAAGACACAAAACTCTAACCCAACATCAGAAAGTCCTAACAATGTGTATTCTCTGGTGTCTCAGTGGTGTGTATGTGTGGTTGTTAATCTCATGGGCACATACAACGTTTTGATAATTCTGTGTTAGTCATGCTGATCTTTTAACAATATTTTTAGTCCATTTCACTCTGCGCTCCTTTCAGTGCTGTGACGGCCATTTTTATGTCGCTGTTTCTATATTTGTCTCAAGGCATAGAACATGAACTCTCCTTATATCACTGCCTGCAGGTATTCTAACATGTATTGCTGCACGGTGTAGCTGTTTATTTATTCAAGGCTTAGCAAAAAAGGCAAACTTCTTCAGGGAACACGGGCTGCTTAATCTGTTCATTTCTGCTTGCTAGAGAGATGATTCTCATGCATCGGTTTAGGTGTGTTACATTTTTTGCCACAATTTTCATCCTTTTCGTTGAAAATTATTGTATGCTAAAACCTTCTACATATCCATCCATCAATCCGTCCATTTCTTCACCGCTTATCTCAATATGGGGTTGCCCTGGCAAATGATCAGAGACACTGATGCGTCCTTTTCCCTAGGAATGTTGCTCAGCTTCTCCTGAGAGATCCCAAATGTTCCCAGGTCACGTGGAACATGCAGCCCCCCAGCGTGTCCAAGGGGTCCTTCCTAATGTCTCCCAGGACGATGCTCACCAGTATGTCCTCACCAGGCACACTTACCAGTTTGTTCCAATAGAGGAGGTTCGGAATGAGGGCCGGAGTTTAGACTTTAGAAGAATCAAACATGTTGAAGAAATCCTGCTCTGACACTTTTTTGTGTCACCTGGACTTGTACAATCTCCTGTATTACCCTGGTCACAGGTGGTATGGACATTAGTGTTAAACAAGCTGACCAGTTGACCCAACCTCTGTCTGGAGACAAGTTTGTAACAATAGAAAAAACTAAAATGTTATGTAAAATATCTATATAAATATGACAGAAAGCTTTAAACAACCTTTGTGCAAAAATACTATCCTTAATACTATTATAATATTGAAAACTCTTCCTGTATGAATCTCCCTTTGTTGTTGCTCGTCAAAGCACATTTTTCAAGTGCAGTGTCTTCTCATTCTGGTGATTACATACATAACAACACAACTACAGTTGGTGAAAATTGCAATTGTAGTGTACGTTTTTTTCCAACTGCCACAAAGAGCAACAATGAGCCCATGTGACACTCGAAGACAAACTTTGAAGGACAAAGTGGTTTGGCAAATGTAGGTCTTGCTGTGGGAGACAATCCCAAACAGACTTGTCCTGGTCCCATTCTGAACCTAACACTAAAGCTGTACTGAATATCTGTGTTACTACTTACTGCAAAATGATTGTTAATGTGTATGATACATACTGTACACGGTCAGCTTTCCCCCCTAAACCACTTACGTTCTTCCCACGGATCATCACTCTCCCCTCCACATGTTGTCTGTCTGCTGTCCCAACGGCATCCGTGTGCCAAGGAAAATGGGTCAGACAAGGATAGTTAAGAGGGGCCGAGGTCCAGGAACACAAATCTGTCTTCAGCTTGCCTCTCCAACATGCAGACGCACGGACACACAGACCCCTGCGCTGAGGCATGAGCCTGGGAAATCAATCGTCCAGAAGAATACAATTGATATGCAGATTAAGATGTGGTCTTCCTAAGCAGCAATAGGGGACTGTCTGTTTGTGAATGTTGGAAGGGGAGGGGGGGTGCTTTGTGTTTCATTTGTACACAGAGGAGCAGCGATAGTACTTTCTCACCTTATGCTTTCTCTGCAGTCATCGTCCTCTTTTGTACTTAAAGGTGGAGTTGGCAATTCCGAAGAAGGCTTGTTGTCAATATCACCTTTTGTCAAAATCCGTGAATATCTCCTCATGCTCCACTAACTGTCCTTGCGCACTGAGGCCTTTGTTAATATACCAGTTAACAGAGCCTAGGCTGTGTATCAACACAGGATTTTTTAGCTCACACACAGTAAGGAAGGGGATCATGAGGAGATATTCACTGATTTGGACAAAAAGTGAACGATGACAAGCCTTCTCCAGAATCACTGAATCCACCTTTAAACGGGCATCATCGATTAGGATTTTTGCACACAAGCTTCATTTGCATACAGACTCTCAAACGTGGTGTCAATATTGACATTCCCACATTTGAAATTACACGTAGGACAGTCACATCGTTCCTATTTAATCCCTGCAGACGTGTGCGTTTCCACCACATATGCCCTGATTATATTTATAGTAGCTCGTCAGAACCGATGCCAAGATCAAGTGTGCCAACGACAGATGGCACTTCCCTGGTAAGCCATGGCTTTTTAATAAAGAGCATGGCATAAACAGTACACACTTAGGGAGAAATAAACAAGACTGAAAAAAACACTAGATGGATATTGTAAATGGTGTATCCAACCACCAAAAAATACACTGTGTGTGTACAGTCATATGAAAAAGTTTGGGAACCCCTCTCAACATTGCACTGATTTATTGAACCATGTACAGATACACAATCTGCAGCCAGATGTTCTTGCAGGTCTTTGGAGGTGATCTTTGGGTTGTGTGCAACCATTCTCACAATCCGCCGCATATGCCGCTCTTGTACTTTTCTTGGTCTGCTAGACCTGGGTTTAACTGCAACTGTGCCTGTGTCCTTCCATTCCCTGACAACGTTCCTTACAGTAGAAATTGACAATTGAAACCTTTGGGAAAGCTTCTTGTAGCCTTCCCCTAAACCATGATAATGAATAATCTTTGTTTTAAAGATCTTTTGGGAGCAGTCTTGATGATCCCATCCTGTCTCACTTCAGCAGAGAGTCAAAGAGAAGTGCAACTTGCATTTAGGCACCTAAAATACATTTTCTCATGATTAAACAGACATTTCTATGAGGTTCAAGGCTTAACAACATAATCCAACCAACTTTGTGTTTAAAGTCATCAGTTTTACATGCTGTTACAGGCATTAAAATCAACAAAACCACAAGGGTACCCATATTTTTGCACAGCCAGTTTTTCACATTTTATTTTATTTCATACAACCAAATACTGCTTTTCAAAAAATCTTTGTTTGGAAAACATCCCAGTAGTTAGCTGTTCCTGGTAAATTAAAGACATAACACTTTTATATTTTTTTTGTGAAAGCAGAGTCAATTATAATGCCGGCTGAGAGGGGTTCCCAAACTTTTTCATATGATTGTATATATATATATATATATATATATATATATATATATATATATATATATATATATATATATATAAAAATGAGGAAAAAGCTTTCCACAGAGGTTTGAGATCATATTAAGCTGACAAATATACCACCCTGAGTCCCTCTTTCAACCATGTTTAATGACTGAATTTCCGATTCCCCTTACAAGAGTGCGAGGTAGAGTATTTTTGGTCTTCTTTTAATAACTGCCAGTTTAGCTGTGATCCATCTTCAGCGATCCAGACTGGGGAATCTCTGACGCTGATGGTGATGTAAGAGCTTCAGCGGGCTGTGACTGTGACAGACCCATCATATGGGCATTTAGGGAGAGACAGGAATGCAAGCCACAACACTTCCTTCAAGCTAAATGTGTGAGCCCTATTTAAAACGATAATGCTGTCAGCCATTTCAACGCAGAAATGAATTGTCAAGAATACATTCAAAACAGCATGTCTTTCTGTGAGGTCTGCAAATTATCATAAGGTAATTATCCAAGCATTCAGAGGCAATGGTGTCACTGCTTTCTCACCCACTTCCATTTCTGGACGCTCATTGTCCCCCCTGAAGATAAGAGAGAGCCGATTAATGAGAGATAAGTTCCAGAGCAATAGACCAGCTTTGAACATCAGAGCCCTGCCTCCTCTCCACAAAATGCTGCTCATTTGATGTCCTTCTAATGCTGTCGACTTCCAGGATTTGTGTAACGTTTGGCGGCCTGTGAAAAGGATTAGGACAGCATCACATTAAGTCGCAGAGAGTGCAAAAGGAAAATTATCTTTCGGATAAGTGAAATCTTTGCACAGGCTGTCACGGGAACTCAATGTCTAAGACCATCTTTGGCCTGTACTTGGAATTTCATTTGGATCAGATTTAAAGCTAGAGTGCGTAACTTCTTCATATAAATGCATGTTGGTTACATTCAAGCCATTGCCAAATTAGTTGACACAAAGTTGATAAAGCCTATCAGCTCCACAAAACCCTCTCTGTATTTCTCAGTATTGCAGCATTTACAAACTGGTGTCACACCCCGACACTGGTGTAGGAGTTCAAGAAGCATCCACGTAAAGTTTCAGTTGTTGATCTTACTGCAAACACCTGGACGTACAGCAGAAGGAATAATGATCCATTCACGATCACTTAAGGATTACCTCATGTAGATGCGCAGAAAGTTGTAATTACTCAGAATTCCTCGTGGGGGCAACAGAAGCTATACGCATTATATTGTATTAATCATTGTAGGTATCACTCATGATGCAAATAGAACATTATGCTAAAATACTAACAAGTAAGTACATTATCCTATATCTCATTACATTTACTCTCATAATTAATAAAGAATAATTTTCCAGATCCACATCTGGAATCAAACTGTGAATGTTACCACAAGGACATGCCCGACCAGAAACTTTTGGGTCAGATCTGCTATTTAAAGCCCGGTCCACGTACCCTTTGTTTGTTCGCTTTCCAGTGCACCACCTGTCAAAAATTTCCAGGAACCACACTTTGTCGGATGAGAAATGTCAGATTGGGCTCCGTGTTGGTATTGGCCGACACTCACTGCTAATGGACTGGGATTGGGATCAACTTGCTTTTTTTCAGTGCTGTTTTATTGCCCAGATGCTCAGATGTCACAGTTAGCAAACAGATGCATCTACATCGTATAACTATATGCGTCATATATCCCCAGAGTGCACTTGATAGTACGTCAGCTATACGTGCTCAAGCAGAGCCAACCTCCTAACTCTTCTCTGCACCCCTTATTTTCCTCCTCTCCTACTTTTTCCTTCCCTCGTTTGCATTTCCTCCTCCTTAAGCACTTTCTCACTGACATCCATCTGTTACCCTTTATAACTTCCCCTGTCTCTCTCTGTTCCCTGTTACTTGTTCAGTTTAATCCATTCCCCCCTTTTTCCCTACTCACTTCACAAACTCGTCTTCATGCATTACGAAAATATCCTCTTCCTTCCCCCAACAGGATCCTTAAGTAGGTCTGACGTAGTTGCATGGGAAAAGAATGACGCAGATGAATTGATGAGAGGTGGTGCAGTCCTATGGAGCGAAACAGGCAGAGTGTGTGTGTGTGTGTGGGGGGGGGAGGGCGGGGGGGAGAGTGAGAAATGAAAAGGAGACAAGGAAATGGGAGTGGAAAGGGAGTTGACAGAGGGAGACAGACGAAGAGGGGGAATGTGAGAGGGGACAGATTGATGAATGAATGTTTGTGCGTGCCACGGCGAGGCAAATGCCAATTCACTACACCAAGCGAGTGTTTCAAATTGAAGTGATGTTTACAAAGTGACTAGAGGGAGGAGTGTGTGTGTGTGTGTGTGTTTGTGTGCTCCCCCCTTGTTTCTATCTTAAAATTCCTCCTGAGTGGAGTTTGAAAAGCACCAAAAATAAACTCAACAAATTATTTAACCAGTGCCTGAGGGTGATTATTCGCACATTCCCGCGCCACAGAGCGTTGTTCTGTATCAAACGAGAACAGCTACAAGCGTTGTATATCAGCAGCACGGTTACACTTCAGTATATCTACCGCACAAGCTGAATGGCAATTTCCTGCTCACTGCCAGCTTTTGAGGCCCGCAGAGATGATTGACCTCACAAGGCTTTGACATTGATGAAGATACAGTACAGTTTATGTTCTATGTTGCATGTGGACCTATCACTGCCCTTGTTTCAGAGATATTCTACTTTTGAGTGTCATTTGATATAAAAATAACTATTATCGCTGCTTTAAATGTCATGTATGTTGAATTTACAGGGAAACAAGGTCCTACCAGTAACACGTGACACCCCCTGCAGAGTTTGATTGAGAAAGAACATTCAAAAAAATATTGTACCAGAATCACTTTTTCTACAGTGCGAACACGCTGTACTTTAAGCTCAAACAGAGAGAATGAAAAACAAGTTGTTCCAACTGGTTATGATAACAACACACTGATAGCCTCACGAGAGAGCGTGACTGTGCACATAAGATCACATATATCTAGGACTGCTGGTAATAACGTTCTTCGCCATATTCAATTGAACACAGTTTGTGGTCTTCTCAGAAAGCCTGGCAGGATACCTGAGGAATATAAATGGATTTCCATGAAACCTGGTAAACTAATTTACTTTGAAATAAACAGGAAGTGATTAAAACATGAATGGCATCTGAAATGTTGCCCTTATGAGATTTATTTGTCATCAGTGTAGAACCAACACCAAGTGGGTTTACAGTTTAATCTGACGTGAAGCATGAAGTTGTAGTTAATTCGATGCCATAACGTACAACTCATCAGTCAAAGCTGATTTATTGAACTGCCAGTTAGCCTTTCAATACAAACTAGCCAAACATTGCTCAAACCCATATAGCTTTATTTTCAATTATAGTGGAGATCCTAAACCTCCTAAATACTGTAGCCTACATCAAGCTGAACTTGGATTAACTTGTATAACATTAGGGGTTTGTATATTGTATAGTGTCTCTGAGTGGAATAAAATAATTCAAGTGCTTGTATTATTAAACCTCATACTGAACAGCTTTCTTCATTATTTAGTTAATTTGCTGTTTCAGTATCGGAACATTTCATAATTTCTTTAACAGGCTATTAAGAATTCCCAACATTACCAGAAATTAATCTGAACCAGAAAAAACAAGTTACTGTCTGAAATAGCTTCTGTGTTAACGGCACCATTGCGTGTGCTGTGCAGTTCCTCTGGGTGGACGGGGGCACTAACATGTGAATAACTTACTTAAAATTGTAGCTGTTAATGACTGCAAGTAGGCACAAAGCGCAGCAGTGCTCCTGCTCCCTCCTCAGTAGACTGTATGCAGACTCACCAGGAGGGTGTAAAAACACAATCATTATATTGTATATAAGTGTTCACACTGTCCTGGGCTAATCAGTCAAGTGCAAATTGAACAATATTTTAAACAAGAAGACACAGTGTGCCACTCTTCACTCACATCACTTTGTACCGTGCTTTGCATTACGGCATTTTAGAGTGACAGCTGGGGAAGTAGAGGGTACTGTGATCTTGCTGCTTGTTTCCGGTAGAGCAATAGGTCCTTGAAAAAAAAAAATTAAAAATTAAAAACTTTTATGTGAGCAGGAAACCAAAGAGCAAAATTAACATGAACAGGAAAACTAAGTGCTCCTGCACACAGTGAAAGAGAAAAAGACCTGCATTTATTCTCTTACAAGCACGGTGAATTTATGCATGAGTGGAACAATACAGCGCCTTACAATGACTTATGCAAAATGCTAATTAGATTCACTTGCTAAGCACATTGCTGATTTTTAATCGTGTGCATGGTTTCATTAGTGGATTTGCAAAAATAAAACAGATATACAACAAGACTGAAGACGTGTTTAAATGCAGACTCATAGCTAAACCTTTTACATCTACACTAGAAAAGAACACTTTAATAAAGGAAACTTTGAAAACTATTATACTAAGATAAAATCTTGCTGTTTTTGTCTATTATGGTGAGAGTTGTGTGCCATGTACTGCCAGTTCCACCAATTCACCTCAATCAAAATGGATAATGCTCTCTGGATAATTAACAGCACAATGACATGAATAGATACAGGAGGGGGAAAAAAGCAATATGCTCACTGCGAACAATACTTTTTCAAGTCCATTCATTGCACTCATTTATCCAAACAGCCATGGAGCTGAGGAGTGCAGGGAGAGGAAGCTTGTAGGCTACCTTTTGTCTGCTGCTAGGCAACCTCAACTTTGAAGCTGTTGATTAGTGATGGATGTGTTTTTTTTGTGTGTGTGTGTGTGTGTGTGTGTGTGTGTGTGTGTGTGTGTGTGTGTGTGTGTGTGTGTGTGTGTGTGTGTGTGCTTGATAGTGCTAGAGTTTTAATCTCTTACTCACTCCAATGCTACACTTCCTGTCTTTGGAGTTTCAAAAGTGGCAAAGGTTTGC
The DNA here is from genome assembly GCF_949987685.1 of Ammodytes marinus. NCBI lineage: Eukaryota > Metazoa > Chordata > Actinopteri > Uranoscopiformes > Ammodytidae > Ammodytes > Ammodytes marinus. The sequence goes on along the minus strand of NC_137224.1, from coordinate 13,279,033 downwards.
TTCAATGGACGCCTGTACTGAGTGACCTTTCCGCCCCAACTGCTTCAAAATGAGGAACAATGTTAATAATAAATAATAATAATAATGCATTTTATTTGGAGGCGCCTTTCAAAGCTCTCAAGGTCGCCGTACAATTCAAAAACATATACAGTTTAAAAGCAAGGCAGGTACACAAATATAATTAAAAACAGTCTAAAATAAGTACACAATGGATGGTGAGGTGATGAGGAAGGTAGGTTCAGGTGGGGTATGCAGATTTAAAAAGGTGGGTTTTGAGTTTGGATTTGAACTGGGTTATGGATTCAGTGTTGCGGATGTTGGGGGGTAGTGCATTCCAGAGCAGGGGAGCAGAGCGGCAGAAGGCTCTGCTCCCCATCGTCTTGAGACGGGCAGAGGGGACAGTGAGGTGAACAGAGGAGGAGGAGCGGAGTGCACGGGAGGGAGTGGCAATTTGGATGAGGTCTGTTAGGTATGGGGGGGGGGGGCAAGGTTATGGATGGTTTTGAAGGTATAGAGGAGGACCTTGAATTGAATGCGGAAGTGAACCGGGAGCCAATGAAGCTGGTGCAGGACAGGGGTGATGTGGTGAGAGGAGGGGGTTCTAGTGATGATTCTTGCTGCAGAGTTTTAGACCAGTTGTAGTTTGTGGAGGGTTTTTTGGGGGAGACCGAAGAGGAGGGAGTTGCAGTAGTCTAGTCTTGAGGTGACTAGACTGTGGACCAGGATGGCAGTGGAGTGAGGGGTGAGGGAGGGCCGGAGACGGTTGATGTTGCGGAGGTGGAAATAGGCAGTGCGGGTGATATTGTTTATGTGTGATCGAAAAGACAGTGTGCTATCGAGGATGACACCCAGACTCTTAACCTGAGGGGAGGGGAAAACGGGAGTGTTATTGATTGGGATAGAGAATCTGCTGAGTTTGGCGAGTGTGTATTTGGTACCAGTGAGAAGAAACTCAGTTTTATTGCAGTTGAGTTGCAGGAAATTGGAGGAAAACCAGGTTTTTAAATCGTAGAGACACTGAGAGAGGTGTGATGGTGGAAGGGCGGAGTCAGGTTTGGTGGAGAGAGCTGGGTGTCATCCGCGTACAGGTGGAAGTGGATGTTGTAGTCACGGAATATATTGCCGATGGGGAGGGGGTAGATGATAAAAAGCAGGGGCCCCAGGACTGAGCCATGGGGAACACCTGTGAACATTGTGAACGTTTACAATTTTTGGAAGCTGTTTTCTAACTTTCAAATTGCTCCCCATCTGTCCCGATTTGGGCCAGCCTTTGTTCAGCGACTCAGACAGTTCAAGTCAGACAGGCCAAAGCATTTTAGGACTTTAACGATGATTATAAATGTGTTGCGGTACGTGACAAAACATTGAGAGACGTGACAAGACTACATGAACACATTTGGGACAAGACAAGCTATCAGACGAGACGACAACAACAACAACAACAACAACAACAACAACAACAAGAACAACAAGTAATACAAATAAATAAATAATAATATATATATTTTATACATATACAATAAAGAAATAGAAAAGAAAATACAGAAATAGAGTAGTAACTCACGGCGTATTGAAATAGTGGATGTTAGTGTGCGTTTGTGTGTTTGTGTCTGTGTTTGTTGGGAGGGAAAAGTAGCCTACTGCGGCTAACTTCTGCGAGTGGTTGTACAGGTATAGATAAACTCTTTTCCTGTTGCCCACCATTGTACAGTGTCGGCAAGCCAAGCTTTCAAGAAATGCTTACGCAATGTGACACAATGTGATCAACCACTCAGTGTGTGTTGTGTAACAAGCTTAAACCAGAACCTCAGAACATATTGTGATTATCTCTGGGCCAACTGATCCCGATATAGAGGACATAATGGGTCATTTGATACTTAATCAGGTGCTGTTAATGGGTTTACTTTAATTCTGTCGACTGAGTGTCAGTTTGCGCTTTGTGAGCACTGATTACAGCTCTCGTCTGATTGCTGTAGGTGGATCTGTATCTTTTTCCCTTCCCTGACTGATTTCTGATGGAAGTGGAAAGAGTTTATACGGAGAAATTCCCACGTGGATTCAGCCCAGTGAGTCCTATGTAATCCATAGTTGAAGACCATAATTCATGGTATTCTTCTACAACACTGGCCAGAAGGTATTGCAGGAAATTACATAATGCCACGTTCAAAAAGCAGTTACAATTTGTCATTTAAGTTATTAATGGTTGATAAATCTTTTGCTTTTACAGTCAAGTGATACGTGTTTTCTTTAAACAGACAGATAAACAGAAGTCTGTTGTAAACCAAAGTGTGGAGAAAAAGGTTGCTTCTACACACTTGCTCTGAGACACATATTCAGAAGAAAATGTATTGATCCCAGCTGAATTTTAATCGGTTACCAATTTTCACAAATCACAAATGCACAAATATACTACATGCTGTGTACAAATATGCCAGTAGTAAGTGGTGTAACATGTAAAATACGGAGCTTCAATACTGTAAGGATTGTCATTACAGATGTAGAGGAAGTATTTAAATTCCTTTAGGTTTACTTAAAGCAGCTCCGAGTAACATTTAAATATCTTTTAAACAGCCTCATGTTTCCTCTCATAATCATAAATTACCTTTAACAGCAAACAAGACCATCAGTGCAAAGAAAGACGTTTTTATATAGTTTTTATTACTGCATTTGGTCTGGTCGCACACCAAGTCCGATTTTCGGTTCACGCGTGATATGGTCACATATCCATATCGGTCGCAGATTTCAGTGTGGCGCAGCCACACGATTTGAGAAGCCTATCCCTCCAGGTGAGGGAAGGGGAGCGGGAGCCTTGTTTGAGACAGTTGTTTGTCGTCATAATGACTGATAACGGGGCTGAACCATCAAAGAAAAAAAAGAAAATGCAATGAAGAAAAGCTAAAAGGGAGAGATAGGCGGGCGAGAGGGCGTTGCCAAGCAACATATACACAATTTCACGGGAGCGACCTAGACTGCAGTGTTTACTCCTAAATGAATGAGCGGTAGCCTACTAAAACAAAGTTTACTTTGCCCCACCAGCATCATCAGATGACCATTATTCATCTGAAATAGTCATTATTTACAACAACATAAACACATTGCCTCATCGTTCATTCACTTTCTGTGAGGACACGTAATCTTTCAGCTCCGTGAGAGGTGACACTGCATTAACTCATTGCAATCAGGTGTGTGTAGCACTGACTGGCATTAGTTGATGCTGTGTCACTAACCACTCTCACGGAGCCGAAAAGAGTCCGGTGCCCTCACACTTTCAACACACGGACATGCACTATATTGCTTCCTGATCATTTGAATCTCGCACGCCCGGCACGAGCTAGAAAACAGCTTCACGACAGCTGGCGTCGTAAAAATACTACCGCTTTTGTCCAAAGGGGCCGCCAACGTGCCATGTTTTAAGTAAAAGTACCAATGCAACAGACTACAAAAAACACACTTCAAAAAGTAAACGTGTAGCAGTCAAATCAGAGCCGGCCCAAGCCTTCAGGGGGCCCTAAGCGAAATATGATTAGGGGGCCCCTCTCCAATGTTAGCGCTGTTGAAACTATAGATCTTTGTTAAATATCATTCACACACCCAGTGTTTTCCGCTAGTGCCTCCACTGTGCGGCTGTGCGAAAATATTAGACAGCCGAGATTGAGACCCTCCTAGGGGGGTCCGGGGGTATGCCCCCCCGGGAGATTTTTTTAACCTTTTTAAAGTGAAATGCATGAATCTGGTGCACTTTGAGAGGAAAATTAAGAGGCTAAATCTGAGAAATCTTGTGTGAACAAATAATTTGGAGACACTGGGTCAGATGAATTAGAAGCTATTGAAGAAGGACACATGGATTTTCCATAAAAATATTAATATAAAATAAAATATTATGGGTTGGGCTTGGAGCTCTTTTTCTTTTACGGGACATATTTCTCTGTAATATAGTGAATGCATTTAAATGCATTGTGAGGAACGAAGCAGAAGAACTCTGTTATCCAGCTACTGTATCTTTTTTTCCACAGACAAGGCTGACATAGGCTATAGACTATACACAGTGCATGGGCAACTGAGGGCAGCCCCATTTCCAATTGTTTTTAAATAAACTCAATACAAACAAACTAAATTTTTTTTTTTTTTTTTTTTTTTAATTTTTTTAGGGGGCCCCCCAGGCAGTCGGGGGCCCTAAGCGGCCGCTTAGTTCGCTTATGCCTCGGGCCGGCTCTGAGTCAAATGTACCTGAAGGTGCTCTGAGAAACTTTCGGTTTTTGTTCATTCTTGCACCCCCTTTGGACAAAAGGAGTAGTGTTTTTAACACACCAGCCTTGTTGAGCATACCCATGACAAAGGCATTACGAAAAACTATCCAGAAAATGCATTCTTTGCACTGATGGTCTTGTTTGCTGTTACATGTCATTCATGATCATCAGAGGAAAAACTAGACTGTTTCAGAAATATTTAAAGGCTTCTCGTAGCACCTTTTAATTTTTTTTTTTTTTTTTTACAAGTATTCACTCTGGTGAAAAGTGCCCCTGTGACTGCTGCATATTACTTTATTAGATTGTTAATACATAATTGCACAAGTAGAAGTATACTGATGTAACTGGTCAGTTTAAAGTATTTGTAAAGTGTTTTCAATCCTAAGATTTGGACCTGCTCCAAATTGTCACAAGTTAAAGCTGGGATGTGTAATTTCTGATTGGTCAAAGTTAACATGAGCTGTACACTTTGACCAATCAGAGAGAGACTCCGATTCTCTGTTCTTATTGGCTGTTGGGACCGTCCATTCACTTTGGCACGACGTTGTTGGTGTGGAGCGTGTCAGGGAGGGACCATAGGGGAGGGACCAAAGAGAACAAGTGGAGCGGTTGAGGTATTTGGATTTGAATCTCTATCCCAACTGCCATTTTCTCCCCAAATCCTCCACCCCAGCTTTAAATGTGGAAGAACGAGAGAAGAAAAACAAAATTCCATTTCACAAGTTAGAATAATAAGAACAATTACATGTTTTGTTGGAAATACATTTGAGGTGTCAAAAATGTTTTTATTAAATCATTCATTTTTCCTCCAAATTGAACAATAAACCTGTTGTGACCCTAAACCTTAACCACACCCTTAACCATTTTCTCTGAAAATGTCCAACGTTTCAGCTTTGTGATAATGTCATTTTGCAAAGATAGATGGGCTGGATTGAAATGAATAATTAATCTTACAAACAAGGAGCATATCTCTAATGTTAATACCCAATTTATCTAAATTCTCTTAAATCCACTCAGAACATAGACAAACACATTGGGCTGCAACCATTTATAATTGATAGTTATTCATTTATGTTGAATGGCCCAAATGTTCTGAAGCCAAGAGGATCTCTCTGCAAATGTAACTTGCAACCTGTTTCATTATGAATCAGTAGCACATTGATTTAATATTTATAAACATTACAAAAGCATATTATAAACCGTTTTAAAAGGGCGTTTGAGTAAAAGATGTACTCTAAATATTTAATGAGGCATTCAGGCCTCTAAACGTTGAACTTTAAAATATAGTTATGACCTTCATTTCTGTGTCCCGGGCGGTATATTCAATGAGAAGCTGTCGGTATGAGGGAGGGGAAGTGATTCAAGGGACGCGCTCTCACTTATTTCACCCTGTGTTGATAAGTGACTCCTTTGGAGCAAATACCTCATATCACCCTGACTTAAATTATTTATGTCTCTCTGAATACAGCGCAGAGATGGTGGAATAATAGGCTTGGTGACAAACATGTGTAAAAAAAAGAGGACGAGAAAAAATTGCCTCCCTCCCCAGTGTGAACATTACAGATGTGACCGGGCTAAAGGAGCCTTCTTCTAGCTCACATAATCAATCTCTCAAATCTCTTGGCCGTGCGGCAGTGAATTTTTCTGTGTTTGCCACAATGATGTTGACAAACGCTGCTGCTGCTTCGAAAGAGGCTCGGAAAAAAAGGCTCGGAAATCAGTTTGACCTGCAGTTGATTGGCGACCTCATCCACCAAGAAATATCCTACAGTGGCCGGGCCTTTGGCTTGCTTTAGTGAAAAGTATTTAATGAGGCAGTCTATGCCGCCTATAGTATGTCAATGCAGTTAATAAGATATAGAGCCAGTTATATCTCGTTTCTTTGAGAAGAGTGAATGGCAAAGTCTTTCCAGAGCATCTCCTTTTTCTTTTCAGATCTTTTTTACAGAGAGTGGAAGGCTCTCACAGTAGGATTCCTCTTTTGCTTCACTCAAGCCATTTCTCCTCTCAGCCCCAAACTGACAAACAAGAACAAGGATCCAGTCGTATCCTGGTAAAGATGGTGGTGCTGAATTGAGATTGAGAACTACTTCAGACAGTATGGCTCTCGTTTTAATCACCTCTTGGAAACCAAAAGCGTGCATGCTATCACCCCAATCAAATTTCCACCTACTGCAAAAAAACAACACAGAGATCACGGGTTGTGACGACAGATCCAGACAGAGCAGTGTGAAGCTGTCAGAGGTGTTATCCGGGAGTGTCGTTCACATCTTCAGTTCATTCAGACACCATTCACAAGGTGTACAGTATGACTCACTCAGATCTCAACCTGCAGCTCCATAAACATACTGTATGTCTATTTCAGTTCTTTTCTATTTTTAAGCATCTAAGCTTTTGTCTCAGCTCTATCAGCGCAGCGGTTCTACACTACTGTGTGCAATGGTGGAACACATTCTATTATTACAGTATATGTGAGTATTATTATTATTACTGATGCCTTCGGGACAATTTCACTAGCCTAATTGTATCTTCTTTGTTATACCCTTGGGTAGTTAGTAAATCTATGACAATGCTCTATATTTTACAAGCTGATGACTTGTTTTGTGTGTAAAATGTTAATTTGAACTTGAGTTTAAAGTTGAAAAATAAATTATAAACTGATTTATGGGACCATCGTTGCTGCTGTTTTAACAGTATTTCCATTTGATGCTAAGCATATATAGGCACTGTAGAAGCATCTCAAATTTTGTTATATTAGAAAAAGTGAATCTGAAATTGCAGCTAAAAGTTGACCTTTAAGCTGATGCATTTTAATTTCAGGCTGCTTGTCACAAAGTCAGTTCTTAAAATTCCTCTGAACAATTCAATTATTTTTTTCATTTGACAAATTCCAAAAACATCTCTCCTGGCTCTAATCTTCCACATACATGTCCCACAGTAACTGAAATCCGTTCATTATTTTACTGACAGGGGCCACATGCTGTGCTGGGTGACCTCTCATATAGCAGGGTGAATGATCTCTTACAATAGGGGAGTGTGTCTGATCATGGTGCCATGGACTTTAAGGCGAGTACGTCTTCTGTGTGACGTCAAAGCTTCTTCATTACATGTCAGTGCAGCACGGCAGAGAAAGCCTCATCAAACCAGACGCTTGTGTTAAAAAAACTGCAGGGAAAGGATAGAGTCATTTGATACGGGGCGAGCAAAAAGAGGCCTGTCAGATAAATGGGTTTGCAACCGAGAAGTCTCTATGTGTCGTCCGACAGACCCCTACATTTTGACCTCTCTGTAGTTTCATGCAAAGCACTTCAATTTGAATCACTTCGTAAGTTGGCCATTTGACCTGATTGGCCTGGTTGGCTCAATGACATTGCCTGCAGTTTCAACAAGCTCACAATAACCTTCAAACAAAGGTACACACAAAAGTGAAAACGACACGGTTAGAACATGACCATTAATTTATGGTGATAAGCTAGTGATATATGTATTACAATGGAATTATTTTGCTTAAATAGCCTGTTCAATCCAGCATGTTGTGTCTGTATGTGACCGCTGTGTGAGCATGTTTACAATCTGGCTATGAAGATGTTTGGCGAAACCTGCTACATTTTGTGTTTTTAATAATTGATCTTATTGTTTTCCTTGGTATTGAATTGACATGGTTGATTGCACTTTGGCCATCCATTTGTTATTAGGGGATGAAGGGACTGTTTTTACCGATCTATAAATTATTACATGGTAGCTTGACGGTCTTTGCACATTTTGTTGGCTTTATTGATAGATACATTTTTTGGGCAACCCCCAGGAAAAAAAAACTTCAGTGTCAGTACAGAGGATGATTGACCGGCTGGGGACCTAATGATGTTTTATGTATCATCATTATGGAGTCCTGCACAGAATCTAAAACAGTTTTAATGTCTCCTTTGGCTCTGAAAGGGCTTTGTCTCAGTCCGAGTTAAATAACATCACTTGGCATTTGGCTTTTAATGGTCAAACAGATTCTGTGGAGAGAATGATATATTATGGGTAGTGGGACAGCATCAAAGCTTACGCATTAGTCTGACATTTATTTCTTTATCAATTGATTAAAAGTCTAAGAAATGTCTGAAAGAATAATGGAAAAACCTCATTGCTGCTCTCCATAGCCCAAAGTGAAATCCTCAAACTGACTTATTTTGTCCGACCAACAGGAACAAAACAACAGAGATATAATTCTATATTTTTCTACCATATATGACAAAGCATGAAAGACTGGAATCACTGAATGTTTATCAGCTTTGCTTGCAATATGACTGAACCCATTCATTGATTATCAAAAACAGTGTCCGATCAATTTTTTTGCCCAGTCCCTCATTGATTTAGCTTCTCATTGCTTTAGCTTGTTTTTAGAGCTTCGGACTTAAAAGAAAAATCGGGATTTCTGGAGCTCTGCTGCGGCAAATTTTGTAACCTGTCTCCCCTGCACTGTGCAAGCGAAACGCTACACTTCTTGATTAGCCCATTTGACACAAGGTACAAAACATCAAGAAGAGAGAGACGTGATTTCAAAACAGAGAAAATCGTTTGCTCTCAAACTACCAAGATTAGGCTTCCAGTACTTTTGGTAACAAGAGGGAGGCTAAACTATCACCACAAGTGCATAGCAACACAGTGTTTCAGTGCAGGCACAGTCCACTCAGGAACAAACACGCTTTTTTGCTCTAAAATACAAAATCCAGGTCCAAACAGGTGTCTCAAAAGGAGCCCAACTAATTGAGAAACTGACTGGAGGGGAGTCACTGAACAGGGTGCGAATGAAAGCATTGATGGGAAATGTTTCCTACCTTATAATCTGTTTGTTGTTAATACGAATATTATGGCTCAAGTATTGGCTTCCTTACAGAAAGTAAATGTTGCCCATGGTTGCTAGTTATCAGGGGAAATGATTAATCCGTGCTTGTTTTAGCCCAGTAAGAAGCCATTCAAATCATCCCGTGAAGACAATGCAGGAAATCATCTCCCGTGTACAGCCGGAGATGTCGGTTTGCTTCTCAGCTACCGGGGAATTGTGGTGGACATGAATCATCTCTGCAGAGCCGCTAGCTGTAATTCTTCTTGTCACAGCTGCACCTCTTGTTTCCCCACTTGTTACCGAAACTCATTACTAGATCATTGAAAGTAACGACACTGATTATGAGAAGCGCTTGAGAAGCATCCCAGGGGTCTTTGCAATTTACAAGCTGGCAATGACATGCGGACGGTACTATTGTCTAATGCAATCCAAAAGGGAGTTGTGCTGTTTACGGGCAAGAAAATAAATAATAGTCTTGGTTTTAAGGCGAATAATTATGTTGTGTCTCAGCACGTCTTAATATCATCATGGCTGTCCTCCAAAATGAGATATGGAGTTTGTCTTTACAGGAATTTGCGTTTACTTACCATATGTTCAAGGAAAAATTCCGAAGACGTTCAGTAGGGTTATGAGGACAGACATACCTCAAACACCAAATGTCAACATATCCAACATGCATAGCTGTAGCCAAGATGCTTGAAGAATTAGCTTGACGTTTTGAGATTTACACATATACTGGCTAAGCCCCGAGTGAGGTGAACAGTTCTCTAAGATTGGGAAGAGTGATACAAAAAAAGATAAAGTACTATTTTATTCATTTAAAAAATTTTCTGGTACGGAAGTATCATTAAACGTCCCTGTGGGGAGTGGAACATCACAGATTGGCGATACATAACAAGGTAGTGGCGGATATGTCCTTTAAAGCTGGAGGTGAAGGCCTGGAAGAAATGAAGCGTGCAGGACGACAGATGTTGGTGGGTGGCACACACAGGTCTCTAGGCGGCCGGCATGCCCACATGCAGTCGTCAAAACACAGGAATAATGTCTGCCCTGTGAGGGTGACAGTATGAATATGGAAATGAGTATAATATGAAGCATCCTTGGCTGACTTTTCATTTGGAGCCACAGCAGTCTCAGCGGTGTGAACAACATGATTCTTCATGATTGACAGAATGAAAATGTGACTTCTGAATTCGAGCAGTAAAACAGGAAGAACATATAAGCATATTATAATAGGACGTTTTAATTTGGCAGACCAGCCTAAGATGTTTGGTTAAAATTAAGGGTTACACCTTATGATGTTAAGCCTCTTGGCTCACTCAACAACCTGCTATTCGGAATTATTATTTTATTAGTTTGCTTTATCTTATATTTTCATATCTGATTTGGGCACTAGAGGACAGATTAGGTCAGTAAAAAGAACGCTTTGATTCTTAGTCTATGGACCACTGGTATCCGCTGCAAATTTGTTCATAATCTGGCCATCAACGTGGCGCTAGAGGGAAGGTCAAAAGGTCCTAGTCTTCTATTTGTATTGTGCACTGGGGGATAAGAGCAAATTGCATTTGGCAATATGCTCTGTAGTTATCTTAGATGTTTTGAGAAATAATTATCGATTCAACTTTTAGAAACATTTATGCAGGGGGATTTTTTTCAGATACGTCGTGGAAGAAATTGATACTCTTCTACAGTCATTCATAGCACACTGCAGCCTGATAGTCTAGTACAGACAATAGGCTACTGGATGCTCTCCTATGCAAACCCTTTTGTGTTCCGAGGTCAAGCTATGGTCAAATGCAGCAAAAACGGAGCATCCTCCAGCTTCACCATGCCCTTTGTGCTGGAGACAGAACGCCCACTCGACACAGAGAACATTATTTATTTCAGTATCATAAACCGACACCAAAATACACGATAAAATACTCAGCGTGTGTGCTCCCATCCAGGGGCTCCACAGCTACGAAAATGGTGCTCCTTCCTTAAACAAGAAAACAATATTTCAAAGCTTTTCTAAACTGGGATCGTCTCAGTTGCTATAGCAATGGTGAAAGACGACCACATACTGTCTGAGAGTTTATGTCTGGCACTGACAACATTTAGTGGCATACCTCAGGCAACACACAAATAGGTCTGGAACGACCTAAAAAAAGGAGGAAATTGAGGCTAAATAACCTTATTTTCTAAATGTGCCACTCTTCTGAATGTTAATTGTTTTGCTGTGAACTGATGTTATCATTGTATAACTCCCTCTCAAGCACGCACACACACACACACACACACACACACACACACACACACACACACACACACACACATACACACACACACACACACACACACACACACACACACACAAACACACAAAAACACACAAAAACACACACACACACAAAAACACACACACACACACACACACACACACACACACACACACACACATACACACACACACACACACACACACACACACACACACACACACACACACACACACAATAAAAATACATTTGGCCCACTTGACAAATCCCTTCCTTCTAGTACCCCCCTTCCTCTGTCTCTTCATCGTGCTCTGTCATTCTTTTCCTCTCTTTCCATCTTTTCTTCCTAGCTCTCCAGCTGTGATCAGACACTATTTCAAATGATGGCAGTCCAAGATCTGATGGACTGTGCACCATACCTTCACAGTCAACCCATGCAGAGATCACTATCCCAAGTTTTTCCCAATTTTAAAATCTTTGGCGTCATGCCCGCAGCTGTTTTTTTGCAGAATACATCAGGGACAGAAGAATAGTTAATGGTGCATCCGACACTTTTTTTTCGTCTGAGTGATTCATCTCTAGGTGCAAATGCAGGAAGCTGAGGTGACGCAGGAGGATTTATATGCTGTACAGTTTGTTCCTTGTAGTGTTAAAATGAGCAGAAAATAATGTTACTCTGCAGTCTGCAACTAATGCTGGGCTTACACTACACGACTTTTCACGCGATTTGACAGTCGCAGACAATCTTCCAATGTCGGACTGAAATCACGGGAGTCGTGCTGGAGTTGTGGCGCGCGCACGTAATCACAGTCGTTTGGTGTATGGTGGTCTTCCGACCCGATTTCAGCCAGTCTTCTTCCCGTCTTGATTATCAAACATGTTTGATATTATCGCTAGTCTTAGGGGGTTGGCTCAAGCGAAATGACGTAAACACTGTCACACTCTCGCATGCACCAAGCACGACACATGAGGAGCGGCATTAGTCGCGACCTGTGTCCGCCTGGTGAGGCACTTATTTCGGATACTTTTTCATAGAAGCCTCGGTGGAGAACCAGGCTGACAGCCGCGCAACCTTAACACTCTACCGTCAAATACAGGGTTAGGAGTTAAAGTTATTGGGGTATGAGATCAGCAAATAAAGCTGGTCAAACAACTGAAGGAAGTCCCCCGCTCGGAATATTGAATTAACTTGTTTTTAATTAAATAATCACAATCGCGTTTGCGGAAATGATATTAATCTCAAAAGGAATCTAGTTGTAGTCTTGCAATATGAGACCCCTGTCTTTTCAAAATCTCACTCTATGACTGAAAACTAATGACTAGTTGTCTTCAGGTGTGAGTTGATTGTCTTTAGATGTAAGAGGGTTTCAGTCTTCAGTCTTTTCAAAGTCTTTTAAAAGTCCTCTAGTGTAAGCCCAGCATTAGGAAACTTAAAAATATATCTGTTCTTTGTTTACTATGATCTAACCTCCTCTCCTTTATACTTATTTGCCCACTTACACACACCACTTCCTTTGAAGAAAAAACACATTAGGTGTTTTATGTAAAGACACAACACCTGCATCTTTTTATTGGTCACCCAGCAAGGCAGACATTTTCAGTAATGATAGGCCTTCAATGTCTGTTTGCACAAATCTGTCCCCATCTTTATCTGTGCAAGAGCTTGGGAAATGACGTACACAATTTCGACTACCACTAGGCGGAATGTAGAAGTTGTGAGCCACAGTATGTGCACAGAAACATTGTTTGAGCTGAATGCTGTCAGTCCGAGGTCAACACTACATTTACATATTAGCATTAACTTGCTTTAAAATTACCTTTTAAAGTGTCAAACAACTCAGCAAACACTTGGAGAATGTGGCTGCAAGAGCTGCACCTGAATTATTTATTTTTCTTCAAGCTCACTTTGATTCATACACCCTGGGGGAAACGACAAGGATTTGACAGCCTCTTTTTTTTTGGCCGCACATTTCATGCTGTGATAACGTTGCTTGAAAGGTTGTCATATTTGTCCAAGCTGTAGCTATAGAGATTGCGATTGAAACCTGGCAAATTCACAATTGAGATGCGCTGACATGAATCCGGACATGGTCTCGCCATTAGTTATAGGATCATCTCATATTACTGACATTAGCCCCCCTTGCTGACGGAGCATAAGTGAAGGCGAATTAACACTTGATCTGGTGGAGACAGCTGTATGCAGGGAGATCACATTCCCTGTCGTCCACACTCTGGACCACCTACCGAAGGCTAATATCATCCAGATTCCTCCTTACCCGGGAATCAATTTGGTTTAGTTGGCAGTTTTTTAAAAGCTGCAGCTAAGGAATTATCTAGCATTGGCAAACTTTTACAAGGGTCAGTTTAGTCCAACCTGGGGGAAAAAGACATATTTACCTTCTTAACTGTATTTCTGTCTAGCGGATACAATGTCGAGAAGAAAAACAAAATGAAAATGTATAGAATAAACTAGACAGTTCAAGAATGTGGTAAAACCGCTTATCCGAGGTCAGGTCTCCAGCAGGGGACCTCAAACCTCCCTTTTCCCTGGAAAGATGTTAAAAGATTTTAACTTCGGGTATCAATAGCTCATAAGTAAAAGTGTTCTTTAAACACAATCGATGCATATTTGCTACAACCTCATTTTTACCCATACCAGACAAACAGAGCCTGATAACAATTGTGCAAACTCCTCCACCCTGCCACAACAGCTGAGTAGTGGTGGTGGTGGGCTGATAACTTCAACCGTTCTCTTCTTCAGTTCCTTTTTCTCACTGTCCTTGAACTCATTTGCTTTTTGAGGGCAACGGATAACACCAGTATCTACAGATGTGTTAATTGGGCTTTCAGAAGGAAGTCCGCATATTAAAATAGTCTGGGGGCTCACTTGTGAACCAGACCAAAGCCCCAGGAAATCACGTGTGATTAAAGTTGACCTTCATCATGTATTCTGGGGACCATACAAAGCTGGGCTGAATTAGCTTTGCCTATATACTGACAAAAAGAAATACCACCACAGTATTTGTAACAACACACAGAGATACCCCGGAGCCTTGAGATGTGGTGCATAAATTTATTTCAACATATATTAACATTTTCTTTTTTGTTTTGTTAAAGACACAATACATTAAGTATTTACATTTGATTCTACGTACAACAACACTTGCTGGCAGAAGACAGTTAAATTATAAAACTAACTGGGTTAACGGAAGGCTACTCTCTAGAGCTTTAATAAAACTTGATACAAATTGACACATCATAGTTAAACTTGACAGTTCCTGTCATAACAGTCGATTGGAAACAAGAGTGCAGGCTGCAACAACTGATGGCAGTTTAATGATGCTGATGCTAATGGCTATATGCTGTTTAACAAAGCCAAAGCTGCTAACATTGAGTCAATTTGGGAGCTACATGTATACTAAGTTAAGTAATGCTGTTGCCTCATGTAATGATGCTTCATGTAAAAATGTAATGTTTTGAAGTATATTAAACCACATACTGTAACATTACGTTGAGTTGCGGTAAGTGGAGATTTCTGTATTCTATATTCGTTTCTTAATATTACCCTGAATAGACAACAATCTTATCCATGTATTTTTCTACTATGTGGATCTTGCATTATCACACAGACAGAATAGCATGTAGGGCAGGCCTTATACACATTCCACTACAATCAACTGACGGATTACCTTTTGACAAATCGTATGAGGCAGCCAGCATCCAAGCATGCAATACATCCCTTTGACAAGTCTTCAGCCTCAATCAGGTCACAGAATAAAGAGCACGCATGGAAAGATAAAAGGAAAATGAAAGGGACTGTCAACAGCTTTGATTATGCCTAATGATGAGACATGGGTAAAGACTTTTGTATGTGAATTGGCTCATAAAAATACAGGGAAATGTGTGTCTGCAATATCTGCATAAAGCGTTTATTCGAGTAAGAGAAAGTAAACAAATGTCATGAAGAGCTTTGGGTGAGGCGGGATTGGTTACTAGTTGTTTGTTTCATTGGGGCTCCATTAGACTTGATTTTCAAGAAGAGAACATGAAGCCGAACCAGAGGAGCACTGGCACTGTCACTATAGCGACGGAGCTGATGGGCTGTCATCATGGGAGGAGTAAAGATGAGAAAGACCGCCGCACATTCCGCCGCACACACACACACACAGGGACAGACACTCGCGCACCTGAGTGACATGACATTAACGCAATTCAAGTAAGGAAAAATAATGTTAATCAGAAGGCAGTGAAGCATTCACACTGAACGTAGGCTGTGAGGCGTTCATAATGAGCAGAATCTCTTTGGAAGGTGAAGCTGTACACCAGGGTAGGAATAGCAATGGCTGACACCGAGGGCATCCCTCCAGACAATAAACACCTGGGCTCTGCAATGGGGAGTGATTCATTTGGATGAATTCCAAGAAAAGAGGCCGGGAACCTGGGAAATGTATTTGTAAAATGTCCACCTCCGAAAGCATCCATTGTTGGCTTTATCTGATCGAATGGAGACAGAATGGGTCGTTGGGGTCGATGACTTTACACAGGAAGTGGATGTTGCTCATGATAAGGTGACAGGACAAACAGGAATGAGTGACCAATTGGTGTGTCATACCTGGGTCATGAAAACACTGTCCATTTCAGATAAAAACCCAAATGAATGAGCTAGAAAAAAAAACAGCAGCTGCAACAGTTTTAAACATTGTGAGAGGCTCTAGATCGTATTTCTGTATAATGAATTTGTTGTGATACACGGTCATATCTTGTTGCTACATACATTGCCCCGACAGAAACTGTAAAATCACTTTTCTCTGACGTAGAAAATTAGTACTGCTACATAGTTAAACTACCTGATATTACGGTACACTCCTAGAAAGATCAAACTATTTACAATAGAGATTTCAATAAGAGTTTTTCTCCTTTACAAAAAAATCTTGTGCTTTAGTATCTGAAACACACAGACACACACACACACACACACACACACACATACACACACACACACACACACACACACACACACACACACACACACACACACACACACACACACACACACACACACACACACACACACACACACACACACAGCAGGTAGAAAAGAAAATCATAAAAGACCATTTGTTTAATTTCTTCTTTGTTCACCACCTTCTTCTCTCGGAAAATGTTCTATCAAATGTATTCTATCGTTACATTGGAAATGAATGTCGCTGGGAGAAAGTTCCATTAATAGTAAAACAGGAAGTGACCCACTGAAGTGTCCTGAGGTGATGCCTATCACAAGAATATGTCTCTTAGTCTAGACATCTCATATGAACTGCTACATTAAAGTTTCTGTTTTTTTTTTACTTTTTCACTTTATAATTTGTTCTAAAGTCTATCACAGATTGTATGCATTGGAAGCTGGCAGGAAGTCTGAGAAATGGCAGTCTCATGTAGTTGTGTAGATTGCCCTCAGTTCACTGGCCTCTGACCGAGCAGCGTTTGGACTAATAACTTTTGATTAATAAACGCTAGAATAGAGGCGTAACATTAACACAAGTTAAAAGACATGGAGTTATGAGTGAGAGATGAAAGAATCAGGTTTTTTTTCATGTCGTATCTAATTATAGAATCATTAGCACCACCACAGTGTATGAGCAGAAAACACAAATGTCTGGATGGCAGAATGTTGCTGCTGAGAGAAGCAACGTCCACGGACTCTCAAAACGCTGCTGCCTAAATGGCTTCTCAGCTTGGAAGGAAGCAGTCTTTGGTCACAAATCAAAACCTAAACAGCATGTGCCAGTGATAAGCTGTCCAATTGTGTACCGCTGATTGATGATGTCCATTTCCTCAGCCGGAGATGTGATCCTGAGCTTCTCTTTCATGGTTAAAGGACTTCGCCTTTTTTTTTTCACTGGAGTCTCTGTGGCAGTCATTAACATCTCTTCACAGCTTGTTATTACTGTGAAAAGCCAACTAGTCTCCATTGACAACATAAGCGATGATCACACACAGATTTCGATGGCAGTTGCCATGACCATCTGGCTTTTGTTCTTGTCTCGGCCCGGAGACTGGTGTTGTCCGGGCTCCTCTCTGGGAGATAGCGGATCGGAGAGGACGCTACGTTTGAGCGGTGCTGGGCGCAGGCCGGAGGTTCCTGGCGGGGTGGAGGGCTCGGGGTGTCTGTGGGAAGAACGGGACGAAGCGCTGGAGGAAGAGGAGGAGGAAGTGCAAGTGCCGGTGCACACTCCCGAGCTCGACCTCTCGCCTCTTTTGGCTCGGCAGGACGCTCTACGCCTGAGATCGCTGACCAGCTCGTACTTGACGAAGCAGAAGACGTCCTTGACACCGCAGCGTTTCTCCGGCTCGGCGGCGAGCAGTCTCTGAAACATGCGCAGGGCGTCATCAGTGAAGCGGCGCCACTGAGACGGGTAGGTGCCCACTGGACACCCTGCTTTCTGCCAGCGCCGGAACTCCTCGTAGAAGGCGTCGGCCGCCAGCGCTGCCTCCCAGGGGAAGTTGCCGGTCAGCATACAGAACACCAGCACGCCAAACGCCCACACGTCCAGACTGGTGGTCACGAGGAACCCTTCGGCGCGGCTTGCCCGGCACACCTCGGGCGCCGTGTAGGGGATGGTGCCGCTCACTCGTTTCACACGGCAGCCCACCCGCCGGGTCATACCGAAGTCGGCCAGCTTGATGCGGCGGCACTCGCGGTCAAAGAGGAGCACGTTCTCAGGTTTGACGTCCCGATGCACCAGGTTTTTACTGTGCATGAAGTCCAGGGCCAAGCCCAGCTGTTGCATGCAGCGTTTCACCATTTCTTCTGGCAGACCCACCTGAGGAGAAGAGAGAGCAGAGGGAAGAGAAATTGTCAGGAGACGGAAAGAGAGATTGATATAGTGTGATAGATGCAATTCAATGTGTGGGACGTTGGAAGATCGAAGGTAATTAAAGAAAAGAGCTTTGTGGCGAGTATAGGTAACAGTTCATTTAAAGGTGATGGTTATATCAGGTGAAGGAATGGAAGTACAAAGTCCCAAAAGGAAAACTGAAACAAAAGAGTCCCTGTTTTGCAACAATTTTAATGAGTCTTTAGAATAACCTTGAAGCCCTCCCAGCACATCAACTGGAATAGTACGAACGCAAAGTGAGAGCTTTGGGTTTGAGAGAAAACCGGTACGAAGACAAGGCTCCGATCCCAGGAGAGCTTGTTAAAACCGCTGTGTCTGTAAATGGCAACTGATTGGAGCAGCTCTGGCTGGCTGAGGACGGTGATTGGTGGAGAGGGAAGGACGATAGCATTACCTGTGGGGGGATGATGTCGAATAGGTCCCCGGCGGGGGCGTATTCTTGTCCAAACACGTAGCAGTCCTCCGTCTCAAAAAGCACGTCCAGGACTTTGATGATGAAAGGGCTGCAGCTAAGTGAGCCCGTTAGACTGAATTCTCGCAGGAAACTCTTGAGCTTGGTCTTGTTCTTGGTAACAAACTTCAGCGCCATTTTGGTGCCTACAAAAAAATAACATGGATGGTCACAATTAATCTTTGGTGTAATGCCAACAGTTTACTGTCCAAACGTGTAACCCAATACACCTACAGGGAATTTGGAAATGTTACCTTATACTCTGAGGGAGTGGAGAGGTTTCCAACTCCCCAAATGTGTCTTTGTAACAGCTGCTACATTCATTCATGTAACCATGTACAGTGAATGACTCTCGCACTCCATTGCACACATACAACCAGCTTTTCGTGGTCCCAGCTGCAGAAATAGTCTCCTTGCTGCACACTCAGCACTTTTAATCTCCCCTGCCTTATTCTGCACTGCTTTACATTGCTAAATTCCACCGCTGTCAGACTGAGCCAGCTCCCTTACTTTGATTATTTTTATCACAACCAAGGATTAAACAGTAGACCTAAAAAAAAATCACCCCTTTTTAACTGTGCTGAAATTATTTTTGCGGCCCTATGCCTTGAGACTTAATAACATGCTGATCTGATCTTAACTGGTTATCCTCAGCTGGGAGGCATCCTGGCACAATTTGGATTTACTATGGATCCAACACTGCATTTTTTCCAAATTTAAGGGATAGTTCAGTATTTTTGCAGAGTGTGTACATGTGGCGAAAAAACTTTTTTCTGTTGACCCCCTCTGCAACAGTACAAGACTGACTTCTGCTACAGGGACATCTCCCCCAAACTTCTTAAATTGACCTGAATGCAACCTCCATAAGGTAACAGTCTAACTATACATTAGTACCTCATACAACCCCACTTCAAAAATACTGAACTATCCCTTTAATTTTTTTTTCTTTACCTTTATAATTTATTAGATGACATACAGAAAAAGGATACTATCAGACAGGTAAAACAGATAAAGATTTCCAGCCACAGTTTGAACCTTGATGTCCTTGAACCACTCACCCTGTGTCCGGTGTGCCACCAGGTCCACCTTTCCATACGTGCCCTTCCCCAGCTCACGGATATGTTCATATTGTTTGGCTACATCTGCTGCAGACAGTGTGGTGATGGCCAGGGCCTGCATGTCCTCCACGGGCACCCCTCCACAGTAGCCCACCTTAGATGTAGGGGAGCCCCCGCCGCTCCCCACGCGCCCCGGCCCGGATGGAGAAAGAGAAAGGCTCGCCTTGACGCTGTGCGGGAGACTGAAACGAAGAGAAGAGAACACTGCTTAGGGTCAAGCTTCATTTTGCAGCCAATATAATTTGTATGCATGCATGCGTTCATGACCTAATGCTCTTCAGTATTTTTATGTTTTTTGGCGCACATCCATTTATTCTAGTCTGTATAGGTTGTGTCCCAAAGGGTGGTTAAATCAAGAAGGTTTTAACAGACCCTCATTTCCATACAATCGATTCAGGGAAAGGGATCAACAGGGAGAGTGCTTCCAGTAAATCTATTGGACTTCCTGCTGTCCCTCTAGATATAGCTGGTCTCAGACAGCACTTACTGGGCAGACAGCTACAGCCCAAATCAATGTGACCAGGTAGAAGGATTAACAAATGGAAACAAACCGAGGAGTGCCACAGATCATTTGAAGTGTTCATACATTATACTACATTGGAAACTATCAGTGGGGCTGTGAGGAAAGAGGTCCCTTTGTTTTGGCTTTAAAACACACAAGTCTTTCAGTCAAATTGCTGAAGCTGAAAAAAAACACATGCAACATATTGTTGCTGGTTGTTATTGCTGGTTTTGACTTCAGAAGTGCCAAGATTGAAATAGGTCAAACCGATCCTAGGAGGGGAAAATATAGCTGCTTTTTAATTATTGCAAGCTCAGAGGGAGTCAAGGCTACCCTTAATGAGCCAACTCACAACAAAATAAAAATCCAAGATGAGTGAGCGTGTGCATGTCAGTGTCTGTCTTTGTAGACACACACACACACACACACACACACACACACACACACACACACACACACACACACACACACACACACACTAATAGGCACCAAATAAGGCACAAACTATTTTGCTGATGGCCTTTTTCATCCATCATTCAAAGGCAACCGCTTTGCACATTGATATTCTCTACCCCCGCAGCGACATTCTAAGCACCACTTCTTTAAACGATGTGTCCGTGTTGCCTGTCGGGTACATTTTGGGGGGAAAACAATACAATAGATGAAAACATTGCAGAGGAGGCTTTGTCCAGACACTCTAAAGGTGTTGAGGTTCCTTGGCTAGAGTGGGGAGAGCTTGATAAATATAGCTATTAGACAGTGAAAGCTAAATAAGGCTGCAACCATTTGCAGCCCCTTGTTCCTTGCTCATCACTCTTTGTTCAAGGAAAGAAGAAAATTGAACAACACTTCAAATAGAGTGCCCTGTGTGTACTCTGTGTGTCTCTGTAGATACACCTTGCTTCTTGATTTTTAACATAAGCATATAAAATGTTATGTAAGAGACTGTGAATATTTTGACCTACTCATGCTGTATCCATATCAGTCTGTAGACCAGGCTTGGCGATTAAACATTTAAACAGGACAGATATACAGAAGGAAAGGAAGCACATTTCTACAAGCGAGAACAAGGCAGAGCAAAAAGGCGGTGCTTGTTTACTGGCACTTCTTCCGCAAGCTGAATTTTGCAGCACTCCAGCGTGGACCTTAATCATATTAGTGCGCTCCCACAAAGACAAAAAAGCACACCCCACCCAAAGTGCAGGGGGAAGCTTTGCACTAATTTCCTTTGCAGAAATGGATTACCAGTCCTGAAATGTGATGAGTGCTCGGGAGACGGGTGTTTCAATGACGCTGTAAATGTGAAGCAGAAACTGCAGATTAGTGCCCCGGAGGTATGGGGATGATGAAGTTATGTGGGCTCTGGGAGATGATTGTGTGTTAGCGCGTGCGGGGGTACAGGGAGGTCTGCTGTATCAGTGGCACTGTGATGGTCTATCAAAGGCCCTTTGTGTGTTCACTACCTCTGAGAGGGAGCAGCTGCAAGCCTCCTCACGACTCAGCGTCCGTGCTCGGCCGCAGCCACATGCCCAACTGATCTCCCATGATGCCCCTCTGCTCTTCTCCCGTCCTCTCTGGCTGCTAGGGACAAGGTGACAGCTAGACAGGCTCAAGATACCAGATGACGATTTGGCTTGAGATACATTTTTAATGTCTGTGGGGTTTTTGAGCCACTCCCACTTCTTGTTTATCATCTCTAAGCCGTTTGAAAACAGTTCTCTGGGGCTGCTTTCTTAGGCCTATATTATTAAACAATGACAGTCAGAAAACAAGCTTGTGGGGGCGCCCTTAGCTCAGTTGGTAGGGCGTCCCCCTCCGGGCCAGGCCCAGCAGCAGACCCGGGTTCGATTCCAGCCCGCGGTCGTTCTCTGCATGTCACTCCCCTCTCTGCCCCATTTCACCTCTGTCTCTCTGCACTATCAATAAAGCATAAAAATGCCCAAAAAATATCTTAAAAAATAAATAAAAAATAAAATAAAACAAGCTTGTATTTCCAATTCCTGTAGAAAAAAAGTGGATATGCAAGTTTTTTCCCCTCTGCAGCAACAACCTTTTTTTCAGCCACTAATTTCCTGTCAAAACACAGTTTGACAATTTTGCTCAATTTAGCAATTACTCAAATAGAGCTGAGTGCATTCACATCGTAACCTTCTTAAAAAACAGGTTTGCTCCCAGGGAAAAAGGTTACATTTAAAATGTTATGTCCTAATTAGCATAATGATAGGTTTAAAAAAACCTGTTGTGGCTGTATCCACATGCCACACACGACTGCAGGAACAGTTGACTTTTGAACTTTTATAAACACTTCTGTAATCGATACGGAGATGAGAACAGAGATGAACCCTGTGATACGACTGTCTCTCCTTTGATAGGCTGACTTTCTTTCACCCTTGGGGTGTGTTATTGTCCGATGTCCGATGTATGGTCTAATTTAACGTGCCCCTTCTTTATACATGGAGGTCCAGTCAAGTGAATTTTAACTATTTCCAGATTTTCCCGCCTCCATTTGAAAGAATGCTATTGGTAGCGTGACTCTAGGAATGCCGCTTAATGACGATGTGTCCACCACAGAATAATAGCCTGGCACCGCCCGCCTAAGTACTTCCGCTCAATTGTCATTTCCCTTCAGTATCAGTCGGGGTCTGCGGTATATTCATGGGTTCTCTCAGACAGATTTTTGGTTGTGCAATCAGAAAACAGAGGGAGTGGCTGAGAGCAATGACATTGAGGTTGTGCGCCAGTTTCAGTTGTAGTCAGAAGCCGGCGCATGACATACGTCACGACCAAACGTTTTGCGATTGGTTGGCAGATCCAGAGTGGCACTGGGCAGATCCAATAGTTTTAAACTTCAACAGACACCCGCCTTCAAGTGAGTTAACCTTTGAGCGATTCCAGACCTTCTGTACAAATGAAATCAAGTACGATGGACTGGTAGGACCAGGCTAACAGAATAATACATCTCAACAACTTTTGGATGGAAATGTTGTGCTCTTGGCAAAATGTTGGAAATGTTGTGCAGACATTAATGATGAAGGTTCAATTCTTCTGATTTTTGTGATCCCATGACTTTTCCTCTAGCTAGCGACAACATGAAGTCAACGTTGGCAACTATTTGATAGATTGCCATTTAAAGGTCACATATTATGCTAAATGCACTTTTTAAATGTGTTCTAACATATCCATGGGTCCACGGTGTGCCTAGAGACTGCCAAAATATTACAAAAAATAACAATCTCTCCTGTTCTCACTCTCCCCCTTTCTGAAACCCCCACCCCTCCCCCCCAATATACTCCAGTCAGAATTTTCCCCTTTTCTGACCTCACAAACTGGAAAGCCAGAAGCTTCCACTGTGCAGCCCACACCCCTATTTCTTATTGGTCCACGGCCCTGACAGACAGAGGGCGAGGCGTATCTGGCTTCGCTTCCGGACAGGGGGCGGGGGCAGCTCAAAGATTGTGTATTTACGAGGGGAGCTGCAGCTCTTTTTAAAAAACAGGCCATTGTGAGATTAGCTGAACATCAGCATAGTACAATAAATTATCTGAAAGTTTTTTTCAGCAAACAATTAAAGAAAAACGTATTAGGGACCACTAAGACCATATAATATGGTGTATAATAGTAACGAAAATTTATAATATGGGAGCTTTAATGTGATCCACATATCCCTGTTCCCAGGATGAACAGTAATAACTGTGGTGATTCCTTAACCCTTTATCTTGCGCCATCTATAGGTCAAAACTGTTATCTTACCAAAAGGCCTATTGTGGTTAAAGCTGGGGTGGAGGATTTGGGGAGAAAATGACAGTTGGGATAGAGATTCGAATCCAAATACCTCAACCGCTCCACTTGTTCTCTTTGGTCCCTCCCCTATGGTCCCTCCCTGACACGCTCTACACCAACAAAGTTGTGCCAAAGTGAATGGACAGTCCCAACAGCCAATAAGAACAGAGAATCTGAGCCTCGCTCTGATTGGTCAAAGTGTCAGCTCATGTTAACTTTGACCAATCAGAAATCATATACCCCAGTTTTAATGCCTAAAAGCTACAACATTTTCCGTCTAAGCTACAACTAATGCAAATTAATTCTGCTAACATGGTGAATATGGTAAATGATACCTGTTCCTACAACAACATCAGCATGTTAGCATTGTCATTATGAGCATGTTGAAATTAGCAACTGGTCCTCACAGAGTAAACTGTGTTAGCGATACAGTTGCAGTGAACTTTTAGCAATTAGCACATTGCATGGATGCAGATTCACACAAAGGAGGTGAACTTAATTGTTGCCATGGAAAAAAATTCTGGCAAAGAATTGATGTTGCGCCACCCCCTCTATAACACATGTATTTTAATGTACACAAAGTACATTTCTCAAGAGCGAGCTTTTCAGACAGTGTTTTCCCTTTTTAGTCCTGCCTCACCTCCTGCCATCTTTGTCTCTTGTCTGTTCCAGAAAATGTAGACCAGGGACTAATGAAAGAATAAATAGACTGCCGTGCCTGCCTCACATCTCTACCTCTCTCCTTTACTAATGGACTAGTCGCTTTGCTCCCGGCAGAAGAGTCATTATGGGTAAAGACTTATCTCTTGTGTCCAATTTACTGTCAAATTTGCCCAATGTGCCTCGGCTCCGGGTCAATGTGAAGACAGTGAGGGAAATATGACATGACTGATGTGGTTTCTGTCACTGTCCGTCTTAGAATTATAACAATAGCATTCATCGAGAGAGACACATATGGATGATAAGTATATTCTGTCTGTGTCCCTCTCCTCTCATTGTCTCAATGTGGACGCATAGAATAAAATAAAATCACTGTGATCCTTAACAATCTTTCACTCGATCAAACCAACCAAATGGGATTTCTACTACTTGTGACAGCAGGTTGCAGTCAGGGGAACACTATATCCCCAATTCACGCCTAAAACACTGAATCCCCTCCGTAAGAGCATCAGTGAGTTGGTGGGTTTAGTGCCGACATCAACATGAGGATATAGAAATCCCCCACTGTGCTGTGATAGGTGAACCAGCAGCCCAGGCCACGGACACTCACTTTGATAAATCACCCGCTCTTAACTTTGCCTGGCTGCCCATTTGGAGGATCCCTGCTGGAACTGAGTGCTGTGTAACCCCATACCTGACTTGCCTAGCATCCATTCTCCTTCCTCTCTCTCTCGCTCTCTCTCTCTCTCTCTCTCTCTCTCTCTCTCTCTACGAGGGTCCTGGTGGAGTTGCCAGTGGCCATTGGACCCCCTGCTGGGATAACCTAAACCCGATGACATTAACCCAAGGTTAAATGGATCTAAACAATGGCTGAGAGTGGAAATATGGATGGGTGATGTTGATAGTACAGGAATGCACAACGGCTCAAGAGCTGTATGTTGACCGCAATGTACATCAATATTGCACTTTGGGATTAAGGCTTTCGGCATGGCAAACGGTATAGCCTCAGATTATAAATGCCATGTCGTCATCACCCATATACCTGTACTGTATATGCTACCCCATCTCTATCACAATCCAGTAGCAGCAAATGCCAATAGGGAGGCTTGAGAGAGAGAGAGAGAGATAGAGAGAGAGAGAGAGAGAGGGAGGGAGCAGGATTGGGGGAAATCCAACGAGACCGAGCTGAAGCATCTCTCCTTTGTACCACATGCTATAGGCTGCGTCCCTTTGATGTCAAACAGACGGGGAAATGGGGCTCTTATATGAGCTCAGAAAATGGGGTCTGAAAGAGGAGGGATAACTAAATTATGTAACAGCACTGCTAAGGAGGACAGTGCTGTCTTTTCTACCTTCTTGAACCATTTCATCCCCCACTTCGAGGCTACAAAACAAACAGTAGATGATGATTTGTGATCTCGCTCACACACAATAGCCTCTAGCCACAATCGGTGCACTAATGCTGATTGCTGAGGCTGCATTCATACCCTTTCTCTCTCTCTCTCCCTCTCTCTCTCTCTCTCTCTCTCTCTCTCTCTCTCTCGCTTTCTCTCTCTTCCCTTCTTAAATCCACAATAATAATTCTTTAATTGCACAACTGGATATTGGAAATGGCAATAACAGAAAATAGCCTACAAGACACAACGTCTTTTGACAAGGCAATTAAAAGCAAGAAACTGTACATACATCAAAAACTGATCCTAAAATAATGACTAAAATAAGGCAAATGAGAAAATGTCAAAATACAGGAAATGAATACATGAATGTAAATTACACAGTCAGATTTAAACTCTGAACACATCCACACACAGACACACAGACACATATTACACATGTGTACACAATGTGTAAGTTGATTGATAGGCGGTAGGCTATAATTATAGGCAGCTGTTTTCTCACTAACAAGATAGGAAAGGGATGTTATCTGCAGACATGTGTGTTGTTTCTTTATTTGAACAAGACAGTAAAAAGACGCCTCTCTCTCAATGTGTCCTAATTGATCATGTTTGCATCCTCTCTGTGCACTAGGCAGCCATGTTTTCCTCTAGCAGTTAACTCCATTTTGCTAGACTGTGTCTGCTGGGTCTGCTTTTCTTTCCTGACATACATTTGCTCAGCCTGTGTTTCATTTGAGTTTTTTTCGTTCTCTTTTATGAATCTGTGTATTGGCAATTTGCATTTATTTTAGTTAGTGTGAGGATGCAACACTGCAACACTGCCTGTATGTGTCCGTGGTTGGATTTTATGTTGTTTAAATATGAATCAGTTACATTGCAGCCCTTAATACCTTCCTAGCTCCACAGGCCATGTATGGGACATTTCTATAGACTCCCAGCAGGGTGTTGCTGCTTAATTCAACAAGGTAGGGAATTTCTGGGGGAGATTTTGGTCATATTATTCAAATTGCAAAGTGGGTTCCACTATCATTAAAGGTCCTATACTTGTATGCATGTATCTGCTCTTTAGGGGGTATATGCTGCAGGATTTTCTTCCATTGTCATGTGTATTAAACAATTAATAATTCATGTGGAACCGATTGCATTGGTTTAATTGCTGCGTTTTAAACATTGGCATCACTCTGTTTGCATGTGTTTACAATATAGAATTGGGGCAATAAATCGCATACCTGCTCTATGTTGATTCTGAATTATATTTGATTTTGTAATTGACTACTCCTTTAAACTAACTATCCTGCTGTTCCTCTCGATCAATGCAATGTTTGTGACAAAAGCAAATACATGCTGCTGTTGCATTTCATTTTAGAGTCCATTACCAGCCTGCAGGCTGCTGTGCTTTTACAGGGTTTTTGCTCTATCAAGTCAGCTGCTCATTTAAATGCATTAGAAAGGCATTAAGCGTGAGATATCCCCTGTCTGCCCTGGACAAAGTATAAAAGGGCCATTTAAAGTGGAGTGCCCCGGATGCCCAACTCATTCATCTTCTAGCACATATACTGTATATCAGAAAAGCAGAGTGGGAAACATGTAGTAGGGGGTATCAGAATGTAATGTGTGTGTGTATTTGGTGCCTAATAATAATAGTTTGAGCATGCCTGTGTGTGCGCGCTGCATGATTGGATTATTACATTTGATGTGCCGGTGTGTGTGTGTGTGTGTGTGTGTGTGTGTGTGTGTGTGTGTGTGTGTGTGTGTGTGTGTGTGTGTGTGTGTGTGTGTGTGTGTTATACATTTTGGCTCAACCATTAGACCTATAGGCTAGTAAGGGTAAATCATAATAGTGAATAAAGCTGTGGCACGATTGTAAAATAAATACTGCCATTTATGCTCTTTGTGTATGGTCCATGAGAGACAAAGTTCAGCACTCCTGCACATGGACATTTCCCAACCCTTATTTTTCTCTCCCCGTCTATTACAACACCTTTACAGACTGAGTCTGACCCGATTCCAGGCACCCCAGGGTGCATCTATAAAGGTGTTACTCACTCACCTGCTGGCGACCTGTCTCTCTCCTCCATGGTCCTGCATCCGCTCGATGAGCAGAGCTGCTGCGCTCCGCTCGCCTCCGATCCGCTATAAGGGGTCTGCGGGAATCTCCCCCCGTCTAAAGGAAATAATCAGTCAGTTATGGGTGCTGGCTGCTCAGACAACCAAACCGTGCAGGTCCGTTATTGTGCACCGCATTTTGTTTTTTTTAGATGATCCTGGTTTCTTCTGGAGATGCTCTTCCGTGTTGTGACTTTCTTCGGATATAATCAAATCAAAGCATCATCTGCTGCTGCCGGATTCTGGGAAGAGGACGCAGGCTGGGATCCCTCCACTGAGCGCCCACCATCTGAACCTGAAGAAGAGGAGGAGGAGGGTGCGTGTTTATCTTTCGCTCCTCCAGCAGTCCGCATGACCCAGTTCAGCACCACACACACAGAGACCGAGACGAACCCATTCATTCACATCCAAAACCTCTGCTCTCTTCTCTGCGACATATGCGTGCACAAAATATAGCCTACATGTTCCCACCTCATTCAGAACTCGGCGTCTTGCTCTCACTGTCAGTCTGTTTTGTCTGTCGGTCCAGTGTGACTCTAGGGCTTGGGGGGCGTGTTTCTAAGTGTGTATGTAGCTATGAGTGTGCTTGTGGTATCAAATGTTGCTCCTCTGCTGATCCTACCACCAGTCAGCTCCCCTCATTGTTCACCGTTTCCACCCTCCGGCAAACTAAATACGCTCACGTGTCCCGGGTCCTAGCGCCTGGATCCTGTCAACCCATCAGCCGTCCGACCTTTTTTGTCTTTTTGATTCATGCTTTTGAAGGGAGCCAATGCCCCACTCTTGCATAATTCAACGACTTATGGCATCGAGTCTACTTCACGCGGTGACTTTGCCAACTGTCCTTATTAGGTAACGGCGAGGCAAGACTTTCAATTAATTCCTTTGCCCTGGCCTGGCAGCTTCCCTTTTACTGCAAACGTTTAACAGCAGGCCTCCTGCCTGACGGGTTTGCCAAGCAGAACAGATTGGGCATAAGGACAACCTTTGTGCATCAGCAATCTCATAATAATCATCAAAGAACCCTGACCAGAGGGATTGATGGGTTTGGATGGGTGAAATGACTGGATGCTGTTCTACACTAATAAAGATGATGCTCATGAGGATCCACACTGTTACTTTCTCCCGTCTTAAGGTGCTCCTAGGAAATGTCAGTTTGTTTTCTTTATTGAACCCCCTTTGGACAAATGCGGTAGTGTTTTTGCTATGCCAGCTGTAGGTTAGTTCCTGGGTGAACGTACCCATTAAAAAAACGTATTGAGAAGAAGAAGAACTATATAAAAACAGTATATAGCTTGTTTGCTGTTAAGTGTAATTTATGATCATCAGAGAAAAAAATAAAACTGTTTCAAAAATATTTAAAAGTTCTTTGTTGCACCTTTAATCTCACCTTGTCTTCCCGGCACATACATTTTTTTGTATTCTTTCTGCTTGCTCTGTTGTCCAAGCCCAGGATTTAACATTGAAGGTTGGGAATAATACACAACGAAGGGTGAAAGATAAGCTATTTTTCTAAGCAATCCAGGATCAGGTCCGGCTGGAAAAGAGTCAGTACAGGGGAATATGATTTTACGGTGGTGCTGAGCATTCTCCAAATAAAAACATCTTATCTAGCAGTTAGCACACCAGGATCTCTACGAGATACTGGTGTGCTTTTATTTGGTGAATGCTCAGCGCCACCGTATGATCTGCCCGTTTCCTGAAACTAAATAATTTGACCCCAGGGCTGTTTTATTTAATTACATTTTTTTGTAAGCGTTGTTGAAGAGGGTGGATGGATATTGAATAGCTGCATATTCAGCAACTCTTTGAGACATCCAGGTGTGTCGCACAGCAGAGTTAAGGTGAAGGGTTTCCTCGGGGGTTGCCCTGGGAGCCGAGCTGTCATAAATCATAGTGGTGAGGTCAAGCTCTGTGGGCTGACAGCAGAGAGCACTGCAGGGTCGAACACTGACACCTCTGAGCGGTGAACAAGTAGAGCAGGGCTGCTCCTCCCCTTCCCCTTTTCGCTCTCATCACTGCATTTTTTTACACACCAGATTCACGTCCTAGTTTTTAACTTTTTTTTATTGTGTCACCTCAAAGTTTTCCAAATCCTTTGCCCAGAGGGGTGGAGTGGCCTTGTTTTTACACTGTCCTAAAAGTTATCCGCATCATGCAGATTTTCGCTCTGTGTAGCCTACTTTGTGTCCTAGCTGCCCCATAGACTGCAGTGCCATAGATACAGTTTCTCACAAAAGTGAGTACACCCCTCACATTTCTTCAAATATTTCATTATATCTTTCCATGGGACAACACTGAATAGATGACACTTTGATACAATGTTAAGTAGTCAGTGTACAGCTTGTATAGCAGTGTAAATTTACTGTCCCCTTAAAATAAATCGACACACAGCCATTAAAGATCTCCTATTATACAACTTTTCTGGTCTTAATTTCTTGTTAAAAACTGCTATAGAGCAACCTGACACGAATCACATCACACAAAACCATGTAGATTTTCGGGAAACTCTTCCTCTCATCTGAGCGAGCATAGCAGTCTCTCTCTACACTCGGCTATGTGTTATTTATTTATTTATTTATTTATTTATTTATTTATTTATTTATTTATTTATTATATTTTACCTTTATTTAACCAGGCAGGGCTTTAAGAGAACATTAAGCATAAGTAAGCAGTATGTCTTCCTTTTCCTTATCCTTTCTCATCCCTATTTTATTTTAGGATTCTTATGTCCCATGTGTGATGACATCCTTATGAACAACATATGTAAATGCAATTGAGAGAAGTTGGATAAAAAACAACAAAAACATAATACAAAATGTTCACAATATAGAGCGTATTCCTTTGAGTTTACAACAATTTCCCACATAGCCTATCAGAAGTAAAAGCCATTGTCAGAATGAACTGTAAAGATGTTTTTAAAAAAAAACTCTTAATCTTGATGTTCTTACAGGAATTATTGTATGTGTTTGTGTTGCTATTAATTACACGCAACAATATTTGAAAAAAAAAACAATTATTGTTTATCGCTTGTTTTTGGATGAAAATGTCAACGTAGACTACATTTCCCACAATGCTACTGTTGTCTCTCTCCTTGGTCAGTAGTAGTTGATGACGTCTATCGTGCGCGCGTAACCTTGCTCTGCAGGAGTGTTATCGAATCTGTTGTAAAAACAGGATTAAAACTGATACATTGTTTTTAATGATACATTTTGTCACCAGCATTGTTCGGGAGTCATGAGCAAATATATTTTACCAGTGTCTGTGTTTGGAACAGTGTTTGGGTCCGCTGTTTTACTCAAGTGAGTAGCCTACCTCCACAGTATCATGATGTAGCCAGTATGTGTCACATTTGCTAAGGAATATGGCATAAGGTTCGGAGTTAAAGACGTAACCTACAGCGTTACATTGTCATGTAGCAAAATGATGTGATCAAAAAATAGGATTCGTCCTCCCATAGTGAGTGGACCTACTAGGCTACTTCATAGCCCAGTCTAAGGCAACATAAAACACAACACAAAGGCAGCAGGGTGATTACATTGGGTTGAATAGACTGTTACATTCTGTTCACCCATGCACAGTTTATAAAGCCACTGCCAGTGCAAACCTTAGGGGAAATATTTGTTTTTCCATGTGTTATCTCACTCAGTGAGATGGAACAGTGCAAGTATGGATGACCCTTCACTGTGATTGATATCACAGCTGACTTGACAGGGCCAGGAGTTAATGCACTTTAGTAAAAATCAGATCCCTATGTTTAAAAAAAACTAGAGCAAAAACAAAGACATCTCTAATTTGTGTCCGTCACAAAACCCTAACTCCATGCCCAAGAGGGTTAAGCCAGTGCTGGAAAATAATGGTGGCCACAAAAAATATTGACACTTTGGGCCCAATTTGGACATTTTCACTTAGGGGTGTACTCACTTTTGTTGCCAGCACTTTAGACATTAATGGCTGTGTGTTGAGTTATTTTGAGGGGACAGTAAATTGACACTGTTATATAAGCTGTACACTGACTACTTTACATTGTATCAAAGTGTCATTTCTTCAGTGTTGTCCCATGAAAAGATATAATGAAATATTTGAAGAAATGTGAGGGGTGTACTCACTTTTGTGAGATACTGTATATATATATATATACCTGTATATCCTTGAATTGAACCTTGCTATTCTTTTTTCTCTCATAGGAACTATGTAACTGGAGGCCGGTGTCAGAGTAAGGCGACCATTAAAGGCAAGACAGTGGTTATAACAGGAGCCAACACAGGCATCGGGAAAGAGACGGCCCGGGAGCTGGCCCAGAGAGGTGTGTGTAGGGAAAAAAATACTATCTCACTCTGATTTGGTACACACTATGTAAAATTGTCAGCAGTTAACTTTTGCTTGTCCCGATCCCACATCATCAGGGGGGCGTATCATTATGGGATGTCGGGACATGGAGAAGTGCGAGGCAGCCGCCAAGGAGATCCGAGGAAAGACCCTGAATCCTCATGTGTACGCGCGTTGCCTAGACCTGGCCTCCATGAAGTCCATCCGGGAGTTTTCTGAGAGAATCAAACAAGGCAAGGAAACAAATTGTTAAAGCACGCAGTGTTTGATTATAGAATTATAAAGCCCACCTGGCAACAATTTCATGATCTTTATTATTTTGCAGAGGAGAAGCGCGTGGATGTACTAATAAACAACGCAGGGGTCATGAGGTGTCCGGCATCGAAGACGGAGGATGGCTTCGAAATGCAGTTTGGAGTTAACCACTTAGGTACAGCCTTCTGACTGAAAACATTTAATAAAATTAGAAAAACAGGCACAGTAAGACGGACTGTTTTTCTAAGTTCCCTGTTGGGAAATCTGTCTAGATTGTCTTTGCATTCCCTTACGCCATCATTACCTGACTCCACTAGTCTCTGTCTTTCTCCAGGCCACTTTCTGTTGACAAACCTCCTACTGGATAAGTTGAAAGAGTCCGCCCCCAGCAGAGTGATCAACCTGGCCTCCCTCGCCCACATCATTGGGAAGATGGACTTTGAAGACTTGAACTGGGAGAAGAAGAAGTTTGACACTAAACAGGCGTACTGTCAGAGCAAGCTTGCCAATGTTCTGTTCACTAGAGAGCTCGCCAAGCGATTACAAGGCAAGTCTACTGGCCGCTGTATATGTGGGCATGTGTGGGAGGGAGAACGGAGAATGGCCTGTGTTCTCTATTGTTATTGGCAGTTAGAAATATATTGTTATACAATGCTCTGTGTGTGTGTGTGCGTGTCTGTGTGTGTGCTTTCCGTATGATTGGATGATTACATTTTATTGTG
Organism: Ammodytes marinus; assembly: GCF_949987685.1. Classification (NCBI taxonomy): domain Eukaryota; kingdom Metazoa; phylum Chordata; class Actinopteri; order Uranoscopiformes; family Ammodytidae; genus Ammodytes; species Ammodytes marinus. The sequence continues at coordinate 13,245,481 of NC_137224.1, read as the reverse complement.
TGTGTGTGAAATACATATTAGCTCAACCATTAGACCTATATTTAATGAAAATAGTTAATAAAGCTGCGGTACGATTGTGTAATAAATGTTAACATTTATGCTCTTCAACAGGCACAGGAGTCACAGTGAATGCTGTGCACCCGGGCGTTGTTGCCACGGATCTCGGGAGGCATACGGGTCTGCACCAATCACAGTTCTCTAGCTCAGTGCTCGGTGAGTATCCTGCTTCCTTATTGGATTCTGAGGTTAAACAAAATCAATACATGTTTACGTAATGCTGGCTTGGCTGTCTACGCTCAGACATTGGCCTCCTTTGTAAACTTCTTATTCTTATCTTGTTCTGTATAAAAAAGCACATACTGCAAATTAATGCATTTCTTTTATGAAAAGTTCCAATCCACAAAAGTTAAACTTTCTAACACAACTGAAAAAACAGCTTTCAGACTCTCTTTTGGGCAGAGGTTTAGGAAGTTGTCTGCTCCGTTTTCAGCAATGTGTCTAATTTTTATTCGGCATTGCGCATTTTTTTTTATTACATTTATGGGAATTGAATAATAAAAGGCCTCCACTGTGGGGAGAACTGTTTGTTATTGAAATACTCCACAGTCAATGAAGATGATAATAAAAATCTGCAACACGTGCCAGATTTGGATATGAACAAATGTAATTGAAGCACATTCATGTAGGTGATGTATTTCCTCAGACAACAGCGTGAGTCCAGTTCGGGGCTTGGATTGATACTGGACATTGGCCAAGTGATTTAGTAAAATACTTGTATCCTGATAGGCTCTAAATGAGATAAAACGCTTAGTAAACCCGGCTGAGCTTAAACCTGCCATCCTGTGGTCTCCCCCCTACAGGTCCCTTTTTCTCCCTGCTGGTGAAGAGCCCAGCGCTGGGGGCCCAGCCAAGCCTGTACCTGGCCGTGTCCGAGGAAGTGGAGGGGGTGACTGGACGGTACTATGATGTCATGACAGAGAAGGAACCAGCACCCCAGGCCCTGGATGAGGAGGCGGCATGCAGGCTGTGGGAGGTCAGCATCATACTGGTGGGTCTGGAGGAGGGACAGCCCGCCAAGTCAAACCCACCAGCAGCAGAAGTCCTGAGCAAAACTGCACTCACAGACCCAGAGCAGACGCATGGACAGAACCCAGGACCAGCTGTCACCAGTACTGTGGGGCTGTAGGTTCCCTGCTCTGGCTCCTTCGGACAGCAGACTGTAACTGACCATTATAGCTTGAGCTATGCCAGGCTCATTGGAACAATTCTCTGTCAAAAGCTGAGTCTTTTATACTGTACATGCCTTTATGTTCCTGCATCAGGATATTTTCTTTGAAACATGTACAACATGCACAACTCTAGACAGTGACATGTAGGTTATTATAATTATTTTTTTTTAAAGGCAAGGCTTTGTAACTTCTGTAAAATAAAAAGTCAGTGCCTTTCCCTTACAATTTCAGAGTTGAATACATTGACAAACAACTGTACTCTTACTTACTTCAATACACTCAGGGTTTTCCACTAATATATCTATTCTTGGTCTGATATGACCAGTAGCTTATGGTAGCTAATGTCAGCTAACGTATTGCTGTTTTACTGACATTGGTGAGTCGGTCAGTCGGTTTTGGTGACTTCATAACTCTTCTGTACTTGTGCTACTGCTAAAGACAATGGTTTAGCATTTACCACTAAACATGTTATTTAGTCTCACTTTAAGCTATTTGGATTAATGCAAACACATTGAAAAAAAAGTATATCAACTGCAAAAGAACAGTCATCTCATCTCATCTAAAACAGAACAAAATCTTCAAAACAAAAATAAAATCTCAGCGACATTTGGCTACATTTCATCTTTTTGTTTTCAGCCTGCTACAACATTTCACCCCTAAAATCAATGTAAGTGCTTAGATGCTGTATCGCTATTACAGATGGAGGTATTATATGGCGCTTTACGTAGTTTCACATTATAGAAGTGCAAATGATTTCACAGTGTGGGCATCAAGCAGGAAAGGTGGCCAGAGAGTGCCCTCTGTCTGCCAGCTAGAATCAAAATGCAGATATTAAACAAAGAATGTTTAAGTTTTTACCCTTTTTTTCCATACAAATTGTGCATACATTACTGCTGACCATTTCTATCTAGGAATGCAGTTGTGTTTAAAATAAGTTTATATAGATTAATTATATAGATTTTTTTTAGTTTGTTCCCTTATGGTTGAATGCACTTATTGGAAGTCGCTTTGGATAAATGCGTCAGCTAAATGTAGTGTAATGTACTTTTGGACTAGCATCTGCCCCCTACATTACAATGATATTGTAATGATAAGGGTACAGTAGAACAGGTTCAAAATGAGCTGGGATGATATTGCTTATTATATTCTACCAAAACAATTGAATGAAAACTTAGAGTGAGAAATCATAAAAAATACATTTTAAACATGAAACAGTAAAGTGTTAAACAATGCATACATTCCTGAAGGTCATTTGAAGTACACACCCGCAGTAAAACCACCTTAACGTATAAATAGCAAAAGCTTTCTTTCAATATCATTTGTCTTGAGTTTGGGCACTTGCTTGTGTTTACTCATACCTCTTTAAAAAAAAATCACGTTACAAAAGCACTCATCTTACATTACATTACAGTGCAGAGACGAAAAAACATCCCAGAAGTATTTGAGGGGGATCTATTGCACATGGGGCTTCTTTTTCCAACAGTAAACCCCAAAGTACGGATCAATAAGAGCCACTCTGCACTAATGCACACTGATAAGCATTGGCCCTGACACTGTACACCGTGGATCGACTATTTCAGTGTTGGATTACCAGTGGAGGCCCCTCTTTTGGTACCATCCTACAAGATGATGGGTATTGTAGCTGAGTAACAAAATCACTGCATGGGTTTCCCCTTGCTCTCAAGACATTACAGTCCCTAGAGACACTATGATGCTGTCTTTCTGCCATGAATCAAATCAATCCGACCATCCAAGTCCAGATCCGCCACCTGTGATAAAAGCAACTTGATCTCTGAAAAATAAAAAAGGTCACTTCATTTAGTTAAAGTGACGGGCACTGCAACAACATTTGCAGCAAAACAATAAGATCCCACCAAGCAAATGGTGATACATTTATATGCACAGGTTTTCATGGCTTACTTTAATAAATCTGGACTGTAGATGTGTGTGTATGAGGTCAGGCAGTCGTCTGTACCAACGTCTTCAGCCAGCAGCTCTTCTTTTCTCTGTGGCTCTGCTATGCTGATAAATATAGGTATATAATGTAAAATACATGCAAATGACACATGCATTAATATAATCACAGTGCAATGAATGATTAGTCTGCACAAAATCACAGAAACACCTCACAATACAATGGCCCTCCCCTCAAATCAATCCGAATCGAGTGATCACTACCTTACTTCTTTTTTTTTTTTTTTACCTCACTTTATTGTCAATTAACATATTACATATTCTGTGTTAAACAGACCAGAATACGTTTGCGCTCTTGAACACACCCCATGATGGACTTCATTGCCCATAATGCACTACTAAAGGCGAAAAAGTGAGCGTCCAAGGTACAAATAGCTCCTGCAGACAGAAAGAAACACCTAAAGGAATAAAGGTAAAGTCACCTCGTGAGACTGGGAGACGTTCTCTGCGTACAGCTCGTGGTTCATCTCCTATCGCTACAGAAAAAAACAACTTGTGTTTTTTCCAGCAGGTAACACGACAGCAGCAGCAGCTAGCTACAGAACGACAACTTTTCACTGCTTGGTCCTGACAGCAAAAGGCTCTCAACTAACTTAAACTATTTTCACAGGGATAGACAAAATAACGGAAACAGTTTGCAGTAGCTCTGACAGTAGGCTCTGGTAGATTTATGTGCTGCGTTGAGGGCCCGTTTACGCAATAGTATCACTTTCTAAAAGTTTGGTGATGCAGTGTCGCGAAGCAAATAAGTGATTTAGTAATAAGTTGGGCTGGAGAAGAACTATTCATGCTTCAAAGAAAAAAAAAGTCAAATAGGAAACAAGTTGTAGGCTATTACGAACAATAATCAAAAGACAATAGAAATAACCTTAAATCATTATAGTCTAAATATCTGGAAAACCCTAAACGTTACCAAGCTGTTGCAGAGGGGAGGGCCATTGTATTGTGAGGTGTTTCTGTGATTTTGTGCAGACTAATCATTCTTTGCACTGTGATTATAATAATGCACGTGTCATTTGCATGTATTTTACATTATATACCTATATTTATCAGCATGGCAGAGCCACAGAGAAAAGAAGAGCTGCTGGCTGAAGACGTTGGTACAGACGACTGCCTGACCTCATACACACACATCTACAGTCCAGATTTACTAAAGTAAGCCATGAAAACCTGTGCATATATATGTATCACCATTTGCTTGGTGGGATCTTATTGTTTTGCTGCAAATGTCGTTGACGTGCTCGTCACTTTAACTAAATATAAGTGACCTTTTTTATTTTTCAGAGATCAAGTTGCTTTTATCACAGGTGGCGGATCTGGAATTGGACTCAGGATAGCTGAAATCTTCATGAGGTGATTGTGGATTACCTGCTTGTTTATCCATAACATGCCACAATCTTGCAGAAGTAAAATTCCACTCTTCATAGTTGCAGAAATTATCAGTGTAAATGTAGTATAAGAATACATCAGTTATAATAAAGAATCAATGACATTGGCATTACTCTAAAACATGCACGTATAGGTGCACTTTAAACCTCTTGGTTGTGTTATCTGACAGTCAGACTGTCATATTGTTTTGCTTTATGTGTCAGAGTTGAAATAGTTCAATAATTTACTCATGTGGCAGATATAGTTGATCTTTTATCAAAATAACTTTGTCCTGTCCCTCACCCTCTTTCCCACCCAATTTATCACTGTTTAATACTTCTATCTCCCTATCACTCTCTTTTATGCAACCATTTTATAAATGTAATGAGATCCATGTGGTGTATAAAGAAATACACCACATGCTCTTAAGTGTTGTCTCGTTTTCTATACATTGTTAGTATTATTTTCTTCTTTCAGGCACGGCTGCGACACAGTGATTGCAAGCAGGAACTTGGACAAGCTCAAAGAGGTTTTCCAACCTGCAACATTTACACAATCCTTAGTGGTACATCTTTACTCCATAATTAAGTGCTGAAGTGTTGGACCTCATGTAATATATTTTTGTGTCTTCCTAGGCAGCGAAAAAGCTGTCTGCTGCGTCAGGACGCCGCTGTCTCCCCTTGTGCATAGACGTTCGGCGGCCTGAGAGCATCACAGCTGCAGTGGATGAGACACTGAAAGAGCTTGGCCGCATCGACATCCCTCATTAACAGTACGGTACCTCTTAGAAACAAATCTAAAGATGTGCTTTTGTGCTAAGGATTACACAGTCTATCGCCCCCTCACAGTCCTTGTCTTTACACAATGCATCCTGCCAACATAGCTGAAAACACATGAGAGAGAGAGAGAGAGAGAGAGAGAGAGAGAGAGAGAGAGAGAGAGAGAGAGAGAGAGAGAGAGAGAGAGAGAGAGAGAGAGAGAGAGAGAGAGAGAGAGAGAGAGAGAGAGAGAGAGAGGAGAGAGAGAGAGAGGAGAGAGAGAGAGAAGAGAGAGAGAGAGAGAGAGAGAGAATGAGGAGAGAGAGAGAGGAGAGAGAGAGAGAGAGGAGAGAGAGAGAGAGAGAGATGAGGAGAGAGAGAGAGGAGAGAGAGAGAGAGAGAGAGAGAGAGAGAGAGAGAGAGAGAGAGAGAGAGAGAGAGAGAGAGAGACCAGGGTCAAGTGTGAAAGGTTTCGGTTTAATCATCAACTTTTCTGATGCTGCATCTATCTTTATCTTCTCTCTTTGCCCACTAGTCTCCCATTGGTTATGTCACAACAAGATTATAGCTGTAGTTAACAAATTACATAATAAATCTCTTATTGCCATGCATTTATAGCTTTATTGAAGCATTTATAAGACCTTTTTTAGAATAATTTTGGACTCCTCTGTCTTGCACAGGATTTCTGTTCAGCAATGTGTCATAATTTTGGCTCTGGTTATAGTTACACTGCTGTGTTTTTTTTTTATTTTTAAAGATGCTGCTGGAAACTTCCTCTGCCCGGCTGTTTCGCTCTCCTTCAATGCTTTCAAGACGGTAATGGAAATAGACACTATGGGCACGTTCAACACCAGCAAGGTGGTCTATGAGAAGTGGTTCCAGGTACAGTTCATTTTCTGTGTGTGTCACAAAATATAGTTTCCAAGTCCCAAGTAGAGTAGCAGATAAATTATGATAATACTGTATGTGATTTTGTTATTAATCATACAATTTCAATAAGACTGGGTCTATGCAGTTCACTCTGGTCACCAACAGAGGGCAGTAGAGATCAGATTACTGTCTGCCTTGTTATCTCTAAAAGTGATTTGAATTCGTTTGAATGATTTACTCATTGAGACTCCCATCATTTGTGTTGTGCAGAATCATGGTGGCAACATAGTCAACATCTCTGCGACGCTCGGGTACAAGGGACAGGGCCTCCAGGTGCATGCTGGCTCTGCTAAGGCTGCAAACGGTAAGAAGGTTTTTTATTTTCATTACTGCTGCTATGTAATGGAAAAAGAATGAGAATCTAATGACTGAATGTTGCATCTCCCCCCTGTCCACAGATGCCATGACCAAGCACCTGGCTGTGGAGTGGGGGCCCAGTGGGGTGAGAGTCAATAGTGTGGCTCCAGGTCCTATCTCTGGCACAGAGGGCTTCCGTAGACTAGGTAACAATGTGTCACAATATATGAAAAACTGGGTTGTTTGTGGCTTTTTAAAATTAACAAGTTGTTCATGCATCTTGTAAAGTTATAGCCTACTTCTACTCACAAATAAGGAAATACTTTGGCTATTATTTTCTAATCAGCAGCACCAAGTTATCATACATTCCTGTTGACTGTGTGTGGCACAGCCCTGAGACAAAACAGTGGGTGACAAGGAAGCTGCCATTAGACTGCTTTCGCCATTGTTTTGTAGGTTACAGGTAACATGTTTTCCTGATGTTTTTTTGGTAAGACTTTATAATAACTACACACTATTTAGCTCTAGTTAAGGATTAGTAAATGCTTGATTCATCAATTATAAAGCATTATTCCTACTTAAAAAATTATGGATTCACCATTTCTCAATCAAGTATATAGGGGAGAACGGGGTAAAATGTCACACGGGTTGGTTGTCACAATCGTTATATCTCGGAACCAGAAGGCGCTGTCAGTGAAATTTTGGTATGTAAATATCCAGAATTGGGATCAGAGGTCACATACATAGTCTTCCTTGGAGTTAGACTGCTGAATTTGAGGTGAGAGGACTGTTTGTGTTTTTCATGTCAAATTGAAAATATTTAACTCCTCAGTTTTTTTCTTCTAGGCTTTTACACAATGGTTTTATAACAAAACACTTGTTACCCATAAAAAGTGTGAAGGATAAACTATAGTTTAGATTGTGGTTAGCAAGCTAATTAGTTGTCAGATGGTTTTTGGCCTTGATGCTAGCAAGAAAAAAACTTTGGGGTTGGTCGTCACATTTTTTGGGGGGTTGGTTGTCGCATATTATCCAAAGGCTGCAGCCAGAAAAGGAACCCAATAACGAAAGAAATTGTCAAGCTGTATCCTCACTGACACCCCAGAGAAGGAGAGAATAGAGCAGGAAAAGGCAGCTAGCATGCAAAAGAAAAAAGGGCAACAAAATCAAAACAACCCAGTGCATCCCAAACTAGACCAGCTGCTAAGGCTACAGTAAGTTATTTGTCAACTTGACAATGCAGTTAAACTTTCAAATTTAGTTCTGCTTTCTTGCCTTCTTTTTAAGATTATTCCCATTAAGATAACATTGTGACAAACAACCCCATAGTGTGTGACAACCGACCCCTTGATGGGGTTGGTTGTCACAATGGCCCTCATTTATCAAACTTGCGTGGAAACTGGTGCAGATTCTGGCGCAAATACCTCCCTACGCCAGGTATCGCGTGGGATTTATCAAACAGTCGTATCTCGCCAATCTCGGCGTACGCCACGCAATTATTGATAAATGCAGCGGCTGAAAACAATCGTACCACGCCCCTATATTTTCTCAGTTTAGAGGCCTCGCCCAAAGGTTTTGCGACATGGATATGCGCAATACGGCACTTCCCTGAAGTAGAAATTGACAGAATAACAGCGAAAGTAGAAAAAAAAGAGTTTCATTTCGGAGCATTAGCCTACAAGCAGCATCAAATAACGACAGAAGGCAGCAGTTAGGAAGGAAATAACTGCTGCGGTCAACAGCGTTGGTGTTGACTCAAAATCGCCACTAAAAAAAGCGTGTTGCTGTTCTGAAATGCAACCAACTGGGGGTGCGGGGCTGCGGGCATAATATAAGTGGTGGAGGAGAAAAAGACGCACCAACTGTCCGATAATGGTCCCCATAAAATAAATACAGGTCTGCAGAGATTTGAATGATTAGAATGTATTGGCCCTTTTAGATAGCACTACTCAAAAGGGTTTTAAAAACTAAAAATAACACATTTAGCGTTTTACTGTATGACAGCATGCGCTTGGCACGAGTGGTCAGCCCGGCCGTCAGCTGCACAAGCCGACATGGCAACGATCAGCTGTGAGAGCGCCCACTGTCCTGCTGAGCTGCTCCACCAGCAGATCGGAAAAACGTGCCGGTTAAGGTGGAAATAAATCGCTCGCTTTAGCATCAATGACACATTAAAAGAGGAACTAACATCTACAAAGTGCGTCAAATAAATAAAATGTTAAGCTGATTGTTGTGCCGTGTATTTTTTTGTATCATAAAGAGCAGTGTAGGCCTACTACATATTTAATACTTAGGCTAACATTTTGAATGAATGCAGCCCCCGTGCCTCAGTGTCCCCCCAGCTGCTCCAAAACGGAGACAACTGCCCTTACGTGTGCGCACTATTGAATCAGCTCTCCTACTCAGTTGCACACCATAAGCTGCTCATTTTTAAGTGATTAATATCTTTATTTCGGTCTTATTTGCACTGCATTTGTATTATCTTCTAATAATTGTCCAACAAAGTCATCGGCTACCCGGCACAGCCTGCACTGCGAGTCTAAGCTGTTTTCAAATTTGCGTACACGAGCTGAGAGCTGGCGTGGGATTTGAGCGTATCCTACGCTCACGTCCATATTGATAAATGCCGAGATTTGCGTGGAGATGTACGTACACCCATTTTTCTGGTCTACGCAAGATTGATAAATGAGGGCCAATGTGTAAGGGTGTCTTTGATGATTAATTTCTTCCTTATTACAATAATATAGAAAAAGTTAGGGGTACACATTTCAAGCCAACACCTTAAGCTTCAATTTAATGTAGGAATGACTATTGAAAGATGTTTAGGTGATGAGCAATTCTCACTAGAGTAAAAAGTGCCTACTTACCCCGTTCTCCCCTATTATTTAAAAGCCAGTTATATATGATTTTTAAAGGTTCATAAGATCATACAGAAAGTGTCAGTAAATGATTTATAAACTATTTATATGCACATTTATGCATGCATTTATACATATACTGATTTAGACATGTGCCAATGGTTAGTGAGTGTGTTAATATATGTTTTATAAACACTTATTAATACTTAAATTCATGATTAACTCCGGTAGTTACGAATTGTTAGTAAAGTAAATGTGTGACCCCATCTAAAGTGAGGACTATCTATGCTTCATAAAACATTTACAAATAAGATTTAAAGGCTGGCAAAAGGCTACCTGAAGTCTCGCAATGATTGTTTTCTTTTCATCACTCAGGCGGTCCCAGAGGGGAGGCTGCCGGTGCGTTCCAATCCATTCCTTTGCAGCGAGCGGGCAACAAGACAGAGATGGCCCACTGTACTCTGTTCTTAGCCAGCCGGGCCTCCTCCTATGTGACTGGAGCCATACTGGTGGCTGACGGAGGGGCATGGCTGACCTCTGCTAACGACGTCTCCATGCTGCTGGGTATAGCCTCCTCTCAATCTGCTAAACTCTGAACAGGGGCCCTCCTGTCCTCCTCCTAAACCCAGGTGTGTTGGAGGAGGTGCAGTTTGGGGTATGTAGTGTAGTAGTATATGCATGAGAAAGTGTGCAGTGTGTTGTGTCACCTCGGTTTTTAGATTATATTTTTTGACTGACAGGAAATGCAGTTTAAGCCATATTAATTTGCGTGTTTCTCTTATTGTCTTTCAGGTATGTGGTCAGCTGAAAAGGAAAGAGACAAGTAAATGCTGAAAAACAAAAATGGTGATTTAGCGACCATATGTAGTATTGATATACTACATCTCCCCCATTGTTTCCTTTTTATGAGTGATTGTTAGGTGGCTGGAGAATTTGAACACTAACATGCCATACTAATTAGTAACTATACTTAGGCCTACTGTATTGTATGTGCTTACAATCTTAGTAACAGACAAGGTTATTTAACAATTCAGGGATTTTGAAACCATTGCTGTGCTGAACATTTTCATCATGCATTTCAGGTCTAGTCTCATGCCAATAAATGCCATTTTATTGATAAAACTTGCAAATACCAGTGAAAACTGTTTGTATTTTCTATTGTAAGTCATTTATTGTTTTGTTAATGTACAAAAGACCGTCTGCTTCTTGCCCTCTGCTGCTTGCTGCTTGCTGTTTAACCTATGTGTTTAACCTAACTGGTTACTTATTTTCCTTGACCGTGCAGCTTGGATTTTAGCCCACCTACCTGTATAAAACGGCAATTGTTTTTAGTGCAAAATCAGATTTAATTGTCCTTAGTTGAATAAAAAAAAATACACAAGTGTTACACAAAAGTTTGACATTTCTCCTTTTTTTTTCTTGTGCAAAATGTATAACCTCCTTTTGAATCTTAAGTATCCTTAAAATGTTATGAATACGCTCTTTTAAGAGAAAAATAAAAATAAAATCTGGTTTCACTGATGCATCTCGTCTTCGCCAAGGTCAAGGGGTTGGTTGAAGGTTGATGAGGCCTATAATTTGCTCTGAATGATACATGGAAATTGCAAACCTGTATTAATTAATACCACTTTTGGTCAAATGGTGGCGCCAAAACATTACAAATTCAACCATTCAATCGATTGGTATGTTCTCAAATTTTTTTTTAAAATGTCCACTTCACAAATCCAACTAAGTCATATGTATTTACATGTAATTTAATAGCCCATCAACTGGTTAATGCTTACTGAAAGTCCTAGTACTGGTGGTTTCAGATATAAACACGTATTCTGCTGAAGTGTCACTGAGAAAGACACCTGCCGGTTTAAAGCTCATCCTGAACTTTGTCTTCAGGTGCTCACTTAAAATAGGAGTAGGCCTACTGTCATGTTTTGAGTATGAGCTATGTTCTCTTTTTTGTTATTGCAATAACACACATCTTCCATGTGATAGCTGTTGTGTCAATGATTGTGAAGCCCAATGATAGGCCTACTGCAGGGTGTCTTGTACGCTTGCGTGAAACGTCAGCGTGTATGCGGCTGGAGGAGGAGGAGGCAGAGGAGGATGGGACACTGCTGATGCTGATGCGAGAGCTTTCGGTGTATATGATCAACATCGGTGGACTGACTGGTCTAAAGATGGGTTTTTTTTCTGGCTATTCTATACTGTCTACTCATATTCGTTTCGATACGAGTTCCGGAGAAGGACGCTGCGACAGACGTGTTTTTTCTGAGACGAGACTCCTTTGAGGAGAAAGGGGGAACGGTTTGGTCTAGTCGCTCGTTTGGCCTGGCTTGTTATCTGACACAGGTGGATTTCCGCTGAGGGGAAAAAACGGCATCGAAATGAAGACATAATTTTGGACTATCACAAAGGCGACAATTGCCGTCGTTACCTCATAAAACCTCGGTCTACTGATGCTACCATTTGGTTTATTTTAAGCGAGAGTGGGTACAAGCTCGGCTGTTTTGGCGTTACAGCTAGCTAATGGGCTAATTTGACTAGCTAGGCAAGTTAGCAGCGCCCCTGGCCAGAGAAGTGGGATGCTCGAAGGGGAGAGTTAACGCTATTGGCTAGCTTAATTTCATTGGACGGTGTGACAGCCGGTGTTATATTTAGTTAACCGCCTTCCAATGAGAGGTTTGACAGTATAGCCTGAGTTGGTGTGCAGGTGTGTGAGCCCTCGCTGCCTTGTCAATTCCTCGGCAAATTAGCTTTGCGATGGGATAAGGTTAGATTATCGGCTAAGAAGGCTAATGTTGACAAACACTGGTCACTTATCGCGCTGATTTGTGTCGTTTCAAGCGGGGCTCACGAGCACAGAAGCCGTCGGTCGTTATTGTATTTTCACACCTTAGTATCGGTTAAGTGCCAGCTTTCAGGCCGAGGTGAAGCATGTTGTCTTCGGATGTGCTGAAGCCGAAACATTGGAGCGAACCTGCCATGGCAGAAATGGACGTAGTGAGTGGAAACACGTCTGCAACGCTACGCCATTCAGTAAGGCAAATATATTAATATAATTTTGAGTTGAGTTAACATTGGTGTCTAGATGTGGATAACAGCCACTGAAGTTACAATAGACAAATACGCTTTAAAAGGTTACCTGACTCACATTGGTTTTCAACCTAGGCCTACATACCTTCTTAATACTACTCTACTTTATGCTATTAGGCCTAATTATAAAACCTCAACACCTGCGAGCATTATTTAAACGTCAAACGCAAACGATGCTTAGTGCAGGTATTCCTCACGTTAATTCCTATTTCGAGATTTAACCGGAGATGTTGTAGGGACAAAAAAAACATGGCATTAAAACTGAAGAGCTGGATTTTGACGGAAGCTGTGAGATAATACGACACCAGCTTCTCTCAAAAGTTTGACCTGCCAGTAATAAATGGAGCCGACAGTTCTGTCTGGCCCTTTGGGGCACACGCAGTGGGAGTCAGAACAGCCATTTCCTCTTGGATTTCACACGCTGGATTCAGACAATGGAGGTGTGCTCTGTCCAAACAAGAGTGGCCAGACAGGTTTGGATTTCAGAAACGGTGACCGGGATCAAACCTCCCAACACAGTGAGGGGAAAAGTAGTTTCCAGGACAAGGCAGTAGAGTTGGATAACCTCCTAAATTTATCTGATTTTTCTATTGGAGATTTTCAGTTTGAGGGGGACCAGTCCACTTGTTTCCAAGCTTCTCTTCAAAGCACCCGCATTGAAGGATTGACCTTCAAAGAAATAGCTGAGGGGTCTGATGAAATTAGTGACACTTTGTCATGGCTGTTTTCTCCCAAGCTCACTGATGTGGTTGGGAAAAACTCTGCCTTCGAAGAACTGACAAAAGAGGCCCCCTTTGAGAGTCCAAAGGCCCTCAGTAGTCAGGCTGAGCTACTAAACCTCAGCAGTGTACCCGTCTCTCCTCCGAAGATTTCCAAAACCGACACGGGAGACCCTTCTTTGTTGGTAGATTTCCTCTCGAATGAACACACTAGTCTCCCCACAGTGTCCTTAGGTGAGTTGAACCCACTGGGTGTCAGTGAGGAGCTGCTGGCCCTGTCACAGGAGGAGGAGCAGGCAGGTCTCCCTCCCTCACAGAGCAGCGAGACTTTGTCACCTGAAACCCGAGACAAAGGTTTATTATTCCCTGATCAAGTGACTGATCTGCCTGTTACCTGTGGCGTGAGCCAGCAAGGTTTACCTGAGAACCACCTCCTGCACGACCACATCGGCGCGCCACCGGAGCGCTCTGAAGGATCTGTGCCTTTGTTGGATTTAGAGGTCCCAGATTGTGACACAAGTGTGAGCCTGTGCCCTGCCAGCCCTTGTGCAGAAGAGTCGGAGGTAGAACACACAGAAGCTGCTGAAATTAGAAATCTGACTTTGGAGCAACACGGGGAGAATGACTCATTGGCCTCGGGCTCGTCAGCAGCTGAGCCGTCATCGCTGACAGTGCCTCTGGCTGAAGATGCCTTCATCCAGGGTGACCTCACCAGTGACAGTTACTCGGTGGAAGATGTTTCTAAGGATTTGATGGAAGAGAAGATTTATTCTGAAGCCAAAACTCAGGGGAACGAGGCTATGGCATTGGATCTGGGCTTGATCGCAGACGAGGTCCCAGATGAGAAAACCTGGGACTTGAAACCACAGGAGGATGTACATGGTGGAAGACTTCCCGATCCAACAACAGAAGAGAGGGAAGAGGAGCAGTTGACGGACAGCTACCAGCTGGAAGTATCAGATTGCCAGGAAGTTGCTTCTTTTGATTTTTCCGTTGAGGATTTACACACTTCTTCTCCTGAGGCGGGATGGACTAGGGAACAAACTGTGGAGAAACTTTCCCTCTCCAAGATGGTGGTAGATGACTCACTGCCAATGGTCTCAGCTGTGAATACGAGGGAGGAAGATGTCTCGCCACTCAAAGCTGTGTTCGATGCTTTAGACCAAGATGGAGATGGCTTCGTTCGTATTGAGGAGTTTATGGAGTTTGCTGCTGCCTATGGGGCAGATCAGGTGAGGACCCTTATTTTTCTCCTGATTTGCTCACAGCTACTGCCTGGGTAAATGCATTCAAAGTGTAGTTCTGTGTAAACCCATATAAAGCTCCATTTACCTAAATGATTTATTATTGATTCTCTGCTGAATCTCAGAGTGCTTCCTGCAAAAAGCAGCTTAATCAAATCAGATGAAATCCATCTGGCTGATGGCCCTTTCCTATCGGTATTCTAAATTGTTTAGGTTCTAAAACTATTTGAGACTCACATTTGTAAATGTCAAAAAACATTGAGTAAATAAGCCGAATTTAACCATTTTGACTGATAAGTCACTGTGCGAATGTGTCCATTTCCATAAAGGTATTGCTATTGTCACCCTTCCTATAAATTGTTTTTAAAACTGGACCCTGGCTATTTTGTGTTGAAATGTTTGAAGTGTCTGCCTCGGGTGTACGTTGACCTTACACATATAATGAAGCAGAGGTAACCTGACCACCACTGTTTGGTTGCTGGTGTGTTTCCTCCATAGCAGCTCTCAACATTCAGTGTAGCTAAATACCACTGCATATTATTAAAGCCATGCCTGGATTAGTTTGTCGTCTCAATTTTGGCGAGTTTTCAAGAGCCAGGATTAGGGTTATCATCCAGATAAAATATGTCAAGCATATTGGCTGTAATGAATTCTGTGTCAGGCTCTCCTCCATATGTCAAATGACAAACGCACATTTTACCATTTGCATATCCTGCGGTGTGGGGATCATCTCCTGTGGCTGACGAGTCTCACTCCACACGTGACCCTCCACCCATGTGTTGCATATGGCCCTTTAAGCACCAGGTTTTTCTCATTTTGTGAATTGGTTTCACATTAACTTTACAAAAGTCAAGTGTTTAAGAGAAAAGGTGTCGTTTAATGACTTAAATTGATTACATTTAAATTAAAGAGAGCCTGTTTGCTTATCAGTCCATTACAATTTGTCATTGTTTTTTTCCGCATGTGAAATTATTGACTAAACAGTACTACAGTACAGCTTATGAGCATGGTAGCTTTAGGTGTGTTGGTTGTCGTCTTAAACCGAAAAATGAATGCAATTTGACACTGTCTACCACTCTCCAGATCAGAAATGACATCAGTTTCTTTTCCTGTCAGACTCTGCTTGTCTAAATGCTTGTCTCAGTATGCACATCATTCTGAGCTTCAGCAAGCGATCCCACCATTTGCAAATAACAAGTTAAGGGATGGATGCAAATGATGATGATGTAAACAAGTGGTAACAGAAATGAGCACCACTGGCAAGTGTGTGCGGATGAGCATGTGTTGCTTCTTATTTACTGCTCTTTTCATGAAGCAATAGGAATAATCTTGTCCCTTTTTATGGGGCTGATTTTAAGGCAACATAATTAATTCAGAATATATTAACCGTTCTAATTCAAACTCTTTACAATTAACTTTAAACGTGGCTTTTAGTTGAGGACAGGTACTTTGTTGTTAGTCCACTCACACAGAGTACGGTGCCAGCTCACTAATGCTTTTCTAATCCCTTCTCTCCCAGTTCAAAGCCGCGCCTCTATTGGCCCCGGTCTGCCCCTTGTCTAGCTGAAGGTATATGTGGCTCCTGAGGCAGGGCATTGGGAAGGATTAATTGTTAAAATGTATTTCCCTGAGTCAGAGGTACACCATGGTTTGGGGGCCTTCCACCAACTGCCTCTAACCTTGTTTTAAAGGCAAAGGGGAGTGGAGTTTTTGTTATTTTAATGTCAGTAATTTCGACCTGTAGTTTTGCTAGGCAGTGCTACAAGTGATACATTTACATGACACACCGCGTGATGATTTTATTTTAGGTGTGGTTTGCTTCATACTGTTTGGTTTCCTTTTGAAGTTTTAGATTCCAGCACTTTCCTTTCTCTTCTTGGTTTCTGAAAGGTTTTCCTTGGACTGCATAACAGATTGTGCAGATTTGATTACTTGTGCGTTTGTCCTTTTTGTTTAGCTAGCTAGTGGATATCTGGTTTCCTTCCATTTTGTGCCATTACGGGAAACTCCTCTCAGATTTCTGTCCTTTTCATAATCAGATAGAGAGTGAGATAGACAGCGGCTTTTTGCATGTTTGCCTTTCACATTTACAATAAGTAAAGCAGACAGAGTTATCTCCAGAAATGAGTGGAATGTTATATATAATGCATCAGCTGAACTCAAGGATCATTGGGGGAGCGTCAGGTCTAATAAGGCTTGCGTGCACAGCTTTCTGAAGTCAAAGTGCTATTTGTTTCTTTGCTGCCGTAGCAAATGGTTCACTCTTCTCATATCAGTCTAGAGTACATGTGTTCTTTTTATATTTGAATAAGCTTTGCCCTGATATGTCCTTGTAATTTTGGAGATAACAGTAGTTTGAATAACCTCAGTGCCTGAGCGGCTCTGAAATATTCCTCTTGACCATGGTGGTAAGTTAACTCAAGCACTTTAGCAGTGTGGTTGAGAACCACGGTGACGGGGTAATGAGTTTTATTCATTGATAAGGACCTCCAGAAACAACACTTTAAAACACATTTTAGTAGCCAAGGGGCAGTGGAGTTAAAGGGCTATGCTAAGATTTTACTCCGATTTTTTGGCAGTGATCAAACGTTGTTTGGTTTATTTTTTTAGTTTCATCGGCAAACTTCACAAATTATTCTCCTCTCCTTCTTTATTAACCAGGCTAAGTACAATAGCCATTCTTAAGTAAGATTTAGCATTTGTATTTTACATCGTCATAGTTTAAGTTGAGGTCAAGGAGCTGGCCTGGCACTTTTATGTTATCCCGTCAACCGAGAGGAGGAAAATATTCATGAGGTATTTGCATGTGTGCCTGTCTGGTACTTCTATGCTGAGCATGCAAATGTTTCCTTCCCAGTTATTCCAGGATATGGTTTGAATACAAGCATCATCATATCATAACGGGAGGTGATATGTTATGACACACTTACATTACATAATATCCAGTAGGATCGTAAAAGCAGAAGACACAATATACTGTCTATTCGTTTGTCGACTTCCAAAACCTATTTCAAAGCATACACATGCCTTCTCATTTGAACTTAAATCACTAATTAATAACCATCAAAAAGTGCTCTTTCATTATTTTCATTTACAAGCCTCTGAACGGACAGTGAGTTTCTATTAGATGGCTGCAACTTGCAATATTAAGGTATCAAGTGATTGTCATGAAACCAGCTGTTATACTATAATCTTGTGAACTTTCTCAATTCATGACCTTTTGATAAAATAAATGTCTTTTAAACATGAAATGTCCCCCAGGCCCAGGCATGTGCCAAATCTGGAAATTCAGTTCAAAAGGTCCCTCTAACCACCACTGGTTTCACTCACTGGTTATGACCCTGATTCTGCACAAAAGCCATATTGAACAGCATTGTGGTTTGTGTCTCTCTTGTCAGTCGACACTCCCAACCCTACTTTAGCCAGCAGCCTCCCTCCCCTCACCCGCTGCTTTTATGTATGTGCTGCCCCTCTAATCCACAATGGAATGTCCCATGCCCTGAAACATCCCCTCTCTTGGCTTCACTTTTGTGCATATGTGTGTCAATGTTTTATATCGTCCTTGTTTTCATTATCTTTTACCAAACCCCCCGAAGGCTTGTGATTATGGTTATCAAAGTTTTGTTTAAGAAATATTGTGAAATCCCCCCACGGAGAGACCCTCTCAACTAGAGGGTATTCTTCTCTCCGTGGGGTTATGCACAACAGCGGTCTGTGTGGAGGCGGTCAGGCGTGCCCCAACACTGATTAGACACAAATAGAGGAAACAGAAAAACCACAAAACCTTCACTGCTCCGCTAAGCAATGGAACTGACAAGAGTTACCTCGAAGTTTAGTTGTTAATATCTACCCCTAATCCCCTACCACTGTCTCTCAGGGCTGTTCATGTTAGGTGTACCAATACAAATTATTTGATAATAGAGTATAAATGATGATACTGGATTATATACATATATATTTTTTAAGCAAATGCTTACATTAGAGGTGGAGGAGTCATCAATTCAGGAGAATGCTTGTTGTCAAAATGACTTTGTCAAAATCAGTGAATATCACATCCTCATGATCTACTACCTGTACTGTGTGCGCACTGAGAAAAAATCCAGTGTTAATTAATACACAGCCTAGGCTCTGTAAACAAGAGGGAGGGAAACACTGGATTTTCTTTTTAGCTCACACACTGACTGTACAGACAAGTAGTGGATCGTGAGGAGATATTCACTGATTTTGACAACAATCGTTCTCCAGAATCGCTGACTCTTTAAATGGCAAGAGAAATAACAGAGGAAAAATTAGCAGTAAATAAATACTTATCCAGAAAGCATTATAAAATAGTTTCAAATGATGATTTTAAAGAGCTTTATAGTTGGCCTCAACTTCATGTACACGTTGTGATTGTATAGGATGACGTAAGACCCATGCAAGAAAACAGTAGAAGCAGTCAGCAGGTCATGAATAAAAGGAGGAGCACCTAAATTGATGATCTGTGACGAAACACAGTGCTTTCAACGCCATTAAATAAAGTGGATTAATCAAGTTAAAAACTGGGACGGTTTAACAGCTGTGGAGAGGCTTTTCCGCTGTTTTAGTTTTGTAGGTTAGACCTAGGAATAGCCAACAGACTCTGCTCACAAGACCTAAGAGGCCTGGCCCTGCTATACACAGCCTTAAAAAAACTCTGATGTAGGCCATCATAGATAGGGTCCACAGTGTAGTAGGTTTACAGTGGTCCATCCAGCCTGTTCACTGATATTATTGCCCCCCCACCCCCCAGTCTCTCACTGAAGACACAATAAGGCCCACTTATTCGCTGCTAATTATGACGGTTATGTACCTCGGTTTTTCACACCTCACCAAGCAAGCAGAGGTGTTTTATTGAATAGCTGCATGGAACACAATGACTTTCTGTCTAACCGTGATGCTCCATTGTGAAAAGGAAAACTAAAAGCTGCAGTCAAATGCCCGCCCGCCGACCCCAACCACAAGTTCCATTTCACAAGTTCAGCTCTGTAGGTCCTCCAACAGCCTTCTTTATGTGTCAAATCTACTCTATGGAAAGGTTTAGCGTAGCGGAGAGATGGCAGTTGGATGAGTCTCTGAGATTTCCACATACCAAAAAACATCGCAGTCAACCGCCATTCAGTGCAATTGGCCTCCCTCGCTAAGTACAGCTGGGTTTCATTCACCAAACCCAGATCATAAGCCACACAGGGTTTATTATAAGGACTTTTAGCCTTCTTAGCCCTCCAAAGTCAGAGCTCAGTGTTGATAAGCAGATCAACTTATGTGTGTAACCGATATAAAAAGTGTAGAAGAAGAGAACATAATGGAAGTCTCTTTTAAAATGACCATGTTCACATTGTGCTCATGCTTTTTTTTTCTCAAGGAAGAGGGCAGCTGAAACCACAGAAACCTCACCCTACATACTCTCAGGCTCCCTCCCAGCTAATTTTGTCAGTGATACACGCCTGAAATTATACTGTAATAATGGGTTAGCGCCATTTTACATTTTACATTGTATTATTTGTGTCAATAAAACTTGATTGCCCGGCGCCACCGATCCGCAGATTCAAGGCATCTAGTTCCCAGGCCAGATAACAATAGACCCTTAGCATTAACGTACAGTGGAGGAAATAAGTATTTGATCCCTCACCGATTTTGTAAGTTTGCCCACTTACAATGAAATGAGCGTTCTATAATTTTCATGCTAGCTTTATTTTAACAGTGATAGACAGAATATCAAAAAGAAATTTACATTAAAAAAAATATGGAAATTATTTTGCATTTCATTGAGTGAAATAAGTATTTGATCCCCTACCAACCATAAAGAATTCTGGCTCCCACAGATTAATCCTCGTGCTTTAAAAAAGCACAACTAATTTCCTGTATAAAACGCACCTGTCTCAACTTGTTACCTGTATAAAAGACACCTGTCCACAGAGTCAATAAATCAAACTCCAACATCTCCATCATGGGCAAGACCAAAGAGCTGTCTAAGGACATCAGGGACAAGATTGTAGACCTGCAAGGCCGGAATAGACTACAAGACCATTGGCGAGAAGCTGGGTGAGAAGGAGACAACTGTTGGTGCGATTATTCAAAAATTAAAGAAACACAAAATTACCATCAATCTCCCTTTGCCTGGGGCTCCATGCAAGATCTAACCTTGTGGCTTATCAATGATCATGAGAAAGGTAAGGGATCAGCCCAGTTCTACACGGGAGGAGCTTGTTTATGATCCCAAGGCAGCAGGGACCACAGTCACCAAGAAAACCATTGGTAACACACTATTCCGTAATGGATTGAAATCCTGTACTGCCCGTAAAGTCCCCCTGCTCAAGAAGGGACATGTACAGAACCGTCTGAAGTTTGCCAATGAACACCTGAACGACTGAAAGAATGCTTGGGGGAAGGTGATGTGGTCAAATCAAAAGTAAATCAAGTTCTTGAGTATCATAGTGACTCACCATGCTTGGAGGAAGAGGAATTCTGACTATGACCCAAAGAACATCATCCCCACAGTCAAGCAGGCAGGTTGAAGCATTACGTTTTGGGAGTGTTTCTCTTCTAAGGGGACAGGTGGACTTCACTGCATCGAGGGAACTATGGATGGGGCCATGTACCATGAAATACTGGGTGACACTTTCTCTCAGCCAGGTCCGTAAAAATGGGACATGGATGGGTCTTCCAGCACGTCAATGACCCTAAAAAATACAGCAAAGGCAACAAAGGAGTGGCTCAAGAAGAAGCACATTAAGGTCATGGAGTGGCCTAGCCAGTCTCCGGACCTTAATCCAATAGATCTGTGGAGGGAACTGAAGCTCAAGCGACAGCCTCGAAACCTTAAAGATTAGGAGAGGATCTGCAAAGAGGAGTGGTCCAAATATCCTCCTGAGATGTGTGCAAACCTGGTCATCAACTACAAGACACGTCTGACCTCTGTACTTGCCAACAAGGGTTTCTCCACCAAGTACTAAGCAATGTTTTGATAGGGGATCAAATACTTATTTCACTCAATGAAATGCAAAATAAAATATTTTTTTTATGTGATTTTCTGGATTTTCTTTTTGATATTCTGTCTATCACTGTTAAAATAAACCTAGCATTAAAATTATAACCCGCTCATTTCATTGTAAGTGGGCAAACTTACAAAATCAGTGAGGGATCAAATACTTATTTCCTCCACGTGGTCGAAGCAATTCGTACAGGTGACGGCTCTCTGAGTATATTAGATTTAATTTAATCTCACTCACACTACGAGTTCATTTTCAGTCTAAAGCAATGGTCAATCGAATGTTGTTGTTTTTTTAATCCTGAGTTCCTGTAGAAGCTCACATCCTCCTGTTGCCAGGTTACCGACTGTAGGATAGCACAGTATGCAGGTGCCCTTACGTAACCCATTTACCAGTTCTGTGCACAAAACAAGTACATGTAATTCTTGTTTTTATTGCCAGGCATATCTTCAGACTCTCTTTAATGTAAGATTAATGCAGGGGTTCAAAAACTTTTGATAGCTAAGGGCCAATTTAGGAACCCAATATTGGATTGAGGGCCGCCGAAGGAAAAAAACTGAAATCATTTCAATGGCCAGCGTCTTTGCGTCTTTACAGTTGGTCTGCATCCAATAATTTAATTAATAAATGAAGGGCTAGGTTTAATTTCAACATTGGGGGGACACATTTAAAGCGGGGGTCTGGGGGTTGTCCGACATAAAAATTGGAGGTTCGAACACTTAATTTTGTGCATTTTGGTTAATTTTTATGCAGTAATTTGTGTCTTCTGTATTTATTTATGGTGGACATGTTAAGGAAAAGACAACTAGCTCCCATTGACACACATCTAATGGAATATAAATCAATAAGGCACTGAGGCATTCTGTATTGCATTCAAATATTTATTCTACTTTATTGTTCAAAACTTTCTGCACATTGAAAACGTATCACCTTTTTGGAGTGTTTTTTTGTAGGACTCACTACTCATGATGCAGCAGCAGTGTTGACTATTATGACGCTATACATTGGAAATAAACAGGGTGGGCTATCAGCAGTCAACTAGGCAGATAGTTCCATGGCTATCAGCAGCTAGCTAACGTTAGCTTGTTAGCTAAACTTTAGGCAAAAGAGTTAGAAACCTGGGGCCGTATTCACAAAACATTTTATCTTAGCGCTAAGAGTACTCCTAAGGAGCACTAAAAGTTCTTAGTAAGGAGTAATTTCTTAAAACCTATTCACAAAGCTGATAAGACCAACTTTTACTAAGGAATTGGAGGGACTCCTAAGCTAAGTCTAGAGGGCGGTGTTGACCCTGTTGCTATGGATGATGTCATGTTCATACCTTCTATGCCCACAGTGATTGGCTGAGAGGGAATGAGAGCTAAGAGTGAGTTTATGATAGAAACACTGTGGGAGATATCCATATCGTGTCGCTGTATTAAAGTGAAGAGTTTTTATATACAATTAATGACAAGTGACACTGATTTAACACGAAACCAAGATACTGCAGGGTTTCCCACACATTCGTTCACAATTAACCTACAATAGCGCGACATAGGTCTATTAATTTAAAATGTTACAATGATTTGAATCGGAAAAAATATCCTCATTGAACAGCTGCACGCCATGCACTCACTGTATTTCCCTCAACGGCGGACTATGCCGCAATAGTCAGACAGCGACAAACCAGGAAATTCGCAATTTAGAAACAACAACTGGCAAAATCGTAAAGTGCATGCGGAAGGAAAAAGGCGAGACACGCAACTATACAGTAGCGGACCTGTGGAATGGAGGAGATGGAAGCGCCACATATGGGCCTACTCTAGTAACAAATTAAACCCAAACGTGACACCAACAGTAACTTTCAGTGCATCGTAAACCCAAAGCAACTGCAGGAAAAGGAACTTAATACATAATTTTTTATATAAATATAATAAATATAAATGTGTCTATACTTTCTAAACATAGCTTTACTAAGATCATTAAACCCTTACAGCTATTAAGGTACCTTTTGTAAAGCTCACTAGCATTAAATCTCTCCAAAACACCATCAAATGAGTGTCTGTGATTTACTCTTAGTGACTTAGGAGTCCTCTCGAGGACTCCTAGCTTTTCATAGATTTAGGAGCTAGTTTTAGCGCTAAAATGCTTTGTGAATTACACTTATCTTAAAAAGTTAGGAGTCCTAAAATTAGGAGTGAAACGCCCCTTATTTTTGAGAGTTACTCCTAAATCAGCACGTTAGGGCCTACTCTTAGCCTTAAAATGTTTTGTGAATACGGCCCCAGATAATGTTAGCATCCATCCTTAGACACTTGACCTAATCTAATTCACCTTGAAGGTGAGAGTGCATCATATTGGGCTTGACAAGCTCACTATCTATCTGCCTGCTGCACTGCGGGAGGCTGACCAGCCGTCTGCAACGAGAGGCAGAGGCCAGCCGAACTTTGCAAGTTTAAGATGGTACGGTCCACTGTAGGGGTGTTATTATTAATAATTGGGGAATGAATATAAACAATTAGGAGGGATATTTAAGTGTTTCGACCCCTGTACTGTTTTCCTTGTTACGGGGGACGCATCTCCTCCGTGCGTTTAAAATAAAATAAAATAAAATTATGATATATTTTTTTATTTTTTATAATTCATAATTCAATGCGGGCAGATATGTTGGCCCGCGGGCCGCACTTTGAGAACCACTGGATTAATGTAACCTGTTTAGGCAGGACTGGAGTCTACAAACCATATTTTATTTATCACTTTAAAAGTGTCTGTGTGGTGAAAACAGTTTGTCTGCAACTAAAGCTTTCAGTAACATTTTTCTTTTTTTTTCTCCCTTGTCATATCCACAGAGAATGACCATAAAGACTGTACCCTTTGCACACTTTAAAATCCTTGTAAACTCACTTTTGCCCTGTCTGCAAAAGCTGATTTTTATTCTGAAAGTCAGGAGTTTATTTTATTGGATGGCTTTTTTTTGCTCCTGTAATCAAAATATCTTTGGACCTTATGCAGTACTGTTGTAAAACTGTCATATAAGTGAAATGAACAGAACACATTCTCAGAAGTCTGTCTTCAGATCTAGTACTGGCTTGCTCTTATGTTTTTCCAATAAAGTCACTATGTGCACACAGTCAAGTAATATGCCCCCTTATGAGGTAACACTTTGTCTTGCTGCATTTATGACATTGTCTTGATTGAAGCAGAACAATTGAGAGGGTTATGGGAGAGGGGATTTTCTGCTGTTGCCATGACTGAATACATTTTGAATGTTGGGTTGCTTTTATCTTTCAGGTGAAGGACCTGACCAAGTTTCTGGATCCCAGCGGCCTGGGAGTGATCAGCTTTGAAGATTTTCACCGTGGAATTTCTGCTATTAGCAATGGAGGTGAGGCATCAGGTGCACTTTACAACATCTGTGTTTGTGTCCACACAGTGCTCTTTATTCTTATATTCAACACCTGCTAGGTCATGCATTAAGGAAACCTGTTTTTTTTTTAACTTTGTTTTAAATTCCAACCTCGTGTCCCCCTTTTTTGTGGACCCATTTAGACTGTTGACTAAAACTGTAGAGGAGTACTACATTTAATATTAGTAAAACCTACCTACTAAAAATATAATGCAGTGAGTTTCTATTGGACATATTCATATTTGAATATGTTATGTAATGTTTTATATACTGATATTATTGTATCTGCCTGCATACTCACTGACTGTATATAATATAGATAATAATCCATGTGTAAGAACGCAATTTATTTTCTATTAATTTCATCTTTATTTTGGCTGACCCGCTGTTAACCTAAATCTTCTGTCAAAGGGGAAACAAATAAAAAATATCCTCAGCAGCAAATTTCTGCACCTACATTTAGTCTCCAGCATCTGGCTCCAACTCCCTGAATTCCCCATGGTGCCGAATATTGTAGTCAACACAGTATGATCACATCCATCACTCAGCTGAAGTGAGGGGATTTTTGTAAGGAAAGGTAGAGGACTGACCCAATTTCTTTGTGACTGGATTTAGAATGCTGTTATCTATTCTTTAACCATTTTGCTGCCCTGCTGTTCCACTTTACACGCTTATCGAAAAAACCTTACTACTGTTCGTTGTTAAGACTCACATACTGTATTTCCCTTCTATAAGCCTGTCTTGACAGCTGTGTCACGGGGCTTCACATCAGCAGAAAATCAAACCTCATCTAAATCACGCATTTACTTGAAATTTGAGCTTTTTTCCATGATCGTTCCTTTTAGTGAAGTGTCCATGACGCTTTTTTAGACACCCCAAAGTGACGTCACGATATAGAGTTCTCAAGTCTCCATCAGCACGTGCTGGTGGTGTTGACATACCTTACAGGTCATTGTGCTCACGTCACCGCAATAGTGCTCTGTTTGCCTCAGTCCTCCCAGCCTAATGATTGGTAGTACTCTGTCCCAAGGCTTTCTGGTTTGCACAGCTCCTGTTACTCAGACCATTAATAAGTCATGCACTGGAGAGCATGAGATGCACACAGACACATGGGCTTTCACTGGCAAGATTTCAGAGGCAGAGTGGCAGAGAGATGGGGTTGTTTGAGTCCTATTCACCTAAATAATTTACTGTACCCTCTCTCTTAGCTCTGTCCTCTTGGCTTCTCCCTTGTTTCCGTCCTTCTTGTCACTAGTTGCAAAGCTGTCTTGTAGAGCTATTGAAAACACAGACATGCCTTTATTGGCATACTGTATCATACCGTGTATTGACGGATTTGTAGTCATGTGTCATTTGAAGTCCTTTTAGTTGGCTTTTTCTTCCAACACGCATATAATGTATCCAATGATGTCATGGGTCAGAATCCAATCCACTCATTGTCTGTCCTGCCTCTGTCTCTCCTGCCTTTCTGTGCAAATCAGCAATGGGCAGAATGAATTCCTGCTTGAGGACAATTTCCCATTAGTGTGTGAAGATCAGACCTCTGCTGTAACTTCCCAAGCCAATTCCCACCCTGCTGAAGGAATTCCACTCTGCTTGTAAAGCCGCAGTAACACATTTCTAGACAAACAGTAGCTTAACTATTGATTTTTAGATCCACTGGCTAGTGGCTCCATATCATGTACCGTACCACTGTTACTACTACCTTCGCTGTAAACATGAAAAAAAACCTGCTCTTTCAGCTCCCAACCTGTTGTGTCGTTTCAGTATAAACTACATTGCACTCAACCTTTTTCTTTTTCATGTCTGCAACACTTGTTACTGGCAGTACTTTTAATAAAGACGTGCCTGCAAGCTAGGGAAATGCCTTGTCCCCTGTAAAGACTGTGGCATGTCTAGAACAACAATTGTTGGTCTACAAAATGTCTGTGTCCTCCATATTACGACATTATGCCAAGAGACTCTGGGTGAAGCGTGTACAGCCCCATAAGGTGCAAAATCCCTCACTCATTACCTTAAATGGTATGTGATGTACATAAGTCATCAATAGCAACAGGTTACAGAACACCAGGGGCAATACAACCCCTTGGGTCTACTGGCAGCCTTTGACAAGACTGTTTGTCTTCTATTCTCTCAGCGGGGTGCTATTCACAGCTCTGTTTACTAGATACAAGAGCCGCAGTGCCTGATGGAACTCCATCTTGTTGGTCAGTCTCGGGTTACATTGCCTGTGTGCAGTTGCTTTCAACATAAGCCTGTATTGACAATATTACATTTGATATGGGTTGTTTCTAGTCCTTTTTTATTGTTTTGTGTTTCCTAAAACCTCATTTACATGACATTATATAGCCCTTGAAATGCGAGTGTAAAAGTTACATAATGTTTACTGTCCCATCACACCTAGATTGTTGACTATAAATATGCCAAATTAGGGCAGCGAGGACATAATGCACACAATGTTCCGATCGCATGCGTGAGCAAACACATTATTGGTAGAAACATCTGTTTGCCATACAGATAATCATCACCAACCTGTTGTGGAGCCACCTTTTATTCCTTTGCAAAATAAAGAGAAGATAACTTCATATGCAAAAACAAGACAGCCTACGCTCAATTACATTTTAGAAATTGAAAACGTATTTCCCAAATATCCCAATTTCCCCTTATCTAGACCATGTTTTGAATTTTAAGTTTAATCTTTTAAGAATTACCTCATGTTAATTTAAATTAGAAAGTTAACAAAATATTACAAGCTGTAGGAATTTAAGAATTGATACATTGCGAATTCTGAGATTATATTCACAGGCACCAGAGTTTTCAGTAGGATGTAGAGGTAGCAGGGTATATATCGCGTCACCATTTTTACATCATGGATCATCTTGATGAATTCGGTAGACATTCAATTGAAATCCGAGTCTAAATATGCTGTCCCTTTATCAAAACAAATGCTCACAGGCTCCAGGAAATACAATTGCATATTATGTATTGTATATCTGGAGCAATGAAGTCTGAGTCTTAATAGTACTATCATGATACATTTTCTCAAACCAGTAACCCACTGTGACACATTTGTTTGCTGATGACCGTGAACACACACACCCCCCAGCCCCCCCCCCCCCCCCCCCCCCCCCCCCGCCCACATGGGTCTTGTGTTTGTTGAGCCTCCTCTACTGTTTGACTTGATGTGTTTATTCAGCACACAATAAACCTGTCTTCTCCTTCCTCTCATATGTGCAGGTCCAGAGCCACAGCTCTACAATGTAAACTACAGTCCGGGGGATGGAGCGGTGGGCTGTCCAGAGGAGTATGATGAGGTGAGGGCGCCACACAGGTCTCTAGTTGTTGTGCTCTGTATATGTGGTCCAGCCTCCCAGTTCCTACAGTGTTGAGGGTCACAGACTGAACTCCCTGTGCACTCTCACTCTTCCCACTGTAATTCACTGGAGTGGCTTGCAGAGCTATCATTACCTCTATGTGAATGTTCCACAGACTGAACAGCCTCGGTTTGGCTGACACTAAATAGCACTCGGCCGGCAAAGGCTTTTTGAGTATTCTCTGACAAATATTGAATTAGCTGGAATGCGAGTTTGAGTTTTGACATCCGTGTGGACTTTTTGTTTTTACAGTTGTGGTAAGCATATCTAGGATTCCTGTCTCCTCTTGTGCACGGAACTTGTATATTTAACCATCGTTGTTGCTGGCCAAAAGAATGAAATTCTTCTGCTATTGTGTGCACTTCCCAGAGTTACAGGACTAGGACTGTTGTTTTAGTGGGTGTACATTGCACAGTGTCAGCACCCTCTCTTGGTGTGGTGTAGAAGTGCAGTCCCCATGTACTGTAACAAAGTAAAGGGTGAAAATGGATTCCCTTCCCTTTAATCCATTTCACGCCACGGGCTTCATGAGCTGACAATTGCATGGTACATTTAAAATCAGCCATTTATCTTGAATACCGAGAATAGTAAATTGAACACAGAGCATTATGTATTTCAAAGTCTAAATGGAGGTATTTACTGTTCCAAAGCTCCATGGCCTTGTTGCCACCTAAAGTGTTATGACATAAAAAATACAGACCTTTGTACGTTATAATTGACTAAGTGCCACCGATTTGAAGCTGAAATTAAGTGTGCGATGAGTGTTACTGTTTGTGCTAAGATACTTTTTTTTTCAGTTCATGCTAAGCTCAGTGTTTTTCAGTTTACTAATTGATTATAATGTGTTTAGTTGCATATGATCATTCAATAATCTTCAGGTTTGTTAATGCAGTTTTCTCCATACAGTTCTGAGATCATTCATTGCTGTATTACAAATAGAAATGAGAATGTTCAGTTATACAAATCTGTGTTTTGGGTGAACTAACAATGTGTAAGGTCTGGTGAATCATAATTCATCTTTGCTGTTTACTGGAACCCTGTAAGCGAAGTTTTCGGGGATGTTTGTGTTTATGTTTGAAGTAGACGCCACACCTGTGTCCCTGGCCTTGTTTTTTCCCCTGGAGTTTCTGGCAGAAAAGGGTTCCTCTCTCTCAATGGCTGTGCTGTTCTAGCTCTGTTTGCTTTCAAAACAGGCAATGTGAAGCTGAGGGCTGGCATGAGCAAAAGAGCGTCCCGTACACCCTGTTTTTTCCTTTACTAAATATTTTAAAGTTGGTAACTTTCACATTTCCGTCGCACATTTTGATTCTTGAATCAAGCCACATTACAAAAGTAACCGTGGTCTCCCAACTTGTCATTGCCAGTGTTGTTATTGCTTTGCGATAACTACTACGGATGCCCCTACACTGCCTTTCAGAGTGTTAAAGCATAACAGTATGTTAGTTTTCTATTGGCACACAGTCAGACAGTTATGGCATGGTGTTTTGATGTATAGAACATGGCTTAATGATTTATACTGTCACTCTAGGCCAGGAAGGGAAGCTCCCAGGAGCTGGAAAGATTAAACAGTTCTTCAGCTGATTGTGTGGTGTTTTAAAGGTAGGAGGCTGGCTGACTGAGCAGTACAGCTCACTTCTGCTACTCTTTGGACTTTCTCTGTCTCCTCCCCCTCTGACCACCCAGTGGAGCTGAACGAGGTGTCTGAGTATTTTCCCTTTTTTCAGTCACACTTTCTCACTCTCTCTTTCTGAGAGTGAAAGAAAGGAAACATTAGTAAGAGTTGGTAAGAGTTATCAGGAGCCTCTCATGGCAGGCCAGCTTTCTGGGCAGAGAGAATGGTTGTGAGCATGGTGGATAGCCCACTGGGCTCTGAATCTTCATTTGTAATGGTACGTAATGCTTTTCCAACATGACTCACCTGTCCTGCCTTCATTATTACTTTACAGCTCTGATCCCTGATAATACGGGTCTAGTTGCTAATGGCTTCAAATGTTGTTGTTTTCTTGTTGTTGTTGTTGTTGTTTTTTGGCATGTTTTAGTCCCTGGGTTTTGTATTGAACATTTGGCATTCTTCCCTTGGAAAGCCTACAGCTTGCTCATTTTGTTTGAACTTGTTGCTTAGAGGGGTTGATGCAGCAGGTTTTGCTTGGAAACAGCCTTCTGAAACACAGCCGACTGTCTCTGAAGCCTGTTTATGCTCTATGATTTGTTTGGTTGTTGGCGTAATTGGCTTAGGTACCTGCTGGCTAGCCTTGGAAGATTCGAAATAGACTGTCTTTGAAATGGCAGTTTTTTTCCCACACTAGCCTATAGGTTTTTGTCTGCCTTTTTCTTCACAGAATTGAAAATAGTCCAGATTTGATATGCACCCGATGACATTTTTTTGGACATTGTTAGAAATTATACAAAACATAATCACAATCCATAATCTATATCTTTTTTTTAAGGATTGTTAAACTAATTGAGTACTTTTTGTCTTTTCAGTATTACTCTACTAGAACAAAGTGTTCTAGAGGTCATTATTTTAATGAGAAAACACAGTTTATACAGCTTACACTGTAGTTTCTATGGAGTTCAAATCTTGACTGGACTTGTCTGTTTTGCTGCTTGATGGTCATTTTGTAATGTTGCTTACGTTTGTTCTGGTTCATGTCACTGCAGCAAAATGAGGTGACGGACAGTGCGTACCTGGGCTCCGAGAGCACTTACAGCGAGTGTGAGACCTTCACTGATGAAGACACGGGGGCCCTTGTGCCTCCGGAGATGCACGAAGATGTGGAGACGGACAGCGGCATTGAGGCCACGCTACACGACCCTGAAGATGGCGGAAACAGGTCTGTATTTATTAACCTGCAGGCATGTAGACAGTGTGCCAACAGTACACACATCCTTTACGTTGTTTCTGACCGTGACAAGGCTACTTGCGACCCTGAATGACTTCCCTCATATGTTATTAGTTGTACTCCACCTGTTATGAGACCTAGATCAACGTCATAATGCTGCCTGCAATCTTTATAGTAGATGTAAGTTAACCTGCACTGATCCTTCACACAGGTCACGTGGTTGGCCAGTCTTGCATGCCCAACGCTAGATCACTAGGGTTCAGCTTTGTACACCAGACATAGATAAACTAATCGTAGTAAAACAGTCAGTAAAACGTACGGTGTTGTATTAGTGTTCTACTGTATTTGGTTTCCTTATTTCCCCCCTTTATTTGTCAATACATTCAGCTCCTGGTGTACTTGTACACCATTTCTTGTTGCAAGCAGTTTGTGGCAACATTTTACCTAGTCAGCGGGGACACTTAACTGTTGATATTTCCTGTACGGCTGAAAAGGAAGGCTTATTCAGAGATAACTGGAAATGCGCACACAGTGTGAGCCCCAGAGACCTTGAAAGCAGAAAGCTCTTACACCATTCTTTACCCAAGGCAGGGTGTCTGAGCGAATCATAATTTTTTTTTGGGCTGAAAAGAGCCATTCTCTGAATTCTCACTTTGTGGCATAAACTGTTAATGATCACAGTAGGTGAAATAGTTTTAATGTTATCCTTTTTATCATCTGATGTTTTTTTCCTGAACCGTTTGGGTTTTGTCACAGCGGTTTTCATTTGCCGTATGTTCTTTTGACTTACGATTATTTGGTTGGATACTGGTTGGATTATTTTATTATTTCCTTTTAATGGAGGTGGATATAATTAGCTTTATGCAGTGGAAAGTGCACAGCTACCCCAGCCCCCCCTCAACACCCCTATTACGGAATCATTGTAGTCAAAATAGTAAAGGTTATCATCTTTACTGACTACTACAGCATTCCAAATCTCTTTCAGATCACATGTTTGACCCAGTCTTTTGGAATATTCAACTGAATTCGCGGATTGATTTGGTAGATAAGGTGTACATATGTTTATCAGTGTATTCAGATGACATGGTAATGGATAAAGTGGAGCATTATAATGGCTCCAGCATTGAGCTAATATTGCTTTTGTATTCTATCTCGAGTACTGTAAGAGGAGGCTCCGGCAAACTGTAATTTAATTCCGCCACACAAGACAAAGTAGTACTACGGGAAACTGCATTAGTACGATGTGCCATTGATAATGCCCAGAAGTGAGTAGTGAGTCCTTTCTGTGGCAAACACAAGAGAGGAAGTGCAGAGAACTGAGGGCTTCATCTGCTGACTGCGTGACCCGTCTGTCCGGCATGATGACGGGTTGGAATAGTCTGCCTGACATGGATGTGTTTGGACTTCCCATTCCATGATTGAGCCTTAAATTCCAGGAAGTGTTGAGTTAGCTCTTTTTTTTTGTTGTTGTCCCCCATTTCTTTGCCCTGTGGCTCGGGCTAAATCTGATTGCTGCCCTACACTTCTTCATACCATCGCCCTGCTGAAAACGGCTCGGAACCTAACTCTTGTACTGCATTGACTTTATGTGTCTCTCTGCAGCGGTTTGTTAACCAACATTTGGAATGGAAACTCATCAATAATTTGATTTGTCTGGGACTTGAATGTAGATAAGTTTGAAGATGGGATTATGGGCATGTAGAACTTTTTAAAGCTGTTTTGAAAACCATTGGCTAGTTAAAGGTGGAGTCAGCGATTCTGGAGAACAATGCAAACCAGTGAATGTCTCCCCAAGATCTGCTACCAGTACTGTGTGTGCACTGAAAAAAAATCCAGTGTTAATACACAGCCCAGGATCTGTAAATTGATCTGTAAAAAAAAAAAAGGTATGTAAACCAACCGTAGCTAGCAACATGCCCGTTTACACAGTACGTCCAGGTATCAGATCATGAGGAGATATTAACTGATTTTGACAAAAAGGGATTTCAACAACAAGCGTTCTCCAAAATCACTGACTCCACCTTTTTAAGTGTATAAACATCGACTGTAAGTAATTGCAACCAAAACGTTTGGAAGCAATGCCATACTAACCATACAGCCATGCAGCCTGATAAGCCATATTCAGCAGGTTAGGAGTAAATGCACTGGTCTGAGGATTAAGAATCTTAACAGGATTAGCCTCCCCCACCCTCCTCTGTTCTAACCGTGTCCCCACACACATTTGGCCCTTGGAGAGTCAGCAGGACTGTCTGTTAGCAGTTGCTTAGCCTAAAATCTGATTAACCCCCTCGCAGTTACCCCTCTCTGGTGTGGCCTCTTGTCTGTCAGTGGGTACATACTTTGATGCGCTGTAGACTGGCGGCTCGTTAGTACCGTTAAACTTGTTACAAAGGCTTTTGTTTTCTCCCAGCTAGAGAGCCGCGCTTTTTGTTTTTTAATTGGCGTAACCTGTAAAAACTTCAGGATTCCACTGTGGTTGTCCGGGGTTTTAACTCCAGTTGCTCCGAGGCTCACTCGCCAGGGCAGTGGAGGGCGTATAAAGAGAGGGCGTTTAAAGATGCGTTCTCTCTCTTCACCGTCCCTCTCTGTGAGGGATCTCAACATGGGGCCAAGTAGTAAGGGGTAAGTGACTTCAAAAAAAGGCCGTGTTACTATTTAACCAGTTAAGCACCATGTGTGTACAGGGTAGCCTATTGCAGAAGTTGAAACGGCATTGTCGAGCCCCTCAAAGTGTTTAAAGTGTAATTTGCAGTCTTGACTGCCTTTTTGTATAACAGTATATGATTTAAGATTTTCACTCTGTGAACCATGGTGATATTTAAGCTTTGAATTGGACAGTCAATTTCTCATAAACGAGCAAAGTGGGCTTTGTCATTGTGTGCTGAGAAAGCAAGCGTTTCTGCTGATTTTGACATCCTCGTCCTGTGTATGTGTGCTTAAGACATCCAACATATCCTGTCTGAAAACGGGAAAGGCCAGCTCTCTCTCCAGCTTTCCTGTTAAATGAAGTTCAAAGAGTTTTTATTTTACTGAAACGCGTGTAACTGTCAAATACACCGAAGAGACTTCCACATTCACCCAGTAGGTTTTTATCCCCAGTTGTGTAAGATAACAAGCCAATTATGAAAGCCGAAGTCCTCTCTGTCAGCGCAGTCAGTGACATGTTGTAAGCTTGACCTACATCAGACTGCATTAAGGTTCCTCTCGCATGTCCCATGTATTCTAATTGTGTTTTTTTGTGTTACTCACGAGGAACCACACATTTTGTTTCAGCCAATGCTTGGATTAATGTGAATTAACAGGTTACCTTTGAAGACAAGTGATCGTCTGACTTGTCTAGATTGCCGCTCTTCCTAGGGGAAGATTAATTGCACTTGTTTAGGATTTACACTGGGCTCCAGTCATTTCCAGGCTTTTTGATCCAACAGCACAACCCTAAGCCAGCCTTTTTTAGAATGTGTTACCCAAATAGTATTGCTCCAAATACTAGGGCTGGTCTGTTTTCTCTGAATGGAGTGGAAAAGATGGGCCTTGTTTGGTTTGCCTGGGTTTGCATTTTCCAAAATGGATGGCAATGTTTATATCCAGTCGGACATCCATTTTTATCCTACCTAAACCTGACACATTTTCCCCTATTTTTGTCTTTAATTTCACTGTTGTTGTGTAAACAAATGTGCACACACACACATACACACACTGACACAGTAATCTATTGTTATGTGTTCCTCAGGTTTTCCTTGAACTCTGAGCTACATAACCACTCGCTGGTGACGGTCATTGGTGGAGAGGAGGAACACTTTGAGGACTTTGGGGAAAGCAACACCTCAGAGCTGCTACTAGAGAGCAGCGTGGAGGGGACGCGGGGGGAGGGAGACTCCCCTCTCGTGAAGACACCGCAGCAGGTCAATGGCTCCAAACTGCTTTCTCCCAGGTATGAGCTTGTCTCCCCCGCAAAGAGTGCCACTACCTCTGACACAAAAACAAAAAACTTTAACTCTAATCTTGTATAATGCCAAGATTAGAGTTGATGACGTTTTTATATGAAGCCATCCTGAAGTATTTAAGGTTTACTCAGATGCTGGAAAATGCTTGTTGTCAAAATCAGTGAATATCTCCATCCGCTACCTGTCCGTACTGTGTGCGCGCTGAAAATAAATCATCAGTTAATTCACAGCCTAGGCTCTGTAAACTGGTATGTAAACAAAGAGTATGTCAACAAAGGGCGCCCACCGTGGCTAGCAACATGCCCGTTTACAGAGCCTAGGCTGTGCATCAACACTGGATTTTTTATGGACAGGAAGTGGATCATGAGGCGATATTGACTGATCTTGACAAAGGGATTTTGACAATAAGCACTTTCCAGAATGGCTGACACCTTTAACTGATGTGAATATTAAGACTGTCAACTTTCTCCTTATCAAGCCTCCCTGATAAGACGTTAGACACTGTCACATTCTCAGCTGTATTGTCCAGGTTCAGATGCTTCTATTTACGTTCTCCAGAGAAAATGTTTCTCTTTGGACAAAGACACTGAGGTCAAATGTTGATAAGAGCTCTGTGGAGACGTCCTTCCCAACCTTATCTGCCTCCTTTCTCTGGCGAAGGGCAAGATAACTGGAGTGAATACAAACTTCATTCCATCAGTCTTACTCTCAATGTTGCAAAGTTATTTAAAATGTGGCTACTGGCCCAACTGCTTCCTTTCATTTACCCTTGTAGTGTGATCCTGAGTAGGCTGAGTAAATGTTTTGCAGGCACAATGGTTTTAAGTCTTAAGGGGGGGCGGGGGGTGACCTCTGTTGCCAATCCTTCTGGGACAGACAGAGGCCGGATGTTTTAATGCATTGAGTTCTTAAAGATCTAACAAGCTTTGCCGCTGGGCTGCAGTAGGACAGATACAGGTTGACTTCTCCAGATTAAACCAGACCTATACACATACTCTAGCTCTTCTCTATCGCT
Organism: Ammodytes marinus; assembly: GCF_949987685.1. Classification (NCBI taxonomy): domain Eukaryota; kingdom Metazoa; phylum Chordata; class Actinopteri; order Uranoscopiformes; family Ammodytidae; genus Ammodytes; species Ammodytes marinus. Next base: position 13,209,443 of record NC_137224.1, on the reverse strand, counting down.
CTATGTGGCTCTTTCCCATTCATACTTTTCCTCCCTCCTCCTCTGTTTTGAGGCCGGATAATGCATTATTCCCACTTGGGTGATTTTCTGCCATTTACCTTGCCAGAAGACTCTAATCAACTCACTGCCTGATTTTTGTAGCCCATTCATAATACGAACACAAGCTTCTCTTACTGGATGGGGACTAATAGTTATGATAGAAGCAAACTATTTTCTTTGGTATCATTTAAGTAACTGAAGCTTCTGGATTATAATACAATGCTGTCATTGTAACAGAGAGTGGTAAAAGGATATATCAAAGAAGAACGGCTGGAGGGATGAAACAAATATAGTTTAATAGGCATCGAAAAATGATAGTTAAGAACCAAGAATAATACAGTAATTCATATGCAGTATGTGGAAGATAACATGGTGCCCAAGTTGTGCAGAAATCTGCTGAAAAATGATTCACAAAAAATTATTGCATCCCACATGTTCACCCACTCGGTGCGAATGCGTCATGCGTGTTTTGAGCTAATCGTGCTCATCGTTGGCACATGCAGAAGATCTGCCTACACACACACACACACCCCTACGTTTATCCATCTACATATTACAGCACTTTAACAACAACTACATACCATTTGGTTGTGTTCTGATCTACTGTCACACATACCCACACCCACACCCCCCCCACACACACACACACACACCCACACATCCCCCCCCGCCCCCCCCCCCCCACACACGCACACGAGAAAAGAGTTTGTTGCTGCGACAGCACGTGTGACCATCAAGTGACAACTGCTCAAAGTCTGCCGTGCCTTGTTTTGTGCCTACATAAACAAGAACCTCTGCCAGCTGGTTGCATAATGCAGACCTGACTTGCTTCCTGAATGAACAGTCAGCTGCTAGAGGTGAGGAGAGGGTACACTAGACTCCAAACTATGTGATTCCTTTGTTTACTTGGGAACTTAAGTTATTTTAATTGGTTTAACTTTGTCCCAATTTGCAACCATTTTGTAAGTTTTTTTCTCAGAGGGAAAATCCGTCCTGAGGAGAGAGAAATTCTTTCTCCTTGATTGTTTTGTTTCCTTACACACTGTGCACAAAACAAACACACATCCCCCCTCCGCCCCCCGTGCGGTCTGTTTTACGTCTCCTTTGCACTGCAGCCCCCAACACTTTACTCTCTCAATCTCTCCTGTGGATTTCACCCCTTCACCCTCCCAGAGGTGTCCCCGCCCACCTCAGTTGCACCACCTTTTTTCTTGTCCATCACTCACCACTTCCTCCTCTTCCTCCCCGTTTCCTCCTTTCTTCCAGCGCACCTGCACCTCTCCCTGACTGCTTTCAGAGCTTCCTCAGGGAGGAGGCGCTGGATTTTTTCTGTAGCCAGTGTCACAAACAAATAAGTCGCCTCGAGGACCTCTCCACGCGCCTCAATTTCCTAGAGATGACTAGGTAACACGTCATTCACAACACCGCTCAGCCGTGTGAATGTGTTTTGCAGTGCTGATTAGATTGCCGTATCGTGCATGTTCCCATCGTGTGTGTGTGCATGGTGTGTTGGACTAGTAGCAACAACATGGTGCGTGTTGCGATACAGACTGTACTTTCACACATTGTGTGGGTCTGTTTTTAAGCCCATCCTACTTCACTCTTCACAATCTGTTTAATTTTTTTCATCTGCACCTTTGTATGTGTGCGAGTTGTGTTAATATTTAGCATTTATTCATGGACAAACTCACTTGAGGCATTTTTAGAGACTACGATGCAATCTAAATAGTTTAATTTAATACATTAAATTCACTTGAAATTAGGAATTTGCAACCATGACCCCATGTATCACAGGTGAGTAATGTCTGTTTCAGAGTGTTTTGGTTCTTCATGCCTTCATTAACTCCACGCTTCATTTTGAGTTGTTACAGTGTGACTGCTGGTAGTGAAGTAAAGCTTTTCAAAGAACCTGCTTTTATGGGAACAGACGTGCTGATCACGGATTACTGACCAGTAGCTGTATTTACAGAAACATAGTAATACTCAAATCCACTTCAATCTGCTCTACAACTGAATTTGAGATAAGTGATTCAGAACCTAAGAATGGACAATTACAAATTTAAAAAGCATTTAGAAATTGATGACACTTTACTTTATACGTTTCTGTAATGCTCTGGAAGGTCAATGTCCTAAATCAGCACTTGTAAGACATGGCTAATATTACCTGCTGTGTTTGTGTTAGATTGCTGTGATGTGTGAATATCCTAATAATAGCCTTAGTTTCAACCAAGAGTACAGTAAGATTTATTCGTAAAGAAGCACCTCAACGTGCCCTTTTGTCTGTGGAGCTTCTGTGCTAGCAGAGATAGGGATTTAGGGGGTTGAAAGGACGAATGGCAGGAGATGGTGTCTCTTTCCTCTCTCCTTTCTCTCTTCCTGACCATTCTTCCTGTTGTTTTGTCCCCCCATCCAGTGCTGGCAAGAGGCTGTCCAGCAAGAAAGTGGCAAGGTAAGCTAGAAAAGTTTCTCTAGGCAAAGGGACAAGGGTTCATGTTTCAGGTTGGAATTGTAGCAGAAATGTTATGTCCGGCATAAGGGAATAGCAATTTATCAAATGTAAACTGGCTCCAGGGACGCTGAATAAAAAAAGACATTGTTATTTTTTTTATTCACAAATAAACACAACAACCCACACATATACAAACCAACAAACAGACATGCATACATGAATGTACACCATCTTTATAATGGTCATTGTTACCCAAACTCATTAAGTAATTGATTGTATCTCAGGAAATAAAGTATATACAAAAAGAGCCTGTTAATTTTTACTCATCAAATCAAATCGAAACTCCTTATACCAAATCATTGTTATAGCCATGGATCCCCATGTGTTTATATCTAGCTCTACCTTTCAAAAGGATTATTTCCTGTAAATCAAAATGTCAAAATGAGAAATAAATGAACCCAAAAACAAAGTATTTGAATCGTTGAAAATGTATATTTTTACAATCGGAACAAGAGTATCAAGCAATGTATTGAGATCATGAAAACCAAATTATATATTTAACAAATTCTCACCTTCCACGTGCAGAAATCTCCTCCAGAACAGCTCGATGACTCTGGACACCATGAGCGACTTAACGCGGGACATCCTGGAGCTCGCCGACAACGACATCACAGACAAGGTGAGCACTTGTCTGACCATCTTTCACGAGGCTAATGTGTAGCTATGCTCACCATTTGTCCTATGATGCACGAGCCCCGTCTCCAGCTCTCCTGAGCCGCCAGTCAGCTCCGTATGATCGAGTTCAGAGCTAGCTTGTCAAGCTCTGATGCTCCACGCGTGTCGTGTGAAGGTGTCTCTGTCAAACATTTCGGCTGTAGAACTAGAGCTGTGTCAATGAAGTAGCAGTCCGTCGCACTTCCATATGACGTCACCTCCTGGCACCAAGGTGCTGGGAAGTGTAGTCACTTAACACAACACTCATACACAAAGCTACAGCATGTCAACAATCGGCTCTAGTAAACAAAATAATACAAACAACAATACCAAGTAGTCGTTAAAGGACTCGGAAACACTTTGCATCTGCAGTTGTGACATCACTGTTCGCTCCTTTCGCCACAACTTCTGTTTTTTGCGCTGACCGTGAATCCATGAACTCTCCTTTCCAGGTGCTGCTACTGGAGCGTCGCGTGGCCGAGCTGGAGAAGGAGTCCGAGGCATCGGGGGAGCAGCACACGCGGCTGCGCCAGGAGAACCTCCAGCTGGTCCACCGAGCCAACGCCCTGGAGGAACAGCTGAAGGAGCAGGAGGTCCAGGCTGACGAGCTGCTACAGCAAGACAGCCGGCGCCACAAGGAGGCTCTGGTCAAGCTGGAGAGGGACAGGGGCATGGAGCTGGAAAACATGCAGTCCAGGTGAGCCCATGAGAAAACAACCAGAAACAACGAACGGATTCATTCAGAAAGTATCTTGTTTATTGTACACATTTACATTCTATATAAGATTTGTACACACTACCTGAATTCTATACACTTCGATCCCCATGTGTAGATTATTTTGTCGAGCAAAACATACTTAAACCTACAAAAGAAAAAGCCTCTTTGATGTTGATGACGTTGACAGAACCAGACACCTTGTTGACACCCTGACAAGTTATGAGGTTGTACTTTTAGGTGTGTTCATTTTGTTAGATTTAAATGCATATTAAAAACACACTTGTTCATTCTGAAGCCAGTAATCGACATGTCACTTGTTGCTGTACTCTGCCCCCCTCTGGCTCTAATCTGCCACTGAATATAAGCTGTTTGTGGTATAGCATTCTTTACACAGTGCAGATATGTCAGTATTCACTTTGCAGCTGCACTGTAGCTTTCTTGATGTGTGCTTCCGTCTAAAGGATTAGTGTTTGTGTCTCAGGCTGCAGCAGCTGGACGAGGAGAACGGCGAGCTGAGGTCTTGTGTTCCGTGTCTACGAGCAAACATCGAGAGACTAGAGGAGGTGAGAGCCATAATATATCCTCTTGCCTTCCCTGTGTTCAGTTCTTAGAACTGCTCTTCTTCACCTTTCTTCTTTTTCTAAATTTTTTTTATTTTTCCAGGAAAAGAGGAAGCTGCAGGATGAGACCGAAGCCATGTCCGACCGTCTGAGTGAGGAGATGGAGTCTCGTAGGAAGATGGCCGACAAACTGAGCCACGAGCGCCACCAGAGCCAAAAGGAGAAGGAGTGCACTCAAGAGGTGGGACTGCTCTCTCTAAAAATAAACAGTACTCTGTGTAGAAAACATCCCCATCCAGCGTGAACGACACACTGTCATTTTTCAATTCAATTTGTCAATTGTTTTGGTCTAAATTATGACTTTGTTTTTTCTACGTCTCCGGATGACTTAAGTAACCAGTGCCTCTTGATTGCTTTGTAACCACAGCTCATTGAAGACTTGCGCAAACAGCTGGAGCACCTTCAGCTGTACAAGTTGGAAGCCGAAGCAAAGAGAGGGCGCTTACCCGGCGCGGGGCTGCAGGAATATCAGACACGGACCCGTGAAGCAGAGCTGGAGCAGGAGATCAAGAGACTCAAACAGGTAGCACACATTATTCAGTTTTTATCCTCACTCCTCTTGCCTCTTGCTTTGTAATGACGATTTGGCATCATCCCTGTGCTGTTTCATGTTTCACACTTGACTAAACCTGATTCCAGGACAACCGCAGCCTGAAAGAGCAGAACGACGAGCTGAACGGCCAGATTATCAACCTGAGCATCCAGGGAGCCAAGAGCCTGATGTCGGCCTCCTTCTCAGACTCCCTGGCAGCTGAGATCAGCTCTGTGTCGCGCGGAGAGGTTGGTGTCCTAAAACATAAACTTTTATTTTAAACAGTCAAATGTTTCCTCTGATTATTACTTATCACATGTACCATCAGTGCTAAGACCACTATTTTCATATAGTTTTTCTTAATGCCTTTGTCTGGGTACCAAACCCAGGAACAGCTAGCAACGTAAAAACACTACCACTGTTGTCCATAGGGGCCGCTAGAATTTACACAAACCTAAAGTTCCTTGTAGCTACTTTAAGTAAGTGACAATTAAGTAACATCTCCACTGACTTCTGTTTCTCTGTTTCCAGTTGATGGAGACTGTCCACAAACAGGAGGAGATCAACTACAGGCTCCAGGACTACATAGACAAAATCATTGTGGCCATCATGGAGTGCGACCCCTCCATCCTAGAAGTCAAATAGACGCCACGCACAGTCACACCTAAGGCTGTTAAAAACTATCTGAGACTTTGGCAAAAAAGTGCTACTAAGTGAGGATGTAGAAATATTCTGGCGTAATTTCTGTAGGAATATGACAACGCACCCAACTCATCCAACACGACCCCGCCCTTAAAAAAAAATGAAAATTTAATACGGTGAAAAATAAGCAATTTTCAGTTCCCTTTGCTTGTCTGTACTGGTGAGTGTATGTGTCGACACTCCTGAATACACTTGGGTTCTGGTGACTTCCATGTATATGGTCAGAGGGACCTGAGTCCCCCCCCCCCTCCCCCTGTCGAGTGAGTGTATGAATGCGTGTAAGAGGTTAATATCATAAATAATAGAAATTATCTCCGTACCCCTCAAAATGTTTGAACTTAAAAAAAAACAGATCAGATCTGACATTATACAGTACCGAAAAGCCTTAAAGGAAAGGTGATCATATTCATTAATATTGCGTACCATTCATGCCTCTGCTCAGTTGGTGAAGGATTACTGGGATGGCGGTGGTACGCCAGCTGGATCTCCCGAACTGGGCTGAATCGTGTTTTTAATCACAAGTGAGAAAGCCGAAAGAAGTATGAAGCGCCGTTCGGAGATCGAGGAAGCGATTCCTCTCTTTTGAATTTATGTGTTTGAAGCTTGCTGTGCTGCCTACCAGTCCCTGTAACAGTGTGTTTCACTGTCTTTCCAGTGAACCCAAGTGAGGGACATTTCCCTGGGGTCGAGGATGTGAAATGCCCTGAGGGTTTGTTTTGTGTGTGTGTGTGTGAAGTGTTGGACATTTTTTTTTCTCTCTGTGTGTCACTTAAACGTTTTGAAAAAAGTTTGGGTGACACAGAAGGGATAATAAGCTTCAACGTTCCAAAATTAAGAAAGTAGGTGGTTTATAATTTGCTTCATCTAATTGTTTTTTCAATTTTTTTGCAATGAAACAGGGTCCTGGAGCTCAGGTGGGCTGGAAAACCGCCAAAGGGGGAAAACATACTACATTTCCCATCACTCCCTGGCACAAATATTACGTAACTCAAAGTTTATCTCACTATGTGTAGAATGGGTAATGTAACTGACAAAAATATGAACACCTTGTAAACTCTCCAAACACTTGAAGGGAAATCCTGGGATTTGTAGAGTTGTTATTTCTTTCTTTTTTTAAGTTCAGCCCACCTGATCCCAGTGTTCTCTTGCTGAGTGAAAGTAATGGGGAGCAAGTTTATCCAGGTAACTAACCAACCAACTTTTTTTTCTTTTTCCTTTTTTTTCCACTGCACAAGTGATTTGTCAGTTTAGAAAATTTGCTGACATTTGACAACTTGTATGTGAATAATCAAATGGTTGTACTTTGCACTAAGTTTGTTTTGATTTCATTATTGTGATGTTGATAAAAAAGCCTGTTTATTGTGAAGGGATCAAATCAGAAATTAAGTTTTAGTGCCCATATTATGAATATGATGGGCAAAGGTTTTGTTGCTACTGACATACCAGCAAAGAGCTGCTGTGGACTTGTGGAAAAGGAAATACATACTACTTTTTAATGCCATATTGAATTGGAAACATTCAAGAATCCTGCAAGAAACCTTTGGCAGCCACCTCTTAAGCTGAGTTCAGTTTTCATTATCGTATACTGTATTTTTGAGTTCAGCTTTTAGTTTGCTGGCTCTTGGCCAGTTTGATCTGTTTTCCAGACCTGGTCTGCAGATGTAATGCTGAAGAGACGATGGCGGACTTTGATAGCAATAATGCTTGGCAAGTAAAAAAGTGGACATTAATGGAGGGAAAATGAAAAGAAACCGGCTCTTAATTCCCTCTGCTGAAGAAAACATGCGCTTTTTTTGACTTTGGACTGATGGCCGCTACCGTGTAGTCATCTCACAATACTTTTGGACATTTCTTTCCGACTCAAAAAGTGGACACAGGTGTCGGATGCTCTGCCAGATACCATGAAGGATTTAAAGGCATGGCATTCTGCACCAATATGCTAAGAAGAATTCCGATTTTTCACCCTGTCTCACCTATTTATCTCACTGCTCTTCTTCACCTGCCACTCCATGGAAAAAATGGCCTTGGATGTAAATGACTTGTACATGTAAAGTTTTTTCTACACTCATTCTAGATTCTAGGTATTTTTATAGTCGGAACAAAGCGAACATTTCTTCTTCTTGTCTTATTGCTGAGAGACAGCTGCCTGTATTCTTCTCTAGCATGTAGCGTGTACAGTATCCGTTGGGTTTATCTTTTTTTCTAATTTTAAATGACATGCATATATTTATTCATCATTTGACACAAAATGACAACTCGCACTCGCGTGATCTGTTCTGCTGAATATAACGTTTGTACTTTTTTCTTTTTGGATTTCACAATGGGAGAGATTAGTTCACGGTGTATGCATCTGTGTGAGAGGAATTATTGAAATGGAAAATTGTTATGGTCTTTGGGGTGACTCGCAAATAGCAATGCAAAAGGCCTCCAATGTGACCTGTGTTGGGGATGGTCATTTGTCGAGGTTGTCGCACTCCTCTGCAATGCTGACGTTGCTGTGACCTCTTCAGAATAGTGGTTTGTAGATAAATGGCAGAGTCTGCAGTTTCTACCGTTGTCTTCCCAAATAGTCAGGCACTGCATGGAAGCATTGTACATCTCTGACTCAGACCTACGTTTTAGACTGAACAATCCTATGCGATAATCTCCCATTAGTGGAGCTGTACTCACGACACCTGAAACCTCATATCCAGACTTGCTGAGTTCAGCTTTGTCTTTTCATGTAATTGGAGGTTTTCCCCCAACATATTTAATACTTAATTCTTTACAGTAATTCATCTTTTTTTTTATTTTTTTGCATTACAAGTGAAAATGGGACGACACTTGAACACAGCAGGCTATATTACACTTTATTCTCTCCCTGCTTCTTATTATAGCGTCTGGTTTCAACAGATCATTTTGGGACTAGCAAGACTGGCAACAGAAAGATAACTAGACAGTGAGACCACAGAGCTGACACAACATTCCCTTATAGCAGGGTTGAAGGTTGACTGCACTTTAACCAAGAAAAAAGTCTTCATTTTAACTCCCGCTTATCAAAAATGACCAAAGACAGATGTTTGACCTTAAACAACCATAATAATTTTAATCTATCAGCGTCCGTGATCATGCTTTTTTTTGGTAACAAATGTTTTCGATAATAGAAAAAACAAATCAACAGACTCTTAAAGGAGAAACAACTGGCCTGCTAGTCGAAACACTGTGTCTCAAATGTTGCCTCTTAACTAACCTGATGATGAGCCCTGGGGAAAGCACTGACCACGTGACTGTCAGTTTGTTGAATTATAATTATGAAACCTAAACTGTAAATATGAATTGTCATTTTTGTGATTTTATTTTTTTCTCTCTCTCGCTCATGATCACTTCCAGTGTCCAAAGAAAATTTGCTCAAGGCACAAACATCACTACTGTAGTAGTGCATGGCTTGCCCTTTATGTGACATGGGAAGAAAAAAAAGTGAATATTGTAGAAAAACAAAGTTAAATTTATTCCTATTTTCAAAGATAAATGTATAAATTATAACAGTATTGGTTACACTTGTATATTATTTTTGAACACCCCCAAATGATCTACTCCTAATTGTTACTGGGGAAAATATCATTTCAGTCATTGTAAAAAGAGAAAATGTTAAAAGGTAAGCAGTGAAAGTAAGACTAGAAAATAATAAATGGATTAAAATTACGCTGTGTCTGGTCACCTAATTTATTTTATATTGTACTGTGTTTGCATGAATTGTACATTGTAATGGTGATGATGAATGTTTCACTACATTAGGTCTGATTTAACTATACATACTCTTAACACTTCATTTGAAATAAGCTCTAAGTGCAAATGTATGTTCTCACATGTCACTTTAAATCAAAAGTGATGCTTAAGGGAATTGTGTTTTTATGAGTATTTGATTGAGCCACAGGATGGTATTTAAACAATTCAGTAAATAAATCAAATACATTTTGGCAACATCATGTATACACGTCACATAATTGTGTCTGAACATGAGACACTGCTTACAATGCTTCTGTTGACACTGATCATAGAAGTGTTTGTTGGTAATCACTTACATACTTGCTGTAGTTGGGTCTGGCTTTGCGAGACTAGTAATCACGCAACAGTTCCCTCCCTTTCCTCTAACGTTGGGCCCATTTGTCTATCAGCCCCACCTGCAGGTTGCTTTATGAGGCCCCATTTGTGTTATCAGCGTTCAGCTGATGAATAAATAATCTAGAAATTAAATTATTAAATGTAAAAGGCAATAAGATGTATCAATATCGACTTCACTAAACACTTTGCTAATCAAGTTATCTTATTTGTCTTGAAAAAACTATATTATACCAGTATAGCTTATATTTATTTAAGTAAATATTTTTGTAATAATTAAAACATTGCCCTGATCTTAATCGATTGATTCACAAATTAGTTTATAGGCTAACCGATGCATAATAACGAGATCAACTGATTATGAAATAACGAGCATGGAGCAGTGATACAAAAACCCGTTGGCTTCTTGAATACCACACCGGGCAGATTGTCCCCGGAACCTTTCCCCTCTCCTTTTCGCTGAACACGGACGTATTTTGATGGAGCACACGAAGAGCAAAGCGACGCGGCGGGACTTTCTTACTAAAAAAATTAAAGACCTACAAAATTACACCTCGAGGAAAGCGTTTTCAATATCACCGTCAATGGAAATCACGCCTGCAGTCACCTGTTAAATTTAACTTGCTTTGTGGAATTAAAATGAGCAGGTGCGTATAATTTTAAAGAGGCTAACAGATGAAGCTAACCAACTACATGTGTTTACCCATCTCCATTGACAGTTCCTGTGTTTTATTATACTATCTATGGTTTTGAATGAAACCTTAACCAGCTGTTGGCGACAGGGGTTAAGGGAGAGTTAACTTAACACACACTGAAGCCTCCTCTGAGCATGATTGTACATCCAAGAAGGTTTTGGATTTCATAATAAACTGATAGAATCTATGAGGCTCAAATTTGTAATATATACTTGCCTCTTATTATAATCTTCAGACTTAGTTGTGGAAGTTTGGAAGTCATATTTTGGTAGACAAACTGGGTGAAATGTCTCTTTGTTGAAAGTGTTTTAATTTGACAGGTAGAACCAGCCAGTTACCATTTCAAAGATGGAGTCCATTCCTCCAAACACTGAGGTTCGGCAAGCGGTGGCCCAGTGTTTCCGGACCCTGAGCACATCCACAGATAACAGCGACATCATCGCGTCTCTTCAAAAGCTCCACTCGTTCTTGGATGACGGAGCAGGTAGTGGGACCACTTCAGCTCAGCGGGCAGAGTTCAGGAGAGCTCACTACACTCGCACCCTTCAGTTCCTCGTCGCCAACATCCAGGCCGACTGGACGCGGGGCCTCACAGCCGCTCAGCGCACGGCCTTATGGGACGGCCTGTTCCTCCAGGGCCCTCCGGAACAGGCGCTGCTGGTGCTGATGGAGGGAGTGGCAGAGTTTAGGTGTGTTGTGTGCACGTGATTTAATCTGTTCCCTCATTACAGGCGTAGTCAACGATTGTGGAGAAGGCTTGTCACAAAATCACTTTTTGACAAGATCAGTGAATATCTCCTCATGATCCGCTACTGTGCAATGAAAAACATCTGTTGTTAATACACAGCCTAGGTCTAGGCTCTGTAAACTGGTACTAACAAATTAACAAAGGGGGGCCCACCATAGCTAATTACATACCCTTTACAGATCCTAGACTGTGTATTAACACTGGATTTTTTTTTCAGTGCACACACAGTACTTACAGGTAGTGTATCCCTGAGAAGATATTCATTGATTTTGACAAAAACTGATTTTGACAACAAGCGTTCTACAGAATTGATGACCCCACCTTTTATCGTTTTCTCTCCGCCTCAGAGCCAGCACAAATCTGGACCACCTGGTCAGCATCACGGAGAGGTTCCTTCAGAGCGGGCGACTGGCTTACCTGCTGTGGTCCTACTGTCAGGGGGCGGGTCCCTCTGACTCCCCCCAGCTCAGAGAGACTTTGCTGGGCCGTATGGTGGCGCTGCCGGACCTCACCGCCAACAGGCTCCATCCAAACAACAAGGCCCTGTTTCAGCCTGAGCGCTACTACCCGCTGCTGGCCACAGAGATGCTCACGGCCCTGGAGAGGACCTGCCAAGCACTGAAAGGTGAGGAGGAGGGAGCGTCATGGAGAGCAACGCGGCTTATTGTGATATCAAAATGATCAACACTCATCACATGTGTTTTATCTGACTTTGTGTGTTCAACAGATGACACTGACTGCTCCCTGACTTTTTTGGCACAGACGCTTGGAAAAGTGTGTATCCAGGGCCATGCCGGTGAGTTTGGGCACCGTTTTTGAAAGCTGTAAAAAAAAAAAAAGAGGGAGTTACAATGATTCTTTTCTGAGTTGTGTTTTCTCCCATCTGCTAATGTGAAAATAATCATTAGTTGCATTGGCTTTATCATTTTTGAAGAATCCTCAAAGAAATTAGAAGCTTTTTATGGCTACATACAACTTGGAATAAGTATACACTAGCATTAGTAAAAACAAGGGAATTATGGTTTTCTTTGGCAGTTGATGGATCATCAAACATTATCAATGCTTTACTTTCACTGACTAAAGGAAGTGAGTGGACTCCTCGCTATTTATGTACTTTCCAAAGTCAAATTGATTTTTTTTTTTTTAATCCTCTTCTGGCATTTTACAGCTTTGGTGCTAGCAGTGATGGCTCCTCGGCTCTCTGTCTGCACACGCTCAGACATGGTGTGGCAGAGGGTTTGCTGGAAGCTGCTGCAGAATGTTCCACAGAGATGGGTGGAGAGCGTGCTCACTGGACTTGTGCAGGCTGTCAGCGGGTAAGAAACACACAGAGCAGTTTATCAGGCCCATTTGCCATCTGACCTTAATGACACCAGTCTCTTGTCTCTCTGCTCAGGCCTGACGCCCTGGGCAGGATCATGGGGAATCTAGTCTTAACCAATAAAAAGGTCCAGTTTGTGCTCACTCATAAGCTGCTCTTACTACAGTACAAGTATGAGGTAAGAAGATCACATGCATCCTGACAGTAAACAACATGTGTATTTTGTGAAGATCGTATGAAGTTCTGAAGTTCTTTGTTTTGTTTTTCCCCAGACTCCAATCTTGAGAATTATTCTGGGTTACCTCGCAGCAGACAAGGAGCGAAGGCCACTGCTCATTCAGGTGAGTGCATAAGAGTGTCGACAATATAACGTGATATAAACATTTGTGATTTTGACATGGCCATGTGTGTATCACAGGTGTTACGGTCTGTGTGCCAAGCCTGGGCTAACCCCAGTGCAGTGAAGCACACACCTCTAGAGCAGCAGGTGTACGTCAGCAAGGCCTTACTGCTGACTGTGAGTCTGCTGAAAGACAGTGAGCTGCAGGAGCTACGCTCAGGTACAAATGACAGGGTTTGGTGCCTCAAATCTCTCAGTAAATTAACAGTCAGGATAGAAGGAAATATGGCTTCAAATCCCTTGTATCGCACACTGCATTGGAGGCTCACCACCATGTGTTAATTAGATTAAGATAAGGTATATAATAGCAGGGCAGCTTTTTTTGTTACCAGCTTAAATATTTATGCTTATGCTTTGTTTAACTCGTTGCAATGGGAAGTTTATAATTTGTATTAAGGCTGACAAGTCTTCAGTCAGTAACAGCAGCAGTAATAATATGATAATATATAAATTAAATAATTCTAAGGACTGTTGCTCTCGTCTTATTCGTGTGCCTCTCTTCTCAGACTTGCTGCAGTGCATGCTGGGAGGCATGCAGAGCCACCTGGACAGCAGCGTGGTGCGTATCAGGCGTATGGGCATGGTGGTGGGAGAGTGCCTGAGCTCCCGCATGGATATCAGTGGAACCAAACTCCAATTTGAGGTGTAGTTCATGTAGAAATCAAAATATAGTGATGTCTGTTATGGCAGCTGTCTGGTCAGCCCTAAATATCTTCAATGAATTTGATTCGTAGTTCTGATTTAAGAGCAATTGTGACACCTGTGTCTGTGTTTGCATTGTGCCGTGCTGTAGTATGATCAGGACGAGGAAACCCAAGAGCTGCTTTCTCTGATGACCCCCATCACCAATGATGAACCAGAGGAGGAGCCTGTTAGTGGGTTAGTGGCTGCAGGACAATGACAAAATCCCATAAAACTTTGTGGGTGTGGGTATTTATCTGTAGGCATTGATCTGTGTGTCTGTCTGTCTGCAGATTTGACTCTGCTAAAGAGACTTATGAAACGACTACGAAGGTATCTCCTCAAAATGAGCCAACGAAAGCTGAAGCAGACTCCGACCTGGACAGGTTAGTATTAGCTCTTCAGTTCAGTCAGCGAGGCTGTTACACACAATTTATTTTAATTAGACATGCTGAGGGAATTTCTACAGTGTTTTGTTGTCTCCCGCTGGTGCAGCGATGACGAGCTCACTCCGTACGACATGTCTGCAGACCAGGAAATGAGCGAAGCTTCCCCGCCCCGCTACCTACGAGACTGTCTGGAAGGTATGACTCCACAGATTACATTTGTTTGACCTCGCCGCTCACCTCTTATTTAAATGCTGTATCGCCATCTCCTCCAGCTAGTAACATTTCCTTATCCTTCCAACCATCCAGCTTTACTTTCCTCCGAGGACTCGGTGCGTGTGGAGCTCAGTTTGAGAAGCGTTGAGGGGTTGGTTAGGAAGAACGCATTTGCAACCAGAGAGGTACAATGGAAATTTCCATTTTAGAAGAACATACTGGTTGAGTTTGCATATGTATAAAAGCCAGTGACAAAAGATGTTGCCCCTTGCCTTACCTAACTGTTTCTGATTTCCACACCACTTGTCACGCTACAGCTCATGTTTGGTTGATATGCCTTTTACAGATCAGCGTGCAGATGACCAAAGTGCTTCTTCACATTGAGGATAAATACAGCATTAAAGGCTTCCTGGGTCTCAGACAGGCGACCATGGTGGCGCTGACAGTCACTGACAGTATCCCTGTACGATCTTTCACTTTTTAGTTTTCTACACGGTTTACCTTGACCACACAGCTCATTCTCTGCCCCCCTCCTTTGAAACATTTCTCTTTGCTTTCTTCGGTAGGTGACTCAGTATTTGACAACAGAGTTTTATTCCATGAACTACAGTCTTCGCCAGCGCCTCGACATTTTGGAGGTGAAAAATAACAGCTACCGTGTGCCACCGCCCAAAACATTTAGTGGTTGATTTTTTGAGTAGTGCCACAGTTGTAATCCCAAGGCTGCTGTGTTTTCGTTTTGTTTGATCAGGTCCTTGCTCTGGCGGCGCAGGAGCTCTCTAAACCCGTCACTGAAAAGAGAGATCCATCGTCCATGGGTTGGGCTGCCAGCACTGACGTGACTCCGTACCCCGGTGACAACCCTGTCCACTGGCGTGAAGAAGTAGAGAGGAGGATACGAAGCAAGACAAAACGCCTCAGCAAGGTAAAGTAGACAAACAAATTTTTCATGTGCCGGCTTGGTGTTTTGAGTTGAGCACTTCAGATGTTTTCTCTTGTGCTATACAGGGCACCACACAACCTCCGGCCAAGGCCACGCCTAACCGTTATGCCCCTGTTGCAGGACACTTCTTCTTCCCTCTGCTCAGGAATTATGACAAGTATGTATTGCATGTTCTTGTGAAAACCTCAACACTAATAGTTTTTTATGCTAAAACAGAACATGTTTGCAGCTGAAATGCATTACCTTTCTGCCAGACCTCAGGTGACCTTTGACCTGTTGGGCGGCGACCAACTGGTACTTGGCAGGTTGATCCACACCCTGGGCCTCTTCATGCATTTGGCCGTCAATGCACCGGTAGTTTTAATTTTTTTAAGTTTTTATATCTGTCCACTGATAATTGAACTGAGTAACTACCCTTGTAGTTCAAATATTGTAGCCTTTAAGATCAGGAATATACATTGGCATACATTAACATTATAACAATACGCCATTATCAAACACTATGTAGATATGTGTATATCTAAATAAAAAAAAGACTAACAATAACACAGCTGTATTCTCCAGCTTTGACTTTTTTCATGTTTTCTTTTTGTGCAGATAGCGGCACAGATGGCTCGTGCTTTACTGGATTTTGTGTGGGCGGTTCGCTACCATGTTGACCAGTAAGTATAAAAGTATAAGATGCATGTCAGTGGATTAGACAGGAAAGGCTGATTAAGCTTTTTGTGTTTGTGAACAGCACTTAATTACAGTATTTATGCTACCAACCAGGTTTGTTTGTATCTTCCACATTAGAGTACAGCTTCTTCCTAGCAACATGTTTTATTTATGTGGTCCACTTAACATTTTTAAAAGTCATTCAAAAAATTAATGATATAGTAGGACCAAAAAAACTATAGAGTTCTGGACATGATGTGTTGTTGTCTTATTCCAGTCCGAGCTGTAACCTGAACTCTGTGTGTTAAAGGATGGTGAGACGAGGCGTCCTCTTTGCTGTTTGCTCTGTGTTTCTGAGCGTGAATGCTCAGAACCTGCTGGTGGACCTCAGCGATCAGCTGTTTGAGACTAGAACCTGGCTGGCAGGTAAAAGATAGAAGAAGAAGTTCCTCTAGATGTTTTTACATAAACCCCATTAACATATCTATCTCCATATGAGGACCATGAAAGTCAGGCATTTGTGTCAGTTTTATTATTAGAGGGCCTTATTTCCATACAATCTGATTTCATTTAGAACGTTCATGTGTGATACTAATAATAGATCAACTCTAAAATGTGTGTTTCTTGTAAATGCCAAGAGGTCTGGGGCTGCACCTGCATAATATAATTCTGTCAGGGATGTCCTCTCAATGACACACACACACACACACACATACACACACACACACACACACACACACACACACACACACACACACACACACACACACACACACACACACACACACACACACACACACACACACACACACACACACACACACACACACACACACACACACACACAGTATAAGTGCACACAAGCACAGCTGGACGGAGCGTTTCTGGGAAGTACATGAGGAACCAGGATGTCCTGTGCTATACGGATTGTCCGTGACGTGATAGGCTCATCTACAGCTGGATGTTTCTTTATCCCACAGGGGATAAAAGTAGCTTTGCGTTGCAGTGAGTGACATGGAGCTAAATGTACATAGTGCAAAGGACACCTGCTTTCCCCTCCCATGTAGGCTTGTTAATTGTTAAATAAAAAAAAAAAATAAAAAAAAAACTTGACTTTGCTCTTAGCTTTAGGCTTTCTTGCAGCCTGTAATACTCCTTGTTTGTGTTGTTAATATCCACAGATGTGGCTGAGGGAGACACTGACGCAGATTGCCGGAATCTGGCTGTACAGTGTCTGGTACTGCTGGAAAAGAGCCTTAAGAAGCATCTACAAGATCCACAAGCACTGACTCTGGAGTCATGATCACAGCATCAACAAATGAACAATGAAATACTGACAGGTGTCCTCTGCCTTGGTCGTCCTCACACAGCATGGTGACTGGAGTAGTGAGGTCGATGGAAATGATGTTGCCGGATATTTTTGCTGGCATTTCATATCCTGGAACAAACAGCCAACTAGCGGAAAAAAGAGGGCACATGTCTTCTCACAATATTGTGAATGTGTTTCTGCATACCTTAATCATACAAAAAACACTCACACACATTCCATTCACTGTATTGCTCAGATGGAACATGTGTATTGTGTATAATGTATTAGTCAGATTTAATATTGATTGGATGGAGAACAAGATGCCATTTTTGTCCACCAATAAAAATGGATGTGACGGTATAAGCTTATCCTTCTCAACCCTCTTTCCTGTTCTGGTCGTCACTCTGTATTGTGGTTGTTTGTTTGCAAAGGACATCCTGCAAATATTCACGTGCATATACACAGTCACAAATACTGGAAATACTACTTCTTCTTCCTCTTGTGATAATCCTAAACAATGAAAATGTTTTAAATATACAGTTTATTGTTTCCTTGACTTGATTAGCAGACTGTTGTGTTAAATACAGATTTTTGTCAGACACCTTTTGTGCTATCACTTCTTCCTGAATATTTGTATTTAGGTGAATGAGGCTGAGGGTACTATGAAAGGATGTAACCTGCATACAAGATTCATATAAAAAAATCTGCAAAATTGTTGGATTTTTTTTAACTGAAAAACATTTTCTGACAGATTTGAACCTGCTTATGAGTTTATTGTGACACGAGTGATTTACATTGTATGTTAGACATAATTATTTTAATAATATAGTAGTACAAGTAACAGTAATTTTAAAGAATATTTTTCCCAAAATCAGGTTTTAAGAGGCAAAAAATACTTTGTGTAGGGTGGGAGTAAGGAGTTGAAGTTGTAAGAAAATAAGATGAAAAAGTGCAGTTCTACAAATAATACCTAGTGCATTGCATTACTAACTCGTTTTATTTTATTTGACTGAGCTGATGCATATCTTCAAATTAATTTCTTGAAAGAAATTAAGACCAAACTCAGATTGAAAATCCTAGCCCTAATTTTATCAGAGAGCCACAATCTTAAAAAGAGAAAAAGTAAGGATGAAGTATGTTTCTTATGATAAAACAATTTTTTTTGCAGAAGAGGGTTCAAAAATGTGAGAACACCCTCAGGAAAAATAAATCACGTTATTCAAAGACGGCTATCGACGTAACTTTACCTTCTGCCAGAGCCATGGCCAGAGCAAGGGCTCTGTCTTCTACAACCATTCGGGTACACTCGTTGTTTTCCGTAACTCCTCGTGCGCAGCTTCTAATGTTGTCAGGGGCAACTGGCAGGGACGCTTTTCGGTCACACAGGAGGCTACACAACAACACTGGAAGTTGCAATCGATGTTTTGAGCGGTTTTCGAGATTGAACAAGGAAGTCGGCGTACACACGAGGAAAACAGCGGTGAGGTCGGTCCTCTGACAATTGAAACGGAACGGCGAACTTATTTATACAGAGTCGAGGGCCAGTAATGAATGCTAACGTTGGCTAGCTTAGCTAGTAGTAGCAGCTAAAGCTAACTTAATCATCCGTAACATAACGCCACTGACGTTCATTTTAGCTGGTAGATCAAACAATGAGGGTACATCCATTGCTCAGTTTAACTCTACAATGTGTATCCTTACCGATTGGTCAAGTAGCTAAGTCAACTAACGGTACATCTAAAGCTTACTTTAGGGATTGTGATGGATCATTTATTTCAGAGTTAACTAGTTATTACCGAGCTTTTACCTCATTAGCCAGACATCCAAGCAGGTAACTAACTGGGAAAGGCACATGAAATGGCTCTACTTATACACAAACGTAGAAATCAAGGAATGCACCTTAAATAAAGTGTGATTTTCGAGGTTACTAACTCTCCTCATCCCTGTCTCTCTTCTCTCTTATCCAGAGAGGAGCGCTGGGGGACATGGCGGTGTACTTTGACCACCGTATTGAGGCCCCTGAAAGCAGTAATGTGCCCTCTCAGTTGAGCTGGCACTCTGCTTTTCCTGTACTGGCTGTGGCCTCCAGTAGCCCCACCAGTGGAGGCAGTGTAGACATCTACCTGCAGCAGGTAAATAGGGCTATATAAATATGACAGTTAAGGCCCACTTCGAATAGTTTGCATACCTTCTTCCGTGTTTGTATGCAGGGCGAGTATGTGGAGAGCTGCCATTTGGAGCGTCTTCACCAGCCAACCATGCTGCGCTGGCATCCCACAAAGCCAGTGCTGGCTCTGGGCTGGGAGAATGGAGAAGTGATGCTGCTGACACACCCCTCCGGAGATCAAAGCGTCTTCCCCAGCACACACACAGCCTGCATCACACTACTGGAGTGGAGTAGCTTTGGCAGTCGCTTGGTAACTGGCGATCAGGTAAGTTTTTTTTGGATGGCACATATGTATATGTCATATCAACACACTGATGCATTCATAGCACAGCACATGATAAACATGCTTTTTCTTTCTTGGAATACTTAGACCAAGGTTGGATTACCAACATGGAATATTTGGCACAAGCCCTTAGCAGTCAAACAAGACATAAACTGGATGACTTGCGTGCGCAGATGCAATCTGAAACCGTTAAAAGAAATCCCATTTCTTTTGAAACCACTTAAAAATAGTGTAATCATTTAATGACAGACTGGAGCGCTAGCAGTATGGAAGGTAGATGCTAGAGGGAGACTTCAAGGGAACCATCTTGTGAAGCATGAATACAACAAACCTCTAACTTGCTGCATCTTCAGACCGGACTCACCTGGGGAGTAAGTAGACAGGATGCAATGCTCCGAGTTAGTTGTTCTTTTTTTGTTCTCTTTTGTTAAGTCCTTGACAGTGAGATAATATTGAAAACATTGTGACATATCGCAATGCCTTTCTGATCTTACCGCTGCGTTGCTAATAGTAGGACCTAACCTATGTTACAGCGATGTGGCAAAGCTAGCCCGGGCATCAGTGAGTGGAGATGAGAATGCTCTGGACATGTTCAGCTGGAAGGGAGCACCTCTCAAGATGGGTCCACAGGAGGGACTTGGATTCTACGTCAGCACCGCAGATGGTAAAAGATTTTTCTCTTTTTGTTGTGAGCAGCATGTTCAAGAATTTGGTGTCTAAAAGTGTTTTTGTACAACCATGATAAAGTATTTTTAAGAAATTGAAGTTGTTAAAAAGGACGATTGGATTTTTCAAAATGGATTTTACGCTACTCCTTTCTCCAGATGTAACTTATTAACCTGAGAGGATTGTGACTGATCTGCGATCTTATCAGACTGATATGATCCTCTTGTGTCATGAGACTGTAGATAACATAACTTTTTTAATCTTCTACCCTATGTACATTGCATATAGGTAAAGTCCACAGTGTGGATGAGCATTTTAAGTCACTCACACTCCTCAGTGTGGAGGGTGCAATCAAGAAACTGTTGTACCTTGTGAAAAGAGATGCGCTCGCTGTGATCACGGAGACCCTGATGTTGTCTCAGTACACTCTTGGACCTGAGGGAGGAGCCCAGGAATTTATGAAGGTATACTAAAAATTGTCAAATATACAATTCATTTTTAACCTGTTTCATTCAATGGGTTGTGTTTGAACACTGTAAAAAACCCTGTAAGCAGTATCTTTTTCTGTAGACAATACTCTATATTCATGTTTATGTTTATTTTATTTTATTCAGTGGTCACTGATCCACACATGTTTTTTTTTACAACAGGTTAAGCTGAGCAGCAAGACTGGGCAGAAGGTAGACTTGGTCTGGACAGAGAACAGTCTCCTCATCACAGCAACTGGGGAACATGTTGTCAGGTCAGTGTGCACACATCATTTGTGTACAGATTCTGTACGTTCCCATTTTACCTTGATCATCTGTCCTTTGACATGTTTTTAGGCTGTGGGACCTGGAGCGAGACGACAACTACGCTCTGACTCTTGACGAGACTATGGGGTTTGAGAAAGGAGAGATCATCAACTGTGTTGCATACTGTGCAGGAAAGGGTAAAGACAGAAATATCTGTCCCATAGTTTGAACAGCAAAAAGTGAAGTTTTTTTTCTTTACATTGTAGTTAATGTGGTAGTTTTAAGATGTTTTTTTCCATCACATACTTAAACCTTGTGTAAACTGATGACACAAAATCAGTCCCGCTTGATAACCACATTGACTACTGGTGCACATACTTGTTTCAAAGCTTCATCACTTTTGTAAAATGTTGCGGCCTCCCCAGAAACCTTGGCAGCTGGTACCAGCCATGGGCGCATAGCGATATGGAGGATGGTGGAGCAGCCAGGCAGCAGTAGAGGTGACACCAAGGCCCAGTGGAAGCTACAGACACCCACAGAAATAGGGGGAAATGTAATTCAGCTACAGGTACTGTCTAGACCAACTGTCTTTTCTTTTTTACAAAATGTGAAATTAGCCGATGAAAAAAATTGTGCTGACATTTTATTTCAGTGGGGCTCTAGCCTGAGTCTGCTGGCTGCCAACAATTCACACACAGTGCTGATCCTGTGTGAGCATGTGATGTCTGCCCACTTCAGCCAGCAGGTGGCAGCAGTGCAGCTCACCCCAACCCAGCTCAGCATCACTCGCTTCGCCACAGGAGTGCACCTGGCTCTGCAGGCCGACACGCACATCAAGGGAGTGTGTGTTACCAAGGTAGGTGTTGAGTGTTGAGAAGTGGAACGCTTGGAGATATATATCTCTGTCGTGATAAGTAAAAGAAAAACACTGAAATTGATATGATACCTGAATGTTTTGTTGTCATACCAACAGGATTCAGTGACAGTTTGGAGTGGCAATCAGGTCACTGTGTATGAGCTTTCAGGGACAGATCTTCGCAATACAGGTACAACACTGAAGTAAAAAGCCTCCTGAATGAACCAAACAGAATTTTTTTTTTGCAATGAATTCAATCAGTCGTTAATCCCTGCCTTCATATACTGTATAAACTTGCCTCCAAAGTTTCTCTCTCAACCTTCTTGCTTATGTCCTAGGTTCATTTCCTTGTGACTCCCATGTAGTAGCTGTGCATGACGAGAACCTCTACACTGTGGAACCTAACAGGGTCCAGATTCGTACGCCACAGGTCTGTCGTCAGACCCTGAGTTCTCACTCTCCAATATTCACTTCAACACAGAGATGTGACACATTTTTTGAGCATGCAATTTCTAAAGACATACCAGGCGTAGCATTGCTACTGATTTAGAATGTATTTTAAATGATTATAAACCTAGGACAGGTTGTATTTGTCACCATACATTTGGAGTGTTGAACCATCTTTTCTCTTCTTCATTCTTCAGGGCACTGTGAAGCAACTGCTGACCTTCTCCAAGGCAGAGGGCAACCCTGTACTGCTCAGTGTGTGTCAGTCTTACCTTGTGGTTGGCACAGACACAGCACACATTAGAGTGTTCGACCTCTCCCGAAGGTATAATGTTAAAGTGGATGTTGGTATTTGTTGAGTTAAAAAAAAAGTAGCAAAGAGAAGGCCAGCTAACTTCCATGTATTGTACATTTATGTTCAATGCTAAATTCTTTGTTAGTATAGTGCGTTTCTTTCTACAACAATGCCAGTCTCACTGTGTGTGTGTGTGTGTGTGTGTGTGTGTGTGTGTGTGTGTGTGTGTGTGTGTGTGTGTGTGTGTGTGTGTGTGTGTGTGTGTGTGTGTGTGTGTGTGTGTGTGTGTGTGTGTGTGTGTGTGTGTGTGTGTGTGTGTGTGTGTGTGTGTGTGTGTGTGTGTGTGTGTGTGTGTGTGTGTGTGTGTGTGTGTGTGTGTGTGTGTGTAGGGATGCCAAAGCTCACTGCAGTGCTAAGAACTTGCCCGAGCAGATTGCCAATCTCGGAGCCCTGAGGTCAGTCAAATGTAACGCCAACGGCAGCCAAGTCAGCATACTAATATCTCAGGTGAACGAACAATATACACCAGCCACCCTCTCCTTTCCATTTGTTTTTAGGAGCTGACACTAATATTTATTAGACAATAATTTGTGCTGTTTTTCCATCCTTCAATGTGACTGTATTATTTCTCTTAACCAAACAAGCGTGTAACTCTACCTCTCAGGTAAACGGACGGCCAGATCACAAAGTGTACTTTTATGACGTAGAAATGGACACTGTGACGCACTTTGACTTCTTCATTGGCAGACCGTCTAGTGGTATCTCACAGCATGATGAAAGTGAAAGGTAATTGACATTGGTTTTGACTACATGTATGCATGTAGAGATTTCTCCTCTTGTTGTCTTCCACCGTACATGTCTGTTCTGTGCTACAGGCAACAGTGTCAGGGGACTGACCTCAGCGGCCGCTGCCCCGTATCTCAATTCTGGGATGAGTGTGAACCCCGTCTTTTTGTTTGTGAGACAGTGGCAATTGGCTCTGAATGCCCATCAACTAGTTTTTTAGATACGGTAAAGACTGCTACCTTCACCATCCTCCAACATGTAGATAATCCTGATAAAAATGTGAAGTTAATTTGAAATAGTTTGACTGACTTTGTTCTGTCCTCCTTCTGCTCAGATGGACGTGTCGGTAGTGACACTCTTCTGTACACAGGAGCACGGGCTCCTCTTACAGGACTCCTACCCTAAACCTTCAGGCCTGCAGACGCTCCTAGCTATGGATGTGCCCTACTATTATTTCAGTTGCAAGGTGAGGACACTCTGTTCTGCTTGTGTGTTGTCCATTCAGTGGGGGTTGGGTGTGGGGGTGACGGGTTCTCTCTGAAAATATCTTGAGTTTTCTTAAATATATTCCGTGTCTTTTTCTGTTTGTTTGCATTCATCACTGTTTTAATGTGAAACTCTGTGCTTGGCCTTACACACCCCAGCTCTTATATCGGAGGGGGGGTGTCTTTCAACCAGAAGTAAGTGTCTGTCCCCTGCAGTCCATTAAAAAAAAAAAATTATTCTTCACTCCCGGGCCGGCGGCTATGTTCATGTATGCCTTGTGCTGCATTTAAGCAAAACATTCATGCATCAGCAGCACAAGTGCATCCCTGAAAAATCCCAAGTGTCACTGTGCCGTGTCCAGTGTCCATCCACCTTGTCTTGATAAATCGATATGTTCTGTGTTGCTTTGCTGTTGTTTGGTTTACCCTGTCCCCTTATCCATTCCCCAAAGCCCAAAGATTTGAACTACCGTATTATAGCTATTATTCCACTAATAATGATTGTATCTCACAATATACTGCGTTGATGTCTGGCTGTGAATCACACGTTTACCTGTCGACACGTCTCCTCAGCCTGGCGAGACAGATCCGGGGTCAGTGGAGATTTCAGCCACATTAGCACCTCCGAACCAGACCCAGCCGTCAACGGGCCCGGCCTCCCCTCTCCCCTACATGGTGTCCAGACGAGCTCTCAGGGACTTTGTGGGCCTGGAGAACTGCGAAAAGGCCACTCGCGACGCCATGCTCAACTTCAGCTTCTACCTGACCATCGGCGATATGGACGAAGCCTTCAAGTCTATCAAGCTCATCAAAAGGTAAGGCTTGAAGGACCATAATGACGTGTGTCAACTGAGTGGTCTTGTCCCAGCACAGCAGCCCTTTCCAAAGGAGCTTTTAGTTAACAATGCTATGCGTGGGGCCACAGGGACAGCATTGTTGCTACAACCTTGACTCCTCTCAGAGGGGCCTCTACAGTGGTATGCACTGGGAGAGTTGTAACTAATTGCTTTTGAATGACTTTGAGAATGGGGCATTTGTTTTGCCACTCCTCAGTCCTCCTGTCTTTCAGAACCTTTGACAGTTGAGCTCAGCACCAAGGGGAGACTACCAAAATAGTTGGGTAACCTAAACTTTGAATTGACTGACATGGATCAAGCCACTAAACACTGCCTAGTGCCTATTTATTTGTTTTGATTCTTAAGTTTTGTATTTTCCATAAGCAATAAGAACAAAATAGGTAGCATTTGGCGGGTCCTTACGAAGAAATGCCACACCACTGTATTTATCTTTGGAAAAAATAGGGCATTTTAAATACTCTCTGTATATAGATTTTAATAATATACAGTAGATGACAATGCTCAGAAGTTTGTCTCTAAGTGTATCTTACAATTTAATCAGATCAGATCCCCTAGACTAGAGCAAAACTTGTATGTGTTCATTTGAGTGCATGAAACAGAATTTTAAAAACAGGACATGATTAGGGACTTTTTTCTGTGTCTGTGCTTGGGGAAGGAACTCTTCAATGTGTATAAATGGGACTGTTTCTGTTAGTGTGCGGGTGTGTCTAAATACACACACACACGCACGCATGCCTACACACACACACACACACACACGCACACACACATTAGGTCCTTCTGCCAGCTTGGTCCAAACGGAGTTCTTTTTCCATTCTTGAACTTTGAATCAGGTCACTAAAAGGATGTGTGTGTCCGTTCCTGTATGTGTGTTGGAGGGGAGGCAGGGAGGCGTATATGTGATTTCAGCAAAGATTTGATATTATCTTTAGCAGAATACGTGATTTTTGCCACTCATTCTGAATTCTGCTGTAGCTTTGCTCTGGCACGTACAAACATCCCACACAAATGGGAAAGACAAAATAAAAACAAACAAATGGGGAAAATAGCATATCCCACTGGCAGGATATATTCCAAAGAATTTAAGAGGCATGATGACAGCTTTACTAAGTCACCTCATTGATGGCTATTTTTACTGCTTCTTTTTTTAGTTTTTTTTAAGATCAGTATTGTGTTCGATTCCTGCATGTCTCCACCCACAGGTTTACCGGTTCCTGCATCAGTAACCTGTACCATTGGGACTTGCCTTTATTACGCAGGTCTCTGAATTCACAAAGATTCTCATACTTAAGTTTGACAAAGCGTTTGAGTCTAGTGCATGTTTTTGAGGTTTCTTGACACACACAACAATGCACACATTTCCCTTGTGTATCTTAAAGGGTCACTTCACACTTTAAAGAACATTTTTATGTGACTCATGGGGGCTTCACTAAGAGAAAAGTTGAAAAAATTAAATAAAATGGAAGTTGTAATTCACATTATCCTAAACAGTTTGAAAGTTCCTCTGCCTCCAGAAGCAGCCTATCAGATACAGGTCGGAATGTCTTTATTCTGTCCAGACTGTGCTACTTCCTCTCATTCATTCTGTCCTTGACTTTAGGTGACATGCAGCAGGTTTATCTGCCTGTTATGAATGCAAGCAGCAATTGCTATTTAAAAGAAAACCCTCTTCCCCGCCCCTTTTCCTTCGGAAACGAAAAACACCTGAGGAAGTGTTCAGGGGTGAAACAGAGACTGATGGATGATGTACTCATTAGAATTGGCTGCGGTACACATGACCCCTGTGATCTCAGTTAATGCCATTTGTTATTGGAAAGTATGTCATGAACCCATTACACTTCTTTTCTGCTGTCATTCCTGAAAGAAACTTGTACCACCGTTCCCTTAAGCAGACGATAGAATTTTAAAATGCACAAAATATAGCTATATATATTTATCTTCACGGTTGGAAAATTCTGTCATTAAACCTATAACAAAATGCAAAAATAGCCCTGATGAAGTATAGCATTAGTTGCCTAACGTTAGCCTCTAATGTCGCTATGATGACCGGCTACATAGAGGTGGTGCTATCATGGATACTCTCTTGTAATGGAAAATTACATCCACAAAAGGACCCAGTGTCAAAAGCCATTAGAGTAGAGTAGAGCCGGTAGCATGTAGTGGAAAAGCGCTATAAGTTAATCTTAAATTTAGAATGTCATAGACGCGGTCTTAAAGGTCAGTGGCCAAAAGTTAAAAATCAACCCAATAACAAATCTTGTAGTTTCTTTTCCAGAAAGTACACATTAAATTTAACGTTTTAACATTTGTTTAATGAAATTCTGTGTTGTCCATTTGTCCAGGTGTGGTGCTGGACACCAATACAGCCGCAATAAACAACCACCACAGCATTTTATTATTTACCAATAAATGTATTGAATTTATATGATATGTTATTATTTTTAATGTTCCCGTTATGCCTGGACTTTTTTTTTTGCAAAAGTATGATATGGTCACAATAATAATACTAATGATGATAGCACTATTCTTTATACAACTATATTATATTAATTTAGTATACATTATGTACCACAAGCGAGCAGAGTTTCAAATGTAAAAGCATCAAGAAAAGTATAATTAAGTATTGAAAACATTTGTCAAGACCAATTTAACAAATACTGCTTAAAAAAATCCAAATCACTTTACATACATTAATTGGCAGGCCACAACTGTTTTATTTCCCCCTTTTTCTAGTTAGAAATGATGCACATGGCAATGATGCACGTGGCAATTACTCAGAGTGAGAATATATCACCTCTCATTGGTTGTAAGAACTTATTTAGGAAGGCCCAATCAAAGAATGTGTTGAGGTTTACTGACTCTTCTGCCTTCACCTTGTTAGTTTACCTACATACTGTCTTGAAACATATATAATATCTTTAATATTATATTGATATTTATTAATATTGTAACAAGCTTTAAATGGATGAAAACAAATATGAGGTATTGTGGTATGACATTTTCCATAATTTTCCAATTTATAATTATGCAGGAGGACATTTTATAAGTGCACATATAACAAAATAGGTCAAGTTCCAGCTTGATCTTTTCATGAGCAGGATGTTTCATATTAGACAGTCGTAGTCAAAATTCCATATTTATCTACTGGTTAGCTCACCCAATCATGAGTAAATGCAACATCATACAATTTTGAATATTTTTGTAAATTACGATTGCTTTATACAGAAATTCTAGTAAAATCTGTGACTTAAGTGCAGTGAGCAGCAAAATAATTCTGACATCTTTGGGAGAAATAGTGAAGTAGGGTTTTACAATTGTGGGCACTTGTTAGTCCAGCTTTTGTAGAGCCACTGGAATGTCCTCTTCTCTTAAGAGTCACATTGGAGGCTCCTAGCTGGAGTAAAACAGGTGATAGCTTGGTAGTTTTTCTCTTTGTTGACTTGGCTTGTGAAGTCACATGGCTCAACATGGTGACTCCACATAATCATTGTCTAGACGTGGGTGGAAAGGCGATGCCAGTGAGCGGCTGATGATTATAACTCGAGGTGCAAGGCAGTCGTCGCGGCGATGTAAAATGTTCCAGATGAGCATGGCCGCAGCCATTGTGGCCAGCAGGCAAGCAGCTATGTCCAGGTAGCACGAGTAGGACAGGTGTGTGTAGGGCCCGATCCTGTAGAAGGTCACAAGTCCAATCACCAGCACAAAGCCTGTACGGGGGCACGGAGAGAAAACGCTTCAGTCAGTGACAATACAGTGGTTCCGTAAATAGCAACATCTCTTCGTCAAGTGACGTATTTGAGTGCTGTGCTAAGCAGCAGTGTAATCTTTCACATTTAGACAACTGGGCAGTTGGGTGAATTAATGGGATATGATTTCAGACCTCCCAAAGTAAAAACTATTATGTTTGCAAAAAGAATTTTGGGGCTCAAACTTCTTGACATGCCAGGGAATGCCCGGTATTCTTGAGGATGAGGCAAGAGTTAACAGCCATACTGATTAACCCCATGCTCACATGTTCACATGCTCACAATGACAACGATATTGCTAACATTCCCAATTATATACACATATACACATATAGCATAAACATATAACCCTATATTTAGAAGTTTACGTTTAAGCTTGTTCAAGTTCTTACATTAGCATGTTAGCAAGCTAACATTGGCTAATTACCATTAAAGAAAAGTCAGTCTAATTGGTTTTGACAAAGTATTGGACAGTGCACATATACATTTTGACCAGATGTGAGGATGAGTAAACCACATATCCTGGTGGTGGTAGAGAATAGGTCAGTGGAAATGTCCAAAATCGGATTCATCCTCTTGGTATCATAAAACATTTACATTTCATAGCAACCCATCTAATAGTTTCAGTCCGGCCACGTTAGGCAGACCATGGAGAAAAAAGTTTTAGAATATATTGTTTTCGATGACTATGTACATGTGTATTTTACTATTTAAAGTTTAGTATTTCTTTTCGGAAAGCCACAGTTTAAAGGTACAGTAATTCAACAAGTCTGGCGGGCATTTTGACATCCCAGATGCATGCAAGTAGACATCTATCCATGTAGCCTTGTATTTCCATAGTTCAGCGGGAGCTCTATGTGGGGCCTTTGTATTTGGAAATCTGTTTCCTCCTAGGAAGAACTTCTGTGATCTCAAGATCAAAGTTCCCAATAAAGGTAAAATATCAGAGAATAAATATATGCCAGAAAAAAAGCCTTTGAGATGTTGTATCTCCTGTTTTCTTTGATTTACAGTAGTTTAACACACACAAGGAGAAACTCCTGCTAGCCTGCAACGATAAAAAGTCTCCATTACATGCTGTTTCTTTGATCTTTTCAGATCGTTTTATCGACATTATATGCAGTGAAAAGCTCTGCCCTGTCTCTGTAGCCCACACCTTTCCTTATTCTTTACCATAATAGCTGTGGGTGAAAGCCTACATAGATCAATGCTACTCAAGAATCCAGCTCTTCATCCCTCATTCACTGCAATCAAGTGTTGTCTGGAGCCATTCAATAGCTCAACAATAATACATGTCTGAAAACTCAACCCATCCACATTGGTATAAATACCGGGACCAAAAATAATCACTGGAAATATGGATGTTGGTGCTTTAGGATATGAATGAGTCTGTTTCCTGGAGCAGTCAGCGGCACCAAGGGGCGAGTCAAGTTCTACTTCTTTCTCTACCTTTACAGTAAGAAGGCTGTCATTGTTTTAAATGAGGATGTGAA
The DNA here is from genome assembly GCF_949987685.1 of Ammodytes marinus. Lineage (NCBI taxonomy): Eukaryota > Metazoa > Chordata > Actinopteri > Uranoscopiformes > Ammodytidae > Ammodytes > Ammodytes marinus. The sequence continues at coordinate 13,179,400 of NC_137224.1, read as the reverse complement.
TAATTGTGTCTGCGTATAATTGTGTGTGTGTACCACCGTGTGTACGCATAAGAATGCAACTGTTTGCTCAAGCTGTTCATGTTTAAACTGTCTGGCTCCTTACCCAAGAAAATGAATAATCTCCTGTCCAGGTTCCAGTCAGGGTGGGCTGTGTGAACCTCTTTTTTGGCACAGACTTATCTCCCAAACTTCCTTCCCCTTCTTCCTCTTTCCATCCTTCCTTCCTTCCCTCCCCTCCACACCCTAAGCTTCAAGGTTAATACATTTGCTGGACATTTGACATGATCTGTCGCAGAAAGAAATCTAAACAAGTCTTATCTAGAGGCCAGGTCTTGGAAATTAATTTAGGTGGTTTGCGTCCCTTCCAGTTAATAACGTCTTGGTTTCTTCTTAAAGGGAGTCACCAGCATCCCTTATTAAACCAGACTTCTGGGAAACTTTTTTGAGTCGAGCCTCACGAATGCAATTCCTCAAAATCAAAAGAAATGATAAAGTGACCCGCAGTCCTGACTCTTTACATGTCCATTCAGAAAACACATTCCACAGTCGTCTCAAAGGGTGAAACCACCAACATTGTGCTTTCAGCCTGTAACAGCCAACACTGCTGAGATATCACTGAATGGAACTGGATATTATTATTCCACGGTTTGCATTTTGGCACGTCTGAAAATGAAAGCATTCCCTAGAAAGAGGGTGATGGGTAAAAATATCTCCATTCATTCAGAACTGAAGCCCATTCACTGACTGAGTTGATGAGGTTGAAAGCAGGAATGGGGAATGGATTACTGAACGCTTATACAACTTTCTGAACTTGAAAAATTAGGCCCATTTTACTGGATAAAACTTTGGTTAGGCTTTGGGAAGCTGTTTTTTTTTCTCAGATTTTTTTATTCTTTATTTTTATTTAGGCAATTAACTTACTCACTCTCATTTCTGATGAATCTGACAATTTCTCTCCCTTTATTGTTATTAATAGTAGAAATACCCATCTAATTTCCTGAAGCCAGAAGATATTGCTTGTTTTATTGACTAACAGTCCAAAAAACCCTAAACAAAGAAAGTCTATGAGATAAACAAAAACAGCAAATCTTCAATGTTGAGATGCTGGCATTGTTATTAGCCATGCTAGCATTGTGTCAAGGGATTGCAAAGTCAGTTGTTTGGTAAGTCCAACACTTTGTCCCAATATCTCAACAATTATTGGGTTGATTCCCCGTGAAACGTGGCACAGATATCCATTGTTCCCAAAAAATGAATGTTAATGACTCTGGTTGTCCCCTGACTGTTCCTCGAGCGCCACCAGCATGTCAAAGCTTTCACTTATCCGGTGAAATATCTCAACATTGTACTTGATGAATTGATACAAAATGTCTTTCAGACTTCCATGGTTCCCATGCAATGTATCCTAATGACTTTCATGATCCACCTGTTACCTTAAGGATGTGAAATAACTTTCCATCTAGCGCAACAATTATAATTATCATACAAATACATTTGTACTTGTTATTTGGTCAACTCTCAGAGCCAGTGCCATGTCCCCCCCATGAGGCTCAGTCCTCGCAGCAGACCCAGTTTGAGTCCACCCCACGGTTATTATTAGCATATAATTTCCCTTTCTGCTCTATTTCATCTGTCTTTGCACTGTCAATAAAACCTTGAAAAAGTCAAAAATAATCTTAGAAAAAAATAGTTGCAAGTTGTTATTTTACGAATTTACCATTTTTTTCAGGTGTAGATCCAAAGTTGAATCTTTTTAAAGACTATTCTCCACTTCAGAAAATGAACTGCTATAAACTACCAATCTACTATTTCCAAGAAAACAGTATTCCCTTGGACCTTGAGTTGGGATTGTTTAGTAAACTAGTGTAGTTAAATTTCTACAAAAAATGGCATTGACCAGCATAGCAGCATAATGAAGAGTTGGGTCCCTCATTCAAACTCAGATTGTCCATATATTGCCTAAATAAAATAAACAAGGCTTAAACCCTTTTTGATTATATCCTCTTAAGTCTTCTGTATTTGGTTAGGAAAATCCCATTTGCCATGATAAATGTCCTCTTATTACTCAGCAGCTTTGTTGACCATATATGGTACAGAAGTAAAATGCCATGATGCCATTCGTCCAGAAAGAATTGCTATTTTTAGAGGTGAAATAAGTGGGTACTGTTTATTACTTTTTGGACAGAAGTCCATCAGTCATTGTTTAATGTAATGCCAACATTGTCTTACAGATCATCTCAACATTATCATAACATCTTTAAAGGTCCATTACTCCTGTCGGTGATAGTTTTTTATGGGCTGAGAAATCTCTTTATTTTGCCATTGTCTTTATTAATCATGCTTTCGTGAGATGAGTTCCTAGTCACTAAGGTTTGGTTGGAGGTTTTTGTTTGATATTGGAAAATAATACTATAATGTTGGGTGGGTCCACCAAGGCCTTCAGATAAAAGCCGTCATCCCTGCTGCGCTGCGTGCCAAAGACGCTAACGATCATTATTTGCTGCTGCTCTTGGACATTTTGTAAACAAAGACATAAAAGCTCGCCCATCTTATCTAGACAGAAGCGACTCCCGCCCTGTTGTCGAGTGTACCACAGGACATTTTTCTAACGAAAACACACTATTAACACAATCACAACACACACACACACACACACACACACACACTGACATTCACAAACCTTCATGCACATAATCCCTCCTGCTAGTGCGCACACAAACACACAGTCCCTGTCGAAACTGTCTTTCCCGTCCGTTCCCCCTCCCCTCTTTTTCCTTCTTCAGCTCGGGGGTTTGCATAACAGGTAGTCACAGACATTTCCTCGTCCTGAGCAGGGATATCCTGGCGCCCGATAGTCGCTCCCTGGCTCGCTGCAGCTCTGGCCCATAGATTCTAGACGAGGACTAAATTTAGACCTAGAGCAGCAAACCCCCTTCATGCCGCTCTGCCACAATGATACCAACCGGGGATCACAGCAACACAACAGACTTCCTCAGCGGGGGCCATGGGACAGGGCAGGCCACCCAACTCTTAGTGGGATGGATTGATTGGTGCTAGTTTTAGAGAAGTTTTTTACAATGACAGCACTAAGTTTTGTCCAGTGGATGTGCTTCTTTCTGTTTTTCCTAGTTTCTCCTCTCTTTTGCCTGAGTTTGGCTGGTCTGATTTTTATTTTATAGTTTATTTGATTTCTTTATATTTCTTTATCTCGCCATAAAACAGAAACACTGTTAACAATGTTAATGAACACGGGTAGAATTTTTTTTTTGTAGATAGTCGTACTCTAAGCTAATAATTAATTTTTTAAACAGCTGTGCACATTATCGTTATACCATTACCTACATTTACCATGGATTGCGTCTAGTAAAAATATTGTCTAGCACCTATTTTCAAATAATACAGGTCTAATTTTTATGTAGTTAACTGTCTTCCTGCAGTATTTACCCTTAGGGGCTGATCTCCTGTGTTGGAGAATCAGCCAGTCTAGGATTGTATTCCCCCTTGTTTGGCTTAGAGCACATGTGAACTTTGCTCTGCAGCATCTGGATTTCTTTCTTTCCGTGTCAATTAAGTGCATACTTTGTTGAAAAGAATGATTGCATTTTTACCGGAGCACTTTCTTCTCTGAGACAATGAGACTTTCAGCTGATGCAAACAAACACGTTATTGAAAAACTGGTACTCACTGGCTAGCTGGAAAAGTGCAGCAATGGCCTCCTCCCACCATTGGGATTCCTGTGTGATGAAGGGCAGCTCCATGAGGCCTAGAAGGAAGATCAGCTGACCGGCAGTCAGGGCCACTGTCGCCATCAGGTTACATGCCCGCATCATGTCAAACTGCACTTAAAGGACCAGAAGAAAAGCTGTGTCATTTCTCCTGCACTTTGATCCAAATGCATTATTTGGCTATGCATGACAATATAGGCTGAGCATGAATCAGAGGTCTTAATCTTTAAAGGATAACCTGATCATATGTCCGAATGTTGTAGTGCACCACAAAACTTAAGGGAATATAGCGTAAATTTGTAGCAAGGTGACATTGACACAATCACTTTTCATGAATCATGAATGGCGCGGCATGTCTTTGTCTAGCGTAAATGGGCAGTGCTGCCCATTGTGCCCAGTAAAGTGGACTTTTTTCCTTGAATGAAAATTTTTCAATGGAGCTTGATGTATTAAAGCACATGAATCCATCACAACACTGACTCACCCAGAAATGGTGTGTACTGTCAGCGACAAGGTTTCCCAACAAAAATATGCTCTTGGTTTATAAATGAATTGCATACAAATACACATAAACCATTGGCCCATTGCCATATGTTACGGTTTACGCTTAAACATAAACTGCAATTGCACAGCAATGCAAAGTAAACTGCTTTGCTTTGATTTTTGCTTATGCTTGTACATATCAAATGGATCTGTTGTTTTGATAAACCTGAGTGTTTTTTAGGTTTTGACTTATCGTTAATCATCTCATGCACCAAATCATAAGCCCTTGAAAACGGGATTTATTTATTTACAAAACAAAAATTAACACAAACTGACACAGAATGATAACTTATGGACATAGCAAACAAACAGATTACACACTTTGAAAGTTGCTTAGCAGACATAAATAACACTGTGATGTTGCACTTGAAAATCATAAACTTGCATACAAACTTACATTTGACCGTGCTGCGGGACTCTTGGTAGCCTGCATACTCCGAGCCCCATCCCAGGCCTTCGCACTGCCTCTGTGTCCCCTGCCCCCTTCTCCCGGCCTGGAGGTCGTCGCGGACCCTTTCCCCGCCGGTGGGGCACATCCTCCATAGTCCTACGCTCCGCTTGCGTCCGTCCTCCAGGGCCTGCAGGACCCAGCTGGGGGTGAAGGCTGCCACATTGTTGAGGACCAGGGACAGCAGCGCTACCACCACCGCCGCTGCCACCAGCCTCTGCACGGCCATGCGATGCCCGGTGCCCGCCACCTCTCCCCCTCCCTCGTGTTCCTCCTCCGCACCCTGTTCCTCCGCTGCGTCTTGCCTGCTCCCAGGCCTCTCCTCAGGGGCAGCAGCACCAGCAGTGCTCTGGTCCCCCTGGCTCCTCTCCACCTCCTCCAGCTGTTAGCGAGTGTTGTCCCAGCTCACAAAATTGGCAAGAGTGTTGTCTTGAGGCTTAGCTAAAGAACATCTCCATTCATCCTCATTCAGGAGTTGGTTGTCGTCGCAGCAGATTCCTCAGCCCTCCTCCTCAGATAGCACCGCGGGTACGCTAGGGTTAATCCAACTGGCACCTAGGTCCATTCCCCTGGTTTCGACTGACTGCAGCTTGACTCTTGGATCTAACCTCCTTTCTCCCTATTTTCCCCCTTGTACTCTTATCTTCTCCTGACGATTCTTCAAAGCTTAATTTATTGCAGTGGTCTGACTTGCACTGGTGTGCAGCTGCCTTCTAGACTGTTTTTTTTCTTTCCTTTTTTCTTGTCGTTCCTCTTCAGCCCCTTCACAGGGTACAGATGTAAATAAGCTTATATTCTCAATACAGTGTTGCTCTACGCTTTACTGAGGCTTACAGGACTGTGTCTCAACTAGAATTGCCCCAACTCACTGCCTGGATAAAGAATTCCTTTAAACCACCTCCCTCTGCTTCTCTCTTGACTTTCCCTCTCTCCTTCGCTCGCAGTTTCTCTGCAAATCCTTGAGGTCAGAGTTGAAATGTGCGAGAGAGGGGTTGTTGCTAGTCGTCCCAGTTCGAGACATCTGTTCGCAACTACAGCAAGCTTCAAACAGAGAGTGCCCTCCTTTACGATCACTTTAAATGTGTGTTTGTGTGTGTGTCAGTGTGTTAGTGTGATAGAATGTCCTGAAGACCCCCTCTTGGACGTCACTGTTGTGTATTCTTTTGTCTGGAGCCCAGGGGGCGTTCGCTATAATCCTCTCTCTCGTGTGCAACAAACATATTTGCCGCCGCAGTCAGCCAGCCAGCAACAGGATGTGTTTCCTGAGAGGAAAAGAGGATGGGAAGAGGGGCCAAATGTAGACCTGTTCCTTCTCTTGTCTTTCCTTTTCTGGCTCTCTAGATCTTGCCGCTCTGTGGGCAGGGAGCTCTCTTTTTCTCAGCATTTCTTTTTTAAGTATCTCACCATTCTCAGGGTTGGTTTTCTGTGACCATATAGAGCAAGATTTTGGCAAACAGCTACTACACGTGCTTTCTTTTTCTTCACTTGGCCTACAACCCCCCACCCCCCCACACACACACACACACGTCTTAAAGCAGGGCCCCTAAAGATTTGGGGTATTTCCTGTTGCCTAACTTTAATAAACAGCCCACATCTGTATCAGCTAAAGCAAGGAGGAGGGAGGGTGGACACAAATAGAGACCAGATGGCTGTGGAATCTTAAATTTGGAATGAAGCAAAAAGAAAGGAGGGGCTAGAGGGGTTGATTTACGTCAGCAAAACATAAGGGGAAAAAAAGAGGAAAGACAGAGATAGAAAAGCACGCCTCTTACTAGGAGTTGTTAGGAGTTAGTCCTGCACACATTCTTGTACGCCTGTTACTCTTAAAGGTCTTTTTTGGACTTTTGTCTTAATCATGATAAATGTTGAAATAATCCTACAGTACTAGAGATCTGATAAGTGAGACGCAAGGGTATTAACATATTTGGGTTTTAAAATATAAACCTGAACTAAACTTCCAATAATTGAATGCACACGTGTACAACTGTTCTTACTGTTGAATAACAAAATACCAATGCACTGAGCTAAGCATTACCCTCGCAAACAAGCCATTTCTCTTTCCTCTGTAGTAAAGCGGTATGGGAAAACATGGCACGGATGTGTGTGAAAACGCGCCGGCTGGATGTGGCACGTGTGTGCCTTGGGAATATGGGAAATGCCAGGGCAGCAAAGGCACTGAAGGAGGCGGAAGCTGAGCCTGAGCCAGAAGCCCAAGTTGCAATGTTGGCCATACAACTCAGCATGCTGGTAAGATATTCAAGTAAATAGTTGATGGGACCATTGCCCATTTTTCCCTGCCTTGTTGGTAAACTACCTTTTAAATACAATGCAGAAATGTTTTTCCTCCATTTTAGTTTATTTTATATTACAGCTTTTGAAATTGAAATTATGATAGATAGAGACTTATGATAAGTTTGAGTGACTCGCTATTTACTTTCTTTTATTAACTTATTTTCTCTCATCATTTGTATTCAGAGACAAACAACATTACGACAAAAACAACAAGACAGAAATTACAATAAAGATAATATAAGATGAAGCAATCTCCTTACTACAGAGGCACTACAGTTTTTTTCTGCTCTTCATAAATAACTGAACATAATGCCACATCCTTTGGCTACGGAAAAACCTATCCTCTTTTTAGATACAGTATAAGTATTGCACCACACAAAGACCAAGGGACTTTCCGGACCAAAAAAATTCATCTTTTTCCATCTTCCTTTCCTGTCCTCCAATAGGAAGATGCAGAAAAGTTGTACAAGTCCTGTCAACGCTATGACCTGTTGAACAGTTTCTACCAGGCTTCTGGCCAATGGAAGCAAGCTTTGGAAACAGCCGAGAACCAGGATCGCATCCATCTGCGCACCACCTACTATAATTATGCCAAATACCTGGAGTCCACTGGCGAAAAGTCCCTGGCCCTCACATTGTAAGACAGAGTCTGTTGCGGTTTATATCAATGATGTAGCAGTTTGGAATTTCAGTGCTTGGGACTTTTTGGTTAGGTTTAAATGTACAGTGAAAACAAAATGTAATTCTCAGCGTTTTTGTTACAGTTATGAGAATTCAGACACACACCGAGTTGAAGTGCCCAGAATGCTTCAGGATGACACAACATCTCTGGAGATCTACGTTAACAAAATGAAAGACAAGTGAGTCCGAAGGTTCTCCTAATAGCTTGATAGTCATTTGAATAGGGGTTCACGTGATTTTCTGATATAATCGTACACCAAGTCTAATTAAAACATCAATCCTATCATCTTATCTTTCCAGAAACATCTATAAGTGGTGGGCTCAATATCTTGAAAGCCAGTCGGACATGGATTCAGCACTGCGTTTCTACGAACGTGCCCAGGATTACCTCTCCCTAGTTCGAGTCCAATGCTATATGGGGAACATTCAGAAGGTGAGTCACTTTGTGTTAAGGGGGGTGCCATGTAGCATTGATAATAATAAATAAAAATAAATATAAAAGAGGACACGGGTTTACAATTTTATATTAGCAATTGGGTACATGAGAAATTTCCTTCCTCTTAAATATAGATGTGAATTGTTTTGACTGACAGCCCTCCATAGTGACTTAATTATTTGAAACTTGACTTGCAGTAATACACAAACGGTAAGAATTTCTATGTGGCAAGTTGTCCATGAATGTGATAATGTATTTATTAATTATTCCAGGCATCTGAGATAGCCAACAACACAGGTGACAGGGCAGCTTCATACCACCTGGCCAGACACTATGAGGGCCATGATGATATAAAGCAGGCCGTCCACTTTTACACACGAGCCCAGGCTTACAACAATGCCATACGACTTTGTAAGGTAAGGTAAACTTTGTATTTTTCTGCCCATTCTTAGTTAGACCTCTTATGCGTTCAATCATTCCTTTGCTTTAATTAAGTCTTTCTCCCTGTGGGCTGTTGACATGTGTATTGTGTGTTAACAGGAAAATGGCCTGGATGACCAGCTGATGAACCTGGCTTTACTCAGTAACCCAGAGGACATGATGGAGGCTGCGTGTTACTATGAGGAGAAAGGCACCCACATGGACCGAGCCGTCGCACTCTACCACAAGGTCCCTCACAACTGTCTGCTCTTTCTGAATGACTAGAGGTCATGTTCAGATTGATGCATTCTAAATATGTCAACTAGGGGGCAGCAAAGAACCACATATGTGTACTGTGTCTGTGGATGAAACAAGCTATGGGACATTTTTCCTACAGCAATATGTATATCTGCGCTTTCTCCTCTGTAGGCCGGTTACGTCTCCAAAGCTCTGGAGTTGGCCTTCGCCACCCAACAGTTCTCTGCACTTCAACTGATCGCTGAGGATCTAAATGAGAACTCCGACCCAGCTCTCCTGGAACGCTGCTCTGACTTCTTTATCACACATTCCCAGTATGAAAAGGCTGTGGAGTTACTGGTGGCTGCCAAGAAGGTACCAGCTTGTATCACTTCATCGCCTATGCATGAAAAATATCCTTTCATCTGTGTGGACCCCAGGAAGAGTAACTGCTACCATGGTAGCCGTTAATAGGGATCCAAATAAATAAATTAATATGTGACGCTTATGTGTGCGTTTGTTCATTTGTGTACACAGTACAATCAAGCCCTGGAGTTGTGTGTGACCCAGAATTTGACCATCACAGAGGAGCTGGCAGAGAAAATGACTGTCACTGATTCAAAAGACTTGTCTGAAGATGCCCGAAAGGAGCTGCTGGAGAGCATAGCTGACTGCTGTATGCGTCAGGGCAATTACCACCTAGCCACCAAGAAGTACACACAGGCGGGCAACAAGCTCAAGGTAATACTGTTGTGTACATGCACACACGTACAAGTCAAAATATGACGGTGGTAAACCTTAAAAATGTTAATGTATTTTTTTTCAAACAGGCCATGAGGGCGCTCCTTAAATCAGGAGACACAGAGAAAATCGTCTTCTTTGCCAATGTGTCTCGTCAGAAGGAGCTTTTCATCATGGCTGCCAACTACCTCCAGTCTCTGGACTGGCGGAAAAATCCAGAGATATTGAAGACAATCATTGGTTTCTACACTAAAGGCAGAGCCCCCGACCTGCTTGCTGGCTTCTATGAAGCCTGTGCTCAGGTAGAGCAACAGTCTTTCTAAATAACAGACAAATACATGATATTTATTATTGGAACTTGGTGGTTATCAATGGACAATAAATTTGTCTTGGAGTATGCTGTAGGGCAGAGGTCTTCAATGATAAAAGGCATTGTCTGTAGAAGAAATATTCCTTAGAAAAATTTAGATTTATATTTTTTCTTGGAAATTCGCATTAAGGATACTTTTTGGTGGCTACGAGGAACTTTGGTGGCTGGCGGCCCCTTTGGACAAAAGGGGTAGTATTTTTGAGTGTCAAGTTATTAGGACTCAATATAGTGCATGTCCGTGTTGAAAGTGTGAGGGCACGGAATATTTCCGGCTCCGTCAGAGTGTTTAGTGACACTGCATCAACTAATGCCAGTCAGTGCTACACACACCTGATTGCAATGAGTTTATGCAGTGTCACTAACCACTCTCACAGAGCTGAAAGATTCCGTGCCCTCACAGAAAGTGAATGAACAAGAGACAGCAGTATGGATCACAATGAGGTAATGTGTTTATGTTGTTTTAAATAATGACTTTTTCAGATGAATAATGGTCATCTGATGATGATGAAGCAAAGTAAACTTTGTTTTAGTACTGTTTATTCCCTTTAGGAGTAAACACTGCAGGACTACAGTAGTTCACTCAATGTTTACACGTTGCTTGGCAACGCCCTCCTCCCGCCCGTCTATTACTCTCCCTTTTAGCTTTTCTTCATTGAATTATCTTTTTTTCTTTGATGGTTCAGCCCCGTTATCAGCCATTATGACGACAAATAACTGTCTCAAACAATGCTCCCCTTCCGTTACCTTGCTACTCATATTACGTTGCTGCGCTACACTGAAATCTGCGACCAATACGAATATGTGACCATAGAGTCTGCATGCGCAAGCCGAAAATCGGACTGGGTGTGCGACCAGACCAAAGGCATTAATAAAAACTATATAAAAACAGCTTTCTTTGCACTGATGGTCTCGTTTGCTGTTTAAGGTAATTTATGATCATCAGAGGAAAAATTAGGCTGTTTTAAAGATATTTAAAAGTTACTTGTAGCCACTTTAAGAAAATACTGTAAGGAGAAATGTTCAGTGAACAACTTTCCTTTTGTTGACTTTTGTTAAGGTGGAGATTGATGATTACCAGAACTATGAAAAGGCTCTAGATGCTTTGACTGAGGCTTTCAAGTGCCTCTCGAAAGCGAAGGACTCAACTGGGCAACAGGAGGTTAAACTGACTGACATGCAGCATAAAATCAACCTTATCAAAAAGTTTGTCCACGCACGCAGGTAAGAATGTAACTCGTATTTGTTCTATTAGCTATCTTTAAAAGTCTCTATTTTTCCATTTAACTTGAGCTTTGTCTGAAGGTTGTATGCGGAGGATGCTGGTGAGGCAGCAAGATTATGTGAAGCCCTGCTAGAGGAGCCAGAATTGGACCCTGCTGTCAGGATTGGAGATGCATTTGGTTTCCTGGTGGAATACCACTGTCAGCAAGGCAACTTTCAAGTGGTGACTACCTACTACTTTCTTTTTTGATGTATCCACATGAATGGCTTTAAACTCGAAAAATCTGTTGACAAACACTTTTTTGAAATCTCTATTTTCCAGGCCTACCGTAAGCTGGAGGAGCTCCAGAAGCTTTTGCCATCGCAGAATGTCAAGTTCTATGTCAGCCAGGCCAGCCTGGAGGCCCTGCAAAAAGAGATGGGTGTACCCATGGACCGTGGTGACAGCAGGCAAAGCGTGAAGGAGGACGATGAAGTGGAGGAGGAATTAAATTTATCTTAAATAAGACCCATTTTTTATATTGTGAAGCAATATAATATATTTTCCTATATTTGGATTTCTTTTATTCATGTGTATGAAGAATAAGCGTTTTTCAAAGCACATGAATATGCAAGAGACTGCAATTTCTCATACTGGGAATGACTGTGCAGGAATAGGCTCTTTCAGAAGGCACTCGATTATCACACCATGGACGAGCACTGTGAAACAAGATGGAAGACATGGAGGGGGACCACATTATTTAAAAGCTTCCACATTTATCAAGACAACTGACATGAGAGAATGTCTTCTACCTCAAAAACTATAATTTGAGTGCAAATTTCCAGTTTGACTGAGGGCCAAGTGAAAAAAAATTAGAACACTAGCAGCTCTAATTGTAGAGCTTTGATATGTTTGTGGTCATGTTCAATCTTTCAACCTAATGCAGAGCCACTGCATTCACATAAACACTAACAACACAAAATCTTCACTTTATTTTTTCCAAAATGTTTAACACTAGTCATACTTAACCTGTATGATCTTCAAAAGAGGGTGAATAGATTATTTATGCAGCTCTTCTATTTTACTCTCAGTCCTTTTTTATTTAACAGCTGCAGAAAGGCACAGATCCATTAATACTTGCCTTTGAGCTGTATTTTACATCAATGTTTTGTTGTGAAAGTGCTATTTCTCAACGATCTGATTATGTGGTTTACATGCATTTGGTACAATGTATTTTTTATTTAATTTTACGTTTGATGTATTAAGTCTAAATATCCTCTTGGTGTCAAACGTCTTATCTATTTAAAGCATTTTTTTTCAACTATTTTTATATAACAAGTAATTTTCTACTTAGCACCTGATATTGTAAATGAATACGTTTTACATTACAATAAATATTTCCTACAAATTCTGAAGTTCCTATAATAAAACATTTATAAAACGCATATTTACTGTATGGCCATCATTTAACCATAACGTGAAGTCACAAGTCCTACAGAGACCATATTAGCCTATTAAAGTGGCTACGAGGAACTTTTAAATATCTTTAAAACAGCCTAATTTTTCCTCTGATGATCATAAATGACCATTAACAGCAAACGAGACCATCAGTACAAAGAAAGCTGTTTTTATATAGTTTTTATTAATGGCTTTGGTATGGTCGCACACCCAGTCCGATTTTCGGCTTGCGCATGCAGGCTCTATCGTCACATATACGTATTGGTGCAGATTTCAGTGTAGCGCAGCAACGTGATTTGAGTAGCCTATCCCTCCAGGCAGAGCCAGCCCAAGCCTTCATGGGGCCCTAAGCGGAATATGATTAGGGGGCCCCTCTTCAATCGTAGCTCTGCCCAAATTATTGCCCTTTGTTAAATGTTATCCACTTTTCCCTTTAGTGCCTCCAATGTGCAGCAGGGTGAAAATATAAGACATCCTAGATCTGAACCCTCCTAGGAGGGTCCGGGGGCATTTTTATGCTTTATTTATAGTGTAGAGACAGAGTTGAAATGGGGCAGAGAGGGGAGTGACATGCAGAGAATGACCGCTGACTGGAATCGAACCTGGTTCTGCTGCTGGCCGAGGCCCATGGGGGGGACGCCCTACCAACTGAGCTAAGGGCGCCCCATGAATCTGGTGCACCTTGAGAGAAAAATTAAGAGGCTAAATCTGAGAAATGTTGTGTGAAGAAATCATTTGGAGACACTGGGTCAGATAAATTAGAAGCTATTGAAGAAAGGCACATGGATTTTCCATAAAAATATTAATATAAAATAAAATATTATGGAGGGTCCTCTGGGTTGGGCTTGGAGCTCTTTATCTTTTACGGGACATATTTCTCTGTAACATGAATGCATGTAAATGCAGTGAGAGGAACGAAGCAGAAGCCTATATAAAACCTACTGTGATATTTCTGGTAGGCCTATTATTCTAAATATATAATAAATAATAAATGAATAGTAACTAATTTATCAACAGTAGGCTGGCCCACCTAAAGTAGGCTACTTCAGTGAGTTTTTATTTGCCATTTAATCTGTGTTGTGCACCCATGGCAACATATTGTTGGTGGATACAGTAAGCAGCTGTGGACGGTGAACAAACATGGACACTAAAGGCCACCAGCAAAATTCAAAAGAACTTCAGGAACAACTTCTTGCACTGACAGAGGAAAATGTAAGTACAATAAATCAGTCTTTATATGCAGAAGAGTTCAGCAAAATTGTCCCTCAGATTTAGGCTCAGCTACAATAGGCTACAGGCAACACTAGAGATAATTGAATAGGATAATGTAGGTCCTTAGTCGCCTCACTATCATGAAGTGCTTTTCTATTCATCTCGCTTTAAATCAAATCAAATCAGTTTTATTTATATAGCCCAAAATTACAAATAAATTTGTCTCGGTGGACTTTACATTTCATACAATATGATATATGATACAATATGATACAATATGATACAATATGACACCCTGCCCTTACACCCTTAGCTCGGCTGAGAAAAAACTCCCAGTAAAAACCCTTTACCGGGAATAAAAAAAAAAAATTGAAGAAATCTCAGGGAGAGTCGACAGAGTAAGGGATCCCTCTCCCAGGACGGACATACTGCAATAGATGTCATAAGTAGAGAAAATCACGAAGGAATTTGATCATTGACCAGGTGATTACATGGTAATACTAAGTAAAGTGCGAATAGTGTGGATGCAGGAAGACTTCAGATGCAGCCAGAGGATCCACACCGTCTCGTCTCCACCAGGGAAAACTAAGGTTTCCATCGCCGGGATTACATCCCACGTCTCCAGGTGGCGCCCTTGACCACTGCACATCATTCGCGTTGATGGTCCAATTCTCAGATAAAACCGGAGGGGGGACCAGATCCACACCGTCTCGTCACGACCAAGGGAAACTGGAAGAGGACAGACAGGCAACCAATGAGCAAGGCAAAAATGAATTTATAAAGATTGAACAAGCAAGCGAGTAGAAAGAGTACTATCCTGATGTGAAGCAATAGCAAACAGGGAGCATCCATTCCTAGGACAGCTGATTCCACACAGAACTCGGAGTCAGTCGAGTAGCATGGAGAGTGCTTGGTAGACGGAGGGAGAGAACCCCCGGGGCAACGCTCAACCAATCATGGAAGATAAACAAAAGAGAACAAATGTCAGAGAAATGGTATCAGTTATGCAATTAGCGTCGGCAGGACAATTCTCAGTGGGAGGACAGCCGGTACTCAGGCCCAGACAAACCGAGACCGAGGCAGCTCCTCAGGGTGATAATAATAACGCTATAACAATGCGAACACAATTAACATTAAAATTACATTGATCACACTCTACCGTTCCCCATCGACACACAATCGGCGCCAGCCCCCCAGACCCAGAGCCTGCCCCCCAGCACCCCGCCCCCAGAGAGCACGCCCCAGTGCGGCACTAGTCCAGAGGAGGACCGGGGCCATAGATAGAGAATAGAGTATAGAATAGGGAAATAGCCAAATACACCGCTGCCACGAGGAGCAACCACTGCCGAATCCCCCGGAGGGGCGGCCCGTACAGCCCCACTCAGGCCCGCCGGACCGGCCATGCCCAGCCCACGAGGCAAGGCCAGAGGTGCCAGGCACAAAGGGCGCGACGCATCCGCCGCCGCCATCGGCACACCCAGAGCTAGGAAGGGCCGGAGGAGCACCGACGCCGGGCAGCGAAACACAGACGCCAACAGCGACGCCACAGGGCTGACCGCCAGGCAGGGGTAAATGATTAAAACAGTTTAAAAACAGTTAAAACGCAAATTGCATAGATTGCTTCTATCACCCGCGTCAAACGATTAAAAACATCGCAGTACCCACCTACCAGTGCACCAATTACACAATCTGCACCCGATGCCCCATTTCCACCCTACCCAACGGTCCAGTCAGGCAGTGGCACGGCGCCACTGCAGACGCCTGAGCACGCACCCCGACACCACCACCCCCCCGGCCACCCCCAGCCCAGGGCACACCAATGACAGCGGCAGGCAGCGCCGCCGCCCCAGCGCCCCACCCCCAGCCCAACCCCGTCAGCCGACACGACCACCCAGCCAAGCCCCGGAGGCCGCCGCGACCGCCTGTCCAGAGGCAAGGCATGGTCCCACCCCCAGCAGCGGTGCCCACGTCAGACGCCAATTTGCCCCAGCCCGAGCGGCCAGGACAGCCCACCGGAACAGCACAAGACCGGCACCTACCCCGGAGCAAACTCCCCCCCAGCAGAGGCTAGAGAACCGACCCCAGACAGGGTGACCCGCCACCGACCGCGCGCCAGCAGAGAGGTGGACGAGCGCTAACCAAAGGTTAATTCAAAGAGATAAGTCTTAAGTTTAGATTTGAACACCTCGATAGACTCAGATTGTCTGATCTCTATCGGGAGTGTGTTCCATAAGGAAGGAGCTCGATACGAGAAAGCCCTGCTGCCGGCAGCTTTCTTAACTCTGGGGACAGACAGGAGCTCTGCAGTCGTAGACCGTAGTGCCCGTGATGGGGCATATCGCGCAACTAGATCAGACAAATATGAAGGTGCAAGCCCATTTAATGCCTTATAGGTCAATAGCAGCACCTTAAAGTCGGATCTGACATGGACCGGAAGCCAGTGGAGCGACGCAAGAACGGGGGTGATGTGGTCATATTGTCTAGTTCTGGTCAAAAGCCTCGCCGCAGCATTTTGTACCTTTTGTAAGCTTCGAGTACTTGCCCTGGGCAACCCAGACAGTAGTACATTACAATAGTCAAGCCGAGAAGATACAAAGGCGTGTATTAATATTTCCGCATCAGCCATGGACAGACTGGATCGTATTTTTGATATGTTCCGTAAGTGAAAAAACGCAGTTTTGGTAATCTCTTTGATGTGTTGATCAAAGGACAGGTTGGAGTCGAACTTAACACCAAGATTTCTTGCTGTTAAGCTTTGAGAGATAACGCAATTGTCGGAATTAATTGTCAGTTGCTCAAGCTGATTTCTAACGTGTGCGGGACCGATTAATAACAATTCAGTTTTTTCTGAATTTAAGAGCAGAAAGTTATGCGACATCCAGCTTTTAACAGCGGATAGGCAGGCCTCTAAATTAGCGATTTGAGTAACATCATTAACTTTTACCGGGACATAGAGCTGAGTATCATCCGCATAGCAGTGAAAATTGACCCCGAAGCTACGAATAATGTTACCAATCGGAGAAATATACAAAGAGAAAAGCAGAGGTCCAAGAACAGATCCTTGAGGTACTCCGTATTTCACGTCAGTGAATATGGATGTACTGTTGTTGTAGGAGACACACTGAGTTCTACCGGATAGGTATGATTTCAGCCAATCGTGGGCCGGCCCTGTAAAGCCAAACAGGTTTTCCAGACGATCCAGGAGTATGACATGGTCGATGGTGTCAAATGCTGCACTGAGGTCCAACAATAGAAGCACCGAGGCCGTATTGGAGTCCATCATCAACAGAGTATCATTAACTACTTTAGTGAGCGCGGTTTCAGTCGAGTGACGTGCCCTAAAGGCAGACTGAAATGGTTCAAAAAGTTGATTACTAGTCAAGTGATCCGAGAGCTGTTGAGCCACTACACGTTCTAGTATTTTGGATAAAAAAGGCAAATTTGACACTGGGCGATAATTACTCAGATCATCAGGATCCAAATTGGGTTTCTTGAGAAGGGGTTTCACCACAGCAGCCTTAAAGGAAGTGGGAACAGTACCAGTCATTAATGAAAGGTTGACAACATCATGTATTGTAGGACCCAGGGTTTGCCAGAGTTCTTTGAACAATTTGGCAGGCAAGGGATCAAGGAGGCAGGTCGTTGGTTTTGAGTTTTTGACTATTTGAGTCAGTTCTTCATACGGAACAGGCTCAAAGTTATTAAATAAACCGATATTACGCTTACACGCAGCTATCGTGCACTTCGTTGTACCAAAGGAACTGATTTGGTTTCTAATATTTGTAATTTTACTATCAAAATAGTCAATAAAATTTTGCGCGGTGTGGATTGAGCGATTTGATGATTGCGGTTTTTTTGTAAGTTTGGCAACAGTGTCAAATAAAAATTTTGGATTACTCTTATTCCTATTAATAAGAGAAGAGTAATAGGCCTTCTTTGCTACATTCAGAGCACGCTTGTAGATTGAGACGCTATCTCTCCAAGGCCGGTAAGTGGACTCTTGTTTTGATTTTCTCCATCTTTGTTCGAATCTCCTGCAGTCATTTTTCAGAGCTCGAGTGTGGTCCGTAAACCAGGGAGAAGCCCTCATCGTTCGTCTGGTTTTTGTAGAGAGAGGTGCCACAGAATCCAGGAGGGTAGAGAGGGTTGAGTTCAGCGCAGTTGTCAGGCTATCGACAGATTCGGTCACCGGTGCTAAGGAGGCCAGGACCGTGGGAAGTTGATCCAGTAAGGTTGTTATAGTTGACGCACCGATATGGCGAGTGGTTACCACTGCTCCATCGTCCTCGCTTGGGCAATCCAGGGCAACCTCGAAGGAAATAAGAAAATGGTCAGATACTACAGAAGTGACAGGAGAAACACTTAAGGCCGTCACAGGAATTCCACGGGAGAGGATGAGGTCCAATGTGTTTCCATCACAGTGAGTAGGTTCATTTACAAATTGGTTGAAACCAAAATTATCAATAATATTAACAAAGGCTTTCCTTAAGGGATCGGCTGCCTTATTTAGGTGAATATTAAAATCACCGATCATTAGGATTTTATCAGAGTGGGTGATAAGATCAGCAAGAAAGTCACTAAATTGTTCTATAAATTGTGAGTATGGGCCGGGGGGCCTATAGACCACCACCAAATTGAAACCCTCCCCATGAAAGCCATTTTTCCTATTTACAGGAGGTGGCCTCATTACCATGGCTTCGAATGAATCACATTTAAAGTCATTCTTCGAGCTCAGGTTGAAAATAGATTTATAGATAAGAGCAACACCTCCACCCCGCCCAGTCTCCCGGGCCACATGGGAGTATGAGTAATTAGCAGGAGAGGCCTCATTTAGGGGTAGAAAAAAGTTTGGCTGAAGCCATGTTTCACACAGACCAATCATATCAAACTTATGTTCAATAATCAAGTCATTTATCAATAGGGATTTACTAGAAAGAGATCTGGTATTTAAGAGCCCACATTTGAGGGTCATAGTGGGGTTTGGCTTACCACCTCCCAATGTGGGAATGGTAATTAAATTATTGTGCTTAGCAACATTTGGATACCGTAAGCAATTTGCACGGCGAGGGAGGGACACAGTCTCGATGCCGTAGACCAAGCCATCGGTCAAGGAGCTAACATGAGGAGGAATGTTATGGTTAAGCACATTAACAGTTTCATGATTTAACATTACGTTTAACATGGTAGGTAAGCTAATAGACTCCACCTCCGCACTAGCAGGCTCATGTACAACCTGCGACCTGCTGGGTATTACATCCCTATATCAATCGCGATTCAAGTACCCTTCTATATTCCTAGACAAAATAGCAGCGCCTTCTCCATTAGGATGGAGGCCGTCTGCTTTCAGCAGGTCAGAGCGGTTCCAGAATGAAGACCAATTATCCACAAAGTTAAAACCCTGCTCCTGGCAGTGCTGTGCCAGCCAGCGATTTAACGCTGTAACCCTACTGTACGACTCATTATCACCCTTCCTGGGTAGGAGACCAGAGACTAGTAATGGATGCCGACACATCTTTGAGGCAGTCTGAAAAGCCCTAGTTAAGCTATATTTAGTGATCTCAGACTGCTTCCGCCTAACGTCATTGGAGCCGACATGAATAACAATGTTATCAAAACATGTGTTGTTTTGTGTCTGCGTTCCGCCATTATCCCCCTTATCCCTGCATGTAGTCAGCAAACTAAGATTAGCCTCAATGTCGGATGCTCTGGCTCCAGGTATACATTTAACAGTGGCTGGCAAATCAAGTTTAATGTTGCGAGTGATGGAGTCCCCTATGACTAGCGTGCGGGGCCCAGCCCGACCAACGGGAGCGAGGGAGACAGACGGGCTAACAGGGCTCGCAAGAGCCGAGTACCGATTCTCAGTCCCGAGAGGGGACCGCGAACCAGGGCACCAAGCAAGCCCGCCAGCACCGCGTGCACCCCTGCCCCGCAGGACAGGGCAGAACCCGGCCGCGTCTGCCGAAGCAGTTACCACAATGCTACCGGGGGTAGTAAGACTCCCGGGGCTAGGGCTAAGCAATGTGTCCGTGCTGTCTATAACGTCAGGAGCAGAAAGCTGCTCCAACTCACAGACGCGACTCTCTAAACGAGTCAATCTAGCCAGTAAAGTAGCACAATCCGCACAAGCCATCACGCACAAGTATGAGTAAGACACAAAGTCAGACCCAGGGGAGAGTGCGAGAAGCTATGTGCTAGGATATATGCTATATGCTATACAGACAACAACAAATCACCCCCCAACACCAGCGAGGTAGGGGAGAACGATAGGGAAAGTGATTGACAATACACAGAGTACAAATTGTGAAGCAAACAGGAAAGTGTGAATGAAACAATAGAATAAACTTTAAGACACGACAGGACAAGCAGCAGTAACGTAACAGCTAGCGAATCTTACGTGGAAACCGGAAACCGGAAGTCGGAAGTCCAGTTCTCCTCCAGAAATCAAGAGGAGTCTTTAGTTGCAGCTACGTGAAAAAAATGAACACCTTTTTGCCAAAGTGGACTACCTGGAGAGAAGACAGGACCACCTGGCCAGTTCCAACACTGATCTATCCTGCAGGTTTGTCCAGAGTGAGGAGGAGAAATTGAAGGTAGAATACACACCATGCTATATGTTAAGCATATACGTACAAGCTGTAAGTTTGATACATTTTTCCAGTATTACACCAGCATGATTTTTGTTCCCCTGTCTCAGTTATCTAAGGAGCTAGTGGAGGAGAAAATTCAGACCAACAAGATTAGAGACCAGTTTGAAGAAGAGACGTTTAAGCTGAACAACAAGGTGATGGGTTTGCCTGAAGTGACGTTGTGGTAAATAAAAAGAGTTGGGAAATAACTATTACCGTTTGTGAATGCCCTGTTATGAACACAAAGTGAAATGCTCTTGGTAGAAAAAAAACATGTTATCAAGCTACTTAATTTAACTTAGTAATAAGCAAGTACTAAGTAAGAAGTTATTTGCACTGGAATAACAACAATAGAGCTTCCAAAATGTAGGCTACTTGTATGTTCACAAACAAACTAGTCTGCCCTTCTCCCTAAAAATACATATTCTGTTAAGTTTGATCCGTCAACTGTCATAATACATGAAGATTTAAGAAGCCTTAAAAAGAGTGTGTCTAGCTTAAATCTCCATTTGATCCCATCATACAGTGTCATACCAAATCACTGAGGCTCTCTGTGTGTAACTTTCCTTTCCCCCTTGTTAGATATTGAACCAAGACCAAGTCACAACGAAGCTTGAGATGGAGCGAGACAAGTTGTTGAGGGAACTCCGGTCGGCCGAGGCTCGCCTTAAAGTGGGAGAGAAGGACGGCCGGGACATGACAGAGGAGTATGGCTCACTGAAGAAGAACTACCTAGTTCTGGCTGAGTCCCATGATAAACAGCTGGCCCTGGGTGAAGAGATGAGTGCTGAGCTGCTGTCACTGGCCCAGGCTCAAGACGCCCTCCGCAGGCAGCTGGAGGAGCAACAGCACAGTGTGAACACCACCACCCAGGGTCTACACAGAGAGCTGGACAGGGTTCGTGCCCTGATCAGCCGCATGTCAAGTAACAGAGTCAAGGTGAACCAGTGTGTTATATTATTCACTGCTCTTCAGATGCAGATGCTAATAGGAATGAGCAAAATAAGACAAATTGTTCTTACTTTAGCTCCACTGAGTTAAGTTCCTGCCCCTCCACAGTTCCGGCACTTGGCAGGTTTTAATTCTGCTTTTGAAGTAATAGTTATTCTTTAAAGATATAGCCTGTAATAAATGAAACTACTCATTGATATTAGTACCATCTCAGCTATCCAACCCAAAAATGTATTTGCAGCTCTAACATAAGCAGAACATGTTCTTGCCCATGAATAAAATGATTAAACTCACATTCTGTTAGAAATATAAATAAATAATTCCTACATTCATCCACACAGTCCATGCAACAATTGATTTACTGCGGTGTACTGTAATGTACTGTACTGCGCTTTGTGTACAAAGAAAAAGACCAAAATTTCCTTCATAATTTCCCACGTTATACGTTATTTAATTCATGGAGGTAGAAAAAGATCATAGGTATCACAAAGGTGATACCAACTTTTCATTTGGGAGTAAACTAAAATCTTGTTTTGGAAATGCCATACTCGCCATTGCCCTGTAAAGATGAGTGTTGACTGTTTTAACAGCTGGAGGATCTAGCAGCTTTGGACAAGGAGCAAAAAACCATGGGAAAAACTGTAAGTACTTTTGCACAAAACATACATGTAATTCTTGGGTATATTGCCCAAAACATGGGTTTTATGGACTTCAGTGCTCTATCCAACTGCAGTTTCAGTTACTCACTCATCTGCTCTCACATAGCTACTTGGAAACCATGATGAGATCAAATACATGCTGGAGCAAATGAAGAACAGCTACGAGGAGCAGCAGAAGAAACTGGAGGAGAAAGTGTGAGGGCCAAAATGGCTGTTTGTCATTTACTTGTGCACAGGGCTAAATTAAGATGAAACACCATTATCTTTTCATCATCAGTCATCAAGCAGCCAAACCCATCACAGGATGTATGTCCCTGTGTTCATCCCACACAGATCGTCCTTTCTTTGATTTTTGTTCTGGCTTTATTTGCGTGTGTGTGTGTGTTGTCTGATGTGGTTGCTTTGCTTGCCCCTGTGATGTGGCTGCCTGTGAATTTTGGTCATGTCTCTCTTGTGGTTGGGCCTGTGTTTGGTCACCAGGATGGAAATGGGCAAAGAGCAACAGGAGGACAAGAGAGTGATTCGTAATAGCCGGCATCAACTATCTGAGCAGAGTGTGGTGAGCATGAAAAATCCCCTCCTGATTTACAGAATAATTATCAAGTGATTAAATATACCTTTACTAGGTTGCAACCTCTGAATTATTGTTAAGATCATTTCAGTAGCAGGTTACAGACGTTACTTTGGTAGAAAAATGTGTGTGTGTGTGTGTGTGTGTGTGTGTGTGTGTGTGTGTGTGTGTGTGTGTGTGTGTGTGTGTGTGTGTGTGTGTGTGTGTGTGTGTGTTATTTCTTTCCAAGACCCTGATGTTTTCTCAGAGCCAAGTGAAGGAAGCAGAAGAACAGAACTCAAAACTACAGTTTCAAGTCAAAGAGCTGAATGAGGAGTATCGTTCAAGGCTTGTGCGCTATTTAAGGGACTTAGCTGTAAGTTAGGAAACACTCACTCACACAAGTATGTCTACAAAGTAAGTTAAAAAATCTGTCATCATTAAGATCCATTTGTATGTCTTACATGTAGGTGTACTTTGATGGCCTTGGAGAAGGTCAAAGCCCGTCAGAGAGCCCTAAAATGAGGTTGTTTGTGGACAGCATGCTCCAGGATGTTCGTTCATCCTACAGGGTCAGGGAGGAACAGCTGGCTTCTAATGCTCGCTTCTATAAGAAGAGACTGCAGAAGATCACCAACACCCATCAGGCTCTCCTTATTGCGTACAGGTGAAACTTCCTGCTTGCTTTACCGTTTGTTTAAACACTGTCTACTTGTGTTTTGCTTTTCAGTGTATATAATTACATACTACATGAGCATGTTGTTAAAACATGTTGTTAAACAAAAGGCCTTGTCTATTTGTGACCGCTCATAATAAGCTGCACATACAGTATATGAGTTATGAATGTGTGAGTGGCAAAATTTAAGAGTGACGTTCCTTTCTCAAATTATGTAATTTGAGAAATTTTACTTTATGGAAAATAGTGTTCATTTAGAATTTCCCCTTTTTTACTTTCATCTCAGGACTATTTGCCAGTGTCCCAACCCCCTTGGTTGGGAATAACTCTATTACACATATTCAGAATAAATTAAATTCCCCTAGTAAGTATTTATAAGAATGACTTAATGTTTAATATTAGAATGTGTTAAGGTAAAAGGTTCACTGCCACTCCGATGATCTGCCATCAAAACTCCCAGTAGTGAGTTATTGCCACATTGATGTATTTTAGGGTTCAGAGGGAGCAGACATTGGCCAAATCAGACAATGGTCTTGACCCTGGACTCCCGGAAGACCAATTCAGCCTGGAGCCGCCTGAGTTGAGAGATGAAACTGAGAAGGACCTCCGACACATTAACCCAGACAGGGCTGGGTTGGAGGGTCAGCTGCAGGCAGCCCGGCAGGTAGCACAAAAGAAAGATCTCTTCTTTGAAGTGATCTGCTTTTGTTTTGTCTGATGAATGTTTGTATGTGCTCAGTGCTCTGGGGAGGGGGGGGGGTTCTTCTTTGTAAACATACTTCCGTTCTAAAGCCAAACAGCATTTGTTTTGTGAGCGATGAACTTGGAAAAAAGACTTCAAAGTTTGAGTCCTCCGACAACGTAAAGATTTATCTAAAGGGTGTTAATTACTGAAAACCAGTTTATGTTTTAATGTTACATATTGGTGAGAAAGTCAAGCAAGCAAGTCGAGCAAAACATTTCTGTCCACACTTCACATATTTTCATTGACATCACCTTATTGTTTTAGATACATATGTGTTCAGGGTGATTCAAAACCCTTCACCCTGACTTTTGTGTTCCAGGTGTCTGCCCTCAAAATGCCCAGTCAAAGTGTAAGCCATCAGGAGTGAGTGTAATTTTTGTATTTTACCAAATGACAAATTTGGTCAGCTGTGGATCGTGCCATTGAGAATGATGGAAAAATGTAACTTTATCAGGTCGGAGCAGATATGTGAGGAATTCTGTCCGGACATAAAGAAACAGCTGAGGGAGATCACACATTCTACACTGGTAAACAAAACTCTCTCTCGCCCCCCTTAACAATTTGGATTGTCGAATTACAGAAGAATCTTACAATTTCAGAACTTGACTGTCTGAAAAGCTTTTTGTCGGAAGAAATAAACAGTGCCCTGTGATGTTAGGTCATATGGAGATATTTTCTTTCTTCAAACAGCTGGGCCTTGAGAAGGAGCGTGCCCTCCTCATCACCAGAGCAACCGTTGCTGAGGCGCAGGTTGCCGAGCTGCATGACTTTATTGACAACCACCTGGGCAGGTCAGGAAGTCACTTGATGTGTAAGTTATATACAGTAATATAATGTTCAATGACAGGAGTGCGATGTATTGAAACTTACCACTACCTGCAGGTATAAGGAGGAGATCTCACATCTCTTCAGACTACATTGGACACAGGAGGAGGGGCATTCCCAAAGTGCTCATTCATCACTCCATTAAGAAAAAATGGCCACCAAATTTGAACCCAAGTCAATACGATTTGAAGTTTTGAACTTCATACACATTTACTCTGAAAATGAAAACCTATTTGTAAATATTTACTTCAGTGAGATCCTATACATAATCCACTCAATGTTAAGCTGCTTTCATTCAAATGACCACATTTAATTTCTTTTTTATGTGGACACTAATAATAACTGAATACCTTGTTTTTGACCAGAGTGCATTTCGTGTAGTGTGCATTTACACCGTCACTAGGTGGTGCTGCTCATACTGGTGGTCTCCTATCTATGAAAGGCCCCCCAAAGAAATCCGGCCTTGAGAAAAAAATGCCTGGAATGTTTGTGAAGCTTATGTCAATTTCACAAGCTCGAGAGAAGAAAGCGCGGTGACAATGAGGGGTCACCCTGGTGAGAATAATGTCATTACATGTTACCCAGACACATACACGCCCGTGAATACTTTCCCCCTTCAATGCAGCGCTGTGTACTGTGGCGCAAACAAGCCAGGCCTTTTTTTCCAGAATGAGGGTTCATATTTATAACCTCTGTGTCGGTTTGAATAGAGCATCTATTCCCTTTAAATCCCTTTAAAAACAGTGAAAGGGCCTGCATTTTTGTCTAGTGTGTTATGGTAGCTGGGTTTCATAGCTTTTTATCAGTGCCATAGCTGGCATAACTTTAAAAACCTATTTTGTGTGGGGGGACTACCAAATAAAGTGTTACCATCTTTTTCAAAAGTACTTAAAAAGATGAAAGGTTTGGTTAAAAAATTTCATTAAGCTTTGTGATAAAAAAAAAGATAGAAATACTCTGGGGAGTGATGGGAAAAGTAGAGGAGATGGAGAGAGAGAGTCGTATGCATGTCACCCAAATCCTCTTTTCAGGGGGCATGCCAGCCGCGGGAGGAGGGGGGGCAGGGGTGTGAAAGTTTGAGAGGAATGGGAAGTGGGATTTTGTTAGTAATGTATTACACTCCCAGGCAGGGCCCTGGGAAAAGGGATGGGGGGGGGGGGGGTGTTCAGCTTGGGTCTGTGCCAACATAGTCACTGTGCCAAAGCACTGGGTGCTGCTGGGGACCACTCCTCTCTAAACCAAAGATCTGTGGGAAAATCAAGCCCAGGTTGTTCTTTGCCGCGCTCCACCAACAAAAGACAGAGAGATGATTTGCCTGCAGAGGCCTCTCTGCAAACACGTTTACAAATGAAATGTACTTGGAGGGAACAAAAAAAGAACGAGTCCATAAGAAATAGAAATGTGTAACATTGCAAATGTATCGAGTAGAAGTCTGGTGCTCCACAGCTGGTCGCCAAGGCCAAGTGCCAAGATTTTTTTTCTAACTTGGGGTATTTTGGAAAAGTTCACTTCTTGGACTGTGAACAACTTTTTCTTAACCACTACATGTGGTCACTATTATGATGTAAATGCTGACCATTTTAAAGATTAGATTCAAGTTGTCTAATAAATGTGGCAAGAAAAAACTTGGAAGTAAAAGTATTAAAAGTCTAAAAAAATAGTGTCTGGCGATATCATCTGCACCTATTGTAATATAAACATCTGTTCAGTGTTCAGCAAAACACTCAAAAAGATGTTGCATTCGGGAACATTTTGTTTAAAATCTAATGTTAATAAAAAAAATCTTCACAATTGGCTTTTCATCAACCAAAATGTAAACAATGTCCCCACACCTGAGTGTCAATATTCTACTTTTTCATATTTTACCTAAAATAAATAAATATTGAGGACATTTTCAAGATAGGTGCAATCATTGTATTATAGAAGTGCTGGATCAGTTTCCATGTGATCCTCTCATAGTTTCATTTTTGACTGTCTCAACAAAACATTTAAAGATTGCATTGCACTCTTTGCTATTGTACACGTACTGTATTAAAGCATTTATGTCCAACATTATCCATAGGTCCACTTTTCAATCACTGACATTTTTCTTTGTATCATATCATCTTATCTTGGCAACAAAATAACATTGCAAAAAAACTGTCATTGTCTTATTTGCACATACACTTTATCTCAGTAAAAGCGAGACATTTAAATTTTTTCTGATCAGTCACAAAAATGTATAATTCTTTTTTTGTCATCTTAAATTAAATAGCCTGATGTGACGTTTGGAGTAATGTCTTAAAATAACTATTTGGGAAATGTAATACTATTACCCTTCATGCTTGGCTGCCTGTCTGATAACATGGTCCAGTTTTGCCGAGCTATGAAGAACAATTCTGCTTAATATTTCAAAATTTTAGGACAAATCCTACCAAATGAAACCACTGACATAACACAAATTCAGTCAAGTAAAAACTGTGAAGGGTTTTAGCATAAACATACAGAACATTAGCATTCTAGTTTATGTTAAAAGCCCATTATACATCAAAACCCCTGACCCAATCAACATTACAAATGCAAGTAAACATCTGATCGCTTATTCACTTTCTCTAGCCTCTTCTGTTTTGCTGCTGATCATTGGGCCCAGATTTGTTTTATCCGGCCAGCACAGTGGGAAAGAGGTTGGATGAATGTGTGGTTCTTCTGAGGATGGGAAGCAGGGTCGAGAGAGATGCAGAGGAAGTACCTCAAATGGCCAGCGATAGGCTGCCCGTCAAGAGGCCCTTTGTTTTAGAAGGTTAATGCCTAATTGATACAGGCTTAATGAGAGCGGACTGTGTGTGCTGAGTGTGTGTGTGAAGCCGGGGGGGTGGGTGGGTGTCTAGGGGGGCTGGAATGGTGGTGCCATAATTGGAACGGACAAGCCTTGTGTGGAGGAGTGCACAGGGAAGGGATTTATGGGAAACGCAAGGAAAGTAGAGAGAGAGAGAGAGAGTGGGAACGAGTAAGAAAAGGTGACAAAGAGTATGTGGAATGTGTAGGCAGTGGGAGAGGAATCCGCTGTGATAGCCAGAGTATTGCCAGAGAAGTGTAGTGACAATGGAAAAGTTATCAAGTTCAACCAGGACGTTCCCATGGATGTTTATAGTTAATGCTCATCCAAGTTTTATGGGCCGTTTCTTGAATTCTCCCATGATACTGATGAATTATGGTTACATTTTAGGTTGCTGCATATTGCATGTGCAACATAACTCTGATAGGATTAGTGAAATACAATTTTTATGTTGGATTTGAATTAATAATGCAAAAAATGCCAACCTAAACCATGTAACTGTCGTATTTTTTAGTAGACACCTGTCTTTTCTTTTCCGACGAGCTGTCTTTTCGACCCCCTCTTTCAGTCTGACAGTCTCAGACTATTCATGCGAGAGTCCCCAGTTCCCCTTCCAGACAAGCTTTCAGTTTGAAGGCTGGAGAGGCATTACGAGGGAGGAGGGAAAGGGGGGCAGGAGAGAGAGAGAGGGTAGCACAGAAGAGCCGTGCACTTCAGAAAACCTTGAAGAATTAGGACTGAAAGCTATGGAGATTCTGGGTGGCTGAGAAAGAGGGGGGGGAAAAGACTGAAAAGTAGAAAAAAGGGGGTTCAGTGTTGAATCATGATTCAAAAGATGAGAGTGAAAACAATGTAAAAAATAGATTTATTGGAAGTGGGGCTTAAACTTAAACTTGCAAGCTGCGAAGGGACAAACAGAAAGGTAAAAAAAGAAGTGAATATAGGGTGAGAAAGGGGAGGAGGAAGAGTTACAGTATAAGGGCGAGAAAGACATGAGAGGGGAGGCAGCCTGGCGAAACAAGAGCGAGTGAGAATGAGGCTGAGTGTCGGTGAGGGAGAAGGAGAGAGAGGGACAGACCCTCTGTTTTCCCACACTCAGCCGGTTCCCACAGTGGACCTGGCTAATCCCTGTCTTAATTGGGGGAGAATTCCAGCGCACATGTTCCCCTGGAATGAGCGTATAGAGGCGAAAGGGAGAGAGGAAGGCTAGGGAGCTTCTGACACATCAGACAGGCCACAGCAGGCTTTGGGCTGATGCACAGTGTGTGAGTGCACTTTGTCGGAATATCAACATGCCTGCCCAACTGTCAGCACATCTGATGCATAAATGGCTTCACAGGTTTCTGTTTCTTGTTTTTTGTTTTAATGCCATCCAAGAAGAAAAAGTGCTCTTAGCAGCCACTTAGCACTCCTTAGTCACATTGTACAATGTGAGAAGTATGTGGTTTGAGAATGTCATTACATGAATTTTAAAAGCAAAAAAGAAAAACTAACTAAGACACTTGCACACTACTCTCACATACTCGTTTTTACAGTATTGAACCATGAGCGGTTTGATTCTTGAAGATTCAGAAAACTTTAACATGTTTTTTTTCCAAGATTTCTGGTCAAACCAAATCGATACCGGTGAATTTTATTTGTTTTTGCTCCAAAATTACATTGAAATTACAAGTAACGAGAATATTGTTACTTTAAAAATTGTTGACAGAGACATTCATGGATTAACTGCTATGATTATGAGGGGGACTTCTGGAAAGGCAGTATTTTATATAGCTATTCAAAGTTTGCAACTAGCTGTTGAACATAGTAATGCATTTTGAAGCAAAAGCAATATGTACAGAAGTTGGTGGAGAGACCAAAACAGACCTAAGAGTTGAGCTAATTCTGCACTTACTTACTGTACATAAGGTCGACACAAGTACAACTCCTTGTAAAATCTGACATCATATCAAGAAATAGCCAGTGCCATTTCTAAATAGTTTGATAATAAACTGGTAAGATGAGCTGAGACCTTAAATGTATACCAGAATTGTAATGCTTTTTATAGATTCCACTGAGGCTATATTTCTATCCTCAGCTGTCTTAATAGTCAACTATGCAATGTGGCTACAACATTTATAGGAATTAGGGCATTAGTAAGGAATCAAAGATATTCCAGCATTGTTCATGAGTAAGTCTGCTTGCTGGGTAATTATCACATATAACTAATATAATATATTTCCCTATCTTTGATTACAAGCAGTTATGTCACAGCTTTTCTCTGGCAATTGTGGATATATGAAATTAATTCATGTACTGTATGTAGACTTTAGAGAGGCTTGAGAGAAACCGGACAGAACTACTCACTTTAATATACTTGCTACCAGTTGAGACTATATCAACGAAAACCTGCATAAGTTTCATATCAGGAGTGCTATTACATGTCTTTTTTTATATATATATATCTCACAACATAGTGACCAGGTGTATCTGTTGACAAATCTTGCCCTGGAGCTTTGTTTTTGCAGGAGAGAATTGCAAGGAGATACTGGCAACATAACAAAACCACTGTGAGTGGCAGTTTCGTTCCTGCCTACCTCTTTCCTTAATAAACAATCTGAACAATAGGCACAGTATATGTCTCTGAGGAGGTAACCCAAGACGACCACTGGAAAGGGAACAGGCAAAAAATGGGTGCAAAGTGGGAGCCTGGGCTTTGCTGCATGTATTGCAGGATTAGGTGGGAGAAACACAAAGGTGGAGAAGAACTGAACCGATCTGCCAGAGAGGTTTCTCCCCCTTATGTAGACAATCACACAAGTTCTGTGATAAAAACCATAATCCTGGTGGTTAATTGGCATGGTAAGAGAGCCCTTAAAGGTGTGATTCCTCCTAATAGGTAGACTCAGCTAAATGAGGAAGCAAGACAGCAATCAAGTGTCATTGTATTATGAAGAGTTCTGTGTAGAGATGAAGAGTTTAGCACAGCTGTAAGCAAATGCTATTCACCTTAAGGAAGTGATCATATGATGATATTGAATATTTTAAATGTTGAGCGTGTATTTTAATTGCTAGCAGCGATGTCAAAGTCAAACTTTTGGTTGGTCCACCACTTTGATCCGGACTGAAGTTTTGTAAAAGATTCCTGATCATTGATATACAGTACTCGGCTTCTTATGATACCTTGACAACTATTGGATTGATTACCATTACATGTTTATCTGCATCCATAATTCATAATGACTTTGGTGAACCTTGGGTTTTTCATTTAGTCTTATTGTGAAAATGCATGCTGCCATTAGCATCCAACCATTCATCCATCCATCCATCTCTCTTCTGCTATGTGACCCGTTTGGTGACCCTCACCCTGTTTCAGTGAATGTCTCAGCCTTATTAGGGTATGATGTCAGTGTTTGGAGGTTTTTGTGGTTGTACCCCCTGCGGGCGATTTCAACCCCAGGATGCGTGAGGGGATGGCAGCTGTGCTGTGCTCAAATGGAGGGACAGTGAGCTGGCCTTCATTGGAGGGTGCCGTAATTAATTCCCTCAGTCTTTCCTTACAATACTTTCTTTTTGGCGGGAAAGCACTAAAGACGCTTGTTTGAACCAACTTGTGTTTCTTTGCAGGACCCCCCTCCCTAAAGAGAGTGTCGCCCGTCCTCTATGCTCATACACCATGTCCACCACAGTCTTGATTGATTTTCAGTGCACATTTTTGGAAGGGATTACAGCCATCTGTAGGCTCTTGAAGGAACAAAGGGGACTCCTCGCTCTCCTCCCTTCAGTACTTCAGAGGGATAACTTGGCCAGATAAACATGCTTTTGCACTGGTCTACACTTGTTCTCTATTCTGCCTTGACCTTTCAACCCACCCAAACGGCCACTCCACTTAAAAGCTGACCACACTATTCTCTCCTGACTAATATGACTCAGTGCCTTATAACACACTGGGACACCAAGAGTTGCAAGAGTTCTGCAATCAAGGTGGAGGCAGCACTTGATGCTGATTGTTTGGGTACAGCTTGCAATTCCCCTGGCTCGATGATAAAACCTAGTGCATGGCAAGTTAGCATGTTCTCAGCCGAGAGGGTTCACAGTTTCCATTTGGTAATCAACACTTCCAGCTGTGTGAGGCTGTTATGGGAAATTGTCAGCTGGGAATCTGGGATGCCAAAGTGTGGTTGTGGTCAGCTGGTGCTGAGCTGATGGAGCGGCAGCAGGATGCACAGCCACTGAGTCACAGGAGGAGGTGGACACACCACTTGGCCCAGTGTTTGGTGGCAGAGGATTGGATTAGCAGTATGAACATAAATGATTTGTTTATGTGGAAAATAGAGCCTGATCAAATCCACAGCTGTCTTGTGCATCACTTCTCAATCATGTAGTTTATACAGAAGCTGGACATAAGTGCTTTTGCTTATGCCTAACACAAAATCAAAAAACAAAACATAACATTTCAGTGATTCTTGAGAAGCGGGACAAAAGGCCGTCTTCCAATATTAACTGCTGTTATGTTTAAAAGTAAACATATTTAAAGTTGTAGATGTTATCAGGGATTAAAGGTGAAGTAAGCGATTTATTTATGTTAATATAAGTGTTAAATTGCTCTTTATTCATATAGTGATCACTTACATAGTGTGCGCGTTTCATAAAGCCGATCTCTCAGTCACCCGCTCTGCATGTAATCGGCAAATAAACTTTTCGGGGATCCCGAAATTGATATCCAATCAGAAGAGAGAACGCTACAAACCGGCACCCGTCTCACTGCCGGTGCACGCGCAGAGCGACAGATCAGTGAATGTTTATGCGCCTACAATGGCGGAGCAGGTAAAAATTCTTCCCAATGTCTGTTTTGATGGTTTTTATCACGTTTTATCACACTTACTTATCTGAGATGATACAAGATAACTCGCTGCTTGATGACCGCATTGCATTAATGTGGTGACGTAGGGACAAGGGAAGGGACTGCTAACTGCAGTCAGTGACAGGAAGTCAGCTAAACTGACCATTCCACTTACTGAACCAGAATGTAAATGTATTTTTTTCATTATTATGTCAAATATATGACACTTGTTATCTTCTCACGACGTCCAAAACAGTGTGTCCACAGAGAAGGGATCAATCATTCATATGCAATAAAACCTATTAAAAATGTAAAAATGTACATTTTCTCGTCAAATGCAGCACTAAATAATCTCTCATATCAATAAAAACTGATTTTCAACAACACATTCATGTTTGATAGGGTTTCTAAGTGGTGGGACACTTTTTGTCACCACCGTCAGACAATCCATTAAAATGTAAGAAAACCAGCAAAAATAAGGGGCAGCTTGTGTAGTTGTAGTTTTAGAATATTTTACATTCCAAATCTTGAAAGTCCTGCGTCACAACCATGATACGTCAACACCGACTTACAATATCTGAAGAAGTTATTTGAAATGTTTCGATAATTTTATTTTCCTGAAGTAGTTCATACTACCACCTAACATCAACAGAAAAACCAAATGGCTACCAGAAAAACTCAATTTGTTCTGTTTAAGAAACGTTAAATATGTCAACACCGTCAGATGTCAAAAAAGTGTATATTCATATACATTTTGAAAATATTTTTTGTGGCCTCTGTCAGTCTTGGTGAATATGTGTGATCACTAAACATCTAATGGGTCTAGCATAAATTGAGGGAAAATTCATTTGTGTTTTTGGTGTCTGATGGCAAGGTAAAAAGCCCATTTTGAGAAAAAGGACAAAAGCTGGGAGGTTGTGTCAAAGCTTAGCTCAGTAGCTTAGTATATGTTGGATACATACATGTAATTTAATTTGCCATAAACATAGGGTGTGTATTTTTTCAACATTGCACCCTGTTTTGTTCCACTTTTCAAGAATCACTGATTTATCTTGTAAATTTCTTTGAAAGGAACTTTGGGATATCAGTGTGGATGCAAAGGCCTTTTTGAGAGTGCAGAGAGACTGTATAACACATCCATACAGCTACAATGTTGTGCTTTTTGGAATAAGAAATGGCTGGACTGCTTGTTGTGTCTCAGAAAGATGGAAGTTACTGTCTGAGGCCAAATCTGGTTCTCACCTGCCACGAGGAACAAGAGTGAGCCACTGGATAAAGAAAAGCAGTAGCAGCAGGGCTACACAAATTCAGCCATTTAGAAGCCACAAGTGTCTTTTGGCACAAGGAGCGAGACTTGAGATTTATATCAAGTGTGTGTCACAGCATTGCAACCACTGTTTTGGATCCACAACAGCACATCACCCGGCAGCTGTGGGCCCAAGCTGTGGGAAAGATTAGACGATGATGAACCCATGAAAAGAAGCGTTCCAGTAAAGAAAGGGAGATTCAGGTGAAGGAGGAGTGTGAGAAACTCTATTTTGTACTGAGAGCTCAGAGTATGGAACAGGGATGAACATAGTTTTTTAATAGTTTATATAATAAATTAAGCAAGTTAACAGATGGTCCCTCAGTTATACACCAACAAAATTTAATTTATTCTGTAAGAAATACAAACGATTTACATTAAAGAGACTGCAAGGAACTCTTAAATGTTGATGAAACGGGCTAATTTTTTCTCTGATAATCATAAATGACCTGTTACAGCAAACGAAACCATCAGCGGAGAGAACACTATTTTCAGAAACATATTATTAATGCCTTTGCTGGGGTCCGATTAGCATAGATAGATAACATCAATCTACATAGAACATAGATAAATCGATTTACGGCAGGCAGACTGGAAAATCCTGTTTCCCAAACGGTACTAAATCAAAGTTTACTTTGCTTCAACATTGTCATATGAGCATTATTAATCTTACACACTCACATATAAATACGATTTCTCCTCGCGATTATCTCATCTCTTGCACTCTTTTTTTTTCAAAGGTTCTGCTAGAATCAACCAAAACTGAGATTTCCTCATAGCCACTTTGATATGAATGGGCTGGTAGACTGTGGACAGTGTTTTTCTGGTTTGATTTTGTCAGGACAAAACTGGTTAAAACATCAATCTCAAAACCACTTCATTCTTTTTCAGGAGATTCTTGACCTTGAGGAAACAGCCATCTTTCAAGTGCTCAGAAAGTTAAACTTCCTCACTTCCATATTAACTGGGCAAACTATTTCCACCGAGGAATACTGTTTTGTGTAATATAAACGATCGGAAGCTCCGGAACACTAAGTGTACCTTGTGTTCAAGAAAATTGTAATGAAATCCATGCAGATAGGAAAGATATCAAACTGTATTGGCCAGTTGGATATCTCTCTGAATATCTCCAGTTACAGGAGTTTTGCAGGTCTGATTAGTAAAGCTTATCTATAGTTAGATAACACAGGACCTGTGCGCTGGGTGGGGTGTACTTTTATGCCGGACTATAAGGGAGTGTCCAGGAGCACTTTGCCCTGTCCGTGCTCTCTTCTCTAGAGCTTTGTCTCCAACCACTTTCCTCAAAGTCCCCCAAGGGCCGGTGGAAGTCCACACCCAACAACTCTCTCCCCCTTGCTTTAGATTCCCCCTTCCTGAGTGCTTCCCGCTTTGTCGCGTCCATAGCTCACCTCAGCCGCACAACAGGACACAATAAAGAGAGGGGTGGGGGAGGACCGTTTTTTTTATGTGTGTCTGCAAAAACAAATGACAATCACTCAGCATTAGAGCAGTGTGTGCAATCGCCAGTGGTTGGTGTGCACTGTGCAGTATAACCATAAATAAGTAAACACTATTGGCTGGTTGCAAAAATAGCAGCAGCAGATTGCAACAGGAAAGGTACATTTACCAATGTACAAATTTAAAACTGCACTATTATTATATTCAGTTTCAGGGGAGGGGGATTTGTTTACATTTGCAGAGCCTTCCGTAAGTTTTACAACACATGTTTACTCTACATGTTATTCTTAGTATTGAATAATTCTATCATCATGAATCAAAACAGAATTTTTTTGAGGAACCTGGAACCAAAACCTGTAAATCAAACTGTTGGCCCTGCTGCTGTAAACAACAACTGTGAAACTTTTCAGGAAGCTTTCTAAATTCAAACAGTGTTCCAGGGATCCACTTTTCCTTTAAGGAAAGTATTTTTATTCCGTTATGAGAATATATCTTAGTAAATGTTCACGTCTCTGACCCACCCAACTTGTATTTCATTTGAATATTTCCTGTTTGATTCTACTCCACTACATCTCAAAGACAAATGTTGTTCTTTTTACTCCTGCACTGCATTTGACAGCTGAAATTACTGGTTACTTTTCAAATTGCCTGTCTTCCTGTCCAAAGAAACTTAAAAATATCCATAACTGCATAAACTGAATAACTGAATGTTCCTTTACGGGTTGAGACAAAAATCCTTGTTGATCTTATAGAATATGAATGCGTTGCAATAGATTCAACTTGCTCAGCCATAAAAAATCTACAGCAGTAACATGCAACATACAAATTGATGTAGCAGTGATGTTCATTCAGAATCATCACACATAATAGTAAAACACTGACAGTGACCATTTTACAGTGTTT
The DNA here is from genome assembly GCF_949987685.1 of Ammodytes marinus. Classification (NCBI taxonomy): domain Eukaryota; kingdom Metazoa; phylum Chordata; class Actinopteri; order Uranoscopiformes; family Ammodytidae; genus Ammodytes; species Ammodytes marinus. The sequence continues at coordinate 13,143,297 of NC_137224.1, read as the reverse complement.
TCATAGTGTGGCATTGCTTTTTTTTTTTTACTTGAGTGACTATCTCCACCACCACTGGCGTTAGCTTTTATCATTAAGCAAAGTGCAAACTAAATTCTGTCACTGTGGGAACACTGACATTTATACTGCAGTTTTAGGGGTTCAAGATGGGGTCGCAAAGAAGTGACAACAATGCAGGAAGTTGAGCTTTGTCGAAATGTCACATGATGAATTAGTTGAGGGTGTATAATTTGAGTGCTCTTTTGTTTTTGGCTTATCAGCCCTGCAGCAGTAACCTCAGATGGACTGGAGGGTAGGGAGGGCAGAGGTGTGTGTGTGTGTGCAGGGCCGTACAGCCCGGGTCCCCCAGCCAAGGGATGTTTAAAGGAGCACTGAGGCAGTAAATAGCTGGGGAGGTTGGAAGTTCACTCGCATGGACTACTGATGCAGTGGCAAAGCAGTGGCAGTGTTTCTATGGGAGATAGCTGGCCAGACACGGGGAGTCATGTCGAGGTTTTGTGATTTCTTTTTTCCCCATTAAACCTAAACACCATGTGAATTCCCCCAGCTGCTCTTTTTCAAATGGATTTACTGCGTTCAGTAAATCCGAGGTGTGTGCAGTACATGTCGGTCCAAAATGTTTGCAAGGAAAGAGGAACAGGTGGTGAATTTATCACAGAGGTTCAGTGATATGGAACTTTCAGTATAATCCACCATGCAGTTAGAACAGAACATGTACCATGGTGAGCAGTAAGCAGGTAACGGATATGCTACGTGGTGCATAAAATACAAATTGAGTAAAGGAAGCAAACTTTTGGCTCCAGTCTTAAAGGCGTATTTCTGTCAGCTAGAGTGGAAAAGACATTTGGTTTGATTTGGCCCCGGTCGGTGTGGACCTACACGTGGTCAGGATGAAGTGAGCGACTGTGTGGCACCTCAGCTCAGGCCAGTCTGCCATGCCGCTCCCTTAATGGCAATTTATTGCTTCCTGAATCCTGTAAATGGGAGGCCGAGGACAACAGAATTCCAAGCGGTGTTCTCTACCTCCTTTCCCCGTCCAGAACGCCCTCAGGGTCCTTAACACTCCCTAAATCTTTTAGGCCTCTCGCTCCCCTCGCTCCGGCACGCCATTTGTTCCAGGCTTTCAGGGATCTGATGGATGGGCACTTGAAGTGACTTTATGTCTGAGAAAACTTTACCATGTTAGAAACCTTTGGACCTAAATGCTATAATGTAGGGCGAGTTGTATTGATGTGTTCGGTGAGTGTTGATACATTGTGCTCATGGATCATGAAAAGATCTTAGAATGAGTTCAAAGTAAATACATGAAAAAAATAAATGCATCCAAAACCACCATGAGTGTATTCTTAAAGTATATTTTAATAACACAGACAAACATAAAAATAATCCACAATACTGACACATTTTTTTCCCCACATACTTTTTCACATGCCGTTGTTTTCTTGAATTTCTTATTAACATATTTACATTCACATTGATATTGACATTAATTCACATACAAAAAAACAGCAAAATGGCAGTGTACATATACCGCTTTCAGAACATCACGGTAATTTGGTATGAACCCTTCCCCTTGTTGACATAGTGCACATGAAATAATTTTTCAGAATAAATGCATATTTTGTATTTCTCTTGAGCTAGCCTGGTCCAGTGTCATAATTTGTTTTCTCCTGCAAAAGCTTGTTGGAGGATTTTATAACACATCATAATAACACTGGACTGCAGTTCTGAATGGCTGTTGTCATCAGTTTTAAGAATATTACTGATTATATACAGATGAATATCTTGTTTCACTTCACAACATCAACTAGCATCTTGACAACAACAACACTTGAGAACAGCTTTGGCAACACTGCTGCAATTTCACCCAATTTAAAAAAAAAAAGTAAAGTCCTTTCCAGTCCAATGAGTTACATTTGCTTCTCCTATAAGCCTGCATCTCCCTAGAGATGCAAAATCTCAGAGTTGGCTTGAATGTGAAAGTGCTCCAGCACTAGTGTGAGTTGTGAAAGCTGCACAGTTAGCCTCAGCTTTTTGTTACTACTGTATGTGCTCGAATTACATGTCCTGTACATATATTATCTTCTCAGTCGCTCCACTATGCTACATATAGTTGCTTCTTATTTGGTTTACAGTGCTTGCAGCATTACACGTTCTGGATCATTCCCTTTCCTTTATCAGTGCAAATATAACATTTTCAACATTTTGTTTTTGTGAGGACTTTTTGCCTCTTTTTAAAATGTTATTATCTCCGAGTCCTTTATAAAAGGAACCACTGAGGAAGGCCCCCAGTACAGGGCTGGCCAGCAAAACATCACTTTCCCATGGCTAGACACTTTCTAGACAAAAACTTGATGGAAACGGGTGCCTAAAGCATGTCTTTACTGGGACAGCCACTGATAGGCAGTGAGCTTTCTATAGAACTTTTAATAGAGTTTCTAAGCAATGACTCCCAATGGGCCTGAATTAATACCTTGACTTAACTTATCCCAAATGGAAAGCTTTTCAATAGATTTCCTGAACCTGCATAATGGCATCAGTGTGTGTGAAATATATCCAATGCCAAATGCTAAAGATCTTCATTTCAAACATGTCCCCTCATGTCACCACTGTCACCTGGTTCTTCTTTCTGACCTGGGCGACTGTGTATTGCACTGAAATGGTGTTGGGAGTAGTCCATTTCGCTCCTCAGTCCTTTGGGAAGGCGATAACCGTTGGGTGGCACCACGGCTACATCGGCCAACAGCACACACAGTGGCTTCTTCCGGAACATGGACAGAGCATGAGTTTGGCCTTGCTTTGAGTTTGGCCTTGACTCTGAGATGTAGACAACCTGCTGCAGAGTAGTTTGTAGCTCAGTCTACAGGCAGTTCGCAGGGTATCTGTTGCGCTGCTTTGGCTATCATGTAAACCCGCTGGAAGTCCTTGTAGCGGGGAGCGCAGCCCAACCAGGCCTCCCCAAAGTGGACAGGGCCGGTGAATAGGAAGCTGCCCGGCCCAGGCCTGACTCCACACTGCAGCAGAGTCCTGACCTCGCCCTGTTTGGTCAGCCGCCCGTTGCCGGTGAACAGGGCGTACTTCTGACGGAAAACCCTTGTGGCGCTGACCTTGATCACCGCTGCTTTTAGGTTCTCGTCTTCCGACACCGAGCGGATGTTACCTCGTACGACTGTGGATAAACAAGGACATTTTGGTTCATTTCAAAGTTGTTTTTCTTTTGGCTAAAATGTGTGATCCTTTGTGGGCTACTAACTGATGAAAAAATGCATGAAGCCAGAGTCAGCCTTTCTAATCCTTCTAACTTTTGTTGCCAGACAAATATTCTCCTCAGTGCCATTACATCTCAATCTAGAGGCTTGCAGACTAGTCTACTGCTCCTTCTTTAGGGGGCTGGCCCCGGATTAATCCACTACAGTGCCTCCATAAAGGGAGGTCCTGTGTGTGTGTGTGTGTGTGTGTGTGTGTGTTGGGGGTGCACAGAGCTGCTGTTTCACCTTTAACCTTTGCACTTTTGAGAGGAGAGGATTTGGAGGCATTGGGGTGCTGTGACTATAAAGCGATTGGACACAAATGATTTGTAGATACTGACGGAGAAATCACGGCATTGTGCGGATTTGAGGCCAGGGTTGTTGGGGGATTTCTGAGTGACCATAACATTTCACTCCTGGTTTACTAAGTTTTCATGTTATATTATATAGGAACAATTGTTACATCGGGTTAACTTACCAAAGTCACTGGTGCAAACGGCCATCAGAATCTCAGTGTTGTTGCAGGGTCTGCAGGCATCTGGAGGGACAACAAGGGGAAGAAAAAGAAAGAAAAGAGTCAGTTGGCGACCTTACATAACACTCTTAACTGCTACAAAACATCTATATGCTAATACTTTATACTGTGCCTCTGGAAATCAAAGGCTGAAATGCAATGTATAGATTGCACGCTGCACAGGAATGTGAGATGTGAATCCAGAAACTTCTAAAACTCTGAGCAAAGACAAGCGACAAAGAGAGAGAGACCAACCACTGCGTTCTAACAGACAGCTGCTACTTTTACAGTTGGCAGAGAGGAAGACCAGTTGAGCTTTAAGGTGCAAGGCTCTTCCTACCCCAGACCATTAAAAGGCCAAATGAAAACTTCCCCCCTGCTAAAGCTTTCCAGGGTGTCTGCAGTCACACCTCATCAAAGCCTGCTAGATGTGGGGGCCAAGGATAGGGAGTAGAGGAGGACTTCAAAGATGTTTTACTTTTTTTAAAGGATCAAAATCCCACTTACCAGAAAGTACTTTCTAAGCCCAAAAACTGTGTATCCTTGCTACAAATGTGTAACAGGATTTCAAAGATGGCTTTAAAAATTCAAAATAAACCAGCAAAGTCCTGTCCGTTTGCATTGACTGAACTGTGGGTAAAAAAAAGAAAAGAAAAGAAAGAAAATGGCAAGGCATTTTTTGAAGTTCTTCTTTGGTTCTTTGGAGGCCCCTTGCCCACCCCACACATTCTCCTCCTTAGTGAAAACCTCTTGATAAATGAGATTCCTTCCTCTCTGGTCCACTGCAAAACCCCCCTTCCAAGCCTAATTCAGTGTGTGTGTGTGTGTGTGTGTGTGTGTGTGTGTGTGTGTGTGTGTGTGTGAGAGAGATGTAGGCGTGAGAAGGGGGGTGCAGCATACTCCTACAGACAAGTCTCCCCACAGCGAGCAGCTCAACAAAAGAGAAGAGCATCTCAGCTGGGCAGAGGCCTCCCTGTCGCCTAGGAGATGGCAGTAATCCCAGAATACTCATGCGGCACCATTCAAAGGGGCTGTGGACTCTGGAGAAAGCCCCACATACTGTGCTTTTGTCCCCCCCCCCCCTCCCCACTCCACGGCTCCCCTTCTCCTGTCCTTACTCTTTAAACCAGCACGCCGCTTGGGGAAAAGTTTGGCCACTTCCTCCACTGTGCACTCTGCATGGGCCATGGAAAGTCCAACCAGCCCACGGAGGCCTGCTATGAATTATGAATCATCTACAGGGAGAGATTTCTATGGGGGTATCAAATTATCACTGGAGGGGTTAAAACCTTGAGTTTCCCAAACTTTTCAGGAAGGAAGGGAAATAACACTGACCACAGTTTGGTGTTCTGTTCTTTAAGAGTCTTTAAAAGAAAGGAACAATGTGAACTTTGATCACATGAGTCACATTAATTATTGTTTCAGGTTGAAATAATAAGAGTGAGCCCGAGAGCTCATTTTGTGTTGCAACAAGAGAAAAAAGTTGCCGAAAGTTCTCCTGTGTGTCGACCTCTATTTCATTACCCAGAAATGACTAATTCAACTTTTGAAAAAAACTTTTCCCAGTCAAACCAATATGGCTGACTCACGCCTCAGTCTCTAGCTGACTCACCTTCACTGCTGATGGGGTTGGAGTCTGGAGACAGGCGGGCGGTCCAGTCCCCTCTCAGCTCGTAGTGGAAGGATGCTATTCTCCTGCTGATGTCCTGGTGAGGGGTAGCCTGCAGGAAGAGGGCCACCCTCTGCCCTGGCAGGCGGCTGAAGCAGCGCACCCTGGGCGGGGGGGAGGACTCCACACGGTCCCCTATGAGGAGCTCCAGCACCCCGTCTCTCTCCAGGTACAGCTGGGCTCCGTGGAACTGCTCCGAGGGCTTGACGCAGGCCGTGATCAGGCCAGAGCTGCTGCTGCCTCCGCCCGGCCCCACCACCATGGAGGGCAGGCGGGGCGACAGGGTGAGGCGCAGGGCTCCTTTGGGATACAGCCAGTCCAGGGTGCCCTCAGAGCAGTGCAGGGAGATCTGCTCCACGCTGCCCTTCTGCTGGGACAAACCACTGTACGGAGGGGAGAGAAAGAAAAGGGAGGAAAAAGGTTATTGAAAGGTTTCAGTGTCATTTTCCAAGAGCAATAGTTGGAGTCCCTTACATCATCAGTGGATTCTTTCCTAAAACAACTGCACTGATGAACTGCAGGATGGATACATTACATGTGTAAATAGAACAATTAAGCCAAACCAAACCAATCAAGGGAGTAAAACAAACAAAATTACATATTAAAATCCCTCTTTAGTAGAACATAGACATACTCTGGGCAGGCGCCACCTTCTGGCAGCTCTATGGAAGCAGGGGCCAAATCAATCATAGCATCTCTAGGGCCAAACTTATAAAAATCTGCATTTGAGCAATAGGCCTATATTTAACATGAAACTATCATTCAAGCAGTGCATGCACTGTTTGTCCTTTCTCTGAGTTTCAGAGATAATCCCGCAGTCTCCTGTCTGTCTGGACCCCCCATGTCTCCTGCAGACAGCCCGCAGGCACAATCGCAGCAGAGCACCACAAACATTTAAGTTGCGCCCTAATGGCATGTCTCAACATGTTGCACTCAGAAAAAGCAATTGTCCTTTATCAGCGGCTACTGGCTCCTAAAAAAAGCCACCACCTGTAGCATCTCCCAGCAGAATGACTTTAACCATCTTCTCATTCATCCACATGCAGAAATAACAGCGATAACAATCGAGAAATACTTGCCTTCCTCTCCAGCTGCACTGATCTTCAGAATAGTTTGATAGAGCCACGTTAAAAATGGCAAAAAGTAAAATCCAAATTGCGGTAATCCAAACCCTCAAACCAGCCATTTTCGACGTTGGATGATTTTGCTAAATTTTAAATGGTGAAAACACAAATTAGGCGATAATTCCGAAGCTGTGATGACCTAAACCTCTGCGAGGGAAAAAAAAGTCCTATCAAACTAATGTAATTCTATCTCTGCTCTCCCATAGTTTTGTATCCTCTCACTCTGATGTGTGAGATAAGAGAATACGGCTAAACTCTCTCCACTGAACTCTCCGGACTGCTGTGCGTCAGGGGGACGCAGAGCTCTGAAGTTATTCCCCCTCGGAAAAACTTCAGGACCAATCAGAGAGCGAGAAGTGAAACTTTAAACCACTCACACAGCGGAGGGGGATGGCCGTCTGATATGCAGAATGAGTAACGGTATGCGGGGATAAACTGAAATGGTGTCTGTCATGTTCGCATAAAAAAAGACTCATTAACTTAATTGTTAAAGTGTTTTCATTTCAATTTCCTTTATTTTGCAAGATTGTTTTTCTGTTTTATTATTAAATCCAATATACATTTTTAAAAGTATAAGATGTATTGCCCTGTGTGAAGCACCTTTTAACTCTACAACACTTTGTACAGTATAATAACGAGAATTATAATAATGATTATTATTTGAAGACCCTCTCCAGATGTATTTAACTCATATTACATCAGAAAAAATAATACTCAATATTGACTAATGATTTGTCTCACATGGTTTAAAAAAAATAAAAAATAAAAAAGGTTTAATTAGCTAATAAAAATTCTTGAAATGACGTACTGCAGCCTTCTTTGTCTCCACTTACACCCATCATGTCTAACTCATCATTAGAATTTGTGCAAAAAGATAATTGTTTTAGAGTTTGGGCCCAGAACAATTTAACTAAGATTAATCATCTGTATCACGGTGGGTGACACACTCATGTCATTTCAACAATTGAAAGAGACCTACCAAATTCCTGCCACTCACTTTTTTAGATATCTCCAAATGCGAAACTATATACAGCTGACAACTGTGACTCACTGGATAAACCAAAGCTCTCTAAGCTGGAATCATTAACACTCATGTACACCCATGTGTTGAACTGAGATTTAAGGTGAACAAAGAGAAACTTAAACTTTACTGAAGATAAACTTAAGAACAGCCTTTAGTGTCAAACACATTTATGTGACAGTCAAAGATCAAAGTGAGGAAACAATAAGCAGAACGCTATTAGTGAGGCTGCCTTTTTTTATATAGTGGAGTTGGTTTTCAAAAAAATCCATAACTTTTCTTCCATACCCAATTGTTTTTTGTTTTGTTTTTACATCCAAAATCCTTTGAACTTGCTCATAATAAAGCTGTGTGTGGATTGGATCAGTGGCCTACTTTAAATGTGCCTTTTCAAAGGCTTCTGAAATGTTAAAGAATATATTATCTACATGAGACTGAATAAAGGTTTAATTAAGTGAAACAGGCGAAAGAGGAGCAAAAAAAAAGAAGCTCTGGTCACAGTTCCGTAATGCTAACCTGATTTCCAGACACACCATATATGATGATGATAATAATGATGATGAAGGTTTTGCCTCCTCTGGCTGTCATGCCCTCTGCCCTTTACCCCGCTGGGCTTCTCTTTCATGTTGTGGTATTTATAACCAATTCAAATATTCTTTTGTGCCAACACTGCCATCCATCTCCCCGAGCCAGTGACTTTCTGTGTACGTGTGCGTGAGTATGTCTGCGCGCTGAAAGTCTAGGCCCCTGTGATGGAGTTATGACAAGCCATCAAACCAACACAAAGGCACATGTGCAGAAATCCAGCTGCTTTATTGTCTGCAGCAGGACTGGGCTTTGTTTTCTGCGGGGGCAGTTCAAAGCAGCAGCAGAGTTTAAAGAGCATATCGATAGGGGGGAGCTCAAATACAAATGAATACATTAGTGCCTAAACTTAGTTATGGACTTCACAGATATGTAATAGCATCCACGTGTGTGCACAGTGTCTTCAGACACGGACACTCACAGCTACACACTTTGTCAGACACATCAGAGAGCATGAATTCATACAACTGCCTATTAAAACAATAGGGAACCCGTGCTTTTTGACCCTGCTATGACCTAAACTAAAGTGATATTAAGCCAGGATCATATTCAATGCTTTCATGTGGCTGTATAATGCACTGGTATGCACACAAGGGTTGTATAGTTCAAACATATTGAGATTAAACTTATTTGATGTGGTTATCCACTGCTTTATAACAACATGAAATGTTAGTCTCAGTCTTTTTTCGTTACCAAAAAAATCATGGTCTATGATACTGAGAAAAAAAAGTTAAATCACAACGTGGTTGACTTGGTACCAGAGCAAACAAATGTGAATTGAAGGAATACTTATATTCACCATTATAATATATTATATATATAGATGACAAGACTGATACAACTCTCATGTCTGTAAGAAAAAAATGCCAGAAGCCGCTTGGCTCAATTAACACATTATATCTTGTTGTTTCTGTGCTAAATAAGAGTTTATGTGCTGGACTACTTCATAGCTGTAGACAGTAACCAGGTAACCAGCTGATACTCCAGGACTGTGTTAGGCAAATAGTGGCCCTTCAAACAACAAAATCTTCGCACAGTGACAAAAGCCAAAGTTTTCCATTTTTGTGGTTAACATCAAACAACTTTAATATGATTTTCCTGCATCTGCTGTAGAGGACAATGTTAAGTTTAAGTTTAAGTTTATTTAAAGGGACATTGCATATTAATAGACATTTACATGTAAATATACAGGATTGTAGCAAGTGCTAATTTGCATCCTTTGTCCCTTGATTGGTCGACACCAATCACATGAAACAAACATATGCGTGTACTCATAAATAAAAACAGACAAGGCTTATGTAAATATGTCTAATAATTAATGTTGCCCCCCACATGTAAAGAGACATACAAACCGCGGCTACTATGGCTGTTTTATTGGAGCGTGGTGCTGAAACGCTGAACCATTTATCTAAATCAAGGTTATTCTTAAATGAATCAAAAGAAACATATTGAAAACATATAGGCATTTGTCCTCTAAAACAATGGTCCCTTATTAAGCAATGGCTGACGAAAGGAGTGGCCGATGATTGAACATAATTGCTGACCCCTGAGCCCTTGGAAGGTCCAGCACCTCTAATATTCCTTAAAGTTTCATTGATACATTGATCAATATATCATTAATACGTCAACAACAAAAAATCAAATCTCTCCTTTTGTCCAACAAACAGTCAACTATTATGTGGCGTTTCTAGAATCCTTCATGCACTTTAAATTATAGTCTGTAAACAGGTCCCACATTGGTCAATCTGAGTGTGTGAACCGTAAGACCTGGATGTTTCCGTCCCGCATCCACCAGAACAATGGCATCTTTGAGTCTAATGAAACACTAGCTGGTTGTCCTTCTGTACTTTAACCACTCAACCAGATTCCCGTGAAGTCTCCGGCCCCTCTGTGTCCACTGTATTCTCACCTGCCCGCCAATGAGAGCGTCTTCAAACAGTGCTGCTGTACGCATACAAGAGTTTTTACGTGCACTTGCGAGCGCTGTGTCTATTGACTTTGGTCTACTGTATTCCTCTTTGTGTGTGTGTGTGTGTGTGGGGATGTAGCGACGGTGTGGTGTCGATGGAATTTATGGGACCTTGACATTGTGTGTAACCTTTTTCTCTTGTTTTCTTGCTGTCTCGGGCAACAAAGAGTCTTTTTTTCAGAACAGGCTGTATCTTCCATAAATGCTTACATTGTCTATATACAGTACTATACAAAGTAATGTTGTGAGTAATTTCTTAGTCATAAAATAAAATACAGAACCATGATTTTGAGGCTTGTGCTGTGCTTAAAAACCTAAATCCCAACATATTTGGAAGTTCTTGAAACATGCTTTAAAATACTTAATTAGTACGAATGCACTATTTTTTGGATGACATTTCCTACCATGAATTTCAGCTTGTAAGGCCACTCTGAAAGTGTTGCCTCTGTAACAAAAGTCCAACCTTGGCTGACATCTAGAAACCTAATCCATGATCAAAGCCTCACACAGCATTGGTCATAAAAGAGTGGAACACAACCTGTATATAAGACTTCTGCTGTACCGTCCACAGAGGAAAACTGATTGGGGGTTCACGGGTTGTATATTATTGAGAAGTGGGATTTAGCTATCTACTGTATGATCTCTATGGAACAGCGGAGGAGAACATGCTTTGAGTTGAGAAGTTGAGAAGTTGAGACATCCCCGTTCCCAGACTTTATTCCCAGCAGCTTCCCATGGCACCTCAGTGCTAATCTAGTGGATCTGACATCGGCGCTGTTTGTTTTCCTGCACAGAGTCATCTATCTCTGGTAATGAGATCTAAGACCTTGTTGGGGATGCTCTGATAATCAGCCTTACGCTCAGGGTGGCAGATAGTACGCCCCTCCCACCAGGATTGTGCTGTGTCTTGTGTTTTCTAGCCTGGTTAGTGTGAGGTTAGTCATGTGAAAGAATGTTTAAAGTGGTTACGAGGAACTTTCAGGTTTTGTTGATTCTAGCGTCCCCTTTGGACAAAAGTGGTAGTGTTTTTTTTTACGACATCAGCGCCCAAGTGCGCTATATTTGTTAAGTAAGCGAGTGAAAGAGAGACCGCATGATGCACCGCGGTGAGGTTATGTATTTATATGTGACTATGTAAGAATACTAATGGTAATATGGGAAACACAGGCTGTTGACAGGTCTGCCTGTTGTAAATTGTTTTGTCTAAGTTCCCGGGAAATCGTGCCCGTTTAAAGGCATTAATAATCACTATATTAAAATAGCATTCTTGACACTGAGGGTCTCGTTTACTTTTACAGGTCATTAATGATCATCAGAGTAAAACTGAGACAGTTTCATAAACATTTAAAAGTTCCTCGTAGGATGTTTAATTGACTGTGGAATTGATAACGTTTTCTAAATAAAATAAAAAAATAAAAAACAGGGCAAAAGAAAAAAGTGCATTCTTGGATGTCTCTCTGAAAACCTAGGTTTGAATTTGCATGTGGCATTTTTTTCATATGATCAATACAAATACAGCCATACAAGTCAATTTAGGGATGTATATGGTTTGTGTCGTTATTCGAAAGAAGCGCCTCCGCCGGTGTTTTTCATTGTGATGAGTCAGAGGGAGCGGTGAGGTTGGCGTTTTCCCACCTCTGTCCATGCAGGTGACGGGCCTCCTGCTCTGCAGTCAGAGTGGAATGGCGGGTTAGAGACTGTGAGAAGAACCGTTGCTGTAGGAGCTTGGAAGAAGAAAAAAAAAACTCTTGATGTTTACCCTCCGAGCCCCCATGAGAGCAGCATGTGAAAACTGACACCTGCTCTCTCATTGCACTTTCTCAGGATCCCGATTGTGTATGTGTTTGTTTGTAGGACAGTAAATTTGTCTCTGTGCCTCTCATCTCGTTTCGTGTGACTGTGAATGTGCATGTGTGTTAGTGTAGAGACCAGTGGGAAAGTGACTACAAGAGGACCCTATACCAGATAAACAGAGCGAGAGAGGGGTTGACAGCAAACGCAGCAGGAAACATGCAGAGACCCCCTGATAATGCGCACTAATGCTTCTCTAAACATGTAATAGATCACTTAGCTCCACTGTCACAATGCTTTCATATGGCCCATAGTGGGCTTTCATCTTTCTCCGTCGGGATCTTGCATAACTCTTGCATGAAGATATATGGACCCCGGCGTTGTTCCACCCATTTGAGTTATCTCATGCTTTTGTCAGAATGACAGAAAATCACCAGGGATTTGTTTGTGGCAGCTGGGCTCGAGTCTCAGTTTACACATTTTCTGCAGTAAAAGCACATTTGGAACAACTCTCCTCTCTCCTCTTTCTGCCTCTCTCTCCTCTCTCAACTCACATGCACCCACGGCCTTGTGTCAGTTTGTTGTACTTGTTTTAATCACTTTCATCACAGTCGTTTGTGTGTCTTTATATATATTAAAATGTAATTCAGATGGGATAAACCCTTTGAGTTGTAACAACTTGTTTTCGATTGGTCCAATTTGGATTGTCCAAATGTATGAAAAATTCATTTTTTAAATGCTTTGAAGACCGATTCAATCTCCTTCATTATTGGCTCTACACATTGTCAATCTGCCTTTTCTTCCTGTTTGCATTCAGAAGCTCCAAATATAACCTAATTATAGTGTCTGGGGTTGGAGGTCACAGCTGGGGTGCCCTGGGGACTTTTCATTAGCGAAATGGAGGGAAGACTGCAGGTGTCTAAAATGGACCTTTCTATCTATTGTGCCCATGTTCAGGAAGTTCTCTATAACTTTGAACTAAGCCTCTGGGCCTTTTTCTCTCTATTTTTCAATCGGTTTTCCTGTAATAAATTTCATTTCAAACCTTATTTTTGTGCATTATGTATTTAACATCCAACAAAACAGAGTTACGAATTCTGACTTAACAATATGAAAATATTTTTTGTAAATTATTCACTTGTTCTGCAGGTATAATTCTGAAGTAATTGTACCTTAATATACCACTGTATGCTTCTCAATATCTCTTCACTGCTATGTTTTGCAGAAAAATGTTCTACTGTTTATTACATTTGAGAGTTAGAATTTTTTGTTACTTTGTATGTACATATATCTTTTTATACTGCATACAACATATGACCATCTTATAAATAGCACTTCAGTGCTATAGAATAAACTACCTAACAATTAATAAAATAAATTAAATTATATACACTTAAACTCAGAACAACAATTAAATGAAAATGACACATACATAGGACCTATTAGTAGGCACACATAAAATCCGTACTTTGATCATTTATTATTTAGCTGATAATTATTATTTTTTTTTTACCTTTCCTTAAATTACATTTTAAATGTAGGACTTTTATTTGCACATTCATTTGGTATTTTACCACTGTTCTGAAATGTTCCTAAAAGGAGGGAAACAATGGTCCGACTCAGACCTGAAATTATTCAGCAGTGCAGCCTGAAGTGCTGATTAAGCTCCTCGCTGCAGTGTCTCTGCCAGCTGACTCCTACAGATAGATCTGCAGACAAGCACTTTTCTTTTTGGCTTTTGGTTGCTCTCCTTTGTTCCCCCTCAAATTGAGTCATCAGAACTCTTCTAAATTGTTGCTGTTTTGGTAAAAAAAAAGAGAGGAAAAAAAAGAGAAGCTGATAATCCTCACAGCAGTTATTGTTTCCATCATGGATCCATTCCTTTATCTCAGTGTAAGCAGATGATAGTGTCATTGAACCGAGGCTAACTTTACACAGGGACAGCGTCAACACTGCAGCCACCCTTGATGTCCTTCACATTGATTCACACATTCCTCAGTGATCAAAAGCACACAAGGGAATAGTTTAGCTGAAGGGTAAACAGGCCACATTCTTTTTAAGTGGTTTTTCACACAATGTTTCCAGTGCTTTTTTTTTTTTTACATTGAAATGTTTTATTTTTTGTCAGACAGTGCTTCATCAAGAGCAGCAGGATGGAATGGAAAAAAAAGAGGGACAAATGAAAACACATCCCGCTCACCGCAGAATGCACAGGAAGTTTCCTGTGGTACGTGAGGTTTGAGGGTAAATTTAGACTATAAAGCAGCTGCAGTCGGCTTTTTGATTGTAGCCAGATTGAAACAAACACGTGTCGTGCTCCTTTCTAGAAGCTGCACTCCCTCATTAGGGCCTTAGTAGTGTGTGGGTGAGCCTGTCATGGTTTTCCTGACGAGTCACGTTTTGTGAATAGGTTGGTATGTGTTGTTTTTGGAGGGAAAGCCACTTCAGTCGTTACCCTTTTGAAGACGCCATCTCCAACCTCTTTCACCTCACATTTATGACTCTCATTAGCTGCCATTAACCGAGCGTCTCCCAATCCCGGCTATTGGAAATCCAGATGAGCGTATTGTTATCAGCAGCCCAGTGGTGCTGTGGTGACGCCTCAGGCCGGGTGACTTTTAAGACCAGTGTTGTTGGAGCCAAGCTGGGGGTCAGAAAGGGGTTGTTGGATGTCTGTCTTAACTTGCGGCTCTCCCACCCCCCACACTACTTCTAATTGGCTGAATCAATTTCGGAGGGAAACTTGACTAGAAGGCCAGGATCCCTCCAAAATTCACAATAGGTATAGTGCTTTACATATGTCCACAGGAAAGACAGATGTTGCTGCCCTCGACCACATCCACATTTGAATACCCTATCTGGATACAATGGGGGGGGGGGGGGGGGGGAACAAAGGGGATGTATTTTGGCGGTCAAGGAAGATGCATAATTTTTGGCGGTCAAGGATGATGCATCATTTTTGGCGGTCATGACGTGCTGCGATAGACTTATCTGACTTTTGACTCTGTGGAGTTTACAGGCCTTAACTTTAAAAGCCATTCAACTTTTTTCAACTTTATTTTTTTAGAGCAACGCCCAGGTATCTATGATTATCCTGTCTCTCTCCAAACCAGGAAGCGTTGAAACAAACAAGCAAACAAAAGACAACAAAAAAACAACAATCCAGTAGTCATTTTTGAGATGCCATATCATTGACATTAACAGCTGCAGTTACCTTCCTTCACATACAGATACGTAGAATAAAAGATATTAAAGACGTGCAAAAAGTACCAAGAGTTCCTATAGCCCCGTGCCTTGGCCATTACACTTTTAATATGATGTTAGAGCATCAGTGTCAACATCTGTGTCAGCTGTTAAACATGCAAAATAAAAGTAATCCTGATCCATGAGAAAGGTTATATTGCAACATCAGCCCTAGCATATGAGATTAATAGTTGGTCGATTGGTTAAGATGACTTCTTAACTTTATCATCTAAGAGAAACAAGGTTCTTATTGTCTGAGATATTGAACTTTTTTGCGTGTGAAAATGTTCAACCTTCAAAAATAAAATATATTAGTTAGAAGAGAATGTCGATATGGATTAATAAAATGTCAACTTCAGCTAGCTGCCAGTCACTTTAGCCAGTACCAGACTTTATGCTAAACTAAGATAACCAACTGTATGGTCATTGGCCCAAGTTTCACATAAAATACAATAATATAATAAATAGGAGTGAAAATGTCCTTCTTGATCTAAGTCTAGGCACAACAGCCAATAAGTGTCGGCTTACTCAACCAAATGTTGAACTGTTCTTTTATCTGCATGCACAGAATATGTAACAAACTCACTATTGCCCAAAAAAGCAACAATTGACGAAAAAGTATTGTGTCAATAATAACAATTATCACCTACAAACAATCTGTTGCTTACTAAAAAAAAACTTTTTAAATAGACACACATCAGAAACTCACACTTTTAAAATGCTACAAACTAAAATAAACTAGAAGAATGCATGGTCAGTTGCAGTCTTCTTTTGCTGCTTGAGTGAACCCAATCTTCTCCTCCTCCTCCTCCTCCTCCTCCTCCTCCTCCTCCTTCTCTGCATCCTGCCCTGTGAAATGAGCTTGGCCAGACTAGGTCATCCTTGGCTGTGCTGAATATAATTAGCCTGCCTACACACACACACACACACACACACACACACACACACACACACACACACACACACACACACACACACACACACACACACACACACACACACACACAGACTTTAAACTTTAAACCCCCCGTCCCCTATACAATGTCCTACTCAGACAATAGACACATGCCAATACCCTGACCTCCCCCTGGCTATCTCCCCATGCACAAAAACCTCCCTGTTCATCGTCCTGCTCGCTCAGCAGAATAATGAGAGTGATAAGATTACATTTTCATGTCTCATATTTCACCTCGAATCATAGGAAATAATAATGAGCTCAACAGGTGTTGAATCTCAGCTGTTCCTTACGGAGGTTTGAAATCTGTCCGATGGTCGATGGAGATACACTCACCATCGCCCCCGATGTCTTAAGTTTCAAGTCATAAAGTTAATAACGTGTTGAAGTTTCAAAGCCGAAAGCTGTGAAGTTGGTAACCAAAGATGGATAAGCTTTACCTTCATAAACCATTGGAAATAATTGATCCTGGGCCAATGTTGTGTGTAATAAAATAATATAGCGTGATCATAAATTTGGATGAAATTTCAAATACCAAAGGATAAAAAGTAGATCAAATGTGAGGGTAGAAAATGAAAGGATTAAGGCTTTAAACGACCCATGATTGACTGAGTGATCGCTTCTTAGCAGTAATCCAAGAACGTTCACACTTCAGCCTCCAGATTTCAATTAAAATCTCTGAATAGGGAACATAATTGCGCACACCAAATCTGAATCCGGAGTCTCTTTTATCTTCCACCATCTTTCACCGGCTCCATTCAGACTGCCATTGGTGACCTGCAGCTCGTCCCTGAGCCCCCTTTGATACCATCGAATACGAGGTGGAGCTGCCCTCACCTTTGCCCCCTCGGCACCTGCACTCCAGTGTCCTCCGGCTCATCAATGAACCTGCCTTTTAAAAACGTATACATCTGTTGCAAATGAGGTAGCCATTGTTGGGGTGGGGTTTGGTGTGGTTGGGGTGGAAACCCTTGAGGGGACCCGCCAAAATTTGGTGGTTCCCTTTATTCATCATTGAGCTAACCCCAACCCCCAACTTCTCTTGACATATACACACACAAGCACACTCACACACACACACACACACACACACACACACACACACACACACACACACACACACACACACACACACACACACACACACACACACACACACACACACACACACACACACACACACACACACACACACACACACACACACACACACACACACACACACACACACACACACACACACACACACACACACACACACACACTTACTTCTTACTTCAGGGGTATCACATCACCTACCCTCAGGGGTATACTGCCGTTCAAGGCTGGATGTTCTCATGATAACAGGTGTATTTGAATGTACACAACAGGTGTGATGAATGCCGGAAGAGTTGCGGTTTTTCTCGGTTTTGACATGGTTTTGATCTTTAATGTTTGTGGTGTAATCATTTACATTTTAAACAAGACTTGGTCGTTTTTTTAAGTGGCCATTTGCTCCTGTTTTTTCCAGTTTTGAGGTTTCTGCAAAGCATTCCAGAGGCGATAAATATTTATCTCACAGCTCTGTGTGGTTATTTATTGTGGCTTTATTTTCTTCATCTGAACCACGACTGTAGAACATGGGAAGCTGACACACCGGGGGAAAAAGAGGAGAAACAAAATGGAGTGTGTCCTCTAACAAAGTTACTCTTCTGTAGAGGTTGTTTCTCTTTGCGGCGAACTGTGTCGTCCTGCAGGGGAGTGCAGACAAGCGATAAACAAAGCAGAGCCAAAATAGGGAAAAGGAAACTTGCTGAATAACTAGAGCATGGAGGCTAGTCCTGAATTGCTTTAAACATTCAAGCATGCAGACAAATGCATGAGCGCATGCATGAGCACATACTTTTCCTCTCTATATACACGCACGCACGCACGCATGCACGCACACACGCACGCACACACACACACACACACACACACACACACACACACACACACACACACAGACGTGAAAAGATGCATTCATACACAGTCCCGACTTAAGGATTTTGGGCCTATCTGCACATGCAGGCTAATCAGGGCCTCTTCACAGACAGAAAGCAAAGGGTCACTCAGGGTGAGATGTTTGTGATGGAAATTTGGACGGCAGGCGTAGGAAAACAAAGCTAGGGACAGGACACCCCAGAGACGACATACTTTACACATGAGATAACACGCATTGAGGAGTAACAAGAAAAAAACCTTAAAGTAGGATCACAAAGCCTTTCTCATTCATATTATTGATAAATCCACTTTCACGAAATGATCAGAGAATAGTTGGACGTAGTAAAGATTTTGTCTGTAGATTTAATTGTGAGAGCATTTTATAAAGTTAAAAGCTTAAAAAAGTTGGAAAAGTGGATTCTGCACTGACAAATACACAAAATGTAGAAATAAACTCATCGTCCTTTGGGACATGGGTTGCACTGCAGAAAATTTTACTTTCTCATCTGGCTTTTCCCAAAAAAAAATCAGTTTCCTTTCTCCCCAAGTTGCCTCAAACAATGGATGTTATCCTATTTTCAGCTTTTTTCCTGCACGGCATCAACCAAGGGCAAGCAAACTATTCCACTGATTGCATATGATTGCTATATGTCCTGGGCTCCAGGGGTGAAGAAGATTTGACGTCGGCCCAGGACGTGAAGCTTTTACTGGGCATATATAGTCAGAGATTGCGGGGGCATCCATTGGAACCTCCACACCTCACTGAGAAATCACACAAAGATGGGATTTAATGGCCCTTCGATTGAGCGGTTCTGAAAAGCCAACCTCTGACCCCCCCCAGCCTTGACCCCTGCCAACCCCTCCCATCCTCCAGGGTCCAGTGCTTGTCATTGGTCATTTGTCAAACTCCTCGCACTGATCTGATTACCGTCCAATTTGGGATCTGCCGACTACACACTTCCAGGATCAAGACAAGCTGCTTTTAAGCAACTTAACATGACAACAAATAGCTGGATTGTTGTGGGAAGGGTGAAAGGGACTAGATGGACAAAGCCTTTAGACGGCAACCTTGGTATCTTGGCTGTACACAGCCTTCATCTTATGTATCACAGATAAAAATAGGAATTTGTACTGAAGCTGTTCAAGAAAACACATGCACTATATATCATGCTGTGGATACGTGTAAAATACAGCAACACTGGAGATTGGCTCAAACATCTGATTCAGTGTTTTCTTGTAACCAGATAGACAGATAGATAGACAGACAGACCAACAGGCAGACACACACACACACACACACACACACACACACACACACACACACACACACACACCCATCTGACTCTATGTTCCCTCAAAGGTCAGCATATTTGATGTGGTCTATTATTGGTGAACAATATCAATCCTGATTTCAATACCGAAAAATTAAATAACAATACACATTAACAACGCTAAATATTATATAGATATGACAATGTGTGCAATGTCTAAATCGATGTATGGCCTCATGGTCTTAAAATAGCTTTGTGTGTGTGTCACCATTCATGTCTGACTGCTCTGAAAATCCTTTGTAAAGGACTGTCATACAACACAAGCCTCCTCCTGATCCGCCCTGAGGTACTGTGCACGATTACACACACACACACACACACACACACACACACACACACGCACACACACACACGCACGCACACACACACACGCACACACACACACACACACACACACACACACACACACACACACGCGCACACACACACACACACACACACACACACACACACACACACACACACACACACACACACACACACACACACACACACACACACACACAATTAGCTCTTTGCTCATTATGTCTGCTTAAGCTCTTTTGGATTGTGTGCGGAGAGGGGTGGGGGTGGGGTTTAGGGCTGGGTGGGGTTTGGTGACCCTGGAGAGAATGACCTTAGGGGACATTCGGGGAGTTATGTGTGTGTGTGGGGGACAAGGGGGGGGGGGGGGGGACAGGGGGATGGGACATGGACATGCAGGGAGGGAAAGTAACTTCTTGGTGCCCCTGCTGGTTGTGTCCTGTGAAGATCCCCATTGATTATCTAAAGTTAAAAACACACTGATTAGTCACCACTACTAGAACAATTGCTATTGAATTGATAATGTGATGAGATACAAACTAAAACAAAGCTCATTATAATCTGAAAAAAACTCAATCTTGTCTCCTGCAGCCTGCAGGTAATAACAATCAGTAAACAAATATTGTCCCCATCTGGAGGCAGCCGTCAGTTATATTACTGTAATGGTTAACTTAAACTTTTCTTTTCTGCACCATGCAATGGTGAAAGGAGGTGGAGGATTGGATTTCCCTCCACATCCCTGAATGAATGAATTGACCAGGCTCAAGAGTTTTGATTTCCCTCCAAAAACTCCATTGTAAAAACTTCTCCCCCCAACACTTATACGAGCTACTCAGCAGCCTCCTCCACCCCCTAGCCGTCACACATCAATCCGTGTTGTGTGTGTGTTTTGGGTAGTGGGGGGTGTGTGTGCTGTTAACCCCCTAGGGTGTAAAGGAGTTTTTTGGACTAACACTGCATGGCCTCAAAAACAAACTCTTTGATTTCAGTTTACTCAAGCTTTTTACTCTGTCTCAAATGACAGACGGTGAGAAAATACTCTGAAGTTTTTGTGTCGTTTGCATTCAGTCTGGAAAAACAAAATAGCATTTCACTGTATAAAGTTGCTATATGACTTTGTGCAATTTTAGTTGTTGCCCATCACAATACCTCCTCAACTCCTGGGATCCTTCACATAGGAGTATTCTGTTTATCTGCTTGAGATTCAACTCTCTTTAACAGGCCACATTTAGTTGTCTCCCTGCTTTTGTGTGTGTGTGTGTGTGCAAGGTCTGAATAAAGGACATGGATCTTTCCATTTAGGCATTAAAATGAGTTATCCCCGCCTCCTCCTCCCTTTGTCAGGAAGCTTAATCAGGGCTGCAGAGGTGTGTGCCTGCCCTCCGACCCTTGGATATCTCCGGCCTTTTCTCTTAACTTGCCTTCAGGTTAGCATCAGGACATTCCTTATTTAACTCTTAACCACAAGAAGTCGACTTTAGCGGCCAGTGGTTCCGCAAATAAAGGCCAATTTACATAGTCAGTTCAGTTGTTCACTACGATTAGCTAAAACTTAAAAACACCAGCGAAGCGAGCTAGATGAAAAAATCAGAAAGAAGAGTTCTGCGGAATATTCAAGATGGAACCTGCAAACAGTGTTGAGTGTGTAGCAGCTGCATCTGGCACTCACAACTACTGCAGGCCACTAATAACATTTGTTCACTATGAGTTTAAACAGTCAGCTGTCCCCTACTAGTATATTTCAGGGCCTTTACCAAATGAGAGCACTTCTTTTTAAAAAGGATATCTGCATCATATTTTTTTACAGTTGATTATCAGTTAAACATGCTCAGGTCTCTTTTTTTAAATGTAATACCGTAACTTTGGGCACATGTCAAATGAATTAAAAGTGAATTACATAAAAGTATAAACTACATCCACTTGAGTTGGACATTGATGCTCTTTTCCTCCACCACTTTTAAGAACAGATCTGTACATTTCCAGTTCAGACAAGTGCAAGAGAGGATGAGCCTATTCACTTTGTTAAAATGTGGCAAACTGGTTTCTTGCAAGACATTAAAACTAGTATTTTTTATAGTGCTTTGTGTTTGAAAATGTTCAAGCAATCTGTCTGTAACATTCTGGTGTTGAATCAGAAACTGGTTAAAAGATATGTCTCTGTACATGTCAGCCATTTTTCTTTTTACAGCTTTTACCAAAGATGAGAGTGGTCCAAGGTTTATGCAGCATGCAGATCCAAAAGAGTCGACCTTGTATGAACACAGAGAGCAGCTTTATATATAATGGACAAAGTTTCGGTTGGTGTCCTGGCACAAGAGCATATTATAATGGGGAGCGAGTGAATGTAAAGGGGCAACACTGTGACTGTCAGCTGGGCATGTATGTGTGTGTGTGTGTGTGTGTGTGTGTGTGTGTGTGTGTGTGTGTCTGAATAAGGAATTAGCCGTTTACTTTTGTGTCATGATGTGATGGTTAATTACACACTGTGTGGGCAGGCGTATGTGTACAAACATTTACTAATCAACTTTTACCTAAATATTTTTTTACTGAGAGCTTGACAATATACTGCAAGCACATGTCTGACCTCCACTAATAAACATGCACCAACATCCTTCCTTTTATCCTCCATTACAAAAGAAGCGGTTTAATCAGCGGATAAGTAAATTCAAACAATAACTTCCTGCATTTCCATCTCCCTTCAGTTAGACAGTGGAGCTATTCTTTTACTTTTGTGTACATGTTGAATTCAGACCCACTTGAACAAACCGCGATGAGTCTATGAGTTTTTTCCCTTCTCAAAATGAGCAAACCAAGCAGACAAAGGGCCACCATTGTGGGTAAATACGGCTTTTGTTTTGCCCATTTGAACCTGAGGTTCGCCTTAACGCTAGCGAGAGCGTGTTCGCCCTTTTTCTCTTTTCAGTGGCTTTGGCCCAGATTAGCGTAGACCACTGCCAAATGGGAAAAGGACTACACGGGCAGAGAGAAAGACCAGAATCAATCAGGAAGTGGCAGCTTTTCAGCTGTGCCAGAGGAGCCGGGCAACTTCCTGGTCTCGTTGCCAAGGTGACTGGAAGCTCAGCCAACTGGTGCAGTGGGCAGCAGTTTGGCTTGATGGGGGGGATGGTGGAGGATGGCGGAGGATGGCGGTTGGGATATTGTGCTGGAGGAGAGGGCAGAGAGAGCTGTTGAGCCCATTTGAATGTAAACACTGAGTACTTCAGCATTCATATAAAGAGCTTCTATTCTGTTTATAATCTTTAGGAATTCAATTACTCCCATCATCTGCTATGTCGGTTTGTTCATAAACATTTTTTTGTAAATGAACGATATATCACCTTTTTGTGAGAAAAATCTAATTTAGGGTCTACAGAAACGTATCTGAAAAAATATAGTAAATACTGTATAATAATAATAATAGTCACATAAACTCTGAGCAAGAGCGGCAGAGTAATGTAGGCTAATGAAGATTCTGATATCTTTATCTTTACTCATCAATCATGAAAATATATGTCGGCATTATTATGGTGGATTTGAGTCAGTCAAACCAATATGTCTCAATAATGTCTAATTGCACAATGGGACATTTTGAGCACAGAAAAAGACAGCTTAAATTTAGAGATACACTGTGTGACCAAGTGTCCAATACAAATGCATGTATTGCTCATAGTTTCTCTTCACTACCAAACTGTCGTATATGGGCTAAAAATATCCAATTACGCACAGAATAATAACACAGATACAATGCCATGCCAACTACACCCAGTTACCAGTTTATAAAGTTCATCTAGCCAAACCAATGCAATCTAATACTACAGGCTCAAAATAAATCCTACCTCCATGCAGACGATCATGTTAAGTTTTTTTTCAAAGTGTTGAGAAAAGTTTATTCAATCTTATGTTTATTTTGTAAACTGTAGAGGTGTTTCTCATATTGAGTCCACCCCATTTAAAGGCAATGGCCTATACTAATCAGGAGGCCAATATTTGCTAAAGACAAAAAGTTAAGTACGACAGAGGAAAACAGAGTGTAGGCTACGCCATTTAACCCTAACCCTAACCCATTTGAAAACGTGCTTGGTGAAAACTTACCCTAACCCTGATTACAGTTTCACATCACTGAATTGAAACTTTCCACATTAGTGTGTTGGTCCTCATCAGTCCATGTCCGTGATCAAATACCACACATACAGAGGTGGGACTGGGGGCTGGTCGGGTGGTTGGGTGTTCTGGGGGACCAGGGGGAACAGGCTGGTGGGTAAACACAGCTGGGGACACATAGTGCTGGTGGGTCCGCGCCTCAACGGCCCCCTTCACACATTTATCAGTGTGTTCGCTCAGGGGATGTGCTCTAATCTTCATATGCTGATCTCTGCGGCGAGCCTTCACACAGAGGCCCAACAGGCTGGGATGAAAGTGACCCCCTGTCCACACAGTCAGAGCCCTGCTAATTCCTCCATGGCTAAACTTGAATGTTCTTATTATTATAAAGGCCCATAAAGGTCATCTATGGATCTGTCTGTGTGTGGTTTGAGCTCGCTGTGGGTGGGATGGCGCTGATAATATATACTAAATTCTTGATCATAATCTGGCCTTTCAGATTTAATAGGCCAACAAAAGTTATCTGTATGTGTATGTGTTGAGATCATTATCTTTACTTATCAGGATTCACAATTTCAGTATAGCCTAAATGAAAGTAGTTGAAATTAATGTTAATAAAGCCTAGGGGCTGAGCTATAGTGTGGTCTGGCTGTGCGAGACTATAGGGCTAATCTTAAAATTGTCAGGGATCTGTTTGATCAGTCAGAAGTTTTTTGCCCCTTGTGCTTCAAATAGTTTCTGCACTCCTTAAAAAAAATGACCACGTCTCTATCCATCTAACCTTCTCAACAAACGTTTTTTTGTGAACATTTGCAAGTGTGTGATGTTGCCAAAACTTTGATTACTGAGCGCCATCTGCTGGCGATCACTTTCTGTTGATGCACTCAAAGCGGCTACAACCCCTGCTGCAGAGATGGTAGTATCTTAGATGCTCTCAAATGAGTGTGATCATTGCTAAAATATTAGGTCTACCTGTGTATATCCTAGTGATTGAGCAGGTGAAAACAGTGTTTTAGCTTTACAACTTTTTTTAATAAAGGAATCGACATTAAACCAGATTTTTTGTTCAAAGCAAATATTTATTTATTTTTTCTCATAAATTGACACCAACATATTGTTCGTGCCCGTCAAGTATATTTGTAATTTCTGTAGGTGGTTAACGGCGATTCGCCTTTTAGACTCCTAGTAAAAACGTCCTTTCGGCCTCCGTCGACGTCGCGTAAGCTCTGGACGTCAGCATAACAACAACCTGTCATGACAGCTCGTATGTGGAAAAAAAATAACATTAACATTTGATATTAAACCATATAAAATCGGTTTCAACTGGATATACAATTCCTTCTCTGAAGGTAAGTACTGGATACTGCGCAATAGCGATCAGAAACCAACTCACGTTCGTAGAAGTAGAACAAAATAGAAGGCTATAGGCTATGTACCATACCAGCTAACGTAGCATTAGCTAATTTCTTATTTTCTGAGGTTACCTAGCTAGCGGAGCCGAGGTAAATGTTGAGATTTATGCCAGGACGACTTTTTTCAGTACCATAATAGCTAAAGTCCACTCTTCCTAAATATATGCTCATTAAATAGGTGATTTGGGGACTGCAGTTTAAAAAACCGAGGTGGCAGAAATGTCTTCTTTCTAGCGACCACATAGCTTAGTATGCTAACTAGCCTATCCACCGATCACTTGCTTCTTCTGTAACTAAAATATACGACGTTGTCATTCTATCTCTATTGCTGCTGCTGCAAGTAAAACAACTAAATGTGAATTCGACGTCGATGGTCATATTTGACTTGTTTTACTTGTTTATAACCTGTAACAATCACTGTGCACCAGTGGTGTTGTGTTACAGTTTAAAAGGCTTGCCCTAACGACCGTGAGTGTATCATGTTTTTCTAATGACAGGCTTGCTCGCTGTGTCACCGCTGATGTCCGTCACATGAATAGTTAATTCGCCGGGCGGTCTGGCCACCTCGATGGATGTTTGATCGGCGTGCACACTCAGCGTATTAAACGGATGCATTTTGGGTGGCATCAAGGAATCCACCTAATATTCTCCCCCGAGACGCGCATTGCAGGTGCATTGCAGTGGATGTTGACTTGAACTTTACACGGGCAGTGTCTCCAATCTGGTTTTCGTGAGATCAAAGAAGGACGGGGGCATTCTTGGAACTGTCGGGTTAGCCAGCCGGAGAGACGGGGAACAGGATAGGGAAGCAGGGCGAGGCGGGCCCCGCGGAGCCGGTGGAGAAGATGGCCGGCAGCCCGGAGAAGAGTTCCACCGCTCAGGAGCTAAAGGAGCAGGGGAACCGACTGTTCCTCTGTCGCAAGTACCAGGAGGCTGCTACGTGCTATAGTAAAGCAATTGTGAGTGACTATTGTTGTATAATTAGTAATGCTAATAGTGGGATGGTGTCCTCACATCAAAACATAGCAAAATGGAATGGATTAATTTTTTTCTCTGAATGCATTTGTGTCAATAGGTCCACAGTGTAACTGTGTGTGCGTGTGTTGTCTGGTGTGCCTTGTCTCCCAGAACCGTAATCCATCAGTGGCAGTGTACTACACCAACAGGGCTCTGTGCCACGTGAAGCTGCAGCAGCATGACAAGGCTCTGGCAGATTGTAAGCACGCGCTGGAGCTGGACAGCCAGTCGGTCAAGGCACACTTCTTCCTGGGCCAGTGTCACCTGGAGCTAGAGAACTACGACGAGGCCATCGGCAACCTGCAGAAAGGTCAGAGAAAAAACTCCCAGGACATGGTGAAACGTTTTGCGGTAGTAATAGAAGCTCATATGTTGCACAATGTATCTCATATATTTCCTCATTTATGTCCGAGTCCAAGCATTTTTTTTTTATTCTTTTTTTAAACTCTTATGCTCCCATTCCTTCTGTCAATTCCTTCTATGTTGATGATGTCTTTATGTTTTGTTCTTTCTCCAGCTTATAACCTGGCTAAAGAACAGAGGCTGAACTTTGGAGATGACATCCCCAGCGCCTTACGCATTGCCAAGAAGAAACGTTGGAATAGTATCGAGGACAAGCGCATCAACCAGGAGAACGAGTTACACGCCTATCTGACCAAACTCATTCTGGCCGAGAAGGAAAGGTGAGGCTGTGCCTACTTGTGTGGAAATGAACTCTTGAAGAGGTTTACAAATCATTGGAATGTGTGTCTTATACTATTTTGTTATGCGTGGTATTTTACAATAACATTGTATCTATGCAGAGAACTAGAACATTACAAAGAAAAACAGGATGAGAATCAAATCGGAGGCGACGGTGTCAAGATGATATCCAAACATGTAGGTTTAACATGTGTCTTGGTCTTACTTCCTTGCCTTGTTTTTAACAAATAAATGGTAATTATATATTCCAACTGAGTATTCATGAATACGTGGTAACATGGAAGTGTCTCCCACACCCAGGACAAGTATCTAATGGACATGGATGAGCTGTTCTCCCAAGTGGATGAGAAAAGAAAAGTGAGTACAAAAATGAACTTCTTATTATTATTATTAAGAAATTGCGCATATATTAGTTTGTGATAGTATTCATACAATCAATCATTCCCCATAAAAGCGTGTTCCTATTTATAGGTTGAGTGGAGTTTATCCCATCATGGGTAAACAACCGGAATAGGTCACAGTCATCCATTACCAGGCTAGTCAACAGACAGGCACACTCACTGATCACATTCACCCACGCAGATGCATCTTTGCACACCTTCCTCACACAACCTTTTTTTGATTGTTGACATAGCAACAAGAGAAGTAGATTTGGGTACACTTTCGAAATCAGTGCAGTTTTGTGAGCGTGTTGACGTGCTGTCTGCATTTTTCTTGTGTTGTATATTCAACATACCTGCTGCCGTATACGCTCCTGATTGCACACATGAAGAAAATGCTCCTATACCATAGACACGCAGTTATGTTTTACTTCCATTTCAAGCTGTTTCTATGGTAACCATCTCATTTGTTCCCCAGGGCTTGCACAGATTAATTAACCTCACTATAGATAGTTATCGAATGAACTGAGGTAGTTGTCAGTTGAAATATCAATGTATTTCTTCGTGATACATAAGTGTGGTCCTTGCTGTGTTTTGTTGTCTGTTCAGAAGCGGGAGATCCCAGATTACCTGTGTGGGAAGATCAGCTTTGAGCTGATGAGGGAGCCCTGCATCACACCAAGTGGAATCACATACGATCGCAAGGACATCGAAGAACACCTACAGGTAAAATCCTCCTCAGTTGCATGCAGAAGGTCTCAAGGTTTGCATCTTTTGACAAGGGGTAACCCCCGAATAGTCAACCATTCAACTATTTGTTTAAAGGATCCCGATTTGACTGCCAAACTCACAGTCAGATAGCTGCAAAATGTGGTTATGAAACAAGGATCATTCTATTCCAGCTATATTGGATGACTGAATGTCTGACTCTACATAGAATTGCTTAATTTCTGCAAATAAATAATTATACAACAACTGTGGAAGTATAAATATCAGCTCAATACAGTTATGAACATTTTAAAATAATGAACTCATGAGCTTTTAATCAATCCCTTTCAAGCGGCCTTCACATGGGAAGAACTGTAGGGCACAGCGGAGCTAAGTTATATGTCATCAAACATTGTGAGCCAGTCACTGTTGCTAGGCAGCAGCAATGCCGAAAGTAGAAAAAAAAGAAGAGGAGGAGTTTGCTTTACATGTATTTAAGTTTGTTGTTTGTTTTTGTAAGTCCGATCTGACTACTTATATTCGCCAAGCATTACTTTTCCTTACAAGATCGTGGTATGTTTTTGTGCAAAAAGCAAATTTTACAGTGGTCGTGTGTGGAAAGAGGCCTTCAGTGTGCGTGAATAAATGAGAATGGTAGTCTCGCAAAGTAGAATACGGATCAATGAGCAGAAAAAAAAACATGCTTCGATGATCAGTCGACTATTAGGCAAGACTTGACCAATACGATTCGACTATGTAAATTCTCAGTGGGGAACATCCCTACTTATGACCACTAGTTATGTAATTAACCTGCCTTCAGCTCATAAACCCTGGTTACAGAAGCTATGATACCTGTAAATTATGTTTTTAAAGATATTTTTTTGGGTGTTTTAACATTTATTTGACAGTTGAAGTTCATAGAGTGGAATGCAGTTGTAGTAGTGCTGATAAGAATAATATCTTAAATAAAACAAACATGAAAAACACGCGCATTTAACCTGCTGTCTGTCTGTACAGCGAGTGGGTCACTTCGACCCGGTGACCAGGAGTCCCCTGACCCAGGACCAGCTGATCCCTAACCTGGCCATGAAGGAGGTGATCGATGCCTTTGTCCAGGAGAACGGCTGGGTGGAGGACTACTAAAGGGACCCCATCCACCATTGCCCCCAAGCTCCCATCTCTTCGTCATACACTTACACAAGACTATAGAGAACTTACTACCCCCCCCTTTCCCTGGATATGGACTTCACACAAGCGGAAAGGAAAAGCCAGGCTACGGACTACCAACTGGGAGCCATGTTTCTCGGTCGGCCTCTTCCTCCCCGCATTTTATCTTTGCTGTAAAACTTTCCGCTCCAAACTTCTGAGGCTCGGTGTTCAAGGCCTGCTGCTCCCTTTAAAAGCCCCTCCTTCATTCTGCGCTCTCCCCTTACTTCCTGTCATGCTGTTTGAAGTCCTTCAAGCCCGACGTCTTTCTTTACTCAAAATAAGGGGCCCCCTGCTCTCAGGTCTCTATTGCTCCCTTCCCACTCTGTCTCTGTCTTTCCCTTTCTCTGAGTGCCACAATCCTTGGAAAGCATCAGCATTGCACTCCAGTGTTTCACGGACACCATCGATAAAAGAGAAAAGCAAAAAGAATACACATGGTGGTTGTAATCATTAAGACATTGGCCTTCTATTTGGCGTTTACTCCAGTATTTCTTCAACATTTTTCATTCATCATCTAGGAGCTTTTTTGCTGAAGCGGTCCCTAAAATGCCAAAAACACAGTTTTAGACGGAGGTGACCAGTTTGTATGCAAGTTTTCAACAATGATAATTTCAAAACAATCATAGTAGAGAACTAAGTCCCTTCTCCACCTCCAGGTGGTGCTCCACACATAGATTTTGTTTTTGAGTAGATGTTAGGTTTTGTTTTATTTGCATATCAGACATAGCCCATTGCAGACAATTGAAATGAGTTGAATGTATGCATAATGTACTCTTTAGGTTTAGGTTGGACCTACAGTAATTCACAATGTTTTTTTATCAGGACAGTTTAAAGGTTTACGTGAAAAGCGGCCTTGATCCGGCTCCAGAAACATGAATGGAAACGACTGCTGCGTACAACAACAAAAAAATAAGTTTTCACATTGCTGGATATTAAATGTAATTGTTGAAATGGTTTAAATTTGATAGATGACAGCAGCTTTTCAGGGTTGATGTTGGAAACCTGCGTTGAAGAATTGTCTGTGTCGTCTGTGTGGATCATAGAAACAAAAAAAATGTGCTTGGACGTCGTGTTTGGCCTGTGCTGTTTGCCTGCAATGACAGCAGACGCTCACATCAAGCATGAAGTAAATTTATTCTCATCTGCAAAGGCAGGAAGATGGTTGTGGTTTTTCCTAGCCTATTCGCTGTTCATTGAATGCACCTTCTCCTCACAGTGTCACAGTCTATAAGAAAAATGGCTGCAACAACAGCTTCCACAAACCAATCATTAGTGCGAGACTAACTCAAGAGTTTAAGTTGTGTCTTCTTATGTGGATTTGAGATTCATGATAATCACTGTACCGTAAGAAATGCTGGAAGATTTTTGACCATCTGATCTCATCCATACCTCAGTCCAAGTTGTGGGTTGCTGTTTCACTGGAATTCTCAGTGAAACCCACATTCAATTCAGCACTATTTAGTAGTTTACAGGTTTTTCAGCCGAATGTGCGTCTGTGGTCCGCGTCGGGGTGCAGGCAGTGTAAATAGTTTGCTTGTGTAGCTCAGATTTTATTTCTTGACAAAATTAGGGTTCTTTTTTTTTCTTGAGAAATCCTATAGCTTGAGAAACTGTATTAAATGTAGATATGTTAATAACATAAATGCCTGGTTCAGTTTTCATTTGTCCCCCATTAAACCGTGAACTTTGCGTTTGTTTGTTGCTGTGTTTTTGACACAAAATGATCATTAAAGAGATGCCAAGTATATGGTGACAACTCTACTCATGCTCATTACAAATATGTCAAAAGGAATCAAATGGTTTCCAACATTTAAATAATATGAAAGTAGTAACAAAACAGACCTCTGCAGGACAACCCAAGACATTAGCTCCACATAGTATTGGATGCATTTAACCTATTTGTATTTGTTTTACCTGTATTTTGTTACATACACACTCATTGTGACCATTGTTTAGGATTGTTAGATCTTTTTTAACATACACTTTTATACACAATAGTGGTTAATAAATAAGTAACAAGAAAGTTTCACCATTACATAACATAGTTTGCCCACCACAAACAGTAAACTGCCTTGCTCTGTACACATAAAGTAGTAGTTTTCGCCTATATTTCCTGTACCAGTCTGTACTGTAGCTGTTTAAAGCCCGTGTATCCTTAAAATGACCATTAGCAAAAACGTATATGGTTAAATAAATCAGGTTATTTCATACACTGTCATGGTTAAGTGCTGCTGTTCGGAATATATACTGCCCTGAGCTATGAGGTTGAGTTAAATAAATGAACCCCCCCCACTAAACCTAACATTTGTCAAGCCTATAAGCAGCATAAACAAAATTGTATTCAGGGTTGTTGTAATAGTTTCTGAGACAGATCTCGAAACGTGTGTACATTTAAGTAGTCATCATGTGATGTGTGTGCACACACATAGCATCAGTCACACCAAAAGGACAGTGTCACTCAGCCCTCACACACCGGGCCCATTGTCAGAGCGTCCATCCGTTGGAGAGATGACGTCGAGGCCTGTGCTAGGAGCGAAGAGGACTGGGCACACGGCATGAGCAAGAGGGTCTGAATTAGCAACAACGAGGAACAACAACAACATCAAAATGGTGAGAAAAGCTGTTTTTTCTTCTTGTAACTTGTGCTCTAATCGATAGGAACTCCTTTTGGGAGATTCCCTCTCAGATGATAATTGATGTTGTGTGTGTGTGTGTGTGTGTGTGTGTGTGTGTGTGTGTGTGTGTGTGTGTGTGTATGTATGCAGAGTGCCAACACGATGAGGTTTGCTGTGGTTGTACTTGGTGTCTTTGGATGGTCTCTAACACCCTCCTCAGCCACCCAAGGTATGAATTTAACAATAGAATTCAATTACACCATTTTTAGATTTGCCTTGGATTTTTGCACAAAATGTATACTTCAAATACTTAGTAGCCTACAGGTATATGCTTTGCAAAAACACTCTTATTAAAGTTGCACTATACAGTTTCAGGGGAGGGGGATTTTGTTTACATTTGCAGTGCCTGCAGTAAGTTTACAAAATATATTTACTCTATATGCTTAGCATTGAAATTCCATAATCATAAACCAAAATGAAATTATTTAAGACGAGACTATGTGTGTAAACAAAACTGTAAAACTGTAACTTTGCATACATCTTGTCTAACTTCAAAGAGGTGTTCCAGTGATCTTATTTTCCTATAAGGACAGTGTTTATTCAGTTATGAGAATATATCTTGGAAATTGTCCACTTCTCTGACACACCCAAAGTTACATAGTACACCTTTAACTCCACAAACTCCCTTTTGATGGTTTGTGTTTCATCCAGTGGGTCTGACCGACAAAGTCCTGGTCTTCCCTTATGAGACGGACTTCAGCTTCGTGGCCCTGATCCCGCAGAAGGAGATGGGGCTGAGGGCCTTCACCCTCTGCATGCGGGTGGCCACTGAGCTGCCGGAAGAACGTCAGATCATCCTGTTCGCCTACCGCACGGCCGACTACGACGAGCTCAACGTGTGGCGCGAGATGGACGGCCGGGTGTCCTTTTACATGAGTGGCGACGGCACCTTCTTCCACCTGCCTCCGCTCACCACCTTCCGCACCAGCCTCTGCCTGACCTGGGAGTCTCGCACGGGCCTCTCGGCTTTCTGGGTGGAAGGCAGACGCAGCGCCTACCAGGTCTACAAACCGGGCCACTCCATCCGCCCGCAAGGCACCATCCTCCTGGGGCAGGACCCGGATAAACACCTGGGCGGTCTGGAGGCCGTGCAGAGCTTCGTAGGCGAGGTGACCGATCTGAACATGTGGGACTTTGTGCTCTCCAGAAGCATGATCCAGGCCTGGCACTATGGACACAAGGTACCCAAGGGAAACATATTTGACTGGGGCACCATCGAGTACGAGCTGAACGGTAATGTGATGGTGGTGGATGATGACTGACTCAGCCCGGAGCAGAGCACAGAGAGGGACCAGGCCTCAGAGGTCTGTGTTGGACACTTACTGAAATGTGTCATTGTCTTTCTTGGAATCTGCTTTGATGTTGCCTGAAGAACCTCTTGATGATTAGATAAAAAAGAAAAAAAATGAATTTGTGTTTTTTGGGGCTTTGGTACTTTTTTGGTACTTGGGTGAATATTCTCCCTTGTACCCTGGAACTCACTTCAACAACAACAGCAAAAGCACAAGATTTTGTGGTACACATAAGTCTGAACCAATAACTTCTTGCTTTGAAAAAAAAGTGATAGTCTTGCTTGTATCTCAAAGCTTTATCTTTTGATTATTTGGAGAACAAACCGTTAAATATCAAGCACAAAATGTTGATGCGCCAGATGTATCCATAGGGTGGCACTCTCCACTAGATCACATCAGACACACACTCTTGTCAGACGAAGCATTATCATGCCTGCAGTCCGATTATATCTTTTATCATAGTTATCTTTATGGAGGCTATACACAAGGCCACTAACAGTTGATTCAAATTTAATGAAAGAAAGTGTTGTTATTAATACTGTCAAATTTAAATTGATTTACTGTAGTTTGATTTGCAGAGTGAACATTTAATGTTGAATAAAATCACAATTTAATTAATCATAAATCATTTAATAATTATCTTACATTGCCAATATGCTATAATGAATGTCAATAGTCTATAATAATATGCATTTTAAATGAACAACTTCAATGCAACTAGGTTTTAAATTTAAAGTAAAACATATTTTTTTAAATATCATCTAAATAAAAAAGTATTTGTTAAATTATTATCTGATCTGGTATCTTCCAAAAAGCTCACACACATTTTGTTTATCCAATGACACTGGTCATAAAAATGTGAAGGTGATATTAAAACAGCAAAGTGGGGGACCCACTCTTTCTACTGTAGACTAAAAGAATGAACTGAACTCGGAGACAAATAGCAATTATCATGTTTAAAATCCTTCGCCATGATGTTGCCTTGGGTGAGCGTACCCACTCATGAATTTTCCATGTTTCCACTGATGTAAGAGCGCTTTTGGGTCTGAAATTAATAAAAAATTGCCATGTGCATAACTAATAATGTTTGTAATTAAAGAGAATATTTCATCTTTGAACTCTTGCAGCTTATTTTTCTTATTCATCCTTTTTTCTTTTTTTGGACACATTTAAAGGAATAATAGCTTGTTTACATAGTTTCATCAGGGGAGCATTCAAATGTATTTTATGTTACTCTTTCATTTAGGAATGAAGAGTAGAATTTATTTAAAGAATTTCACTCATCCGACTGCTACACTTAGGCCTACACACACAGAGAAATTGTAATCACACACATTTTTCTATACTTTTTTTTGGGTCTTAATCTCAATATTTTCTTCTAATTTCTAATTCCCTGTGGTCCTCAGCAAACCATGTTAAACAGACATAATGAGTGTCTTTGTCTCTCTGTCCCTCTGTGTGTTTGTCACGTTCCTTCTATCTGTGTGAATGCTAGGCTTGAGCTTTGGTTCTCGGGTATTTCTTAAGCCTGCCCTGTCTCCGAATCATGGTGGAGAAGAGGCTGATTTTACCATAGATCTATATTATTGACATATTTTTACTATAATTTACTTATTCTGATTGTCCATACTGTAATTTGATCACCTTGGAATATTCTTACTGATGCTTTTTTGCTTTGATTTTTCCCCATTAAAGGTTTTTTGAAAAGTGTTTAGGACTAAGGACCGAGATTGTCTTATGCTGTACTGATTGTGAATACCCTTGAGGCAAATTTGTGTTAATGGGCTATATACTTCAAATTGAATTGACTAGCATAAGACTGGTTACATGTTACTTGCAGAAATCAAGTCATATGGCGCTGCTTCACTAACAAGCCCCCTTAAGAATAAGCTCAAAATCAGATCTCCTCCATCCAAGTGTAACACATTAACCCCAAGTTCTATTGTGCCTTCTCCACGGCTCCGTGAACTCATCCTGCCTCTGCCCTGCACCACAATGCTGACCTCCTTGCAGAGATGAGAAGAGGAGAAGTTTTCCAGCACACAGCTCATGCAGGCTCCCTTCAGGGTGAGAAAGTGCTGCGTTCCCGAGTGTGTGTTTATTCCGAACCAAAAATCCCCCCTCGGCTCTCCGGCAGCAGCAGCAGCAGCTAACTAAGGAGAATGCTGGGCCAACGCGTTCTGACTGCGGGTCAGCAGCCAAATGTTCCACCTTCTTGGATGTTGCAATGCATCAATCGCAGTGCCCACTCACTGTGTGGTAACACCTTTGTGGACCATCTGCCCAAGCCTGCCTTCGCAGCCCTCTGGTACACACACACACACACACACACACACACACACACACACACACACACACACACACACACACACACACACACACACACACACACACACACACACACACACACGCACGCGCACGGGTCGGTTATTTCCTTCTTTCTGTATCTCTGCCCATTAGGGACAGTAATTCTTCACATATGCACATGCAAGCATTCCCACTTATAAAGATTTAACTTTGTTGAGTGCTTTATATTGTTTCACTCAAACATCTCAAGACTGCTAAAAAAAAACTATGACAAATATCTTTATGGAGCATTTCATTTGCAAATGACAATGACAAGCACATACAGTTATTTTATAAACACAACTTTGCCATTTCATGACATTTTTATTTTTTTCATAGGTTCATATTCTGGAGCCATACACTCTATTGTTTCCGCAACAAAGAAGGAATTTAAGTAAGTATGTGACAGAAGGACAAAATGAGTGGCCGGGCCTCTGTACACAGAGTATATACTAATTCCCCCTGTCTGTACTGCATGTATTATCCAACTGAGCAAACAGTTGCAGGGCTCCTTGTCCTGCTTGAGGACAGGGGCAGAGAGGAGGAGGGGGAGGTGGGGGGGAGGGTGGTCCTGTGAGAATCTGCATATTGGCCCATGGTGGTTAAAGCTGTCTATGGCAAGGCGCTGCCACTGACTGTATGTCCGTGCATGTGGAGCTGGTGAAAATGTTTTCCGCGCGAGAGGAGATAGACGGCAAGAGGGAGCCCCGCGTGAGCCGGGTGAGGGGAGACAGAAGGAGGGCCGTTCTGGATTCCTTCGAGCAACTCCAAATAGATTTCCAGGCAAAACATATTTGCATACGCAGGACGGTGCTACAAGCTATCTGAGTGAGCCCTGGCATGTGTGCACTGAACAGATGGATAATTTTTTTAGAGCTTTCTTGCAGAAAAAATCCAGCCCATTAAATTGTGATCTTGGGCATTATTCAGCCTGTTTTTTATTCGTGGAGCTCACAGAGAACCATGCGGATCTTCTTAACAGATTCAGTACATTATAGAAAAACATACATGTTTTAATCATCACGTTCTGTGTATCCATTCATTAAAAAAGACAAAGAAGACTGTGTCCCTTTTTGACCACACAATTTAGACAAAAAAATAAGTTTTACAGGAACGTCTATCAACACAGAAACTGCTCTGAGCTGCAAAAAAATGAGCCCTTCTAAAGGAGTCTAGTTATCTGGTTTATGTGTGCTCACTCAAGATCATCTTTGGTCTGCTGTACGCCACACTAGAGCTCAAAAAGACCTGACTTTGTTCAAATATCTTTTTTAAATAGAATGCACGGTAACACTTTACAATAAGGTACACAGAAAAGAGTAGTTACTGTTAAAAAAAAGAGTAGGTACTGTTAGAAAAGGAGTCTTTCTCTCTTTGGCAGAACCACGACCACTCACGTAGCCTACTGAGAGGTAGCTCTATGGATGATGGGGAGAAGGAGGAGGACGGAGTTTACACACACACACACACACACACACACACACACACACACACACACACACACACACACACACACACACACACACACACACACACACACACACACGCACATACACTGACAGAGAGAGACAGAGAGAGAGAGAGATAGATAGAGTGTTGGTGGCATGGATAGGCCTACACTGGGAGGAAAAAAACTAAAAACCCAAGTTAACAGTAACTACTCTTTTTTTATCTACCTTATTGTAAAGTGCTACCGAATGCACTTTCAGAGGGATGTGTTTCAAAAATCTTGTGACTTCATTTTGAGTTTGATTTACTTAATCTTTTTTTGGCAAAGCCCGATGGAAGCTGAAGCTACCACCTGAATGCCAGGTTACCCCTTTACTCTACTGCTCTCTCTCTCTCTCTCTCTCTCACTGTCTCTAATCTTCCAGTATGGTCGCACGTCCTTCCCCTCTGGGCTGTATGAAAAATTCACCAGGCCTTCCCATTAGAGTCAGTCTGAATCAGGGAGCAGGCGTTGCAATGGCTACACACACGACACATTTTTTTTTATCAATTGACACTTATCAACGCAAATGTTATGTTTACCAAACACAAAATCAAGGCTGTTTTTTTGTTAGTTTTTTTGCTGCAGGTCAGGTCAAGCACCTACTTTACATGTGCTGTACATACAGATGCACACTCCCAGCCGTCAGCAGTCCTGAATAGTTAGAAGCAGATGGACTATACCCTTTTCAGTGCAGGCTTTTCACACTGATGGTGCGAGACCTGACCTTTACTGTGTGCGAGTGCGAGTGCGAGAGCAGTTGGCTCTTTCCGGTGTGATCCCTCCGGGCAGGACCGCTAACACTGCACTGTCTACCTCTGACAAACTACCCTTCCTATGTCAGGAAGCCTTATACTGAAACACTGAGGGTGTATGGAGAACTACAGAAACACCTGACAAGACAACATGTAAAGCCCTGCAATCATTTGAAATGATATGGACGATCAAATCTTCAGGCTCTGTTGGGTTGATGCTCATTGATCATTCTTAAAGCCATCATTTCTGATAATCTGACCTAGACTTTTTTGAAAACATGTTCTTACTGTAATGAGTCCCCAAAACATAATGGAAGTGCAATAAAATATCTATAGACTCAACCTTGAATTTTTATCATCTTAATTTTGATAACAGATATTTAAACTGAAATCTTGACATTTTGTGAGAAAAATCAAGCAATGTAAAGACCTCACTTATAGCTCGGGGAATTTCATATATATTTTTAACCTTTTTTAAGTACCTAAAAAACCTGTGTTATAATTCCTAAAATGTTGGATTTAATCTAGTAACAGCTAGATTTGATAACGTTTATGTAGAAAAGTGACACACTCCCATGCTATACTGTATCTAAAATATGGTCACACAGTTGCTTTGCAGTGCATGGAAACAGGGCAAGGATGCTCTGACAAAGCTGGGGAAGAACTTGTCCCAACAGTAGGACCATGCACCGTAAAATTAATATAAATAATAAAAAAAATAAAAAAAAGTGCGGCCAAAAATCTAAACTTTTTGCCTGCCTCCTCCATTCCAAATAAACATGGAGGCCTATTAGAGGCTCTGTGGCTGAGCGCATTGTGGCTTTTAGCAGTGGATTCCCCTCCGTCGCCTCTGGGCTGGCCTCTCCTGTGAACATATGAGGCGTGCCACAGCGTGTGGCGCTGGGAGACGGTCCAGAGCCTCTTGATTAAATATTACAGCCCTCTAAATGGATGGAGATTAGCCTCTGTGGGAATGTTAGGGCTTAATTTACCCCCCGGCCAAAGAGAGAGAGAGAGAGAGAGAGAGAGAGAGAGAGAGAGAGAGAGAGAGTGAGTGTGAATGTGTGTGTGTGTGTGTGTGTGTGTGTGTGTGTGTGTGTGTGTGTGTGTGTGTGTGTGTGTGTGTGTGTGTGTGTATGTGTGTAAATAAGAAAGGGAAAGCAGGGAGGGAAGTTGTGGTTGTACATGTGCCCCAGTGTATATGCATTGCATGTTTCCAGGAGTAGATCAGTGGCGGGTTTACTTTGGTTAAATAGACCCAATGTTCTGTGCAGCATCTCAAAGGTGTTCAGACATTCAAAAACATCAAACGTGTATAAGATGTCGGCTGAAACCTTCTTTTCTTTCAATTTACTTTCTCCAATTTGAACCAGAGCAGAGGATTTTTTTTTTTTTTTTTATAATAGTGCTTCACAAAGTCTTTATAAAAAATCTGTTCTTCCAACTCAATGCAGTTTAATGTGCCATGACTTCATTTTAAAGACTACGAGATAAGGCACAGCTGCTCATTAAGAGAGCATGAATGAAAATAATATTTTCTTCGTCCCTTGTTTCTGATTTGCAGTGTTAAAAAACATGTTGTCCATAAACCCCATGAAAAGCTTGTCTATGTTGGCCATCAGATATGTACAGTAGATATTGTATCTTTTTTCCAATAGCTATATTCAAATATAGGATTTCTTTTTTACAGTTCACAGTTGTTCATTCTGCCTCATTTGAGGCAACCTGCAGTCTCCCTTCGTCACAGGCTGACACACACTCTGTTTGACCGTAGGTGTTAGTGGAAGCACAGCAATGATTCAATTCACACATATGGAACAAACGACTGTCATCCTAATTGCAGGCTGTTTCCTGTGTTCTGTTATGCCATCTCGACATTCACCCTGAATTATTGATTGGCTGGTTTTGTACTTCACCGCGTTTAAAATGCTTTTAAGGACGTGAGTGCGTGTTTTGCGGTCTTTGCATGAAAACCCAGAACTTTATTATTTATAGACACGCGTGACCTTTATGGAAAAAGGGGGGGGGGTCTATTTAATCATCTGCTCTGTTCTTTCACCTTAGTATAGCTCCTGTGTGGACATGACAACAGTGACAGTGTGATCAACATATGTTTGTTTTTTTCTTAGTCCTCTATAGCAGAAGTGTGCATCAGATGTATTATCACTGTGAGGCTTTTATTCTCTGTTAATTTTCCTCTCATAAAGGACAAATACATCCATCAAACACACACCACATATGTGTACAGCATCCACAGACAATGACTGTTCTGCAGCATTTGCACAGACACACACACACACACAC
Source organism: Ammodytes marinus (assembly GCF_949987685.1). NCBI lineage: Eukaryota > Metazoa > Chordata > Actinopteri > Uranoscopiformes > Ammodytidae > Ammodytes > Ammodytes marinus. Next base: position 13,103,192 of record NC_137224.1, on the reverse strand, counting down.
ACACACACACACACACACACACGCTCAAGCACACGCACACACATACGCACACACACACACACACACACACACACACACACACACACACACATACAAGCACTCTGCGCCACTGGGCAGGGACTTGCCTGAAAGATTGAAAGCAATTAAAACTATCATCTGCAGTGGCTCTGGGCAGGCCTGTGGCTGCGAGGGGGGAGCTGCCACTGTGCATCAACCTCTCAGTCTCAGCAACGCACAGCGACATGAGAGGGAGCCTTCGCAGCCCTCTCCGAACACACACAGGCACACTGCCACCGCTCCGCGTGTAACGTACGCACATGTATGCTCGCACAGGGCTTTGTCATACCACTGCCGTAACACTTCCTCCTGCTGCTCATCTTTCACCTGCTCCAGTGTTTACATTTTTTATCCACTGAGAGCAGAAAAAACAGAGAAGTATACCAACACTGTAACTCCTCATCACTTAGACAATTGTATTGCAATTTAGTGCAGGCACACTGTCTGTGTATGGCTTCATAATGGCCTGGCCTGAAGCACAAGTAACCAATGTGTCTCCAGAGGTAAAGTAACACAAACAGCGAAGTGAGGAAAAAGTTTACGTTACGATGCAATGACAAGAAAAGATTGTGCAAGGCGCCTTCGGTGCCACGGATAAATGCTTTTTTTTATGTGCATGTCTTACACAAAAAAAAGTCAGGCAGAGCCTTGGGTACATGTGCTGGCCAACAAACAAAATAGTTATTGTTCTTGTAAATACTTTTGTGATTTGGGATGCTTCACTGGAGCACATATACACAAACACACACACACACACACACACACACACACACACAGACACACGCGTGCACGCAAACACACACACAAACACACACACACACACACACACACACACACACACACACACACACACACACACACACGCACACACACGCACCTGCACAACTCATCAGTCTAAACTCATTAAGTGGGAGTGCTGTAACTCCAAGCTGTTTGGGACAAACTTGGAGCAGTTTACCTGCATTCAGATCCCTGGGAATGGTAGCTGTCTGGCACTGTCTGGACTGGCCCTTAACAAGTCTCCTCAGGACAACCACGCCACCATTATCAAGTACTGTTACTGTTACTCTCTCTCTCTCTCTCTCTCTCTCTCTCTCTCTCTCTCTCTGTCTCTCTCTCCCTGTCCTTTCCCTCCGATCAGCTCTCAACCTGTCACTCTCACTTAGCATCGACATTAGCACCGGTGGTTTCCTCATCCTGGTTCTCTTCACCCCTCCCCGCCACCAGCTCCCCTTGGTACGTTTGAATACATATCTCCGATATTCAGCCCCTACTTAATTTGACAGGCCCCTGTTTTGTCAGTGTGACAGGCCCATAGCAACACACTAATAGGCCACAGAGACCACCAGCAAAGGCACCAGCCAGGGAGGCCCCCGAGGTGCCAATCCCCATCACCCTCCACGTCTCTCGGGGCGATGCAGGCAGGAGAGAGGGGGTCAGGGGTGGGCTGGTCAGGCAGCAGTGCTGTCACGCCGGGCAACGGTAGACTGGACCAGGCCTAAGAAGAGACACCCGTCACTGCTGCTCTGTAGCGCTCCACCAGCAACACACACACACATACACACAAAAGAGGGTAAAAAGAGCAGCCAGTGGGGGTATCTAGGGATCTAATGACTGCGCCTGCCACTCACAGCCATGGACTGCAGTCATCACAGAGATGGCTGCTGCTGAGAGTGGGCATTAACTCCACGCTGTTTGTTTGATGATGGACCCATGGTGGAGCAGCTGGGACCTAAGAAGCTTATCTGTGTATGTGTGTGTGTGTGTGTGTGTGTGTGTGTGTGTGTGTGTGTGTGTGTGTGTGTGTGTGTGTGTGTGTGCGTTTCCTTTTAGGCCGTCTGTCTGACTGATTGTGACCTGCTAAACTTTGATCAGAGTTGACCGGTAGTGGTAGGGGGAGGTACACTAGATTTGAGACAGTGGCCATTGTTCTTCTTTTTTTTTGCTTCTAAGACAGGTGAGGGGGAGTCCAAAACATGACACTGATGCTAAATGCTTGGATAGCAATGCTGGTCTGTCTCTTGGTCCACCACTTTGGTCCAGACGGAAATATCTCAATCACTATCAGATGAAATGCCGGGAAATTTGATGTAGACGTTCATTGTAATCAGAAGATTAAAGTTCATATTTTTGAAGATGTCCTAATGTGTCCTTTAATGCCACCATGCAGTTGACATTTGTTATTTGAGTAAAATTCCTCAACATCCAATGAAAGGATTACTACCTGGAGACATTACATTTAAACAGACGTTAATGCCTGAGACATTTGGACATTTTTTCAAGCTCCATCAGTAGATCAAAGTTTTCATTTTAAATATCTTAACATCTCCCTTGTGGATTTGCACAACATCTTGTACAGATATTCATTGCTCCTAGAAGTTGAACAATGATGAATGATTTTGGTGATCCACTGACTTTTTCTTTTATGACACTGAGAGTTTCAGATTGGTATTGTGAGTGAAATGTCTCTACAGCTGTTGAGGACTGCAGTGAGATTTGGTACGGACAGTCCCCCCAGATCAGGGTGGCTGTTTTGTTTCATCTAGAGACATGAATTTATTAAACAATATCAAAGGAAACCATTCTACAGAAGAAGAAAAAAACATGACGACTAAACAAACTCCATCTACTAATGAAAATCATGTGATATAATTGAACACCCTAGACATTTACTCAATGCACTGAGTTGAGATTTCTTTTTCAAGTAGTGTCAGAACTTATTACGCCTGAGTTCTCATGGAGAGGCATAACTCAATACATATCAGATTAACATGATTAATGACATTTTCAAATGTCAATTTTAAATATAATTTATTATTTAAGATTTCCTGGGGTTGCTGTCAATTGTAGGGTCAATGATTAAATAAGATATGTCCTAAATGATACAGTCAGCATGTAACAATCCTTCTGTATTATTCTTGTCTTTGATTGTGACTGTGAACAGTCACTGTGAGAGCGATATCCAGAGGACACTGGGATGAGAGCCAGAGACAGAGACAGGGGCTCGGCCGGGGGACTCCCGGGGTCTTTCGTTTAGTGAATTATTAAGGTTTACTAATACTTCATAAATCTCCTCTTTGTCCTGTCCATTACCAGCCTGTCACATCCTCTCGCCACTGCTAGACTGACTCACTTGCTTCATCTTAATGACAGAAGTTAAACTGTGTTCCAGAGGAGATGGGGGTTGTGGAGCTGGGGAGGGGGCAACAGCACTCTGCAAGTAGGCCCCAGGGCTGGATGGCTTGGTGAGGGTGCGCATCAGCTCAGATTGTGTGCCTGCGTGTGTGTGTTTTGCTGCACTTGCTTGTGTTTTTGTGTTGTCTGTCAACCTTAAAATAAAAATTCAACAAATGTGCACTTGAAGACACTGTGTGAGTGAGTCGATCAAAAGAGGAAGTCATTGTCTATGGTCTTTCAGATCCATGCTTCTTCTTTAACTCCCCACGCAGCCACCCCACCAGCTCACTCCCTGTCTTCCCTCCTCCCCTCCTCCAGCTCTCCTCCTCCCAAAACAGCAAACCTTGCCTCAGTGCGTGCCTGGCGGACTTTCTCCGCGGTCTCGACAGCCGAGCTGGTCGTTGCCCCGAGCACTGAGGAGCTGTCGCCTCTCGTTAGTGTCGCTGTGGCGACTCAGAGTCCTGCCTGCCTGCCTGCTCCTTGATTAGAGAGTGAGGTGGATGGAGTGTGTGTGCATGTGTGAGTGTAAGTTTGTGTGTGTGTTTAGTAGAGGAGTAGGGGGTGCTTCTCACTACAGCCCGCAGAGCTGCTTTTAAAGATCAGTGATTTGGTCAATTGGCCTGGCAACTCCAATCCCACGGAAGGTCATTGATGACTCAATGGACCAGTCAGTGAGGCAGGCTGTCATGTCACTCTGTGTGCGTCCATGTATGTACAGTATGTGTGTGTATCAGAGATACTAAGCCCCTGACAAAATCAATGAGGACAAAATCTATAAATATGTTTGGAATTCCAAGAGATCGCCCAGGCCTGTTCTCATTCAAAATCAACATTCAGATAATTAGATCAGAGACAACTAAAATAATTCATAGCTGAAAAACATACAGCATATTGCATATTGTTTTTGACTATTTTATTAGTCTCTTAGCTATTTTCATAAATTAAATGAAGCTATACATGGGGCCTCCTGGTAGACAGGTAACACATAACTGCATTATCATCTGTTTGATTCTTACGAGGACCTTTGCCATCACCTTTCTCCCCTTCCCCCTGTAATTCTTGTCTGTATCTCTCCAATAAATATTAATATCTAGTGAAATATGAAGAAAAAAAAGTGTCACAGATACCTTGTGTTCCATTTCTGTAACTTCAGCACAGGAAGGTAAAAGAAACACTGTAGTCGTATCTCATCTTGTAACTATAACTGAGTTGGATGGTGACTGACCTTGTGAAAAACTTTGAACAGCCAGAACTGCTTGTCTGCTGCTGGATGGCCAGGTCAGTGAGTCACTAGACCCTGAGGGTGCCATAAATACTGTGTGATTTCACTTCCTATATGCCCTGCCCTGGGCACAGCTGTCCATCTCTGGACAATTTCTCTGCCCAAAGGGAGATCCGACTGGCTCCACGGACATTGTACACAAGCTGCCCATCTGTTCAGGACTGTCTTTCATTCACCCACTGGAAATCCAAAGCACAGCACCGCAATATGCAACTTACAAAGACAACTTTGTTCATTTTTTAGATTTAAAGTAGAGCCTGAGTCATTCAGGTTTATAGTGAATGGTGAGAGCACTGGTTCCCTTTTATCAGCATGATTTATTCTCCCAAAATGTCACATTGAAGATGACATGCCATTTGAAATTGGTTTATTTCAACATTTACAGCCTTTTACATGAGATTACATTACATGTCATTTAGCAGACACTTTTATCCAAAGTGACTTACAACTTTTACGTCCCCTAAATGGTCTAGAGGTAAGGGGAGTAACCAGATCACAGAAATAGAGGAGTCGGGTGTTCAAAAGTAAAAGGTGTTTATTGCCAAGTACTCTTTCTTCAGCGAGACCATAGGCCAATAAAACAAACAAAAAAGGGTTCCCTGGCTTCAAACAAAAAAGGTTCTCTCTAAATGTAAATAAAAATACAAATGCTCACCTCCCTAGCCACAATCAAAAACAGGAGAAAAACAGGAGATAAACAAAATGGCAGGCCTCCCCTACATGGCTTACCGGCTCAACACCGAATCAAGTTGACAGGACAGAACTGCTAAGCAGTTGACAGCAGTAATATAACCAGGTGGCAGACGACAGCGGGCCACAGCAGACAGCGTTCAGTGGAGAGCAGCACATGGAACTGTTAGCAGAGCAGAGACCCCCAGCAACTGCCATGCAGCTCCTCTTATAAGCATGCAGCCCCTTGATTAGGCTTCCAGGTGTGCCTCGTTTAGGAGCAGCACAGGTATTGGAGTGGAGGAGGGTGGAGCCGAGGATCTAGAGGCAGTATACACAAGAGCACATTAGAAAAAGGACATGAGAATGTAACAAGCACACATTCATACACCGATAGCAGGGTGCTGGCTAACTGTTAGAAACAAATGCAAATCAACCCAAAAAATTGTGGGATATAGTAAATACAGTGTTAAGAAATGACAGCAGAATACATAATTATCCTCAGTATTTCCATGAAAATAACGTTAAGTTTGAATGCATGAACACTGCGGTAAATAAACTAAATGAATTTTTTGTTAATATTGGACCTAATTTAGCAAAAGGGATCTGTGGGAAGAGTGTAGGGGAGTCTGGCGAAAATGAAGCGTCTCTTCAACACTCCATGTTTTTGAAGCCAGTCGAGGCCAACGAGATAAGGGAGATATTGCTCGGAATGAAAACAAAGACCTCTAGAGACGCGCTTGGGTTTCACATGAAAGTAATCAAATCAGTGCAAGAAAGTATTATTAAACCCCTAGCACACCTCTTTAACCTATCTTTTCAAACAGGAATTTTTCCTTCTAACCTGAAAGTAGCTAAGGTTATACCATTACATAAGAATGGTGATGAACATTCATTTACTAATTATAGACCAGTCTCACTTTTAACACAATTTTCTAAAATTCTGGAAAAGTTATTCAGCAATAGACTTGATGAATTCATTACTAAACATCAACTTCTGTATGACAGTCAATTCGGCTTTAGAAAGAATCATTCCACCGCACTGGCCTTGGCTGAATCGGTAGAAATTATTAGTAATGCTATTGATCACAAATTGTACTCTATAGGAATTTTCTTAGACCTCAAAAAAGCATTCGACACTATTAATCATGACATCCTTCTTAATAAATTGGAGAAATATGGCATTCGAGGTTTGGCACATGACTGGGTCAGAAGTTATTTACATGACAGGAAACAATTTGTGAAATTAGGGGAGTTCACATCGACATGCTTAGATATTGTTTGTGGGGTCCCTCAGGGGTCAATCTTGGGGCCGAAATTATTCCTGCTTTATATAAATGACATATATAAAGTGTCGAAAGTCTTAAGGTTGATTTTATTTGCGGACGACACAAACATCTTCTATTCGGGGAAAGATCTGAATAATATGGTTGAGATCGTAAACAGTGAATTGACTAAGTTACATGGGTGGTTAAACCGAAATAAGTTATCACTAAATTTAGAAAAAACTAAATTCATGATGTTTGGCAGGAGAGCATCAGATGTCGCTGTAAAAATCAAGGTAAATGGGATTGAAATTCAAAGGGTCAAGCAACACAAAGTCCTAGGGGTAATAATTGACGATAAATTAAGCTGGAAACCACAAGTTAGCCATCTCAGGGGCAAAATAGCAAGGAGTATTTCTATACTTTGGAAAGCACAACATTGTTTCAATCAAAAGGCCTTGCTTGTATTATACTGGAGTTTAGTTTCCCCACATCTGCATTACTGTGCTGAAATATGGGGAAACACTTACAAAGGTACATTGCACCCGTTGGAGATTCTTCAAAAGAAAGCAATACGAATTATTTACCAAGCCAATTACAGGGCACACACTAATAACTTTTTTATTGAAGGCAGAATTCTCAAATTACGTGATGTGGTAAATTACCACACAGTACAAATTATTTACAAGGCTTCAAAGAAAAGCCTTCCTAACAGTTTACAAGCAATGTTTGAAGACAGAGAAGTTTCGCATGATTTAAGAAGAAAAGGTAAATTCACTGAGAAAAATATACGGACCACACTTAAATCCTTTTCGATATCTGTAAATGGTATTAAGCTGTGGAATGGACTTGATGAAGTTGTCACAGGGAGTTGCAGTTTGCGCAATTTCAAAGCAAATTATGTTTCAAAAATTATTGAAAATTACAGACTAATAACCTGAGCACAATGTCAATGTCACTTTCATTACAATGTTGTAACAAATAATACAGGCCAGCAGACAGACTTGTTTTGGAATACTTTTGCAGAAGTGTTTAGACTACCAGTTTAGTAATGGAACAGGCCAAATACAAGGCCACTTCACACTTTATACACTTGGCATTGTCACAGAAAAACTGAACTGTGCTGAACTGATTTTAAAAGCTGAAGCAATTAGATTAAAATTGACTGTGTATTGGACTGCAGATTCTTAAAAAAAAGTATGTGTATGTGTGTATGTATGTATGTATATATATATGTATGTATATATATATATATATATATATATATATATATATGTGTATGTGTATGTATGTGTGTGTGTATATATATATGTGTATATGCATATATAGCTATATATATATAAAAAATAATGTTTTTTGTTTGTTTTAATTTTATTTTGAAACAGTAATCTGTGTATCTGAATCCGAATTTGATGAAAATGGGGGCGGGACCTGATAAGCCTTTGGCTTCTTCCGTCTCCCTTCGGACAACACAAAGTATGATGTATGAATATTTGCAAGAGAAAATTGTGTATTGTGTGGAATTGTCCGAAAGAATAATAAATAAATAAATAAATAAATAAAAAGGACATGAGAATGTAACAAGCACACATTCATACACCGATAGCAGGGTGCTGGCTAACTATCAGGAGACATTTAGGGTTCAATGTCTTGCTCAGGGACATGTGGCGGGGAGACTGGGGATCAAACCACCGACCCTATAGTTGCAGGTCCACCACCCTATCCAATTCGCCACAGCCCCCTTTGCTAGCAACTTGGCACTGATGATGGCAATGCTTTTCTATTTTGTTGGTGGGTCGGTTTGTCCACCCCATTGGCCAAAACTGAAATATCGCAACAACTGATGGATGAATAGGCATTACAATTGGTAGATTTTGTAGATACGAAAGGTGTCCAGAAGATCAATCCTAAAGACCTTGATGACCTGACTTTTACCTACCAGTATCAGCAACCCAATGTGCTGACACAAAATCTTGCACAGCCATTCATTGTCCCCAGATTGTCTATCCTAAATGGTGATCCCAGACGTGTCCTCTAGTGTCACAATCAGGTCAAGGTTTCAGTTTGTGACCAAATACCTGCAGAACTAATAAAACTAGCATAAGCCTCAGCTGCACATTTTGTTAAGTACTGATTAGCAAATGTCAGCATGCTAACACATTAAACTAAGATGGGGATGATGGTAAACATCTTGATCCTCCACATCCAGCTTTTGCCTTGCTACATAAATGTCACCCTACTTGCTGCATTGACATTGGATGTACTGTACATCCCAAAGTGCAGAACTGTCCAGAATGGACCGACGTGATATTGTTTTTCTTCAAAGTAATGCCTGACAAAAGCACTTTTCTGTTGTTCCAAAAAGCAAAGATCCAAAGAAAAGGAGACACTCAAAACATAGGAAACACACAGACAAATATATCACCTATTACTAATCACCCATCTACTCCGTATCAAAGCTGTAAACTATTGGATGGTGAGAGGAGAGGGTCTGCAAGTGGCAGTGAGAATACACGAGAACGACAGCCAGTGAGAGGGAAACAAGACTTCCCTCTAGCTATGGCTTCCCTGACTTGTTTATTTGCTAACTGGGTGGGGGGTTGGTTGGGTAAGGGGGGAGAGGGTGAACATATGGTTTGCTAAAACATGAACTTGTAGTTTGGAGGCCGAGGCACCCTTAGGGATGGAGCTGTCGGGCTTTGGTCCCTGTCTCCCTCAATTCCTCCCGCTTGGACAGCCAGAGCCAAACAGCCGTCCTCCAGGAGTTCGCAGCAGCACAGTTCAGCCTCTCCGCTCTGCCTCCCTCTGCCTGCTGCTGCCCCCCCCCCCCCCCACACACACACCCATCCTTAGTCAAACCAAGAGATGGTGAGGAGAAGGGGGAGGTGAGAGGCCACTGGCTTTGGGGGGTGTTCATCGAAAGGGGAGGCCTGGCTGCAGCTGGGAAACTGACTGACACCATCCTCTTGTCCCTGGTCCCTAGAGTGTGTTGCTCCGCTCAGCCCTGTTGATGAGGGAATAAAAAGGCCCCGGTCCCCGCAATAGGCCATGCTGGTACCATGGTCCCAACGCATATGGACATTGCTGTGCATTAGTGTTCAGATTTTGGACACGTTCGTCAGGTAACGGATACCCTCTTCTTTGGGAATTTGTCAGAACTGTTTCACAAGAGTGAGCTCAGGAGCTCTGTTTTTTCTAGCAGTAGAGTTATGTCAACGACCTACCAGCTATACTGCAGCTATCTTATACAGATCACTGCACTGTGATAGACAGTTAGACACACACTCATACACACACCCTCGAGGTCTATGTGTTTACAGACACACTCCCTCGCTGGGATCAAGGCGCTAATGCACACACATGGTCTCACACACCGTGCATTGATGAACAAACATATGCACACACTCGCGTACACTCCCTGTGGGATAATATGCACATACTTACACACACACTGGGTCAGTTGTTGATAGACTTACACATGCACTCGCCTGCACACACCCTGAAGGTCAGCCATGTGATGGACAGCGGTCCTGATGTGATTTGACAGACCCAGCTGCTTGCTTTCATTTCCACTTGCTCTTCCCCCATCAGGTGACACCCACAGGTGCCTTGGCGAGATAGAGCCCGCCTCCTGCGGGTGTGTTTGAGGAGCGGCTGGTGGGTATTGGAGACTGAGACGATGATCAGGCGACCAGCTAGGCACCAGCTGCTTCCTTGCAGTGACCCATAGCATAGGCACGGGTGTGAACTCCACCTTTCCTCACACTTGCAGTTATATGAATGATACGCAGTGAATGTGAGGCATCAGCTGCATCTCCTTCCAAGTGGATGCCCCTGAAAGACTGATAGTAGCCTAGCCCCTCTCACTGACTGATTCTGCCACAAAGTTGCGTTCTCACCCGGTTTCACTATTCAGAGAAGGGCGTAGATATCTGCAGAGAAAAATCCAACGAGTCATGTGTCCAGTCATGACTGAACCTTCGAATCTGCCCTTTTCAGATATCAACCCAGCTCACGTTGAAGGTTGTGTTTTCACCTTGGAAAACAGCCAGTGTTCGTCTATCCCTCTTCTGTATAATTCTGTCTGTTCATTTGAGTGTGATGCTGAAAATGTCTCATTGTGTGCTCCCAGCGCTGTTCACTGACATATTGTTGGGGCAAAAGGGAAAGCTTTAAAGACACCAATGACCTTTGAAAGGAATAGATTTGGGAAATATGCGTGCTTGCTATAGATACCACTCTCATGTTTGTATGAAGTGCAGTCAGCCGCCTTTTGGCTTAGCTTAGCACAAAGATGGTACACAGCTAACCTGGTTCTGTCCAGAGGAAACTGAATCCACCTACCAGCACCTTAAAAAGTAGCTAATAAACACACATCAGTGGCTTCACAAACATATCATTTCACACATCTGTTTTGTACTAACAAATCAGATCTAACATGTAAATTAACTGACATCTTATAGGTGTTGGCAGGGACTTTTTACCACTGCACAGAGCCAGCCAGGTTTGTGTTTTCCCTGTTGCCACTCCTTATGCTAAGCTTAGCTAGCTTTAGGCTATATTTAGCAAGCAAACATGAGAGAGGCATCAGTCTTCTTGTCTAATTTTTTACTTAATTGCCCCCGAATCTCTAGCTATTTCTTCAACTTATGTTGTGCACTGCTTCATTAATAAAACCTTACAATGTGTGGTGCAGATGTGTCAGAAGAAAACTGAGTCATCAGTCCAATCATGGCAAAAAGCAATGGGTTACATAGTGCAGATACATGTCTGCACAGCACCGCAATCTGCAACTTAAATAATAACTACGACCGTTAACATTCAGGTTGCAGAAACGGCCAAGCGGTCTAATAATGTGTGTAACCTGAGGTCCAAGATTGAAGCCTCTGTTATAACCTCCTGAAGTTTTTCATTGAGCAAAACACTCCAGTTGCTCCAACATAGTGTAAAATGTAGCTCAATTATGCATGGAGTCACTGCAGTGTATAAACTATTGCAACAATGATGTAAGACAGTTATTAGCATGCCAAAGACCATTAATAAGAATATAATGATAATTTGAAGACTTTAAACACAACAGGTGTTGAAGAAAACTAAAGGAAGTCACCACGGGCGTAAGGTTGTTTTGTCACTGTGGCTGTGGGTTAGAAAAGCTGGGAATGGCTGTTTGGAGTTATTCTCCTTTGAAAATGGAGAGGGGGGCAAAGGAAGGGAGGGGGGGCTGTGAATAATTGATGGTGGCTGAGAGCGATATGAGTTTAGTTAATGTGCCCAGTAGCGCAGGCTAAGAGAGGAGCTGTTAGCTATTCCACCTCAGGCCTAAAACTCAGGCAGTGGAAGGAGCTGAAGACTCACCCTGAGTTTGAGGTCACTGTTTGGCCATCCATTCACCTCTCTGTGTATCTTTCTATCCCACCAAACAGTCCACCTTGTCGGACAGTGCGTGCACGTGTGTGTCGGAGATTATTTTTTCTTAATATGCATGGCTTTGGTTGTGTGTGTGTTTGGAGGCATTTGCACAGCTGGATCTGGCTGGTAGCTGTGTTGTTGCAGCCCTCAGGTTCCTTCCTCTGAGTGGTAATAGAGTGCTCCTGTCAGCCTCCCCAGATGCCGCTCCATAAGGACCCTCAACTCTCCTAACTCGCCAGGAGACTTCTGTGTTCACACTGCAAGTCTCCCAGCTTCCTATTCCCACTTTTCCTGCTGAAGGTAAACACTACAGTTTGCACGTGGGAGTATACTTTATATTTAGAGTATACAAAGATTTTTTGGAGTCTCTGTTTGCTATCCGTGGTAACACTTACAATAGGGGTACATTAATGAACAATTAGTAAACGCTTAATAAGCATTAACTCACTTAATAACTGCTTAGCTAAGTTAATGCTTAACTAAGCATTAGTTAACTAAGCATAGTTCATGCTTAACCAACAATTAACTAACCGTTAATAACTAAACATTTACAGTTTCTTAAATGAGAGGTAAGTGATATGGTCCTTCTAGCTAACTTCCTTTCAGTGACTGCCGTTAGCAGTCCCCTCCCTCGTCCCTACATCACCACCACATGAACGGACCGCCGTCCTCATCAGAAAGTGCCACGATGGAGAGCGGCAAGTCATCGTTCACGGGCACAGAGACCCGCCTCTTTATATCACTCCGTCTCCTGATTGGATAAAAGGAGTGGGATACTCAAAATTTTAACTGGAAATTACTGCAAAGCTGATTGATTTGGAGACCTGGGTGGTAGGATGGCCTAGAGGAAAGGTGGCCGACCAGTAACCACGAGGTCGCTAGTTTGATCCCCGGCACCGGACTGGAGGGTCTTAGTCAAAACTAGTAGTGGGTATTATTAAATCTACGGTGCCCACCATCCTTACCATTGTGTCCTTGAGCAAGACACTTAACCCCAAACTGCTCCAGGGGCGCTGTACTGCGGCTGACCCTGCGCTCTGACCCCCTCCGAAGTGTGGTAACTTGAGGGGGGATATGCGAAAGGACAAATTTCAAAGTAACCATTGACTAATAAAGTAACTTAACTAACTTAATTAAATTAACCTGTGTTGTGAACTGTAAATAAAAAAACTGATTAAAGAAATATCACTTACTTCTCCTTTAATGCTTAGTAAGCATCAACTGCGCATTAACTAACCATTAATAGCATTAAATAGGCACTAACTATCAGTTTATTAATGTACCCTTATTATAAAGTGTTACCCTATCAATTAATAGAGAAATAATATACAAGCTAAAATAAAAAGCCAGAAAAAAATCTTACAAACCTTTTTATAAACAACTTCTTTCAATCACAAACTTGTATCATCCAGTTTAAGAATGGCTACATTTGTAAAATGAATGGACATCACACCCAATGGAATAATAGATTGAACCAGTGAAGATTGGGACACATCCCTTGTTCTCTTGGTTGTTATTTCCACTAACTAATTAATTTGTGTTTTATATTTTTAAACATATCAATTAACATTTTGTTTGGAATCTGTTTGATATGTTAATTCATTTCACAGCTCTTTGTGGCTGAGAAGTTTTTCTCCTACGCTACTCTGCCTAATTATTCTTATCCACAATTTTATTTATTCATTTTAAATTATATATATATAATTTTTAATAGAAATAATGTATCACAAATAATGTATCACACTACATTTGGCCACATTGGGAATGTCTGTGTCAAAATAAAATGTGTGCAACTACAAAACTAGTATCCTGTTTTGAACAGTTTTTATTGTTTCCACAGCAGATGAGAATAATCGACAGAGTAAGAACACGTGCAGCCCTAAAACAATTGTGTGCACGTGATGAATGAATTTGCTCATCTCAAAAAAATTAACCGAGCTGCTGAAGATTAATGAATATAACACAGTTAAGGGTTTAATTAAGGATGTAGGAGAACAATCTAGTATACACTTGAAGGTGCGGTGGATACATTAGCAATCCAATACTATTTTTTTATGTGAGGTCCACCATTTGATCAGTGAGGAAACATCCCTTATTACTCATGTCACTTAACTCCTCCCATGTTTACAAATATTGTTCCACACTTTAGTGTACAGCAATGTTATGTATGCATGTTTGATTGATTTATGATGATTTCTATACTGAGTGAAATATTTCAAACCCAAAACAAAACCTTCTTATCATTAAGGGAATTATTTTTGTATTAACATTTTAATGAACATTAGATTTATTTTCCCAGGATTTTTTGCCATCTATGGAAACTTTTATTATATATATATATTTCTTTAAATCTTCAATAAAATGTTAAATGAATTTGTCAGTGTCTGAAGAAATCAGTGCAAGAGATAAAGTGTAGGGTCCAGTCACGAATAAATGGCTAAAACATGTTGCATCTTATAACAACAACCCTCTCCCCAAACCACACCAGACTCTGGAACTGACAAAAGAGGGGTTGAAGAGAGTCGGTCCTCACTCATGACAGGAGAAACTGACACTGTCTCCAAAGTGTCTCTGACTCTCTGAGAGAAACAGTGTCTTACTCTCTTGGAAGAATAAACTGACATCATCTCCCATGTGCCCCGGCGCTTTAAGAAGTGGAGGATCTCTCTCTCTTGCCTCTCTTCATTCTCTGCTTCCTCCCTTCCTCCGTGTCGTGGTGCGCTCCTGTCGTTCCTCCTGATTTACCAGACATCCTCTTTCCCCTGCTGTCACATTTGGTACAGATGGTTAGGCTGTATGGAGCGGCCTGTCAGCCTTCATTTGGCCTCCTCCATGTGACAGCCGGTCTGATGGCTCGTGAAGTGCCCCCGACTTTCCCCAGCACACGGACACTGACATTTCTCAAAGGGGCCTCGCATACGCGCTTTCCCAACCAGCCAGAGGAGGGAAACCAAGAACCTGGAGTTGACCCAAAGCCAGCCACGGGCTAATAGAGCCAGGGATGGAGGGAGGAGGGAGAAAGAAAGAGATATTGGAGATGCAGATATTTGGGTTGGAAGAGAAGGAGAAAGAGGAGTGGGTGTCAGACAAAGACACACATTAGACAAACAGGTAAAGTGGGAGAGTATGAAGGAAGAGTAAAGAGAATTGAGTATGGACAGTCGGAAGAGAGACACATGTCAGTCACTGCTTGTGGATGTGACTGTGGATGTGTGACCTTTATGGCTAATGTCAGTTAACTATCCAGTGCCCTGTAATGCATACTGTAGCCTACTCTCTTCTGAGGGAAGCTGCTCATCATTCGGCTTCACTTCAGACGATTGTGATTTGAAGTAGTGCTTCTAGCCCTTCTGCTTCTGTTCTACCTCCACTGGCTTACTGAAACATTCACATTTGTCATGTTAGACAGAGAGACATGCAGACGCGAATGCACATTTACGCATGATGTTTTTTGTTCAAACACCCACACAAAAAAACACATGCAACATGTGATATACCAGAAATGCAGAGGTCTATTACTGATTAATGCACACAGTGGCTGATGTGCTCCCACTCTTAAAAAAAAAGTATTTTCTAGTGTGACGATGTCAAGATAATGTATTGCAAATCAATTGCAAAAGTCAAATTTAGTGAGGAGAACACAGACTGAAACTAGGGGACAAATGCTTGAATGCATCAGAGCAGCAGCAGCAGCAGCAGAGAGTTTTGTAAAATAAACCAAGAGATGTGAGGATTAGCAGCAGAGGTTTCACTATCTCTCATAGATATAGAATTAACAAAAAAGTCAACTTAAACAGTAATGTTACATATAACAAAAAGTTGCTTTCTGCAAAATGATCTGTTTAAATTATTGTTTAATTACCATTTTTTTCATATTCATATATTTTTTATGTGGAAGTGTGAATAGGTAATTTTTGCAAGGTGCCTGTTTTAATTAATCCCTTACCTCTGGTATTTGATGTAGCCTACTGAATTAATAAATTATCAAATGTAACAATAAATGTTTAAAAACGAAAGCTTGGCTTTCAACAGCCAGCAACAAAATGTAACATTGTGCTGGTGTAATGAGATCACCTCTATTCTTAAGCCGGATGCTGCTACTAATGACATCAGATGAATCTAAGCAAACAGAAAAAACAACATGGAACTACCTTAAAAATGACCTCATGGCCGAGGAAGTGAACCCAGACAAATGTCATCGGTGCCCTCCGACATAACGAACAGCCATTACTAACCTAACCTTTTACCAATATTTTGTGTAGGCTAAGTTGTTACATTGCATCCTGGCTGCAAGGTAGAGACCACGTTTGACAATCCAGAGGAGGGAGGGAGGGAGGCTGCTGTATTGTAGCGCCTGCGGGCAATGCTCCTAGTCAATATATATCTCCACACTCGCTGCTGCGCTCCTATTTGAGCGGGACGCGCTGCCCTCTTCGTGCCGCTACAGAGGAGTGACAGCCAGAGCCACGGACGCTTTCGAGGTAGGCTACAGATAAAACAAAAACCTTACCCCTATATTTATAATCATGAAAGCTAGAGCCATGCAACCATGTTAGTTTGACGAAGTTATATTTGAAGAATAAAAAAAGTAACTTTAGGAAAGGCCTGCACATGGTGTTTTTGTGTGAGAAAAGGATTTTGGTATCGTTTAATATTTAGCAGCAAATATTTTATTTTGTGGTTTTTGAAACATAACAAGTGATTCTATTTTTAATGCAATTAGGGTGCTTATTCGTAAGACTGAATGTGGTAAAAAAAAATGCATGAAGCATCGTTTTAAATTCTTTCAGTTTAATGTTTATACACTGCATTGCCACACATGCAATAAAGCATTATACAATAGCTATAATATTGGATTTCCTGTTACCAATAATTATTAAACCCTGTAGCCTATTAATTTATCAGCAGCAGCATCATCTGATGTTTCAAGATTCAAGATTCAAAGTGTTTATTGTCATATGCACAATAAGAAACATGTTCTCAGTCATACAATGAAATTCTTCCTTTGTTTTCCACAGACTGAATGCCAAGAAAGAAACATTAAAATATGCAATATACAAGTAAAAATAAAAAAGCAGCAACAACAGAATATACAATTTACACGGCAAATAGAAGAGTAGCAACTTGATAAAACAACAAATTTAAGTTAAGTTAAAATAAAATAAACAGAATGGTGCAAATCCAAGGAAGTGTGCCGTTGTGCATAACCAAAATGTAAAAATGTAAACAGTGATGGCAGTCCTGAGGTAGAATAATAACAATAACAACATACTCTTATCTGTTGTTTAGGAGTCTGTTTGAGTCTGTTTGACTGTCAAATTAAAACATTTTCAATGTATACCTTCCATAAATTAATAGCTTTTGTCTTGAGAGATTTTACAAGTTGCATGGTTGCAATGCAATATATTTGTTTCTGATTTATTTTTAATGAAAATTTGAAAGTGTGAAATTAATGACAATACATTTGTGATCATTTCTTCAGACAACCAATTCAACATCCTGACAACCAGTGCATCTCAGGTAAGGTGTTAAAATCTAATAAATATAAGAGTTAAAAAAAACAATTTATTTCTACGCATGCGTTCACTTACTGTACATAGACATAATAAAGGATTATTATCCTTTATTATGTCTATGGTACCAATAGCCTGTGCCATAGGCTGTCAGCGGTTTGGCTGCTGTTGCATGTAACTTGTCAAAGCATTTAGTGTGGTGAACCTCCTTAATTGCAACAATAGATGTTCAAGCGGTCAGGCTTGTTTGATCATCAGCCCTAAAAGCTTAAAACAAGACCGCAGGGTTCGGATATGGGGCAGCGGGGGGGCAAAGTGCACAGTCAGTGGAAAGGCGAGTGGATAGCAGTGGCCAGAAGAGGAAAAGAAAACTACTGTAAAAATGATTTTTATTGATTGGATCGTAGCAGCAGCTGTTAGGCTCCATTATGAGCTCAAAGCCCAGGTCAGAGCCCCGGGGCGGACAAGTGAGCCAATCAAATGGTCAGCCACTAAACGAGCCAATGCTGGGGGTCCAATTGGGATAGCATTTGGAAACAGCCTGCCATCCTGTGTTAGACTCACTGTCTTCCATCGTCAGCCTTCGTGCTTTGGGTTTTCTAGATGAGGTTATCGGCTGTCTCTCAACATCACCGGCCATCCGTCACCTGTGTTTGCTTCACTGGCCTTTACCTTGAAAACATTGTCACGCGCAGTCTGCGACAGACAGAAAAAGATGGACTTGGCAAAGTTGTATTTTAATTTTTTTTAAACTATAGTTTGGTTTCTGAACATCGCAGACTTTCATCTTTGAATGACCTGAGGAAAAAAACACAAAATGAAAAGCCTCAAAGCAGAGCGTTTTGAATTGAGGAGCACACTCCTCTTCACATCTTCTTTCACCGCAGGTCCACCCAAAGGCCTGGCTTTGAGAATAAAAAGTTACAAAGTTGCAAAGTTTCTGTAATTGAACAGATGAAAAAAACATTGATTGTATGGTATTTTAGTTTAATGTAGGGGATTCGAGTAGAGAGCAGTATTAAATAAACTAACGCCATAAAATTCTTGTCTTTACAAGAGAGTAAGAGAAAGAGAAAAAACAGAGGAATATTTCAGGTGGTGTATTTGCCGTTTACTACATAAAGTTGGAATAAAGACAAAATAAAATAACGGAAAAAATTAGAATTTCATGAACAAAGTTACCTCATTAGATTAGTTTAGACGTTTCTGATAATATATGATACAAGAAAGTTACAAATATTTTATCATACACCAAAATAATTAAAAAATAAAATTATTTTGTATACAGTATATCTTAATCCGAACCTAACACCTTATAATTACAATGTCACCTCCTAAAATCCATTTATTCAAAAACGGTAAAGTATGGCCCAACTTTAGAAAGAGATACAGGAAAGCAGTTTAACTTATGCACCATGTCCTGACCCAGATCCTGGTCCTGGCACTAATGACGCCCTATAGGCATGATGCCAGGCTCTCATTAGGAACCAGGCCTCAAACCCCCAATCCTCTTCTTTACCATACTCCCCTCTACAGCGTGCACCCTTAGCCTGGCCGCATTGTGCCTGTAGCTGGCCTCCAAGCTCTGGCCCCCTGAACTCAAGTGGGTCCTGTGAGTGTTGTGAGGTCCCCCTGCACAGGTGCAGAGTCCCCTGATACGGCCCCCGTTTGCCCCCAAGCTCTGGACCCTGCTAGCGCCTGGTACTGCACTGTAACTAATGAGTAGTGGCAGGTATGGTGAGAACGGAGCAGCGTGGGTCTCCCTGCAGTTACGTTAGTGGCAACCCTCAGTTTAAGCAGACAACTAATGTACTCTAGTACTACACATATGTGCATAATGATAAACAGCGTCTGTCAAGTGAACATACTATGTCATTTAAGATATTTCAAATTCTTACAAAGCTGCATTTCTGCAAGCTTTTCCTGTTTTTCAGGACAAATAAGAAAGTAAAAAATATAGATTTGTTGTTTCTGATCTGTTGTGTTGCTGTTTTTAAGAAGATTGCTTTTATTTATATACAAAATTGTCTTTTCTGTTTACAGGTTCAAGAAATGCTCTTCTTCATTTACCTACTAAACTGAGGAAAGGCTCACATCCAATGAAATGCACCCTAGCGAAAAAGATAAAACATCTAGAAAACTACCTTGAATTATCTTCATCTTGATACAATCACACATCACACAATCGTTAGAATTACCAAGACTCAATCATGTCCAAGGACGATGCTTGCAAAGTGACGTCTGCCAGCAAACACAAGGAGCGCAAGCCGAAGAAGCCTCACTATATCCCCCGGCCATGGGGCAAACCCTACAACTACAAGTGCTTCCAGTGCCCCTTCACCTGCATGGAGAAGTCCCACCTGTACAACCACATGAAGTACAGCCTTTGCAAGAACTCCCTCTCTCTGCTCATAGAGTCAGACTGGCCGTACAAAAAGGGCAACATCCTGCACCCGGAGCAGCTACGACCCTTTCAGCAAGCACACATCATTCACGCTACTGGGAAAGAAGGGTTAGAGCAGGTAACAGGGGCCGAAGAGAGACAGAGGCAACAGAGAGCTGTGGAGGAGGAAGGTGAGGATAGGGAAAGCCAGGGAGCAGAGGATGAAGAAGAAGGAGGACAAGAAGAGGGAGAAGAGGTCACTGGGCTGACAAAAGAAAGCTCCAGTAATGACGGCAGAGGAGTAGCGGCAGAGTGCGCTGCAAAGAAAACCAAACAGCCCGAGTCGGAGCTTCTAATGGCTGACATGCTCTCCCTTGAAGATCAGCTTTTACGAGCGCGCTCAGTAGAGGTAGAGGCCCAGCTCAAACACTACAGGCTATCCAAGACGTATCTAACAACTCCTGGCCTTCTGTCGGAGCAGTGGCGGCTGCTGGCGTCCAGCCACACCAAGGCCAAAGCTGAAGGTGCTCAGCCCAGAGTGAGCAGTTCGATTCCCTGTTACCCTCCTCCGCCAAACCTGGTGGATTACCAGGATCCCACAGGACTCAACCTGTCCATGCTCGGGCTGGGCTATCCCCTCAGCCCCAGTCTCTTCTCCTATATGAACTCAGCCATTCCCACTGCTGCCTCGGGTGTCAGCGCCCAGGCCCACACGCAGCTCGCCCAGCTACCGTTCCTGGCATCGGCTGCTCAGCTCATGCACCCGGCCTCCAGCACCCACGCGGACAGAGCTTTCATCCATCCGCGTCTCTACTACCCCTTCCTGTGCGAGCACACATTCGGACCGACCTCCAGTCAGAGTGATCCCAGCAAATCGCTCAAGACGTCCACAAACGGACTAGAGGCGAATCCCTTGTCTGGCTTCCAGCCCAAAGTAAATCTGTGGAAAGTGCCGGCTTTGCGCCCAGGGACCAACACAGTCTCCCCTGCAGGCTGGGTGTCCCCGCAGAGAGACACTCCCGACCAGGGCTACAGGATGGGGGATAAACTGCAGGCTACAGCCAAGGATGGTAAAGTGAGCTGGAGCCTCAAGAGGACAGGGGCCCCTCTTGGGAACCATGAAGCGCCTGCAGAGAAGAAGCCGGCCATGGGTTTCACTTTGGACCTTCTGAAGAATATTCAGACTGCATCAACTCTTAATATGGCTGCAGACAAACTTCTCTTCCACGGCAGGTAAAGATTTCCATTAAATGTCCTTATTTTCTTAAAATGATTATGAGACTATGTGATTAAAACAAATAACAGTATGATGGCATTCATTATCTAGTTAAACAAGGGCTGGTTATTGGCAAGGACTTCATGATAAGATACACATCATGATACATGGGTCACAATATGATATATCATGATACATTGCGATATGATGCTATTCCACATAGTTCACTGACAATGTAAATACCAAGCTGAAATACAAGTTGGTGTCTACTATATGGGTGGTCTTAATACGTCACATCGCATCATAATAATAATTCAGCAAATTGAGCCAAATCAATTAAACTCAAAACTTTAATTCAAATCACGCCATTTTGAGGCACAGAAGTCATGCACCGTTCAAAACCTTTATGTATTTTTCTTTAAAATATACATTTTTGGAACCGACAATCCAATACTGATATATCATAAAGAAAAATCATGATAATTGCCGTATCGATTTTTGAGCACAGCCCTTAGTCACACTGCAATCTCAAATGTTATATATTTAAAATGAAAAAGTGCTAAATATCTGCAATCCTCAGTTTACAGGATGCTCAGCATCAGGCCCGGCCCGCTGAACTGTGGTACAACGATCCTCTCACCAGTCCCACCAGTGAAACATCCACTCTTTCTACCTGCGGGGGAACCCACAGCCAGGACGCGACTGCTGCCCAGACAATGGGGGAGGGAGCCTCGGAGTCAGTGGCCACTCTCCTCGGTGACCTCTCCAAGGCCTTGCAGGAGTACCAGGAGGCCGAACGCAAAATCTCCCACCTGGAGAAAGAGGACCTTCCCGCCCAGCGCCACCTCTGGGAACACCTGAGCAAAATCCGCAGTGAGCTCTCCCACATCCATCAGGCGCTGGAGAGGACTGCTCGCCAGAATGACGGGCCCCTGGACCTGTCCGTCAAGAGGGGCTCGACGGACTCGGCCGGGGAACTAGGAATGACAGAGGACGGCAGAGACAACGCAACAGAGACGGAGGACGAGGACGAGGAGCTGGAGGAGAAACGGCAGGAAGAAGAGAAGGAGAGCGAAAGGAAGGCGATGAAGGCTTCATTGGAGAGTCGTAAGCAGTCGTTGGACATGCTGATTAAGATGAGTCAGGCATCAGTAGTAAACACAGAGGTTCTCTCTCCCGCTGGTCTTGGCATTAGGTCCGGTTCGGCTGAAGCCTTATGGCAGAGCAGAACCACCAAGTGTGAGGCAGATTCCAGTGTCCTGCTTTGCCCAGATGGCCGATCAGTGGTGTTCACCGACATCCCCTCCTCCGCCAAAGCCACAAAAAGACCCCAGTCCAAACAGCGACTAGAAGCCCAGTGTCCTCCGAGCCCTTTGACAGGAACTGACAATTAAAATTCTGTTTTTCTGACTGATTCTGACTAATATAACTGATTCCATCCAGTTGTCCAAAAGCAGTTGTGTTCATTATGAGTGGCAAACCTTTGTTTTTCAACGGCTGAAGGAGGACTGTCACCATTACTGTTTAACTTCACAAAAACCTCAAACATTTGCACCTTATAAGACAAATAGGTAATTATATTTCAAAGAAAAGTCTTACCAATGCACTATGGACATTGATTGTTACAATAAGACTCCCCTGGAAATAATAATAATTAAAAGAACGTAACCTCGGCACTTAATAATCTTCTCGAGGATTATTTCAACAATTAAGTCCCTTAAAATCATGTTGGGAGACAATCCTTTGTATGGATTTGTAAATATTGTAATTACAATAAATGTAAATAAAATGTTTTAAAGGGTAAATGGTTTTATATGGATGATGATGTTGGACTGCCTCATTTCACTGGATAATAATTAACTGTATTATACACACTGTATTTCTTGGAATAAACTGGTTGAATAAATCTTTTAATTCATTTTATGAAAGTGGAACAATAATGGAGAAAATGGGATCAAAAAGAGAAATATGAAATAAAAAAATAAATTGATTTGATCAAATAATGTTAAGTAAATACACATTGTAATAATATTTGAACATGAATTCATCAGCTTGCTGCTCTGTCGAGCTGAGAAAGACCATAAGGCTAAATGCCATTTCACTATTATTAAGAGTCAAACTGACAGCACCACCTGACTCTTGCATGTACCCTGACATAGTCTGATGGCTTTGCTAAAGGTGAAGCAGCTCCCAAAGCTTATATCGGTGCCAGGGAGATCACCTGTGCCTCTCCTTGTGGATCCAGGAGCTCCCCCTGCAAAGGTCAGGACCCCCGGGGCAGATTGCCAGATGAACGAAACGGAGGACTACCTGTCTCCCCAAGGGTGGGCACCTAGCACTGGGCTCACCCCGCCACCACACTCACACTCCAACCAAAGCAACAAAGGTCAGCTGCCAGGACCAGAAGAGCCCACAGTAGATGTTCAGCCTGTAGAGGTCAAAGTACCCGTCTGATCTTCCTAACTTTTCTTAATAGTTTGGATGATCTAAAAATGTAGATTTGATTTTGGCTGAATTTCTTGGCTTAGTTATTACATAAATCATATTTGTAATAAACTGGCTATATTCTATACAAACAAATTCAAGCAAATATTTAGGAAATTGAATTTAAGGTTGTATGGGTGATATAATAAATAAAGTTAAAAGCATCAGATAGAAACATCAGAAAACCACAGTATATTTTTTGCACTCAAGTGGAAAGGGAACATCTTGGGTTTTATAATTAGGATATTTTAGACATGAAACAGATTCATCTACATTCAAGTAGATAGCTCCCTCATGTGGACATATGATTTAAAGCCAGAGGGACAGCACAAGCATCTCGGTAAGTATGTCAGCGGCCACAGTGCTTAAAACAAGAAAAAAATAAAACAATATAAGCTCAGTGTAGATGATCTTTGTTCATGCCTAATTTCTTGTCATCAGACACCTACGCAAATACAGTCTGTTTCAACATCCTTCCTCAAAAAGAACATATTTATTTGGACAGGCGTGACAATTTGAGAACTGATTGGGAAGCGCAGTTGAACAAATAAAGTAATGTGAGAGGGGCATTCTAATATGTTACAATTATTAGGATTGGAATATGCTTAATGATGCTATAAAAATATTCAAAAAGACGTTATCAAAATGTATTATTTATATGAAATACATGTTAAAGAATTGGGGATGAAGAAAATAAAGGGTGCTGCATGTATAAAAAACATATAAAATGGGACTTTTACAATTATCTCCGTAAAAGTTGTCACATTATATCAATACGGTCAAAAGTGTTTTCATAATTAATTTACATAGCAGAGAGGTAAAAGATATTTTTCTATGATAATAAATGGTTTCAAAGCAAGGCCAAATTTCGTGTTTTGTCTGTCTGACACTAACCTTTCACAGCAATTCTGGCTATTCTTATGTCATTCATTGTGGTATTAACATATTTCTCATTTAAATGTTTAGTGTAAATTATTGAAACCACGTTTGAAATTGGACTATCTCATTAAAAGAAAAACATTTAAATACTGCTACATGTAGCTATTGTGGCTGTATAGGGTTATTATGTTTACAAGGGTAAAACAAACTTTAACATAAGAGCTATAATCAATACTGCTATATTTCTACCTCTCATTTGATAACAATGTATCAAAGGAGGATGGTGACAGGGGTTGCGTATTGGGATGAATCGACAGATAAGTATCACTGGAATGTGTAGCTCCCCTTGTGAGATTCTGCAACTTTACTGTTCTGGTTCACTCATAGTGTTCTTGACAGCTATTGCAAGTTTAAATGTTTTGTTTATTCAGTCCAACTACCTTATGAGATTATTTTTTTAACTTCCTCATGATGCATCTACTTTTCTATCTTAACATATTTTTAGATTGCTTCCTTTTATATCTATATAGGAGTGAGTGAGGCGCGCCACCGTCTTTCTACAGTAGTACAGAAGGGACAAACTTATATTCAATATTACACACTGTAACTTTGTGTGTATTGAATATTGCTTTAGTAACCTTTCAAATGTAGTTGCTGTTGATAATTTAGGAATGATAACAACTGACTAAATAAATAAAGTAAAATACATTTAAAGAGGAAATGCAGCCCGGGAATGATATAAGGAATGACAACTCAGTGAATTATGCAATGAATGATTTGCAGTTGCTGAGTTACATCTGTTTAACAGTATATGACTAGCTCTTTCTACATAATATGCTGTGTAGCTTCACTTGCCATTACGCTGTCTAATAAAAGTTGAACATGCACCCCCAATACAGCAGGGTCCTTTTCCATGGCTTGTTAACCGTTGTGTGGCTCGTTTCTGTGATAATTGCGGTTGGTTCCTAACATGGAAATCTAAGACATGACAAGTATTTACATCAACTGTTTACAGTCACATGACTCTTAAAGTATTTCCAAGAATTCCAAACACTTTATTTGACATTACACATTCAAATGAAAATAAAAAATATTCATATATTATTCATACAGAGCTAGTGAGCAAGGTACAAGTTTAAAACAAAACACAGAAGTCTTCTGTGTGGCAAAGTTATATACAAGGCATGGTTTGAATACTATACAGTGTGTATCCATAGCTGCACATGTTTAATGGATGTTTATATATTCTTCACTCAGTTGAGGCACGACTAGTGAGAGGTCAAGGATTGGGCCAACTTGGTGCGTCAAGACTTACAGTAAAACATTTCAATCTCAACACCTAAACAGTAGGACTTGCAAAGCAAAGCTTATTAAGTGTTAAGGGTTCCACACTAAAGCATAAAGAAGGAAAAAGAGGCAACATGATCATTCTGAAACTGAAATTATACTGTACAGTCATGCAAAGTCCTATATAGTTTGTCTGAGATGATCTTCTCACACCAAAGTGAAAACTGAGCAAACACAAATTCAGATTTTAAAAAACTTTAAGAAAAAAGAAAATCCAGCTCACTAACAAGTCTGTCATGACTGTTCACTAAAGCTGACAGATGTCAGGATGTTTGGTTGCACTGCATTAATTTACTTGAAGTCACTACACCAATTTGAGAGAAAAAAAAAAAGATTCCTCAAGTAGTCAAGTGATAAGTGCAATCCCAGCCCTCTTTCCCCCACTTCACACAGACACTCCATTTTATAAAACTCTCATACACAAGCTAGTTAAGCATCACATTGTTTTCATTGTTATCAATCAAACCAAAGTTATAGTACAGCAGATGCTCCAACAATCAATAGCAAACCATACACTTACATATATCCAGTAGTTATGTACAACAGAACTGGTGCAACATTAAACACATAAAAAAATTATTAGATATAGAAACTGTAACAATAATAAAATACAGCAGGTACTTAATTCAAAATGGGAAATATATATTATTCATACTGTGTCTTGCTGTCTGTTTTGGCATTTTGGAGGAACAATAAAAATGCTGTCATGTATCCTTCTAACAGCTTATTTAACATGTCTCCAGCGTGGACAGATTAAACATAGATGTCATTTTAAAGAAACCTTTAACAGGATTGATTCAATAAAACTTTTTAAGATTAATAAAAAAAATAAAAAAATCTAACAATAATATGACAACTTATGAGAGGCATGGAAGCAGCAGGTCCAGGTTTAGAATTGACCTTGAGAGATTTTTTTCCATTTCCTATAAGAGTTTCCAGCTGTTGCGGGCTCGGTCGCAGCAATCTGACCGAAGACCAAGGTCAGGTAAGAGAAGAGAAACGAGACGATTCTTGATATTCAAATCTTTTTGGAATCCTTTGCCTCAAAAAGCTTCATACGCTCCTGCACAGTTAGTCCCTCTTTCAGGCTCTGTTTAAGATAAGAAAAAGAAAGCAATGTGTAATAAATAGATGAAAATGGCACATGTGGGCAGAGAAGAGCATTAAAAAAAAGGAAACACATAGTCACACAAAAAACTATTTTATTATGCTGGCCAGCTGTCTGTCCAAAACCATTTTCTGTTCTTGACGACATACTTGAATCTCAACGTGAAATCTAAATGAAAAAGTGGTTATGTAGGAATATGGTCATGCCACACAAGAGTGCCTACTGGTGGGCACAATGCACAAAGAAAGTTCAAACACTGAGGGTTTTAAAACTCACAAAACGGACATAAGACAATAACAGAAAGAGTTTTTACATAAACAACGTTGAAAACAATGTTGAAACAGAACAATGATGGAAAATGAAGTATTTCTTTTTTTCCAGGCTAAAACACTGCATTATAAGTTGTTGGCTTTTAAAAAAGGAACAGCTAGCCTGGCTCTGTCCAAAGTTGTCCGTTTCCTATATATATGCAAAGCTAAGCTATTGGGCTGCTGGTTATAGCTTTATATTTACAATACAGACTCAAGATCGTTATTGTTTTTCTCAAAACACAAAAATGCATAACAGTAGGGGAGAGGAATAATGTTTCAAACTATCGCTTCTCAGAACTGTTAATGCTCACGTCTATAGTAATCAAGAGCAAAAAGGAGATTATGCGAGGAAGGAGGGGTGGGGGGGGGGTCATGCTTTACTATACGTCATGCTATACCTACAGAACATCTTGGGGCAAGGGTGGGGGGAATCATCCCACAATGGGAGTGTCAGCTATCCCATGAGACCTGTTCAATGACAGACTGATGGACAAAACAGACAGATGACAAACTTAGACTATCAGAGACTCTCAGTAAAAATGTCCTGACACACCAACTGTATCACATCTCTACAGTATGTGGTGGCCGAGTGACAACAAGTAACTGTGATAAAGTCTGAATGACAGAAGCTTGAACATCACATCACATAGCACATTGAAATAAAAACGTTAGAGTGGATTCTTCTCCATCTGTAAGTTTGAATCTATGACACTCACCTTCGACCTTAGGCCTCTTGATTGCCTGGAGGTTGATTGTTCTTTTTTCAAGAAATCTGGATTACTTTTTGATTTCATGATATCTAAAAACAAAATGTAGATATGGCGTTATTATTAGCAACCCAAAGTAGCTAAATTGGCTCACAAGTGTAACGGCTAAGTCCTTGAGTCTTCAGACACCCAGGACAATATCATGAATTGCATCCAGCATATTGTGATGTCTTATCAGGATTAGATGGAACACAAACAATGCCAGACACTATATGACTCCTGACTGGCTGCATTACTTAAACAACCCTGGAAATGTAAAGGAATCTGGGGTAGATAAGGATTCAGTTGAAGTTTTCTATTTACCGTATCCAGATGTGACCGTTCCATCGACATTCCTCTCGCCTAAAGCTTCTGTGGCGATGAGCAGTTTCTCCTTCAGTTTGCTGATGTCACAGTCAGCCTTTGCTTTCACAATACTGAGTTCTGTATAGATGTTCTTGTATTTATCTGTGGCATATTTCTTGTCCTGTTGAAATTAAATGAATGATACTGGCTTACTTTTCTGAAATTGTACATTAAGAAATACAGATACAAACCTTTAATAAATAGTTTGCAATACATAAAGATTGGATTTGATTACCCTTAAAGCAGATTGCAGTTCATCTTTCAAAGAGTGGATTTCCTGTTTAAGGTATTGGATCTCTGACTCCTTAATTCGTAACAACACCTGCAAGATGGAGAGTAACACTGATAAGAAATACTGAGAAAACACTTTGAGTGAGTGAGTGAGTGAGTGAGTGAGTGAGTGAGTGAGTGAGTGAGTGAGTGAGTGTGTGAGTATGAGTGCATAAGTTTTTACCTCCAGTTCATACACATCTTTGCCCTGGGTAAGTGGCGACAGCGCTGTTTCACCACTGAAACAGGAGCGCATCCGAGTGATTTCTACAGTCAGTCGGTTGTTTAATTCCTGTTTGGACAGAAAAAAAGTTATGTTTAAAGCCGAAACAAAAGTTTTTAACAAATGTGCATATGTGAGCATTCAAACCTGGTTGTGAGCATTTAGTTCCTGGTTCTCTCTCTGACACTGCCTTAGGGCCTGCCTCTCTGCCTCCAGTGCCTGGGCCAGGTGAGCGTTCTCCAGGCATTTCTGAGAGTACTGCTCTGACAACACCTCCAGTTCTCTATGGATGGACTGCAGTTCCTCCCTAAATAGTCAGAAAATCACAATATCAACAGGAAATCCCATCTGATATTTAGCATAGGCCCTTCACCTTAGCCATAATATAAAGTGACAAACATCTTCTCTACCTCAGGGCTCACAGTAAAGAGAGCTTTACCTCTGCATGCTTTAATTTTTTTTAAATAAAAGGAGTCAAATCAAATCCAATAATAAGTCTAATAAACAGTAAGCTCTTGTCCAGGAAATTCCGGGCTTCCCATTTGCAAAGTTAAATAGTTTTCATATTCTCATAAAAAAAACATACTCGTATTGTAAGCGAAGTTCATCAATGTCAGAGTTCAGTCCACACAGTTGGGAGCGCTGGGTCTTCTCCAGGTCCTCCCTGTGAGCATTCTTCATTGCCTCAATAGCTACATTAAAGACAGATCAACATTAAGTTAGTACATGTCGGTTTTGTTTAAAGCAATCATGAGATGTAATATGGTACATTTCTTTACCAGCAATTGTGGCCGCAGTCTCCTCAGCCAATAGTCTCTCTCGCTCTTCCATCAGTTTGGAAATCTCCCTCTGATGCTGCCTCTGGATGTCATGTATTACCTTTTGGTGTGTGTCTTCCATTGCTGCAAAGCCACGTTCACACGTGGCCTAGGGATGGAAATGACCAACAATTTGTCATTTGTCAATTTTGCACTTATCACTTTTTATTGGTGGCTGTTGAATAAGTTCAATATCTATTAATGGGTTACCAGGTTACAACTATGGTGTATCATGCAAAATCAGTGATAGGAGCCATGCAAGCTTTAAAATCCTAGCTTTGTTAGTGAGAAAGTGAGTTAAAGCAGTGAAGTTCTAATCCAGCAGAGCTGCATTTTGTCATTAATAGACTACACTTCCTTTATGATTGAATTTGGGAAATGGTATGTCTATTGATGCCCAAACTAAGAAGCAATGTTGGAGGCAAGTGAGCGATTTAACTCTTAATTTAAGGTATGTACTGTATGACAACCTGCATTAAACGGATTTGTTATTTTATGTTAAACTTATATGATGTCCCAATCTAATCCAGGGGATCAGTATTTCTTTTTATGTAATGATGTTGATTACATTACTTCTGAGTCTGCACAGCAGCCACTAGCTTCAACTAACAATATGTTGCACTGCATAAAACCCCAATGGTTTATTTGTATTTCATCCATATTTCTCAGGTGCTTCATGATTCTGAAATGCTGTGGTTAGTTAAACTGCATTTGATCTTCAGTATATACAAGGCAAGGGGTCGCCACAGTACCTAATTTCGTGCCAATCCATCTAGTACATATGGATGCATTGAACTGACCAACAGATATCACATATTAAAAAAAGTTCATATTGTGATAAAAATGTTTTGGGACATCCCTTAAAACTAAAATTATATTAGGATCTGCAAACAACCTGATGTAATCTCAGTTGCAGGTTTAATTCATTTCTCCAACATAAACTCCAAATCTTATGTGGATATTAGCAGATCAATGAACAAGAGCAGGAGGTTATTATAGGAGCTACTACTATTTATCTACTTCTCTCTTACTTATTCAAAAAATAATTCACTAAGGTAAAATGAAAGAGCAAAAACCTTAAGACTTTCAAAGTCTCTCTGGTATTTCTCTCTCAGGCTGGCCACATCTCCCTCTAGGTGCTTGCTCTCCAATTCGTCCCTCATGGTGTTCATCTGAGTCTCCAGCTCCTGGATTCGATCCTTCAGAACAACCATCGAGTCCACCTCTGACATGTTCTGTGCATTCTCCCCCTTCCCCTGCTCCTCTTCTTCCATTGGAGTAGCAGCTTCATCACAAGGAGGTGAGTGGGAAACCTTCAGACATTTGTTGTCTTCTTGATGCTTTTGGAAACATTGAATGTTTTCTATGTACTGAGAATTTAACCTTTCAATCTCTTGTTTATGAATATGCTGTAATTCACAGAACCTCTGTTCAAACTGCTCCTCCAGTTTCCTCACATGACCCTCGTGCCGCTCCTCCATGCTCTCCATGTCTACTAGCAGAACCTCAAGCTTTCTTTGACTGTCAGCTGTTGTCTCCATGAGGGCCAGCTCGGTTGAGGCACGGCCTTTCTCTGCGCTGCTTAGCTCTTGCTCGTGCCTCTGCTTCAGCTGTTCAGTCTTCTTCTGGAAATGCTCCTCCAGAAGAGCCAGTTGCTCCTGCTGCTGGGAGAACTGGTTCACACGTTTGCTGACCTCGCTCTTTAGCGTATGGTTCTCCGTCTGTAGAGTGGCCACTGTTTGTGTGAAGTTTAGGCGCTCTTCCTGTAAGGATGCCTCATATTGCTCGTGGATTGTATCGACACTGTGGGCATGCTGCTGGACAAGCGCATCCATGTTCTGACCCGTCCGTTTACACCAGCCCAAGTCTTGCTCATGCTTGGCCCGTAACCTGCATGCAACATAGGCCACTTGAGCCTGGATTAGGGCTTCGCGCATACAAATAGAGGTACTTGTGAAATTATGTGAAGTTTGGTGCCCAAGAAGAGCATGGATAATTTTAGCCAGTGCAGGATTGTTTCCACCACTTTCTATCTCTTGAGCGTAATTATGAAGGACTGTGGCTTGTCTTTGAAGTTCATAAGCCAGGCTGTCATGTGCATTTTGCAATGATTCTACAGAATCAATACCACAAGAAGACATTTCTCCAGCAAAATTTCTTTCGACAATCTCCTCTGCCAAATCTCTAGCCTCCTCTATTTCAATCTGTTCCATATAGGGAGCAAGTTCGGGGGGGTGAATGTCAGCTAACTTCTGTTCACTTAAACCAAAGTTACGTTTGACTTCTTTTATTACATTTTTTAAATCAGGTCTTTTGGAAGCTTCAATAATTGCTTTCAGAGCCATTTCCCTTTGCTGAAGATTATCATGGGCTTCAGTCAACTCCCCTTTCAGTATTTTAAATTCCTCTTCATAGCAATGTTTAAGGTTTTGAATAGAGTGGGCTAGTTCTGCTTTAATGAAGGTGTTGAAGATAACAGTGGCATCAACGTCTACATCAGCTGAAATACTACCCTCTTTGGATTTAGCAACATTGCTCTGAGCTTTCTCCAATTCTTTCCAAAAAGCACTCTCTAGCATCAACTTCCTGGTCAAGACGTCAGCATAAACTATGGCCAAGCAATCTTTGTCATTCCTCTTAATGTTCTTCATGTCTTCCCATATCTCTGTAAGAGCTTGTAGTAGTTCCGACTTTGAAGTCCGTATTAACAAAGCCATCTTATTTAATACAACTGCCTCGTAAGAAAGTGTTTTGGCAAAGAGATGCAAAGCTTCTTTATCTAGAGTTTCTGGGGTTTGATTTTGTTGGACAACTGGCGTCTGCTCTTCCAACGTCTTTTGTCCTTGTCCGATGTACAGTGATGCATTGAGCAAATCGCTCTCTATCTCTGACAATTTGTGCAGATACGAATCAGTGGTATCATTAGAGCAACTGAGAATAGCCCTGACTTTCTCTCGACTATTTTCCACACACAGCAGGGCATTGGCATAGTGCTTATTGGCACCACTACTCAGTATCCCACTTCCACAAATAAACTCGTCATCAGGGTTAGGATTTGTTTCTGTCATCTTTAGATCAATCTTGGACATGTCTTCTGCTTGGAAAGATCGTTGCTCTTCTAGATTCTGAGTGAGGTTTCTTAGTTTCTCTTCGGTGGCTAACAGTTTGGTCTCTAGGGCATGTATGATTGAGATGAACTTCTCTGGGTCACTGTGAGGGAATGTGATATCAGGAGAGGTCTTTCCTTCAGCAAGATGGATGTCTTCATTTGAGTCCTGGTTATTTTTTTGTCTTGTGTCTGCAAATGTACTGCTTAAGTTGCTAATCTCTAGGCCTTCTAAATTCATGTATTTTTGGCCCTGGATACTGGAAAAACGTATCCTTGGTCTCTTAGCTTGAGACTCCTTATCATCTGAGGAGTTCTCTGTCTTGGATGTATTGTCAAAGGAAAGTGGGAGCACTGCATTTGCCGATAAGGAGGCCGATGTTTTAAGCATTCCCTTCTTGCACTGCTCTGGGAATTTCTGCCTTTCCATGCGAAGGTCAGCATAGCCCAGCTGCAGGGCATTGAGATGCTGCTCTAGCTCTGCTATGCGGTCCTCTGCAACCACAAGCTTGGCTTGCAGATCCTTTTCAGCACTACAGGGTTCAACCTTATCTAAGAGGCTTTGACTCATTTGACAAAGAAGCTCCTCCTTAGCTTGCAGCTTCTGTTCCGTTTCCTCCAAGCTGTTGCCAAGTGCAGTCATTTTAACAAGGGCCTCTTTCAAGTCCTGTTCCTTGCGTTCGACCAGCCTCTCATACATCTCCTTAGTGTGCCGGATCTCTTCTTCTTTTTCTTGTAGGAACTGACTCATTTTCTGAAACTCTTGCGTAGCCCTCTCATATGAGTGCTCCAGGGTGTAGTAATCAGCCTCTTCCGTTTCCAGACGATTGTGGAGCTTATTCACCTCCCTGTCTGCTTCTGAAATCTGGTTAATAAGCTCCTGACAACGGCAAGTTAAATGGTTTTTCTCTTCTTCCAGCCTGCACACACTCGCCCTCAGTGCCTCGACCATGTTGGTCTTCTGGGTGAGTTCCTCTTGCAACTTCAGCATTTCCTCTCTGCATTCTTTTCCTACCGAGGCCCGTCTCCCTCTTAACAGGGCCTCTACCTGCTGCTCAGCCTCTAGCAGCCTGTTCTCCATCTCTTTCTGTGCAGTCTCAGCCTCAACTAATCGTCTACATAGATTCTGTCTTTCCCTCTCATGACTCTCTTGCATGCTATGCTGCTCCTTCCTCAAGCGTTCCTCCTTTAGTGCCTGACCCTCTTCAGTAGCACCTAGCCGAGCAGTCACTTCTTGCAGCCTCTCTTGCAGCCTTTGGATCTCTCTAATGTGGTCTCGTTGCAAGGCCTGCTGTCGCTCTAGATGCCTAAGGGCCTGATTTCTCTCCAAGAGGTTGGCTTCTACTTCACGGAGTCTATCTTCACTGTCCTTTAGCTGGGCTCGTAGGGTAGTTTCACTATGGCCATATTCCTCTTCATTTTCCTTTGAGCGCTCCTGCTCTAGCTTGAGCTCATTGCGCATTCTGGCAACAGCCTGTTCACTTGCAACAATTTCAGCCATTGCAGATGCAAGTTTAGCCTGTAGAGCCTGAATATCATCCTCATGTCGGTCTACAGCATCCTGAGCTTCAGTGTAGCTTCTCTTTAGTGTTCGAATTTGTTGCTGAGCAAGGTCCTGCTTGCGCTTTTGGGCCTCCAAGTCGCCCTGCAAATCTTGATTAAGGGTGTGCAAGCGTTGCCATGGCACTCTGTTTGGTGAGGAGGAGGGGGATGTTGCACTCTTGAAAAAGATGATGAGACAGTTTCATTAATGACATCACCTTACTTGCCCTACCATATACGGAGAGCCACATCTCAGGGGTTACCAGGGAAAAAAGTTTTCCCCTTTCTTGATATCAATCTTTTTATTTATAAGATTTTTTCCAAGCTTCCACTGTGCTTTTTCAGGAGGTACATTGGAAAATGGAAAAGTCTAAATAAACAACAACAACAACAACAACAACAACAACAACAACAACAACCCCCCCTCCCCTAAAAAAAACAAACAAAAAACAAAGTGGATGGCTACTAGGCTCCTACAGCCATTTTAAGATATCTAAAATAAAAAAAACAGACAGACTAACAAACAGACTTGTAATACCAAAAAAAAAACATTCTGGCTCTGTGATAAGTTTACTGGATAACTTAAAACTGCATAATAAAGAGCAATTAGTTTAAGTCTGCAATTATGAAACACCAAAACGCATGCAGGAATCAGGTTTGGAAAGACACAGGTTCAAAGCACAGGTGAGAGAAAAAGCACAGCGCAAGGCTTCTTGATCAAGTATCTTACCTTAAGCATATCAGATCAAATCAATTATTTTCCCAGGAGATGTGAAACTCCTTAAAACAATTAGTGAAAACTCATGCTAAGAAACACCACAAACATGCGGATCAGTTTCAGAGAATAAGAACCCACACCTGTTAGTAGAATTTAAACAAGTTACAGTAGCAATGCATATATCTGATCTTTCATGAGCCTGTAGACAAAACTATACAAAGTCTATACAGTACTGTGGTAAAGTTGATAACACTTACTGTAGAATGTTTGACCGGTATATGAATGCTATCTTGCAACGCTTCAATACTCAAGATTTATTTTTCTAAATGAATAGCTAATTGGGGCAATAGCTAATTGTACATGGATTCACAAATCCTACAATGGATGTTGAGTGTAGTACCTGCAGTATATAGCCCTCTCTCGCACTTTGTTCCCTCCCTAGTGCATCTTCCAACTGCCCTTTTAAATCATTGTTTTGCCTCTGAAGTTGTTCCAGCTCCTTCTGCTTCTGTCCCAGCTGAAAAAAGAGAGAGGCAATTGTGAATGAATGGCACAAAATGTTCTGATACTATAAATATGTATGAGGCCGCTTAAGGGAAACACACCTCTTTGTCGAGCAGCTCAGCAAGTTCATGTGCAGGCAATCTGTCAGAGTTAGCAGAGTCCGCTACGGCCGTGGAGATGGGCACTTGCTTCTCTTCTCTTAACGGAGTTGTCTCCACCTGATGCCATCGCTGCTCAATCTCTTCTCGGACATCTGAGGTTTTGTTGTCCTTCCTGTCTCCACTAGCAGGATGCAAGGCTGTAGGGTGGTCTACTTCCATCTTTCCTTGCTCTTGGCATTCAGGTATCGATTGCTGTACTGGTGTTGTTGTGTTTAGTGTGGACATAACAGTATTTGGCATGTTGGTGTCACTGGTTGTGCTATGTGGAGGGATAGCACTCCTTACACTCTCCTTTTCGGCTTTTTCTGTCATAGCAGGCGGTTGAGCACCTGACACAGAAGAGGTTTGGAGGGAGGAGGTAGAAACAGGAGAGGACGGGGAGGAGGAGGAGCAGTATGAGGAAGTTGTGGAAATCGATGAACTCAGGTCAACTGTGTCTGCTCGTTCCTTAACAGGCTTTGCTGTGTGTTCCATTTTGAACTCGGACCAGTCATAAGTCTTGGAACGACCCTCTCGCCTGCGCTCACGAACTCGGCTTTTACGTGGCTCAGGGGGAGGGGCAGAGGAGTTGTTGCTGGCATGCTGTCTGGGGGCCTCAGGACTGGGGATTTGCTCAGGGGTGACCTGTGGACATGGCTCCAGCATCACTTGGGCTTTCATCTTCTCCTCAGGCAGGGATCTGAATGAGCACACACACACACACACACACACACACACACACACACACACACACACACACACACACACACACACACACACACACACACACACACACACACACACACACACACACACACACACACACACACACACACACACACACACACACACACACACACACACACACACACACACACACACACACTTTACAGAACATGATGATGAATGATTTACATTGATATCAGCTCAGGCTACAATAGCACTACATACAGCTATGCTGGACAAACAACAATGCATACATTTATGACAGCAACATCATTTTAATTGTGCATTAAAAGCATGACCAAAATCACTGACATGTATAAAGGTCAGAGCAACAACATCAAATGCTTAAATGGCACGCTGCACATTAGGCTGAAAGCAGCTTTGGTGTTCACAGTCATAATCTGGGATAGGCAGGCCTGATGGCGGATACCTTCACTTAGCTGGTACGTTAAAGCAATTTGTATAGCTTCATGTGAAGAATGTGTTTGCAAACAGTACATTGCACACTGATTGGCACTTTCGGTATTGAGGGAAACAGCTATTTTAATTTAAGTGACATGAAAGAATAATATGTTTTCACCACAATGTGTTAGGAAGTCAAATAAGTAAGGGGAAAAAACGAGAAGGGACAGAGCTGAAGAATGAGAAGGAGGTGTCAGTGAACCATCTATCCAGAAATACAAAAAACACAGGCCGAGTGAAGTGTGTGACTCAGTAAATGCGAATAAGAGGATGTTTATAGTATCACATGTGACAAAAATTAATGTTCAAGTAGTAGGCTACAGCAGACCTATTTAGAAAAAAATATACCAATTTTACTCTTTATTCATGCAAGGCTTTGCATCTGTGCTTTAGTTTGGATTTAGATTTTCTGTGAACATTTCCAAAAGTTCCTGAGTAGTCACATTACAATGATTATTAAAATCAGTAGGTTTGGTTTTTCATTCTACTGTAGTATGTTGATGTGATTGCAGCTTGTGTCTCTACAGTGGCACAACCGACGGGGAGACATTACTCAACAATCACATGGCATAGGGTGGGACGACAAACACGCTGGGGTTGACATTGCTGAGCAATAACATCACTGTTCGAGGAGGGGGGAGATATTTAACACACAAGCACTCCAACCTGGGCTTCAGAACGGATAGTTTCAGAGAGATGTTTTTCCTGGAAGCAGGTTCAAAATACCGGAGGGAGGAGGATATAGAAGGACAGAGAGGGTGAGGAGGAGAGAGGGATTTAGATAAGATAAGTGAGAAAAGCTGTTGTTATATCCGCCAGTGGCGACTGTAAATCCTCTTTAGGTTTTACCGGGTGACATCTGGGGCAACAGTGGGTCGCACATTCTTCATAATGGCCTGAATCCAGTTGCGACGAATTCCAGAGGTCATGGCTGACAGGGTGCACGCCCCTTCTTTACACTGAAAACAGACAGGCATACAGAGGCATACAGAGGTGAGACTATTTTTTATAAAAGCTTTAAAAAAAGGGCTTATCCTATTTCAGCGGTTAAACTAATTGTTTTTTTTTTATCTTTCACTGACTAACTTGAGTTGGGAAGGAAATGAACATGTACTGTATTAGATATAAATAAAGTAGATATTTGTTACAGTATCTTAAATACAGAATATGTCTAATGGTAATGGTAAATGGACTTGTATAGCGCTATATCTCCGTTTATCACAGACTCAAAGCGCTTTACATTGTTTTTTTGTACACATTCACCCAGTCACACACACATTCATACACCGATAGCAGCAGCTACCACGCAGGGTAGGTTTAGCACTAGGGTGCTAAGCTAACTAAGCTAACTATCGGGAGCAATTTGGGGTTCAGTGTCTTGCCCAGGGACACTTCGACATGTGGCGGGGAGTCGGGGGATCGAACCTCCGACCCTGCACACCAGAGGCGAACGCCCTACCCACTTCGCCACTGCCGCCCCTAACTCTTAGTGCATTGCATTTTGAGTGGGAAAAAACCCTACTATATTACGATTCATGTTCTCACTTGGCTCATATCAGGTAGCCACAACCCACCCAGACTGCTGTATTATCAGAAGTTGAATATTGGTTTGTATGTATCTTTAGAATGACAATATACCCACAAATTTAAAACACCATCTACACAACCGTCACATTTAATAGAGGTTGTTTTCGATAAATATGCAAAACATTCAACATCACTGTGTAATCAGATCTTCATACCAGTCTGATAGCTTGGATATGCCAGATTTTATCCCTCTTTGGCAAAATGTACAAACCAAATGCTTTAAAAGTTTAAAGTGATAACAAAATGCTTTAAAAGTCTAAAAGATGCAACCACCAAGAAAATGAAAGTTGATGTTAAACTATGTCTTTTATGGTGCTGTATTTGTCCTGAAGACCAAATGCACTACTACACCCGTAGGTTATTCCCCAAATTAACTTTCCAAGTTTCCATCATGGGTGTTTTCAATGGTGTGTCACAAAATGTGATAGTCTGTGTAATGCTGTCAGCTCGTATTGTCTTTAAAATGTAGCAGATGTAACACTTGTACCAATTTATTTCACACCAGTCTTCTTGAAACTCTATATTATGAAAATAATAATTTATCTTAAAATTCTCCTTAGCAGTGGGATATCTACACTTAGAGTGTAGGTACCCAACACTCAAAGGCCTTGTCACTTTAAAGCTTTACTGTGTGCAAAACATTTAACTTAAACTTTACATAGAGTGACCTCTAGTGGAAGTTAAGTGATTTCTACAAGGCCACAAGTATTCAATATCGCTACCGGACATAAGGATTTGAACTTGTTTTCAACTCTCTGCTGCTTAAGCAGCAATGAAAGAACAGCTCCTTGCAGTC
Organism: Ammodytes marinus; assembly: GCF_949987685.1. Taxonomy (NCBI): domain Eukaryota; kingdom Metazoa; phylum Chordata; class Actinopteri; order Uranoscopiformes; family Ammodytidae; genus Ammodytes; species Ammodytes marinus. The sequence continues at coordinate 13,064,088 of NC_137224.1, read as the reverse complement.
TGACCAGGGAGCAGAGGGAGTAGACATAAATACTGGAGTTATTAATTCCTCGACACCAAACCCATGTTGTTATCAGCCAAAGAGACAACGATCCCCTTGACTTCTCTATTTCTGACTTCCTCCAGAAAATAGCTGGGGTAGCTTCTTCAAGTGAATGTAAACAAAAAATATGACCTTGTAGCTTCAGCAGTGTTCTCCTCATATAGGATTAGTATGGCAACTTTAGGTCTATATGTAGCAGGAACAAATCCCTCACTGACATCAAATGGATGACGAATGCACTGCATTGCAACTATATGCGTCTAGTAAGTATTTTGCCAGCAACAAGTGCTAAAAATGTTTAATAGTCAAAGGATTAAGTGACGAAAGTATTCTCTCATAGGGTTTGCATCAGGATCCAGTGTTATGCAATAATGGTTCAGAGTAACACCACCACAAACTTAAATGCTTTTCAAAACATGAGCAAATGTCGCAAGGACAGGGCTTCTGAATGCAAGAGGTTAGGTAAACATATTACATATCTGCAGGATGGTTTCAGAGAGACGGGGGCTGGCAACGGCTGCAGCCGATTTAGACTACTATGATGTCAGCCTCTCACCGAGAGACGACAAGTCAGGTGACATCCGTCATGACAGACAAAGAATTGTTTCAGAAAGAAATGGCAAAACCTGATACCTAAAGTTGAACCACATGGTATCCAAGTCTGTTTATAGACTGGTAGGAGACAGCAGAGCTCAAGGGTGCAGACAATGAGTTTCATCTTTACTCATGATGAATGACGTAGGACAATCAATGACACGAAGAATCATCACTCACCATGATTTGGAAGCCATAATTCCTCTGGACTGGGAACTCTTTGACATCATAACATGTAGAAAGGTCAATCTCACCATCCATTTCTGAAGCCTAAGTGAAAAAAGAACATACAACAACAACAAAATAAATCATTGTTAATCTTATATTTATCCAAATTACCTATTTAAAAAAAAAAAAGTTTTACCTCCTCGGCTATTGAGTCCTTGTAGTACCTCAAACTCTGATCTGTCAGGACAAACCAGTGTTTCTTCCACTAAGGAGAAAAAGAAACCATTGATTAGCTTTCACCAGTTTTCTATCTAGGGGATAGAAAAAGATTGTCATTTACACAAACTGATGAATACAAATTACCATTCCATCTTCATATAGCTTTGTCATCCATCCTTTTTTGAAGTTCAGCAGATCGGGCTGCAAATAAAACACATCAAAATTAAACACATCAAAATGACATTATATTATGTGAACTAAATAAACTAAAAAAAAACCCTTAGATATGACTTTTAAATTATACATAACATTTATATAAAACAAAAACGGGAAAGCATTTGGTACTAATTTCTGACTATTGTGGAAGCAGTCAGAAAAAGAGTATTCATCACTGATGCATTTGGAATATATAATTGACCCTACACACGGCATTTATCTGCATTTGTTTACATTCAGGTCACCAGCTCAGCTCAAATGCTGATATGTGGTTCCAGCTACGGAGACCCACTGGCGGGAGCTGGACTTTCCCTGTGAAACACAAACTGCTGCACATTGAAACCAAGCAAGTCTGTTTATAGACTCCTAAGTAAATACGGTCTAAAACCTGGTTCTGCTTACTCAACAATACCTTTTTTCTGATGAGCTTCATCCGGTATGGTGTCACTGCCTGGCAGAGAGTCATTCTGATGGCTAACTGCCTTCACTTCATATGTTGACAATCTGTTTCTTTCAGTCTGTCCCGGGACATACACACGACTGTGGCTGCTTCTGTGCTGGCTATTTATATTCATCAGTTGAGGTGGCAGCAGTGGTGTGTACATGAGTGTGTGTGTGTGTGTGTGTGTGTGTGTGTGTGTGTGTGTGTGTGGGGGGGGGGGTTTTGGCAGCTGCAGCTCAGCCAGAGAGACTGACCACACACTGATTGGATCACCCTGCAGCACTGTCTGAACAGGCCTCAGATCAGTAGCAGTTTGTTAGACTGGTAGGAGTCAGACCTCGGTTTGATACCGGTGTAACCTCAAATAACTTGAGGGATTACTTTAGGTGTGGTGGTATGTTGCATCACATTGGGGTTTGGTTTCATGCTTAACTGAAGTCAAATTGTGTACACTGATTTAACGGTGGTGAAGAGGGAGGATAAAAAAAAAAGCACGAGGCAACCGCTGCAGAATAACGAGTTCAATCTCTACCGCAGTGCTTCTGGATTCGTCAGGCCAGGCATTCGATTGAATACGATTGGCAGTTTCCTGGACATCCTTTTCTGCATCTCATATCAATTGTATGGGACCTTGAAATGATTTTGTAGTCCACTGCTTATATTCTTTGTACACCTTAAAAGTACAGTCAGTACTCACTGTCATCGAGGACTCGGTGACTCTTCGGTCAAGTGACTTGGCTCTTCTTAAATTTGCAAAAGTGGAGCTGGACACGTCAGGGACTGAACAGTCCTTTCCTGCATCCAGTGACATCTCCTAAAAAATAAATTAAGAATAAAAATGAAGTTATTCCTTATCATAGTAGGGGCATTGTGTTTAACTCGGACAATATAGTACATATGCCATTTAGTGATTTATCTGAGTATTTGACACCTTTGGAGATTTAGTTGTTCAGGATTAACAAAGTGAATAGCATACATGTTTGTTTGTCAGATAGCGCCTCTCGCTGCGGCCTTGTCTCTGGATTAGCGTGGTGTTAGCAGGGGGCTCAGTGGGGATGCTTGTTTCCATGCGCTCTACATGCGGACCCTCCTCGAACCGTCCGAAGATTTGAGGACGCCTTAGAGACAGAAAAAGACCATTTTCAAAAGACACTCAATAAACAGCATACACAATATTTAACAGAATATAAAATTACTGTATAACAATAAGTAAAATATTACTATCATTTAAAAAATCCTTTTGAAGCATACTAAAACAATGATAGTAAAACAAATCGGTTGTTTCTAAAAAAAAAACATAATACAGCACATCATTCTCAAATGAAGGCAGGATCAGCGTAAAAAGATCATATGAAAGCAAATTTGAGCCAAAATCCATTTCTATAAATTGTCATTACTGCATAATATTAACATACAACATGCAGAAAAACCTAGACTCAAAGTTACTTTCATAATCAATGTGCAACATAAATTGGAGGCAATATCCCCCAAAACAAAAATCCAGAAATAAATAAGAGAATAAAGAGTTAGGTTATATGATGAGAGATTACAGTGTAGAAGAAAAGGAAAATTAATTGAATGGTGGATTAAAACATAGTGCAGAAGTAGCAGCAATGGTAACATAATCAGCGATACCTTAGGGCACTGCAATTTGTGTATATGTAAACCCACCACCAGTACCAAGCATCAATATGTTTGAGTATGCACAGTAAATCAAGTATATCAAACAGTGTCTGTGTGTGTTCCCAGGCAGTGCAGAGATGAAATGATAGAAAGCAGGAATCAGTGGTGACCAGCAGGGAACAGCATTGGGACAGGGGTGGAAGGGTTGGTTGAGCCTAAACTCTGAGAACTCCGTTCAGAAGCCCCTGGAAAAGATCCAAACAACAAAACAAACTAGCAAAGTAGCAAGAGCAAAAAGAAGAAATCACAGAGAGGAGAGTAACACATGCATTCATATGCCCCCAATCATTAATGGCAAACCATTGGTAAGTTAGGCAGGGATAGCAAAAGGTGTCCAAGAGATAGGAATACCTGAAGGACAGCAGCCACAGGGTGGTGCTAAAAAACTAGGATGCTGAATGCATTGAGCAATGCATGAGCTTCAGATAGTATATTACTAATATTATCTACATGTCCTTAGGCTATGCCATGGGCCAACAACCAGTGGCTCATTAATGATTACTTATCATGTTTTCCTTTCATTATTATCACAAGTGATTCTGTAACTGCTATGTGATGTGTGTGCTGAGCATCCATATTACTCATCAGAAAGCACATGCAAGATATATATTTTTTTTTGAGCATGACATTTTATCCATAACCTCTTACCTGCGCTCCTGCCCAAACAGTCGAGCCACCTCCTCTCTGCCTGGACTGCGTGTCCGTGCCCTCAGCTCTTGGCGCTTTTTCTCTGAGCGGAAAGCTTCGCGGTAACTCAGTCTACGAGCCCGTGGGACATCAGACAGCGATGCATACTCCCTACCAGGCCGGCCCACTCTGCCTCCTCCACCACTGACACTACCAGTGCTACCACCCCCACCACTGTGTCCCTCCCAGGTGGGTGTGGACCCGCTGGGATCAGAGTCCAGCGAGCTCTGGGAGGAGCTGATGGTGGAGTAGCTGGGGGAAACAAGAGCACCTGGGGAAGGGAAAGGGTCTTGGGAGGGTTGATGAGGGGAAGTTTGGGGTTCTGACTCAGAGTTGTACCTGGGACTGGGAGCTCCTAAAGAAGAGGATGATGCTGAAGAGGACAGGGGCAGATGCTGGGGCGGCTGAGGCGGCTGAAAAGGCTGCGCAGACTGTGGAGAAGGCTCCGATTTGGTCTTTTCCAGAGAAAAGTAGCCACTCTCCACTCGTACCTTGCGTCCAGTGCTCACAGTGCCGCCATCTGAAACAAGGACACAGATATAAAAACACCCACACCCAACAGTGTTAATACAGTGCTGAATACTTCAAAATATGCAACATATCTGTCTTCATTACTACACTAAATAGTTACTTTTCAAAACAGTTACACAAGTTACCATTTCCCCATACAGTTAAAAAGCTAACCCTTAAACCCAGGCCATGTCAGATTTTAGATCGGTGTGAAAATGTTAGGTAAAAGTGATAAACTATCTTTTTTAAGTTACATAGTTTACATTATCTGTCAGTGAAACACTATCTGATTAACATATACAGGAGGTTGAGGTATATGCATGCAGGTCTTAGTCCTCACCGTCTTGAATGGTCATACTGGAGTCCGGTTGGCTCTGGCTCAGCTGGCTGAGACAGGAGGCACTGCGGCTGCAGGGGATAGTGGCCCTGCTCCAACGGCTCTCCTCCTGCCACAGAGTGGCACGGCTCATTGGGACACGTTCAGCACTGGCGATACTGCTGGACAGGCAGGGGATGCTTCCTCCACTGATGCTGCTGGTCACTGTCACCTTGGCAGGGCCGGGCTCCTGGGTTTGGGTTGGAAGGAGTGGATGGGAAGAGGAGAGGACATAAAGGGAGGTAAGGCCACAGAGAGACTACAAAAAGGAATACGAGAAGGAAAAAAGACAATTAAATATTTCAGAAGTAAATGTGAAAAGTTAAGAAATTTGAATATTTTATATATCATGGTTTGTTAATTTACACATACTCCACGGTATACCCACTCTCAACTGCAGTGGTTTCCAATCATCATACTGCTGTTAGCATTAAACCGGGGTTTGGAGAGGTAATGATCAACATCTTGGTGTTCAGTGATTTTACATCACCACTTATTTGTTTTGGCTTCTTAGGTGTCAGGTAAAAGCAATATCCAAGTGACAAAGCAAAAGAAAACGCCTTTCATCATTGGTAAAATAACGGAAGGAGGATTGGTGGAGGATGTGTGCAAAAGACAGAGTGTGAAAGGTTGACCAGGAACAAAGAGTTCCGACACCTGTATTATTTTAGGAAACAGAAAAACAAAAGATTCTGCAGAAGTGAAATTCATTTGAGAAGAATCACGCATATCTTCATTGGCTTAAAGACTACTCATTGCAGTGGTGTTTAAATTTTGACATCACCAGCACATATTGGAATCTGCAGACTCGAAGATCATTTGAGTTCATGAGCAGAGAAAGCCAAACTTCCAAAAGCAAAGCGACCCTCAAACATCCATTTTTTAGCCAGTCTTTATTAACCACCACATGCCATTCTAAAAAAAAAAAAAAAAAAAAAAAAAAAAAATCGCAATTTTAATATCAGAGAAATCAACAAAAAGCATGCGCTTCTTATTCCCCCTTCAATTCGATTGAACAGGATTATAAAAAATATAATGTTTCAGGGCTGGGATTTCAAAGCCAGAGGTTGAAGCAGGATAAAATGTTTGGCCAGGCTTAACTCACTGGGTGTCCATTCATGTCTTCAGTGGAAAAACACTGGCTTTGAGTTACTCCACCCTGCCAATAACAAAAAAACCTTTGATGTCAATGTTTGCTATGTAGCGGATTATAAATCGATACAGGTAGACCCAAAGACTAAAGTGTTCTGTTTTGTTCTTGTGTAGGCCAACATTATGAAATAAAAGCATAGTTACAAGATGAGGAGTTTGTTGTTTAGGAGCCAACACCAGCATTTGAAAGTAAAAACTAATTTCAAACTCCCTTTAGTCACAATATGAGACACAATTAAGTTGTATTTTAAATAGTGTTGTACTCGAGGTCAGATACTTCAATTTAGGGGCACTACCCAGAAGGCAACCATGTCACTGAGCTCAAGTATTTACAACAGTGTCTGAGTATATGTCTCCAATAAGTACATTAAAGGGATAGTTCAGTATTTTTCCAAGTTGGGTTGTGTGAGGTACTAAGGCATAGTTAGTGCTTTACCATGTGGAGATGGCGATCAGTGCAGTCACTATAAAGAGTTTAGAGGAAATGTCGATGTAGTCAGCCTTGTACTGTTGTGGACAGGGCCAGAAGAAAAATAAAAGTTTTCTCCACATATATAAATGCACCTAAATATCCATTCAATTGTATGCTGAATGGATTTATTCCACAGCTAAAAGTTTGCCGCCAGACAGCCGTTGTTTTTTTGTAACACTCCGCCAATCAGCTGCTCAACCCAGAGCCTGCGGATTATTCAAGCCACATAAAAAAATAAATGGCGGCAAACCAAAGCTGTGGAAAAAATCTCAGGTTAGTGTACAAATGAACGGATATTTAGGTTTTACGTAAGTATTTATATATGTGGAGAAACATTTTTTTTCTTCTGGCCCTGTCTGCTACAGCGACATCTTCCCTAAACTCACTCATAGTGAGTATAGTATAGTATATACTGACCGCCATCTCCATAAGGTGAAACGCTTACTATGTCTATGTACCTCATACAACCCCACTTCAAAAATACTAAACTATCCCTTTTAAGTGGGCGTGTTTGGAGTGTGGATATTTTTCCATGACAATCTATATTTCACATTTCAATCCCAAAACAACTGAACAGCCCACGAGACAAAGATAGAAACAGATATCAGAAAGGAGCACTGAAATCATAATCCCCCTCTCACATGATCAGCCCTAAATTATATGATTAACAGATTATCATTTCACAAATGAAATGAAAATTAGGAAAATTCCTGCTGTACAGCATTAACCAGGGTTTTGTTCTAGTATTGTTGTTTGAAGCTAAAATGGATAGAAGCAATGGAGTAGAGTGGATGTCCTCATCTACACAGGAAAGTATTGTTGATCAACACAGCAACAAAATGAATGAAGGCGGTGGCATGGGACACAGTCAAGGTCATCACTGTGCCACTGCTGTCCCTCTGCAAATGAGACTGGCAGTGTACGCCCGGCAAGGTCAAAGTCTGATCCAGGGCGCAGTCATTAGAGAAACCAGACAATGAACTTCAGAGAGCATTATGTGTGCACTCACCACAGATTTGGCCTCACATCAAAAAGGAGATAGGGAATGGAGGAAACGTTATCCCGTGGTGGGTGGTCTGTACAATATAATAGGATGTCTATATTTATTCTCTTCATTGAAACTCTTATTATGGTTATAAAGCTTTACAGAGACCTGATATTTTCTGTCTACCTACCAGGGAGAAATCTGACTGCACTGACATGTAAAATGCATTCTGGGCATTGTATTTCTAATGAATGACATCCTGTTCTCAGACAAAACTCAACTTTTTTGTGTGTTTTTTCTACTTGCAAAACTTTTACTTAATTAATATGTTTTCTTCTACTAGATTCCTTCTAGACACATTGCTCTCAAAATGGAAATTCTCCTTTTGGTCTACTTGGAAAGTCAGCTCACTAACGGCCCTAACGGCCTAGGGGATTCAGTGGCCAAGTCCCAATGTCTGCTTTTACACACTCTCACATTCTTTGATTAGTAGATATGCATTCTCATTAAGTCTGCAAGCAAGGGCTCAGGGCTGTCATAGTGTGGAATCAGAAGATGGATCCGTCATGGACATTTGGAGCCATTTTGAGGACTTAATCCACTCAGTGTTTTACTTGTAAAATGCTTCCGTTTCAGAGAACATGTTATTTCACAATGTATTGTCTCATTCCTAATCTAGCATTTTTCTGCCAATGCACATTCGTGCACTCAAACAATTTAAAAAAAAAATGTTTTGGGAAAAAAGAAACTGTTTTGAGCAGGCACACGGTGTCACATGGTTCTTAAATGAACAGGCAGGACCCAGGGGAAAAGCCTGGGAGATGAGACATTAGCTGCTGGAGTGAGATAGAGTGTATTGGCGATTCATGTGAGAGGATCATGTACGCAATGCCGAAAGTTCTCACTGAAGTTTATTTCAGCGTTCAGCTGTCAACGTTGCCCTTAATTGTTTGCTAAGGAATATTTTCAAAGCTCACTCTGCGTACTAACCAGATCGTGTGTGTGAGTGTGTATGTATATATTTCTTAAAACAAACTTCATTTTGGTAAAAATAACACAAGATATAAGGAGCTGATAAATAGCTTACAATATGTAAACATGTTAATCACAGGCCAGCGGCACACATGCTACCATCCAATCAAATGTTAACACTGTAAATATTTTGCTACTGTCAGATAAGTATGTGGCATGCAGTATATTAGTACAGCTGGTGTTGCTTGAGTGGAATGTGGGCATATTCACACAGCACATGTCTTTAAAATATAGGTATATGTTCCTTCTTTGTTCTAGCAAATTTGTCACAGGCGGATCATTTATAATCCTCACCCTATCTTAAGCAGTGTTGATAAAAAGTCAAATCTAGCTTAAAAGTTTGAGCATGAAATCATACAAAAGTACCACACCTACAAAAACATGACCTTCTCAACTCATATTTTGTTCACAGTAAGCAAAGCAAATGACGTTTCATTATGGAACATGTAAGTAGGTGCATTACCGGGTGAGTGGGTGGATCAACCTTGCGTTTTTTCTTCTGGTTCTGCTTGTTGGTCCTGGGGTATACAGTCAGAGCCTCCTGCCACCTACGGATCGTCAAACAGTCAATGTGCTGTGCAGACTATGCAAACCCTGGATCTATAGTGGATCAATACATGACTGTGAACAGTTCTCTGCAGCAAAATATAGACCAGTTTACTTAGGATAAGAATGTGCATGACCAAATGCTAACAGAAAAACAGGTAATAAATTAAACACACTTTACCCTCCTAAGAGTGAGCTAATAAAAGCTAAAAGAATCCAAAAAAAGCAAAATAGAATGTATATTTAATATTCACTGTCAGTTACTTGCAACATTTCAAGGGCCAATATTAATGTGCAAAGGCCCGGAATTTACACTGTAAGCCAGATGATAAGAGTGGGAGGTGTACAGTGATAGAGCAGGTAGCATAACGGAGAGTGGGTGTTGTGAGTCACAGTTCCCTAAGAATAGCCATAACGTGGATGATACAGCCAGGGAGGGAGAGTGCAGTGCACAAATACAGTGGCTGTGCAGCAGTGGAGGAGAGGCACAAGAGACAACCAAATGATAAGGCTTTAAGCTTGTGTATTGTGGTCTGTGTCCAGGCATATGGGGGGGGGGCACAAGGAGAGGGCTGGAGAGGCAGGGAACAGGAAACAGTTCAAGAATGTGCACTGTCACTGCAGACTGGATTACAGAAATCTCTGAGAAGAACAGCCCAAAGGAGACAGCAGGGGGCAGAGCAGTTCTGGCAGCGGAGGCAATACAAGTCTGTGTATTCCCTATCTTAAATTAAAAGAGAGAGCAACACAGCAGCCTGTGGTTTTATTTATGGATATTAAGCTGATTTTTTGTTGATGGTAATGTATATTACATTCTAATTGTGATAGTAGTAGGTGCAACACATAAGGATGGAGTCAGAGATTCTGGAGAGCGCTTGTTGTCAAAATCACTTTCGGTCAAAATCAGAGAATATCTCCTCACGATCAGCTGCATGTATTTAGTGTGTATCTGATGGAAAAAAAAACTGGTGTTAATACACAGCCAAGACTCTGAGGGTATGTAAATAAAAAGGGTAATTCAATAAAAGGGGCCCATCTAGCAACATGTCTGTTTACAGAGCCTACTGTAGACTGTATTGACACCGAGTTCTTTTTCAGTACACAAAGGACGTACAGGTGGTGAATCTTGTGGAGATATTCATTGATTTTGACAACAGGCTCCCTCCAGAATTGCTGACTCCACCTTAACAGCCTCTGCACACATCCTGCGTCTACCTCTGGAGCACATCGCCTTACCTTACTGCTGCGTCTCTCTGACTTTTCTCGGACACACATGGAACGTCTCAGCAGCTGCTGCTGCTGCAGCGCTGCTTCTAAAAGCCCTATCTTTCTACATAGAGTTTTCATAGATAATTCCCATTAAAAATGAAGTTCTTTCGTGTAATGTATGATGCATATGATTTATATTGAGTCTAATATTGAGTCTGGACAGTAATCCGTGCGCCCCATTGCCATTTTTATTTTTTTTGCCACATTTTCGCTTGTTGGAAGTTTTATTTTGAAAGGGACACACCAGGAAATGGTGAAACTACAGCGAAAGCTGCCGGTATGAAGTCAATATGACTCTCAGCAGAGTATTTCTCTATCAGTTAAAGCAGAGAGATCCGAGAGAGACGCGCGGCTCTCAGAAAAAAATAGGCGAGCCTCCTGAGGGAGGGGGAGCGTCGCTGCAGATGTGCCTCCGACACGCATCAGCAGTGCGTCTGAGGTTGGATGTGTGCCCGCTCTAGGTTGATTACACGGTCAGTGACAAAAAGTCAGACGCAGACGCGAGGTAGACGCGCAGTAGAGGTAGGATGTGTGTGGAGGCTGTTAGAGCTCTCCAACTAGAGGAGTTTGAACAGCACAACGATTCCCACTGATGCATACGTGTTGTCCCTTTGGACATGTATTTATGTCGATTTCTGTGTGCTTCCATGTTATATCATATGTTTTTATTACGGAAACATGTTTTTCTTTTTATGCTTCCTGCAGCACAAATTGCCCAATTTGGTAAAACAAATAAATTGACTTGACTTGAGGTCACAGTCCTTTTATTTCCGATAAAAGACATCACAGATTGTCAATTTAAATCCCTACACTCACAGTTCAAATCATTGGTTATTAAAGCTGGGGTATATGATTTCTGATTGGTCAAAGTTAACATAAACTGACACTTTGACCAATCAGAGCGAGGATCCAATTCTCTGTTCTTATTGGCTGTTCGGACTGTCCATTCACTTGGCACGGCTTTGTTGGTGTAGAGCGTGTCAGGGAAGGACCATCGGGGAGGGACCAAAGAGAGCAAGTGGAGCGGTTGAGGTATTTGGATTTGAATCTCTATCCCAATTGCCATTTTCTCCCCAAATCCTCCACCCCAGCTTTACGTCTTACCCGTTGATAATTTCTTTGCACTCAGCCCGTATGAAGTGCTCTTTCTCAGGGGTGAGGATGCACAGCGAGTTCTTCTGACCCGTCCTGGACTCTCCATCGATGACGTCAGAGCATTGGTTCATATTGATTGTACCCTGGGGTAGAGTGCTGGGCTGAATGACACAACAGAGAAACATAGATAAACCGTTAGGGTGAGGAGGAAGTGAACAGACGTGCCCACATATCCCTCCACATGGCCTGTCTTCTCACACAATCCACCCCAGCATCATTTTCCTGCCAAGCTTGGCATGCCACACACACTGTTATATAACAGGCTGTGCACGGACAAATGTTCTTGTAATAAATGTGTGTCTTGTGATATGTACTGCAGCATTTCAAAGTCAGTCATTTCAGAATAGAATCTTATATGCAGTTTTTTTTTTACTTCACTAGCAAAATTCTTTAAAAAAAGGAAGTTGTGTGAAGCAGGCTTATTAAACAATTCAGGAGGAAAATCAGAAATTAAAATCATACACATTTACATTATTTATGAATGAAATTAGATTACATTGAGATTGTTGCTATTGCATGTGTTCTTATGCAAATAAAGCCTTTACAAAATGCCAATCTACACAGCCAAGTTGTATAGTGTACTGCTAGAAAGAGACAGAACTGGACCTGTGATAATGAATGTTCCATTTATAAACATTGCAAGTTCATCGGTTCACTGGACGTTTTGAGTTTAATCTGTCTGATGCCTAGCTGTGAGGTGTAAACCCAACTATATACGCTGACATGGATACCATCTGTCAACCATAAAAAAACACGACCACAGGACTTCCACAATAACACTTCTCTGTGTGTACTGAATTAAGGTTTCACATGCAAGTTTATGGAAGCACACGGTGGCATTGTATGAAGGCACGGCTCACTTACAATGAATGGAGGAGATAGACTACCTCAGCTTGGAACAGATAAGATCATGTATTGAAAGTACTTTGCAAAGCATTACTCAAGTAAACCTTTTTTTATATATACATTTTATTTAAAAGTATGCTTTTATAGCAGCATTAGTCTAAAAACAATGTTGCAGATTCAATCTTAGATAGACAGGACTTAAAGAACGCAAATATTTGCACACATTACCACAAATATTAATTGTTCAGAAAACTGACTTTTGCTTCGTCTGACCTCCAAATGACTTCCGCGAGCAATGGGAGAAGCCTAGATAATCTTCTGTTGACTAAGGGATTTGTATTTGTTCAAAAAGGTAAATGAGCACTGCATAACTAGGTACATTGGGCATGGCTAGCTGTTTGAACAGCCTTTTGTCCTTACCTTTACTGCACTAAACATACAGGCAGAATTATAGACACCAAAATACCAGTGATTTCAAACTATAATAGCCACATGTGATAAATTACAGCCCTCAGCAAATGGGAATATATTAGGATATAGAGCTGGAAACAAAATTAAAAAAGGTATCATAATCGTGTTAGATAGTGGCCAAATTAATCCAACTCAAGGACTTAATTTGTGCAGCATAACCATAGTCTGTCAGTAACAGAGCTATTGAAGTCCTACGGATGGCCTCTAATGTGGACATGGAAGTCAATAGTTAACAGTTTGCAAATCGAACAAGGAGTATGGTAGGTTGGTCTAACAAGCCTAAGAGTGAGTGAAAATTCTAAAGCTCGATGGAGTTATATCGATGTGATTTTTCATGTAACAGCCAAACCAGAGTGCCACAGAAGCAGTCACTCAGTTGGGCATACGGTTTTGGTTCAACCTTTCATGCCTGGTTTTATAATGGTCCGTCACCCAAGGGCTCTTGGCACCGAGGTGAGAGGCCAGGGCAACAGCCGGGTTCGACAGACAGACAAATAGATCCCAGGACAGCTGGGCAAGGACTTTGGCCTGCTTCAGACTGGAGAGAGAGAGACTGGCGTCAGCTTGACCTGAGCACCCTGTCACTCTCAGACAAGCAGAGATGAAGGAGGTTTGAGGATAGAGAGTGGGAAAAGTAGCGGGTGAGAAAAGGGGGATTAAGTCTCAAGCTAGTGGTTGAGGAGAACAGCAGCGCAGTAGGAAAAAAAAGTGGTTTTGTGGACCAAGCCTTTTGGACTGCTAGGCCATCTGTCTGAGTAAACAAATCGAGAGTACACCACGCGTGCGAGATTGTCTGTGAGCTGGAGTCAGACGGGGATAAACAAGAAAATATTTCAAATTCTGGGAACAGTTGTACAAACAGCTTAAGCCCCCCCAGGTTTAAACTCATATTATCTTGGACACAAAAAATAAATCAATGACTGAAAGAGCTCTGATTAAAAACCTATTTCCATAAAGCTGCTCTCCTCAAAAAGATATGAGAGTGCTTATATGAAGTAGGTGGTGGTTGTGTGGGATTACAGTATACGTTTTGCATTGGAGCCGTTTTGGCAAGCAGCACAGGACTCCTTTCACACGTGTGTCCCTGCCCCAGCATCACCATGTCAGATAAGCACCAATACAAGCCCCCAACTTTGGACCAGCCATCTCTAGCCCCCAGACCCAGGCCCCCCGAACCCACACCTCTCTGTCACCTAGCCTAGACCCAGTCCCCTCTCCCCGGGCCACCGCTCTCCACAATGGCCTCTTTGTGAAGCAGCACCAATTCACACAATGTGGGATTGTCAGCCGCCACAGTCCACAGAGCCACTCCTCCCCTCAACCCTCAACAAGGAAATGACCGAGAGACAAGAGGCCCAAACAAGTGTCCTTTTGTGATCACAGCATGGAAATTATGAAACCAGTATAAACTTATTCTAGTTGTTCAGACGATAATATGATACCGTCTCGATGGGAGTCATTGAGCAGATTCTCAAGGGGAGAGATGGGGACAAATCAGAAACAATTATTGTTTTGTCTTGGACTTAGAGGGGCAGGGAGGGCTTTTATTAGTACAATTGTAAACATTTAAATTAAAAACAGAAATAGCAGCTTAAACACTTCCATGAAGTGCTTTATATTAAAAATACACTAATTTTTGAAGTCCTGAAAGTGTTTTTTTATTTTATTTTACATGAACTATAAATCACTTGGCCAGTAATAAAATGTTATTTTCAAGTTCAACATTGCATTGAAATGCATGTCCACTTCATAGTTTAGGCCCATCTCTCCTCCTCCTACCATATAGTATTCATACGTCTTATGATCTGTCCGTCCAGATGTTGAGTTTCATTACAAGTGTTCATTAGGAACCAACTCTTTGTTTAGAAAATGGTAATTAATTAGCTGCATGCATGCATGCCTGTATGCCTTTGCACCCTTGGCTTCCTTCACTCTTGGCAATTTTTTAGCTTAGCAAAACATCCCATTCTCCCTTATGACACAGCAAGAGAAATATTTGCTTCTTTTGGCAGCCGGCTGATGGTCTAACTTTCATTTTTGGTTGTGAAGCAAGTTCTCTTCCCCTGCCATCAACTTTTTTGGGGTTTGACAGACTCATTGGTCATGGAAAGCAAGAGTGCAGTTTAAAACTGCATTACAAAAAGATGTTGCAATATGTGAGTCATTCACAAAAAAAAATTACATTTTATTCCCTCATGTTCCTCTAAAGTCTTAGTCATTAAATAATCATTCATTTTCTATCAGTAGGCTAATTTAAATATTGCTCAATGACCAAGTTAGTAATGAAGTAAGTTTATTCTTAACATCTGTTATGATGGTTAGGTGCCAGTTTGTCTGCCAGCTTTGGTGGCAACAAATTCTAAAGCTATAACTTCACATGTTAAGTTCAATTACTCTTCTTTAGACTTGTAACAGCAGGATTTTTCAGTTTCCAGGGTCTTCATCCTACATCCAAAGCCATTTCACTTTGATCATTACAGACATGGAAGCCAAAAGGAGAGTTGATGAACTGGCACCACTTCATCCTGACTCATGAACATGGCCTTGAATCATGTCTCTTCAGAGTCCAACATCCTCTGCTCATTACCGATAACAGCGATTATGCAATAAATCTTTCCTTAGCAACTTAAGACAACAGAGGTAAACACACATCCTATAGCAGTGAGCATACCAACAACCAGCTGCAGGGAAATGTCCTCAGGTGTCAGACTGAGGGAGTCACCTGTAGTCTTGGCACAGAGAAATATCAAACCACTTTCTCCCTCGCCTACCTAGGTCCACAATAATCACTCAAACTCAGATATACGTAGCAGTCAGGCCGGAAACAAGAGTTGACGGTTGGTCATTGACAAGATTACAATCATCACTGTATCAGTCTCCACGGTCCTATCATTTTACCACAATATCGAGACAAAGTTAGGCAGTACAATCGCACATGATATTTACCTTCGCAGCAACTACCAACTCTAATCCCTGCCTGTACTTTATGCAAACGTATACAGCTCTATAAAAAAACAATACTTAATGTTGGATATCTGACATCTATGTTGCAGGGCTAAGTACAGTCCTCCAGGCATTCTCAGAAAACAACTCATTCCACTGGTATGCATTCAAGACGTGAAGATGAATGCTAGAGTATAGGCATCTACTATTAGCCCAGTTACACAGCAATAGCACTACAGTAAAGGCTGTGATATGCAAAATGTGTGGAATATCACACATATTTGTGCCAGAAATGTCAGAGAGGAATGTGGGTGGTAGCAGTATTACTCTTCTTATAGAGAATGGTGTGAGGATGTGGGTGGTGAAATGTTGTGCTAGGAGACCTGCACTTGACACATGCAGAGGAGGAGGAAGATGAGGGAGAGTTGGAGGATGAAGAAGAAGACCATTTTCTCTCTAGTATGCCGAGTCGTGCCATCATATGCAACTGTACTGGAGCTACAGGAAGAAAAGAGTGTGGGTTTCTATGGTACTTTATTTTGTTGTATAAGTATAGTATACACCATAACATAGAAGCTTTATCAATTGTCTTTATCCAGGAAAGACAAGAGTGAGAAATCCAATCAGTCTATGTCTGGGTGAAAGGGCCGTCTGGAGAAACAGGTGCTACGATCAAGTTGTGTCACGTTGCGTTGGCTGTTCAGGCAAACTCAGACCGTCTAAAGAAGAATTGTCAGTGTGTGCGGTTTCCCAGGCAGCTAACTTTTTCTTTTCTCCTCCGCTATCCAGCTCCTTCCAATATTAGTCAAAGCTGCTTTTTTCCACTCCAAATAATTGTTATTGCACAATATAGACCTTTTTTTTAAACTCATCCGATACAAACTAATACGTCCATTTTGTATGACTTTACCCTCCACTGTAGTAGTGAGTATTTTCCCCAAATCTGTATTTCCATTTTAGTTTCTAGTTTTTTAACTGTGGTCAAAGACTTTTAACAGTCCCAGCTACTAACTCGGTCCTATAGGTTGATGATGCACTAGTCATTAGACTTGTTTTAATTTACAACACCAATATTAACCAGTACGGTTCTTGAAGTATCCTTATGTTTTCTACAATATAGTGCCCCTGACTCACTGACTCTATACAGTAATAGTAACATTTAGTATTGAAGACACTGCTGTCCCCAAAACAGCAGTGTCTGGATTACTGCAACGTCCTGCAGGGTGCTCTGAAACAGCACTTTGGAAAGTAGGCCAAGGTGAAAAGGCAACCATTATATGCTGTGGCTATTGTAAAGTATAGAAATACAAGAGGTACATTAGTAGAATTCATGTCTTAAACACATTTAACAAGAAGCTTGTTTCTGCGGCTCAGTCTACACACTATGAAGAAATTACATAAGACCTTCAGGCTTCAACTACCTCCTCGATAATGACTGCAGATCTGCCAAAGCTAAGCTATGTCAACGTAAATTAGCCCATCAGGCAGAAATGAAGGGAAAATGGTGGGAGGGAATAGGAAAATGTTCCTCTGGGAATTCAGCTAATACCTCAGTTTTGGAGCTGGCTGTTTTTCCACAAGAGCAGCTTCCTAAAGGCCCAGGTCTGCTGGTTGGCACTGTCTCTGCCCAAAACAGTGCTGCCAGCAGCAGGTAACAAAACTTTGGGGCAAAAGTTAATTTCCAGATTTCTTTGCTTGTTCCAGTACCAGTTAACATTAAAAAATGTGAAGCTAATAGCAAAAACATTTAATTTACCTATAGCCACATTTTTTTTTTAAATATCTTACTTTAATGAAGATTAATATTATGGCTGAACGCCGAATGAATATCAAATCAAAAATGCCATTTAAAACATTGTGATAAGGACTTAGGACATAAATTATGAAGCACGTCTGACCCATGCTTTGAAATGTTGTGTCAATGGTTTTAAAATGTCATGTAGTGCTCCTCGTCTACCAGTCATGCTCACCAGTTAGATGTGGCCCAAGGCGACTGTGTATAGGCCCGTCAACAATAAACATGTTAAACAAGGAACATGTTAAATTTGTGGTGCTTAAATATAGCCTGAAGCAACGTTGGACACTATAGGGAGTATTTAAGGTATTAGACGATGGATGTGAAACAAAATAAGGCATTTTTGAGGGCCTGTCGTTGCACAGATGCCACATCACAAGGCAAAACCACAAACCTATGTCAGCAGTTACAAAAGCACCACAGGCGTGTGTTTGGCCAACATTTCAAGTGAAAGAAGTGAGGCTCTAGCTCAGGCTAGTAAACAAACTACTAGTTCAGTCATCTGCAACTGTTTCTCTGTATGAAAAGGACTCATGGAGGCACCATGCAAACCTTCTTTGAGACAAAGTTTTAACGTCATGACAGTGAATATTGACTTTAGTTAACTTTATTGCAAATCAAAATGCAACCACAGTATTAGTCAGATAAATCACGATTACATATATTACCCAAATTGTTCAGCCCTGATAAGTTTTCTAAAAAAGTTTTAAGTATTTCACCAAATAAAACACATATTTTTGGAAGTGTAAGATATTATCTCAACACTTACAGCAAAAACAGGAACTTTTCATACAATACAGTCTATAGTTACAAATATATTGTAAGCCAGACAATATCTCATCCAGTAATATTTAAACATGATGACTAAGAAAAGGACCAAGTATTAGCACATGCAATTTTAATACAAAGTAGAACATAAAATCAGATAGAACTGAGAATATTTACAGAATGTTTCTTCTTTCTTAATATTTTAGCACAATTCAGTTTATCAGCTTGTCAAAGATGTGTAAGTATTAACTGAACACAATATGCTGCTGTTATGTGCAAGAAGAGCAATAACATTGATACAGACAAGACAGCTGGTTGTTTTTCTGTTAGCTGTAAATCTTCTGTTTATATCTGCAAAAGTTTCCAGATAGTGTTCCCCATTCATCTTCTTTTTCTCTGATACTATAAAGCAATACTATTTTGCAGTACTTTGTTTTGTATATATATATTTACATATAAACCTGTTTTCAGTTTCTTTCTTGCAGCTGTTATGTTTCAAAGGACTGCCGTTTATTTAAATAAAGTTTTTTTTTCAGTTTTTTTTTCGCCTTATCTTTAAAGCCGAGAAAAAAAGCACAGAAGAGAGGGCACTAAGCTGATTAGGCTCTGAGGCTGGAGGTAGGCCAGTATATGGCTGCTTGAAATGGGAATTTAGAGCCAGATCCTGAGGAAGCTGGAGTGGGTTATTAAAAAGCGAGCGGCTCACCCAACAACAATTAGCAGCAAGCCAACATAGTTAAGTTGCAGGTTGGATTTTACAAGAAAGACCCACAGATGAATGAAGGCCCAGAAAGAGAAAGAGTTTCTACTGGGAGATATTTTCACCTGCAAATCAATCATTTTTATCTAAATAAGTATACCATGACACGTTTTACCTTTGCTATTGTAATCAATTGAAACATCACCAGACTCAATTCCAAGGTTGCACTTTCTCTCTTTCTAAAAATATCTCGTCTGCAGAGCCCCAACTCTAACAGGTGGTCGGATTGGCAGTTGCACAAGCTGAGGTGAAAGGTTAAAGGTCGTTCAATACACCTGCACCTGTTGCAACGCTGAAAGACATTCAACTGCAGCCTTGGGTCCGGCAGACCATGGCAAGGCACCAGGCTATTAGATACCCAGTTCCATACCATGTTAGAAACTGGACATTTAACTGAGACGTCTTATTGTAGTGATGTAACTAACCAACTCTCTTTACATACATGTAATGGTGGGTTACAGTGATGTCTGTCTGTGGGTGATATGCAGTAGCAGAATTTTCACTCTTCAAATTAGGAATGCCTCTCAGCGTCCCTACACCCCCACCATCACACATCCAGACACGTACCCACCTACCCCACTGTTTTATTAGTAGCCGTCTCAGAGCTGGCCAAGCCCTCTACCCTGATGCTTTAAATGAAACCTTTTGTCAGTGTCCTGGTCTAGTGTTTAGAACAAACTGAGCGAGCAGTCTGTCAGGCTGTGTTTGGCTTTATAGACAGGGGAAGGTTTGGGGGAGAAAAGTTACACAATACTGCTGGCCACTCTCGCCAACACAAATGATTTATTGGCCAGTGAGAACTGGAATGAAAGGCAGAGATACCAGAGAGTGGCAGAAGAAGAGAAAAAGTAAGGAGGTTAAAGGAAGGGAAAGTGAATCGGACTGAGTAATGGGAAAGTAAAAGTGAGGACCCAGCGAGTGATAGTGGACACTGGTTTTAGCCAAAGCCTCCTGGAGCCAGCCTTTCTCTGGATAATGAATAGCTGGAAATCACTAAAAAGAACAATAAAATGAAAGGGGGGGTTGGGGTACAATGAGAAGGATGGCAATAAGACATCCGGGGAAAAAAGAGCCTTTTATGGACTTCTCACCATGGCAAAACAGTGGATTCCCATCAAGTATTTGGTGCATCCAAACATAGCAGTCATATTCACTAACAACAATGTTAAAAAGAGATCCCCCTAAAGTGAAAGTCCACATCAAAAGAAACTGATACCTCATGAGAATCCATTTGCTATGAGCAATATTGCACTATTTTACTCAATGTGCTGATAGACCTAGTGCCCCGTGTTAAATGATCCTGTCCACAGGCTCATGCAACAGTGAACACTAATATAATATTAGACCAGGGGGTAAAACAGAAGGACTGTCTCCACTCTCAACAGCCTACATTAGTTGAAGGTAAAAGTTTAAGTAGAACCCTATACCCAGTGGTTACGTTGTGAAAGGTGCAAACGTTTCAAATAACAAAAACCTTGTTATTGAGCTAAAAGGTTTTTCAAAGTGCCTTGGATTCTGTCTTTGCCTTTCCAGGTCAATACATGTCAATGAATCCTGTCCTATTTCCAGTCCGAGTTCTTTCTGCTCATCCAATCAAAGGGGATCGACTCAGTCCCTTATTTGTGCATACAAGAGAACAAAACTGTTTTATTGACTGTAATTTGAATTTAATACGTGTAATTTGACAGCCATTATTTTTAGACTCATTAAGCCTTTTGGCTATGGAACACACACAGAGACACAATACATGGGGAATGGGAGTAGGCGAGGGGGAGGTCAGTGAGAAAGCATCTCCCTGATCCTTGAGAGTTTAGAACACAAACAAAACCACATTTTAGTTTAGTAGCAAATCAGCTAGGATCATGTTTACTGGCAGTTGTGTGTGTGTCTGTACGCTAATGAAAGTAACAAAATACACTTTTAAAAGATAATAAAAGTGACCAGTCAGTGGTGACATGTAGAACAGTGGCTCACACTCAAGACAGGCCCATTGAGTTTAATGTTTAGAGAACAGACTTGGCCCTGAGCCAGACATGGTTACAGTACTTCTGACTAAAGAAAGGGAAGAATTCAAACAGTGAAAAAGTCGAGGGGAAACGATTTTTATCTTAGCCACATCCGGGAAGACGTGGTGACTAAAGTGAAGGCAATAATAACAGAGTACAGATAAGAAGACAGGTTAAAGGCAGGCCAAAAGAGAGCACCATTGGTCATTTATCAAATGAAAACACAACCTAGCCCATCTTCCGTGAGACCTTTCATTGTACTCACTATTCAGCTTAACCATACCCTCCTATTAAAAAAGGTAAAATCATGTCTCCTCAGTAAACCAAAGCACTTGGAAAGTGGACATGCATATTGGGCCACTTGGAGGACAGCAAAGCCCTAGATCAAAGCTGCTGGATCCACCATTATATAATATCAATGTGATGCCATTAAAACATTTTATGAACTACACTGCATTAAGATCAAGTGATTAGTTTGTTTGACCGAAACGTTTGAAAACATTTTGATGTTGCTCGTATTTGATGCTGGTTGCCTTTCCTATTGGTTGGTCATGATTCCAGCACACTTGTTGCTCAAACTAGAAGGGATAACGCCTCACACTAAATGTCATTGTGGTCAGCCTCTCCCGGCCAACAGAAGACATAGCAGAAGTGCATAGGGAATTGGCTGTATCAACCTGGGATAAAACAGTAACAAAATTCCCCTTTGTAAACAAAACAAGAGAATGTTCTGTGTATAAATATAGTCTGTACCGTGTGCATTGGGATGTGGGGTTGCCATTAGGTTGAGTGGCAGTTACAGTGTTGTCGACCCTGATGATTACAAGCTGTATGAATGGCTGTTCCCATGGTTTTGTGGCTTTGTAAAATGGGAACAGTGACCCCACTGTAATCCATGGCTGTTTACATTCCAGCAGATCAGTTCCTACTGGAACCATGGGGAAGGAAGGGCAGGGGTTAAAGAAGACTCTCACGCACCATATCTCTACAAAAACAACACACGCCTCACCCAGGACCCACACTTAGTAAACAATCCACACTATTCCAGTATGGCACCATCTTATCAACACAAGCAACATCTCATTCATTCTTACCCTTGTCCCCCTTAATCATTTGCTTCTCTCCCCAATCCAACTTTCAAACCCAAATCACTCATCCTTCCATCTCTCCATCTTGTACTGTAATATAAACTTGTGTACTCCCGGCAGTCTTTACTTCCCGCTCCACTCTGTTTCCCATGGCTTGCTGTGAGTGGTAGACTCAAACTCCCCTATAAGTATCCCTAATTTGATGTGGTGGGTTGGTCGGCCCCCACTTATTCCCTGCATGGAGTGCCTGGAGGCAGCAACACAGCTGAGAGGACCTGCCCACTCATCCATCCTCTGGAAAGCTCTTCTCATTCCCAAACTAAAACAAGACAAAAGCTTTTTTAAATTGGTTAAAGTAGCACTCAATTTCATCTTTAAACAGAGCTAGTAAAGGGAGAGGGTTGATGCATGTTTAAGCAGGTCATACAAGTGTGACGGCAAACACAGGCTGAGGTTTTAAATGCTCATGTCTGGATGATTCATGGAGAGACGGCAAGACAGTGTGCCTCAAGTTCAAAGAATGCACAAATGTGAGGGAAATAGACTTGTTTAGTTCTTGGACAGTACAATGTATTTGAATTCCAGTTAACACAGAAAATTAATTGAACTACCGTAAATTGAAAAGAGAACTATTTCAACAACAGAAACGTCCTGAGAACATCATGTTCTCCTAGGATTAGAAGGGATACGCCTGGGATACAGACAGTCAACTTCAGTCAATACAGTCTAAAGGGAAATACAATTCAAGTGTCTCTGAATGAGACTTTTGTGTTGTGCAACTCAATAGGTAGCCCTGTTTTATTTGCAGGTATACTGCTTGCTTAATCTCGACTAACATACATTAACTGTCCAGCATTACAAGAGAAAGTTCATTGTCTTTACCAAAAAGGCTTCAGAATAAAGTGTGGAAATGTTAAATCATCAACCATCATTAAAGCGCTTCAATTGGGAAACTTCATAACAGAAGTTAAAAATAATAATAAAAATTGGCTTTGAGGCATAAAATGAGGTAGGTAGGTAGGGGTGTGTGTGTGTGTGTGTGTGTGTGTGTGTGTGTGTGTGTGTGTGTGTGTGTGTGTGTGTGTGTGTGTGTGTGTGTGTGTGTGTGTGTGTGTGTGTGTGTGTGTGTGTGTGTGTGTGTGTGTGTGTGTGTGTGTGTGTGTGTGTGTGTGTGTGTGTGTGTGTGTGAGAAGAGGTTACAATTAGGTCAACAGGAGCTAGTTGTTGTGTGGGGTATTTAGGACCGCATAGCGAAGCACTTATTATAGTGTGGGTGTTGATCATTTTAACTCACACTGATGTCATCAGAGTGGCTATGTGGTGCTTTACACCCACATACCTGACCTGATCACATGATGATAATGGATTTTGTGTGTGTATGCGTGTTTCTCCCATCACTTTAACAACCCGAACAGCCAAATTGACATAGCTGGTTATGGGTGGCATCTGTGCATGCTATTGATTGTTCTTTAGCTCTAAATGATTATAAATACACTTTGTCTCACAGTTAAGTCAAAACTATGGCCTCCTGCAGCACCTGTTCCTGACATGGTCTCTGTAGTCGAGCACCCTCTATCTCACTCACACACGCCTGATGATCCAGCTACTGTTGAAATGCTTGATCACCATATGGCTGAGCCTATAGAGACGGCCTCAGCCCACACACTCAAGCTTTGCTTCCAGAGTGTTCTGTCCTACAGTCGGGACAGAGACAGCAAGAGCTCTACACAAAACAGAGAATAACTTTCCCATGTTACACATGCCATGGTTAACTGTATGTAGACAAAGGGACAAAACATGTTGCCTTGCCAACGCTTTCCTGGTTCTGTTGCTCTTGGAGATTCTAGCTTGTACTATTCAGCAAATGCCAAGACTGAATTGATAAATCCAGCTAATAAAAAGTGCTAAAATTCAGTGAAACATCTAAAGCCCAGTTCAGACCAAAGATTCGCCTTGCAACGAGACACAACTGCAACTGCTCGCAACCGCTCGCAACGAGCTGGCCTGGACGTACTAAAACTGGACCTTGCGATTTGACATGTTGAATCTTCTGCGACTACTTGCAACGGCTTGCAACGCGCAGATCACACTGCTGCGATTTTCCCCCCGCAACGTTCAAAAACATTCTCGTCGCAAGCAGTGGCAAGGCGAATCTTTGGCTTTAGACAACACATGTAAACTTCCTTCTTTTGAAGCCAAATCTAAAATATCAACAGTCTCAGCTATTTACACGCTCCATCCTTCTGATCAGAACACATTTCTCCTTATCTACAGTAGCTTACACTATAGCCATCATTTTTATATTTTTGCCACTTGTCTCTTGTACATTACAGCTCTTTAAAGCCACTGCAGCTTTTAGCATGAAATGATGGCAGTGGGGTGAAGGGTTGGGTGTTCACCGTAGGTGGGTAACCCCAAATCGATGGCTCTCTCAGGCCTTTGCTAACCCATTCCTTTCCCCCAGAGCCATGCCACATCCTGAAGGTTGGGACCGCAGCCCATCTGGGTTTGGTTAGAGCCAAGACACAAGATCCATAAAAAACTTGGCCGAGAGGAAAACAGAGGGGCACCTCCTCATCTGAAACCCCAACCAGTGCTCTTAGATGGGGGTTCTGATGTGGTCTGGAGCAGTGGTTTTCAAACTGTGGGGCGGAGTTATGGCAGGAGGGGCGCGGATTAATTTATTTTTTAATTTTTTTGAGTTTGTGTTTTTGATATCAACATCATATTAAGCAAATGTAAGTTATCATACAAAAAAAAATACAATGTTTTGGTCTGGATAGTTAATAGCCTAATAATTGAATCAGATCATCTGGGAGATAATCCGAGGTTAACTGATCACGTCACATTCACGTCCATGCACAATGTGTATTGAGTTTATTTAAAAAGATTTGGAAATGGGGCTGACCTCAGTTTCCCATGCACTGTGTATAGTCTATAGCCTATTTCAGCATTGTCTGTGGAAATAAAGATAGCTGGACAAGAGTTCTTCTGCTTCGTTCCTCTCACTGCATTTAAATGCATTCACTATATTACAGAGAAATATGTCTCGTTAAAGAAAAAGAGCTCAAAGCCCAACCCAGAGGACCCTGCATAATATTTTATTTTAAATTAATATTTTTATGGAAAATTCGTGTGTCTTTCTTTAATAGCTTCTAATTCATCTGACCCAGTGTCTCCAAACTATTTGGTCACGCAAAATTCCTCATATTTAGCCTCTTCATTTACCTCTCAAAGTGCACCAGATTCATGCATTTCACTTTAAAAAGGTAAAAAAAAAAACTCCCGGGGGGCATACCGGCGGACCTCCCTAGGAGGGTCTGGTTCTCAGCTGGCTAATATTTTCCTCCAGCAGGACATTGGAGGCACTAGGGAAAAAACACTGTGTGAATGACATTTAACAGTAGTCATTAATTTGGGCAAGTCTTTCTGCCTATCTTTCTCACTCCGCTGCACACTCAGTCACTACTATCCATGCTTAAAGGAAGCAGGATTAAACCACTGGATAAAGATGTTCAAATGTATTTAAAAAAAAAAAAAAAACATACTTAGATAAAGATGTTAAAATGTTAAAAGTAATGTGTTTAAAAACGCACAAAGATGTTTAGAATGTTTAAAAAATATGTTTAAAATGTGTAAAATAACGAAAAGATCTTTCAAAACACATTTGTTTTGTCATTCACAACACTAGCCTGGAAATCCAGACCCTGATATCTTGAACGATAGAGGGTCTGGCCACGATCAATAGTAATTTCCAACTCAAGGGGCGGCTCCTACTCGTGCATTTCAAATGCCACTGCACGCAGTTGGATAGCACTACAACCAATCAGAGCGATGCACAAGGCGACGTAAGCCCCTTTCGTTTAGCGAACAGCTGTTAAACTGTTAAATGAAACGTTTGCCGTTGTCGGTCGGCAAAATAGAACATTCCACTTACTTGCTAATGAAAGATTTGAGTGCCGTCTTCCAAATCGTTAAGGGTCGAGGCCAAAGCAGTCTCAAACTCACACAACATATCCGCAGCCATCTTTGATGTTTACTATCACGGCTTCGACGTCGCATGCACGTCACTGTCGTCATCCGGTTACGTCCTCCCCGAGCACCATATAAAGGACCAGCCAGATTTCTGGCTTTCTTGTTAAAGCTTCAACGGAGCGTGTCTAGACCAACACGCGCAGCAAATTTTATTTGCCAGCGCCTAGTGGCAGGTCTGGGAATGCCAGGCTATCACAACACAACATTTAAACTGAATTCAATGTCAGTCACTGTCTTATTGTATTGTTGATTGTAGCCCATTTCAAAGTATGTAAAATAAATGGAGCAATAAAGCTCAGATTATAATTGTAGTATCACTGCAACAAAAATAAATAAACACAAGATAAAATACATTTTGTAATAATGGCAAACCTGAGATCTCTTTATGAAACAACAATACCAGCTTGTAAACAAAGCACACAGCTTTTATGACTGGAAACACACACTCAGTGTTATTAAAGAGGACCTATGATGCTTTTTGACTTTTATGACCTATAAACATTGTTATGATGATTCATAGTCATGCTTAACCATACTAAATTATCAAATAATGACTTACATGCATTTCGACGTATTCCCTGCAGACCGTCTGGGGTGTCTGTGCAGAGCACTAAACACTATTCTAGCCAGTCGAGAAGTCACGTCTTCAAAGCGGTCTACCCTTTCATAATTCGTGACGTCGCATAAAAATTGGTGACGTGACCACGCGGATGTTTCCATGTATGGTAATGCTGTCACTTCCCTGTTCGCGTCTGCCTCGCGCCCTTATAGGTCCATGCTCGCGCTTCCCGCCACTGAAAGTGTTCCGGAAGGAAGGTAACCAATCACAACGGAGTGGGGTTTGCAGGAGGGGGGGGGGAGGGTAGCGGAGATGGCCGATGCACAGGCGGAGGGAGCGGAGATTGCCGAAGCACACACACTCAAGTGTTGACAGGATGTGCTGGATCGCCAAAATAAGAGAAAGAGCTTCCCGAAAATCTACATAGTTTTTTGTGATGTGATTCGTGTCAGGTTGCTCTATAGCAGTGTAAAACAAGAAATTAAGACCAGAAAAGTAGTATAATAGGTCCTCTTTAATATTTAGCCTACTTGAGCTTCACACACTGTTTCAGAAATAAATGTAATTTACATCATCGCCTATACTGTCGAGTGCCGGAAGTGTATGCCAATTAGCCAGATATGTGCAGCTGTTCAACACAAAACAATTATTCTTGGTATCTCAAGCTTTTCCTGACCCTTGTTACCCCGCTCTCCTTTTGATCCTGCTTTCAGAGAGGAGAAGAAAAGATGAAGAGTGACATCCAGAGAGACTGCTAATTGGAGGGAGGACATCCGCCTCTTTCTTTTGTCTTTCCAGTAAATACATACTCCAGCCTTCTTCTATTCATCACTGTCTTCCAGTGCCTCACAAATACACATGGGCCCAGTTTGAAGAAGAAAATAATACAATACATTACATTGGTGCCATGTTTAATATTATAAAACTCTGCCCTTGATGCACTGGGCAGAAATGAGCCTATCCTTTCAACACGTAGCAGATTTCTATAGGGGGAATGACATGATCCCAAAGGGCAAAGCAAAAGAATAACATCTACACAGCATTGTGGCTCATGCTGCTGCCTCTATTACATAGAACCTCTCAGCATCTCTCTCCTCTGCCAGAAACAGCCACATACAGTATATGAAAGGGTCAAAAGCAACAAAGCAAGTGCTGTTTCAACTACTTCTGCTGCCTTTCACCACATTTCAAAGCAGATCCCACGTTTAGAAAAAACTGTTGAACACTGCTTTGGGTCAATCAATATTCACCATGCCCACATGCTGCTGTATCACGCAGTCATAATAGAACTGAAAACCTATCAAGTCTTCCAACAACAACAACATAAACTCAAAAGGTAGAAACAGTCCATCCAAGTATTCATTTCATAGATATTTAACTACTGAAACCAATCAAGATCCCTGAAGACATTAGTGTTTCTTATTTTGGATGTTTCTTTTTTCCAGTTTGTCTTTCAGAAGAGGAAGTTACCATGGGGCTCTTACACAATAAGCCACTTAAATAAACACATACAGAGCTTGGCACATGACTTGGTATTAACACCATGTGGTGTCACTTCTTTCCTTTTGATACCACTGTGTTGTTAGCCTATACTGTTTAACACATTCAGTAAATACTCTGCTGTATGCAAGAGAGTGTTACTGTGAGCAATGTGGCGACTGACTGGTCAAGTGGTAAAGAGCCCACCCAGGTATTCCCAGGACAAACACCAAAATAATAACAACAATATAAAAACACTTCCAACCAAAACTATCAAGCACTGCTAACGTATAAAATCAGAAAATCAATTATTTCCCCCTTTTTTTACTCCCAAAAACCTCAGACAAACAAACCTTCATACGGTCACCATTTCTTAACTAGCCACATTACTGCCATCTGCCAATTATGTAGTAAATCACTTGATTTTGAAACCTGCTGTAAATGATCAAATAGTGGTCAGGGTGTTTCGTTTAGTTAGCTCAACGGAAGAGAGAGCCAGCCATGTATTTGAGACAGGTTACTATTATCAAAGAAAACTCATTTCTCCTGTTTCATATTTCAGTAATAAGCCAACCTGTTTTGTTTCCATTTGTGTAATAACTTTTTGTTGCAACTGTATGCTGGTAATAGACGGTATATTCACTTCCCTTTTGCGCTGGTAGA
This sequence comes from Ammodytes marinus, assembly GCF_949987685.1. Taxonomy (NCBI): domain Eukaryota; kingdom Metazoa; phylum Chordata; class Actinopteri; order Uranoscopiformes; family Ammodytidae; genus Ammodytes; species Ammodytes marinus. Next base: position 13,035,127 of record NC_137224.1, on the reverse strand, counting down.
TATTCAGCTGAGTTTCAGTAACAAAGAAAGAAAAGCACAATGGAACCTATCATAGGTTTAGTGGGTGGAAACTGTTAAAGGAAGTAATGGGTACTAGGTCGAGAATATGGCATAACGATGTTGCACCAAATAGCAGTCACCAGCTCGGATTTGACAGCTCATAGTACATGATATTTGTGTATCGTTTTTCTCAGTGCTCAAAGTCGCTTGAACCTGGCCATTGTTTAAATACCAGCTATTATTTTACAATGTATTACATTCATAACTCAAACAGTGCAAACCAAAATCAGCTAACGACAGGAGGAAAGCTTCCACTCACCATTTCGTCCAGAGCATAGCGCAGTAAGCCATGCTCGTAAAGGATGAAAAACCTCCGCTGCCATTTCTGCGTGAGGGGAAAAAGAGACATTCTTTAAGTACTTACGTGGTCACATGATCGATATGGGCATAAATCCCAGCAGTAAATCACATCAGAATTGTATCAAAGATGTTGCAACAAAAATGTGAAATTTCTGAACATGGGTTTAAAAGCTGTCTTTGAGTTATGCATGAACCTTGTTGCAAATATGGGAGTTGAACTACTACTGTTGGAAGTATCCACAGATTGTTAACTGGAGCTGTGAATTAAATCTGTAAAAGTTTGATTCAAATCCTGACTCTTATATACAATAAACCTCAAGCTTTACAGACTTGGCCACCACACACTGGGGCACGCATAAACAAACAGTAAATACACAAAGCAAGCATGCCTTTGGAAATGTAGTGGCAACCCAGTTCTTGGCACACTTTCAGTAAAACGGCATCATACTGTTTTCAAGTTGGGAAACATTCTGTCATCTTGCCTTGGACAAATCAATCAGCAAGTATTCACTTTGTTTATCTTCTTAACTGTATAAGGAAAAGAAGATACAACACTGTTTGGAATGTCTTTGTGTCCCAGCCAAATGCTAGTACAATGACAAGAACTACAAAGCTGAACCCTTTCACAGTATTACCCAATATACCCCTACTGATAACATTAACCATGCACAGATCTGTCTAACAGGATATTATACATATACAAATAAATGCACACAACCTTGAACTGATATCTGACAGTGTCATGTTAAAGAGTTTTCCCAAAATAAACTAAGTGAACAATGTCAATAATGCACACTGAAGAAGATGAAGCCTATCATATTTCTGAAACTACATGTCAAAATCTAACATATAATGGAGGCCTGATATCCCCTGATTAGAAATGTATTTTTGCCAATATTTGTGCAAACAATCTGGTGACAGTTTCAATTGATATCCTTCCTCATTGACTTCCTTTTATCTTAATGCACCGTTTTGTCTCGGTGTTAAATATCCTGGGCTCCAATTCCAAATGAGCCCATTTCATGAAATATTGAGAAGTGCTTTGTAACTTTAAAAGGCAAGGTCTCAACTGTGTGCTGCTGATAAGCTTCACAAATAATATATTGCGTCGTATCCACCATAATATGTTATTAAAAACGCAATAGATATGTGGCTTGCATGAAGCTTCTAAAGATCCATTCTGCATCATAATTTATGGATAGAATAGAGCCACAGACCCATAACATGTCCAACTAAAGTGGTACTAAAACATGACTGTACCAACAAGTCAGCTCTTTGTCTGTGCTATTTGTCAGTCAAAAGCTGAGCAACCTGCTCACCTCAGCACTACGTACAGGCCACAAAGTATACCCCCCGCCCCCCCACAGTGAAAAGCTGATTGGAAGAATAGGCAGAACACATCAGTGATTATGTCAAAGTGGCAGCAGACTGTTGACAGTAGTTGAGTTGAAGGAACCCGAGGTGCTTTTACCAAAAAAACATATGGAAGCCATCAGTGTGGCTGTGAGAGCTGGGACTTTTCCCTTCTCCTCCCCCACATTCTCTACCCCTGTTTGGGATGCACCACCAGCGTACAATCTGGAAGAGTTGATAAAGGAAGTGGTGCAACAGAGCAAGGCTCCTGTTATATGATGCTAGGGGAACAGGATTCATGAAACAAAAGTCAATATTTGGCTCATCATTACGGTCTGAGAATGAGGCTTCTTCTGTCAAGCCTTCCATAGGAAGATGTTCAATCCATAAACAGCGACAGGGGCCAACCATAATAACCATCATCCATGTTTGTCAAATGAGTCTCAGAATGGATGAAAAAAATAACTCTACAGAAAGGGCTAATTTGCTTGTTCAAGAAACCTTTTTGTTATACTAAACTTAAGCCATCTTACACTTAAGGTGCACTATTTTACTTTGGATGTGTCAGAAGTGACATTTTCTGATGGTATAGTAGTTTAATAACTGAAAAAACAAACTTTACTCAAGGGAAAAATTATATTCTTGCAACATAGTTTGAAGTTAGAAAGCTACCTTAAAAGTGACTGTTTTACTGTTGTTGTTTACTGTTGTGTTTATTAAAAAATGAAGGTACATAGAGGTAAAGAGACCAAACAATGCTCTGTTCTGAACTTACCCGAGATCTGTGTAAGGGGTTGTCAAAATTTGTTCCTTCTGGTGCCAGCAGCAACCATCCTCCATATATGGGTTTTGCCTGGTGAGGGAAAAACACAGTAACAGTGTTAGGGTCATAGGCACACCAACAAATCGATTAACGGTTAAATTATGCACATTTTGACATCACTGTAGATACAACTGGAGGCTTGTCCCTCGTTTAGGCTATACATGGTGACCCAATATCAGACACTGACACGCACATTATTCAGTTTTAAAGCCAGAAAGGTGTGTGTTAGTCACTAGCTAGCTGCCTCAAATTGACTGCAGGCTACATTCTCCAGCTGGCTGTATCCCAGAGCACCATGCTGCCCTGGAACGAAAAAAAGGAAAGGGAAAGGCTAACACACATGATTTTCCCTCTGATCCTCTAAGTGGGTGGACTGGTCGGCAGAGGGGGACAGCAAGAGGCACAAGTTAGCAAAACAGTGGATGAGAAACAGGAGAGAGAGAAGTAGCACAGAGTCTGCAAGCTTTTGTGGCTACAGATTTGCAATTCAAACATTTACTGAGAAATGTAAGTTGGCCTGGCAGTCTCTCTTAAATAGTTCTGGTTAACAAAAAACTGGAACTCTGGCCACACTAGTAGTCAGCATTTGTTTGCTTAGCAAAACAAATCCTGCATAACCACAGCAAGGTTGTGTGTGTACAGGATCACAAAATTCACTAAATACGTTTACACCCCAGTCTTACCTACCAATCTTACCAATCTTAGAGTTTAACAAATAAAGTACATTACATAATTCAACTACACTCCCAATTAAGTGCAAAATCTCTGACATTTCCAGCCGTCTGGCACCTCCATGTATATCCCTCTATCAGTGGCTTTGATTACAGTCATAACTTCATCCCACGTAAAGCCAAGTATAATCCACCATAAAATCCTCTTTCAGGACGTTCGGCACATTTCTCAGCTGAGTGACTCTGTGTAAACAAAATTACATAAGAGGAATTTTCAATAATAAGTACCGACTATAAAGCTTGCACAGTTGGGTTAGCTTGAGTACGAGATTTGAAAGAGAAACGACATCCAACCTGTGTGGTTCCTGTGTGCCGTCAGCTGTACACAGGAACAGCACCTTACAGATGTTATTTGATTAAGGAGGACTGTAGGAAAGGGCTGTACGCAGTAGGTGTTGAGAGGGATTCACACCAATACTGGGGACACTGGCTTCTTTCTGGCCTGTGAAAAACTAGTCTAAAGCCCATGAAGAAACACAGTCTGAGCATAGTTTAGAAAGACTTCCCATCTCTCCTCACATGACCCGACAGAAGCACGAATGGCAAAGCCTCCCGAGAGAGAGACCATGGTCTACCAGATGAATCTAGGTCATTGTTTTACCCTTCAATGGTTTCGGTAGTTAAACGGAGTCATTGGAGTGTGTTTGCGTGTGTTCATTTTGCAACGGCCCCTTATCCCCCTCCTATCCTGACTGTAATACCTCACAGATAGCGTGGGCCGTAAAAAGGAACAACAAAAGTTCCGCATTAAAATATTCACAGGATTGGTTTCAAAAGGCCTTCAGTGTTTTATTTTTAGTAGAACAACATGGCCTGCCTGTGCCGGGTCTTCAGATGATAACCTTTCAATGGGCCAAAAAGATAAGATTGACAGCAAGTGGGTCAGAAATTCCTCACCGTGCCACGCTGAAGACGTAACCAACTGAAGAAGCATCACTGACTGTCAGTTAAATACAGAAGACTCTTATAAATAAACTGTCATCCTGGACCTGCACTCAGGTAACTCTTAAAAAGATGGAGTCAGCGATTCTTGAGAGTGTTTGTTGTCAAAATCAATGAATATCACGATGGGCTACTTGTCCCCACTGTGCGGCTGTGCGCTGTAAACAAAGTCCAGTGTTAAAACACAGCCTAGGCTCTGTAAACCGGCATGTTGCTAGCTACGGTGGGCCCCCTTTGTTTACAGATTCTAGGCTGTATTAACACCAGATTTTTTTTTCAGCGCATTCACAGTACAGACAAGTACCGGATAGTGAATGAGGAGGTGTGATACAAGTGATTTTGGACACAGCTAACTCTTCACCTGTTCTGTTTGAACAGCTTACCAAAAGGAATGGTCACAAGTAGGCTAATGATACAGGCCAACATAGTTCACACCTAATGCCGCCATTCACAACCTCGAAATATCAACAGCACAGTCCAGCAGGGAGTGTTAGTGGAATATCTCCAGCTGTGATTAAATATAGGCTAATTTTGGAAAACTTTGGAACTTCACTGCTTATTTGGGTGTAAGGGCACACAAGTGTTGCAATAAAAAGAATGGGGGGGGAGGTCAAGGATAGGACATGTTCTTATGGAAACATTTAAAGCCATTTTCACAGTAATAAGTGAAAGCCAAATATGATTAAATAAAAACAGCTGATAGGAGGCTACTGTGCTGGAAGGCATGGAGCTGGGTGGAGGCCTATATGTGCATAAATTAGGGTCAATATGAGCCCTTGGGCTGGAAACTAATTATGTCCAATTACTCTAACCTTTCCACTGCATGGTCTACTGACACATTACACACCGTTTGAAAAGTGCATATCAGACGGGAAGCTAAAAAAAAAAAAGGCAATCCCTTTTACAGTTATATGACATGGACATTATCACAAGTAGGCTATCAAATGGTGTATACAAATGAAATAAAAAGCATTTGTTCACCTGGTTTAAGTCTTCGTCGTTGAGCAAATGGGACTCCCTGGGCTTAAAGCAGTTCTGGCATTTACTTTTGTTGAAAATGTTGGCCTGGAATTTCCGACAAGCATTGTCTTTGAATGACATGGTGGATGTCAAAAGAGGCGACGCTTGATGAGAAGATTTTCCAAGAAAAAAATTGAAAAGGAAAACTGCTAAATTCTCGCAGGCAAATGAGTTGGAGTCAAACTTGCAGATGGTTTGATACAATTGGACGACTTTCTAGAACAAACCCATGGAAAGTAAAGAAGCGTGAAGTCCATTTAAAAAGGGGTAGTTTACCTGTCCGAGGTCACCTGAGGCGGTCAATAAACCTCTCGTTAAGTGATATCTATGATAGTCATCTTGCGCGAGGGGGTCGCCTCCCGCAGCTAACATTGACCTGCTAACTTTCCTTTTTTTTCCTGTACGCAGGCTTACTGAGAAGTTGTCAAGTCAAAGTCGTCGAAAGCGCAGACAGGTGTGCGCGGTCTTTTCCTTAATTGTGTTCTCTGGCGTGGTGTCGACGTTTCCCAGGTGACATTCCGGGCCTCGAGCTCACTGCAAAGGTCCCGTCAGCCTCCATCGGGCGGAACGAGCTCTGTCCAGGGAGGGAATCCACTTTGGTCTCTCTCTCTCTCTCTCCCCGTCTCTCTATCTGAGAAGTGATACCGCATTCATTGCCGTTAACTCTGGTTTAACGCTTCCAACGTCTAAGCTCGAGGCCAAACACCGCCATACAACTTTAGTAACGACATCCACTCGGCTGTCATTCCGTCTTATCCATTGCTTGGGTCCCGTACGTTCGTCGTGGCTCCCTAATATTATGCAGTCTGCGGTGGATGTTTTCGTAAACGGTCGCTCCAGCCGCACATTCAGTAGGTTGGGATATGGGAGAAATGGGGAGGCGCTCACGAGAGAGCGGAGGAAGTGAGTGATGGGGACGGGGTCCAATCATCTGCATCGGCACGCCCAAGGTCGAGGCTGGTGTCTCTAGCTGTCCAATAGGAAGCCTCAAAACCCCTCCAATACTTTCGCTCAAGCTAGGTGGGCTTTAAAGAGCCCATGATAACAAAAACTAACTTCTATGTGAGGCTGTCATGTTATTTATATTGGCCTGAACAAATATTTTCCCCTTTCAGACTGAGAGCAGTGGCAGTGGGTTACATTTATTCAGGTTATTTCTTTAGCTGATATATTTGTGTGGTGTGCTTATCTTTAAAATCCACAACAAAAGGCCTACAGGAAAGCAAAGGAGAAAAGCAAGGTAACTTTTTTTTAATATCAATAAATCCTTCCTTTTTACCCACATTATTAAGTTTGGTTGCTTAACATTTAAAATTGCCACCTAAGATGAAAATCATATAAATAAACTTATAGCCAACACAAGATAACACTTTCATTATTTTACCTTTTTGAGTGTGTGAATGAATGCAAGTGTCTGCAAAGTATGTGTGAATACACAAAGATATAAAACAAAATAAAAGAAAAAATGCAATACATATGATGTTTTAATTTGCTTTTTTTAAGATATTTTTTTGGCATTTTTTATGCTTTATTGATAGTGTAGAGACAGAGTTGAAATGGGGCAGAGAGGGGAGTGACATGCAGAGAACGACCGCGGGCTGGAATCGAACCCGGGTCCGCTGCTGGCCGAGGCCCATGGGGGGGATGCCCTACCAACTGAGCTAACATATCTGTATTGTTATTGCAGGTTGATATCGTAGGTAGTACTGCCACTGCATGACAATTTTATAGATACAAATTATATAAATATCTCAAATGTATTGCTCAAATACAAGCCTATTCCCAGTCCGGCAAAAGCACAGACTGCAATACTGATGGTATTTTTTATTCCAGGCTCCAGAGCTCCATCTGTTGGCCTAAGATTTCCAATGGCTGGGTCCAAAAAAAGATGGAAAAACAAGAAAGAAAGAAAAAACAGGTTGTGCAAGCTTGTCAGAGCCATATCAAATGGAAATGTATGAGTTATGGTTACCAAGGCGAAAGTTAGGTCAGGGAGTTTTTTGCATTGCGGTTTCATGGTGTGATGTAATGAAAGTATTGTGCTTTGCCGTGTACTGATACTCCACCTGTTGTCTCGTAAAAACTTAAAGGGATAGTTCAGTATTTTTGAAGTGGGTTTGTATGGGGTACTTATGCATAATACCTTATGGAAATGGGGTTCAGAGCAGTAATTTTAAGGAGTTTGAAGGAGGTGTCACTGTAGCAGAAGTCAGCAATGTATTGTAGCAGAGGGGGCCAGAAGAAAAACGTTTTTTTCTCCACATATATAAATGCTAACCAAAAACCTAAATATCCCTTCAATTGTACGCTAAACTGAGATTTTTTTCCACAGATTTGTGGAAATCTCAGTTTAGCCTGTAATTGAACGGACATTTGGGTTTTAGGTAAGTATGTATGTAGGTGGAGAAAAAAACTTTTTTCTTCTGGCCCCCTCTGCTACAATACAATGCTGACTTGTGCTACTACAGCAATATCTGCCCCAAACTCCTTCTAGTGACTGCACCGATCACCATCTCCATAAGGTTACACACTAACTATGTCTAAGTACCCCATACAACCCCATTTCGAAAATACTGAACTACCATTTTCCCCTCATAGATTTGCATAAGAAAATCTAATTATGCTACCACACTTTTATTCCATGACAATAGTAAATTATGTTATTATTGGTGGTCCTCTTTTATTAAGTAGATATGGACGGGTGATGTCACAGTGGCTAGATCCATATTTTATATAGAAAAATGGTTGTACCATGAATGTGTTCTTCCATTGAATTTACTTACTGACTGAAAGCAGGTATCATTAAAGGTAGACGATCTCTGCAGAGCATAAAAAAACATCTGGAATGTGTGCCGGCGTCATGGACAAGTTCTTTGAAGTAACTTTTTTTTTCCACAGAGACAATCAGGACTTTAAGACTCCCCAGAGAGATTCACCATAACAAAATATTTGAAAAACATGACCACAAAACAGATTCCTCCATCAAACACACACACAACCTCATTCTGTCAAGACATTAATTTATTCAACATGTAAGAGGTGCAAGAAGGTTTTATTTTTGGGCGCTTGAGGTGGTGTGCTACGACAGCAGTTTAAAGGGAACATACACAGTGATGGGGGGGGGCACTCTTAATTATTCCTTTTAACAGTCTATTAAATCACAATTCAGTGAAACATAAAACTACAGTTCTGAAAAACTTCTCTGTTCAAACATTTGTGCTAAGACGAAGTGAGTAAGAAAAACATAAAATCACATAGTAGTAACAATGACACTGGGGATGAAATGCATCCACTTCTTGAGAGAATGGTTCAATATCTTGTTTTAGAATAACATGTTGATGATAGGATCCATGTACCCAATCACAGCACCATACATCAGGTATGAATAGGACACTCTGAGAGGGTAATTATAATGATCTTTAAAGGCTGTTAATTAGAACAAACTATCTAAAGCCAGCCTCACACCCGTTTTAGAGATGAATGTCTCTGGCATTAAACACCACAAAAACCCTAACCAGTCTCAAAGAGTGTGTTCTGAAGTCAATCATTCTTCAATATTCAGAAGGCAAGAAGAAAAGTGTGTGTCTCTTTCAGACTGAACATCATCCAGTCTGTTTTAACATGGTCTCGTGCATTGAACTATGTATTCCATTTATTCATTACGTTAATACATTCTTATAATTGTAGCTGTATCCTGATCATGAATTTAAACATTATTCAATAAAATAGCCTTCGTAAAACACAATGGTGTGACCCAGATAAGTCCATTTCTGTATCAAATGCAAAGGAATAATGGTAAGGGGTCATAAGTACACATTACTGCATATTTACAATGAGCATTGCACATGCATCAGGCAGCGCAGCATTTAGAAGAGATTCCACATCCTCTTCATGTCGTTGCGTTTCCACAGTGGAAGTCGGTCGAATTCTTGAATGGCCATGCCAAAGATCTTGAAAAATGAATCCGGGGATAGGTGACGCTGCAAACGTAAGGCAAAAAAGAAAAAAAGAGTTAATGTTGAAAATCTGCACAGTTCATTTCATTCTTAATTCTAAAATAAAACTCATACTCTTTGAGTTTCGACTGAAACAAAATATGTCCTCATCTTGTTCTTTTAAGGGTAACCTTTTAAATGTGACAGAGAATTACATGTGAAGGAATTCATCAGAATCCTGCCTCAGGTAAGTTTTAGTCATGTTATGTGTAGCGTTTCACTATACGTCTAGAATTAATTCATAACATTAATGAAAAATATTGAAGTCATGTTCTACACTTGAATCTGTGCCCTTTCCCTTTTTCATTTGTGGTCACATCATGCTTTTCTCTCACGTTGCTGTACCTCCAGTCTTGTTCTGTCAACATCCTTGGGAAGCTTCACTCGTCCTCTACTTGTGACTGCAAGTATTTCATATGGGTAGACCTTGACAAAACAAAGAACGGTTGAGGATGCTTTATAAGTCAATTATCACACACTTTCTCTATTGAGTTTTAAGATGACGTTAGAACATCGCATACCATGCACATTTACATCGTGTGGAGCAAAGTTATCATGGACAATCATAGTCTATAGCAGCAGTGCTTCATTGTTCAGGGGAAAAAAACACACTGTCAACATCCTGCTTTCATAAGCCTGTCAAAAGACTTTGACGTATGCTGCTATAAAAATGAAGATAATGAAGTTGGCAGCGAAAAACCTCAGCACTCAGCACACCCAGTACTATCCCACAGCTATTAAACTAGCTTGTGTCTGAAGTCTACTCAAAACACTGACGTGTATTTTGTATGCTTAGTTGTTATTCTTGCATGCAATCTTTTGAAAGTGCTTACTGGTACTCTCCTCTATAACACACTTTGGCAGAGAATTAAACGGTGGCAGAAAAAAAAATACAAATATAAATATACTTGCTTTTGGGTCCAACAAATTAGGCATGGACACTCCTCTTTCCAATCGTGCTAATGGATGTTGACTGTCATGGATGAGCTACAGAATGAAGATAACACATGCGATGGGAAAAAAGGGTCACGGCAGGGTTAGTCACTTCAAAGCTCAAAGTCCAAATGTCCAAATTACTGCCAGTAAAGTACATTTAGAAAACCTTGTGGTTAAAGGGTCAGTTATCTAATATGTGCAATATTTATATTAATTTGAAGAGATCTGCAAGTGTGAGTTGAATGTACACTTCATGGAACATGCTCGTGCAGACAGCCAGGTGAGTTCAGTCTTTTGGAAATACAGTAAACCAAGCAGAGAAGAGGGAGCTCCTTTCAGCTCTCTTCACGTACCTTAAAGTCTGTAAGCCGGGGGGGAGACAAGCAAAGAATGATCCAATCAGTCAATATTGTAGCAATTTATGCTTATTAGAAATAGAGATTTCTACACACTTACCTCTGAATCTGTCGCTGCTGTAATGGGAGAAATCAGCGGACCGTGGCTTGATGAGAAAACAACACATAAAAACATAGTTTACATAAATATTTTTTCTTTTGTTTAACATCAACACAATGTTTCCTCAAAATGATGCTGGGTTAATTAAGTGGAATGACAACATCGTACAATACCTACAGAGAGCATGAGGTGTCAGTGATGTTGCTCTTACCGGATTCAGGAGGCTGCTGCGGCCGTATCCAGGCAACGACGCTGTTTGTGATGTGGATGAACTTGTATCTATGTAAAGGTGAACAAGAGAGTGGATTAGTTCAACATGAGGTAACAAATTCTGCTGTTTGCCCAACTTGTATCAGACTTAATTAACTGTCTTGTAGCTTATACTGTATGCCTTGCCAGGTTCTTGAATTAGACTTTTGGTAATTGTTCTAAAAGAACAACTTCTCAGTACCGCTCTATTTTTATATGCACATGTTCCATAAACCCTTGATTGACAGCTGAGGTGACTGCAGTGCATGCATACAGTATATAGCATATAAATGGTTTTATTTCATTGACTTTACTTGAAGTTGAGTGATGCTGAGTCAGTAAGTCAGTGTAATGACACCTCACCTGATTGCATAAGCAATATAATGTAGACAATGAGAATGAGTCAGTGTTGTAAAATTAAATTCATGTGAATTTTTTGAAAGGTGAAAAGGTCACATCGTACCTTGCTGTTTATAAATTGGAGGCCTGTTGTACATGTTGAAGCCTTCATCTGCGGATAGAGGAGAATGCAGCGTTAGCACATGATTACATATTGCAGAGCAGGACCAAAATAGTATATAGTTGGAAATAATATACTTTAGCATCTCTGTTTTTCCCCTCCTTTGAGTTTTAAAAGATTATTCATATGGAGTGATTTGACACCATGTTTTTGCTTAGACTATAACGCTTTATATGAAACAATCGTTTAAATTAGAGGTTGAGCACAAAGCATACTTTTTTGATTCATGATAGATTTCACAAATAACTTAATTTTCTCATTGATGACTGAACAAATTGCTTGCATCAAAGCATCTGTACACACAATTCACATGGATTTAGTGTAAGGCCTACTCTTTATGCACAAAGTGCAGTAAAGGCTACCCACAAACAGTAGTTGTGGCAACCTGTATGCCACATTGTACTTTAGTAATAAAAATAAAACATGGCAGCACTGTAAAATGGGGGTGCCATAATAAACACATTCACATTTATAAGAGAGCAAGTGCAATACGTTTTTTCATGAAAACAGTTTTTTTTAGCTTTATTTACCGTAAAGTTTCAGAAATGATCATCGAGACCATTGTGTGAAATCGAAACTCAATGTTGTGTTGGTTGTGATTGACTTTCAATTCATACCAAAAAACACAAGACAGCACACGGGTCAAAGCTTTACACGCACGCACACACACACGCACACACGCACACACACACTCTCACACACACACACACACACACACACACGCGCACACACACACACGCACACACGCACTCTTACACACACACACACACACACGCACACACACACACGCACTCTCTCACACACACACACACACACACACACACACACACACACACACACACACACACACACACACACACACTGTTGGGAACAGTCATAGGAATATTTATTGATTTCATCAATAAAACCAGTTTTTAAAAATATCTATTTTGAAAAGTGGATTCTCTGAAGGAAGCAGAGAGTGTGTTTTTTCAAACTGCTGCTTCCCACAGTAATTGATGACATGAACGGAGTCCAGATGGGTGGTTGAAAGTCACTTTGAACTGCAACCACTAGATGGCTCAGTATTTCTAAACAGAACAATAAAATGAAATCAATTTCAACTCTGACCCACACACCTTAAACCAAGTGGATTTGAATCATTTGGGAGTTGTAGACATTCCTAATTAACTATTGACCTCATCACATTCCTTTTTAGATCACAACATAACAATTGTGGAAGTATTAGTGGAAATATGAAAAGATAAAAGGAAAGGGCAATCATTTTATATAACAGGAGGGCAGATGGGGAATGCAGAAAAGCCTGGCAGCAGAGTATGGCAAGGGGGTCTTACCTTTGGCGTGAGTGAGAAAGTGGCCACATAAAGGGGAAGTGGGGCGTGTGTCATTGTTGCCAGATAATAAAGAGGGAGACCCTGCTCGGAAGAAGTAAAGTGAGGAGTTGTGGTGGAGGTGGAGGAAATGTGGAAAGGTGGTGGGAAAAAAGAGGAGAAAACAGTAAGCAGAGGGGAGGGGATTAATATCCGTGGTAAAGTGATAATCCGATTGAGATCATTTTTCCATTCGAGCTCGCTCCTCACCTGGCCGGTGGAAGTGCTGTGGCGACCTGCACAGAGTCGGAGTGTAGCTGTGACGATTGTACGTTGCGTGAAAGCTTCCGAAACCTCCGTGGCTTTTAGATTTTGGTACAAGGTTTTTCTCCTCAAAACCTTCCTTGGAAGAAGAAGAAGAAAAAGGGACACAAAAACAGTGTTAAATGCACAACTAAAATAAATACTACTTTGAGTGTACCGGGGGACTGGTTCATACTGAATATGACCTGATGCCATAGTATTTTTATAATAAAAATTTGATACAACATGTTTTTACCTCAGTGGTTTCAGATACTTTTCCTGGTGACTGCATCAAGGGAAAGACAGAAGAGGAAAAAATCTTTTTTACATCAAGAAATGTGAAATGTCAACAACTATAATCCTTTAGCTGAATTTGAAAAAAAACACCAAAAGTGTCAGTTTTCACATGAAGAGAGACATTGTGAAAGGCAAGGAACAAAAGGATTTGATTCTGAAGATATTTTTAGCCTTTTATATTTAGAAAGTTTCTACTAGCCTAGCCCAAGATTGTTATTGGACAGTCATTAGCAACCGACCGATTTAGAATTTTTTGATTTTATTAATTGACTCCATATTCATTGTCTGATTGTATCTGTAATTGCGCCGTATAAGAGCATCAGCCAAATTCTTAAAAATGAGAGACAGACAGTTGTATCCTGTACACCTGCCTGGACTTTTACTTTAAGATTTAGGATAACAGAACAACACAAAAAGCCCTAACTTGGATTGACTTATTAATCAAACCAAGACAAATGGGAACAACAGAGAACACATAGTCACTGGATAGAACTTGGGAGTATTGAGTGACGTTACCTCTGCAGGGCTTTGTCTCTCCTGTCTGTAGCATTTGTTGTCCAAAGACGAGGAGCGGTCGTTCGCACACTTATAAGACATCATATCGGGATACTCTATATCATAAATAGCCTTGACTCTGGGAATTGCTGCTAAATCTCGGTAATCAATCATCTCATTATCTACTTTTGCCTGGGACAAGAACAGGGAGAGGAGAGGAGAGGAGAGGAGAGGAGAGGAGAGGAGAGGAGAGGAGAGGAGAGGAGAGGAGAGGAGAGGAGAGGAGAGGAGAGGAGAGGAGAGGAGAGGAGAGGGGAGGAGAGGAGAGGAGAGGAGAGGAGAGGAGAGGAGAGGAGAGGAGAGGAGAGGAGAGGAGAGGAGAGGAGAGGAGAGGAGAGGAGAGGAGAGGAGAGGTCAAACGTTTGCGTATTACATCACCTCACAGAGGAATGAAACCTTAATCCCACAACGCTACGATAGTCTGACGTAAACACAGATCAACATGATAATCTGTGGCCTGTTTATGTTGCGACCATGCAAATAAGAATTCATCAGGCTTTCATGTATTAAAAAAATGTGCACATAGTATAAAGTAGAAATATTAAAAAAATACCAGTGTTTTTTTCGTTGGGGATAATAAGGTTTATTCCACAAAATAAACCAGCAGGGGTATGGATAATATGAGATAAGGGTGGAGGAAAAAGGAAAGCACCGGGTTGTTTTTCATACCCAAATACAATCTGAATGGCCAATGCATTCAAATTGATCAAGCAAATGCATCTAAATTCCTGTTCAATTAGTGGTTGATTTTCCACCCCTCCCCCTCAGTATATGATAAGGCCTATATATGATTCACAAAAATGTGCAGGCTCTTCAATCAATCAACCACAATTGAAATACTTTTTTTTTCACTCCAAAGCTAAATTAATTAAGTTCCCACCAGTCAAGGTATGGTTGAAAAAATATATATACATACAGTATATGTTCACAGAAAAATAGAAACATTCTTTAATTCACTGTCAAAAAGAAAGATCATGCACAATAGAGACTCTGTCCATGCGACCCTGTATGAATAAAGGATAAATGAAATGTTAATCAGCCCACGGGGAATTGTGTACCCTGGAAGGCATTATAGGGCGGGCATTAGTCACCGGAACTTACGCAAATGGTTCGACCAGGACTCCCTGGAGTGCAGGAGCCCGGCCGGGAGCACGAGCTTTCAGATGAAGATCTATTGGCCTATGGAGAGGGGGGGGGGGGAGTTAGTTTGACTCTTAGTATGCTGAGAAATATCACATCTCTTCTGCAGCTCAGGTGTTGGTAGACGGCCTCCATTGTTTTCCTCTCAGTGTATCTCTTCCCTACACATGTAACTTGGCCTTCACATCTAGTCTAGTTTCCCTGTTAGTCATGTGGGCCAAAGCAGTCGCCAGGGAGGAATCATAATGCAGCGGTGGCATCATGCAATTCATATGTGGATTGTTCCTTCTTGTAATACGCTTTATGTTTTTAAATTTATTGGTATCAAACACGACTTACATCAAGCTGCATCAACACTTACATTGTGCAGGTACCAGCAGATGACAGGAAATATCCTAAGTAACCATGCAGCATTGCCAACGCTGACATTTCCTATGCAACGACTGACTTGTTTTTAAACGGTTATGCAAAATGTAATAATCATTGCACATAATATATACCATTCAGTCGTCTGCAAATTAAATCATTCTTTAGTGCAAACACCAGAAAAAGGTATTGTATTATTTTATATGCATCAAAAGTGATTGTGACCATCTGCCTTTTTTGCATCCTTGAACTAGCACTAAAGCTCAAATAATCAGGCCCGGCCGTGAGCAAAGCATCCAGGTTGCATGCGAGACAAGTGAATGCGGTTAATCTCAGGGCATGAGATTATAGCTTTCTCACTCTTGAAAAACAGCCAGTACAAAGCGTCAGGTCACCGCGTATATTAACCTTTGGTTGGCGCAGCGGGAAAAAGTAATCAAGGACAGGGGTTTTTGGTCTGCTGACCTAGGAGGGAAGAGAACGTTTAATGAAATGACAGCGCTCAAGAGAAGGTGCAGATGTAGGAGAGAGATGTATGCAGATGTCAGTCTCACACCCTCCTTGAGACAGCGTCTATATCAGCTGCCTTGATGCAAATCTGGGCTTGCATGTACCAGGGCGTTACGGATGTACTTACGTGCCACAAAGAGATCTTACCCTGTAACTGTCCCCGTTTCTGCTGCTGCATCTGCAGTCCGGGTGCCAAACTGTTGATCCTGTGAGGGACAGGGACAATCAGTTACAGCACGAAAAGGCAGTTTGAACACTTGATCATTCAAATCCACATCAACAAACGCTTTCATTGTGGAAGGGTGTACAAAACAGGTGTGTAGGTATCTGGGCATGTAGGCCTACTGTTGGTACAGTATATACTTAGCATTGAGTGATTGTTGAGTGGTTCCAACTTTGACAAAGCCCCTAAAATTATTGTATTTATTTCCACATTACTATTGTCATAAAAATACATGTTTTTTGTTGTTGATTTTTCTTTCAGTTTTACGAGTGTGTCTGTGGGTTTGTGGATGGGGGGGTGTATGTTTTGATGTTTATAGTATAAAAAAATCTATAAATACAGTTCTTTAAACTGCTTTCGACGCATGCGTTCATCCCAGCCCAACGAATGCCCCCGTGTATTCACATGTTTATACTTTCACACACTGACCTTGCAGAAACATGTCTTCACCTTCTGTGAACATTTTGTCACACCGGCTGCATCTTGCACAGCTGGGGTGATAATGTTTGTCCCCCGCCTGTAGCAGATAATGAGAAGGCAAAAGCGTCAGAGTTAGGCCTTTTTACAAAAAGGAGAACAAGAAAGGAATTAAGCATGCCCTAGGCCAGTGGGTTCTTAGTCTGTTTTTGGTTGTGGGGTGGTCTACCTCAAAACATTCACTCAACACATGTTAAAGACAAATCCACAATCTATGAACATGCAAATGACTTAAACAAATGCATTCAGAAGAAATAAGTTGTCAAAATGAAAGATTTCAATAATAAGTGATGAAAACAGAGGCATCAATAGCTTAATCTTCACTGTGAGTGAACATTTCTCACCTCCAGGACTTTTCCAGTTATATACTTCTTACATGCTTCACATTGCACCCCAAACTGAATCTGGTAGTCTCCCTCACAATAGGGAACGCCATCCCTGAAAGACAAAGACCTCAAATATATAAAAAAACAAATCTTCCCATCCATGTCTAATTGTAACTGTTGAAAAATATGCTAAAGTATATGAAGAAAATAAATCTTGTTTTGTCATAGCTGAGACCTTGAGTTTCATTGTATTTCCAATACCGTGTGGATTTCCCAGTATAAAAATTGAGTTCAGGTAGAGATAAAACACGAGAAAGGTATGATCCAGAGATTTGTGTTTACTTGCTGATGTATTCTCCGCTCAGCACTTTCTTGCAGGCTTTACACTTGAAGCAGCCGAGGTGCCACTGGCCGCCCAGGGCTAACAGAGCCTGGCCATTCTTGATGTCTCTACCGCAGCCAGAGCAGTCTGCAAACACACACACGCATGTACCCAAACAATGAAATAGAAAGGTCAAATGTAACACCATAGAACTCATTGAGTAGCTGTGCTGTTCCCTGCTGATTTTGTTTGCCGTCTTGTCCCATACGGGGAGCTTGTCTTAATCCCAGAGGCTTTGTGAGTCTGGATCCTTTATTGATCCCTCTTCTATCTTTAGTTGTACGGGAAAGGTCATGTGGAGGTGGAGAGTTGATCTCTATCTCTATCTCTATCTCTATCTCTATCTCTATCTCTATCTCTATCTCTATCTCTATCTCTATCTCTATCTCTATCTCTATCTCTATCTCTATCTCTATCTCTATCTATATCTCTTAGTCCGTACTGAGTCATGGCCCTGGTATGATCACGGGAGGCTGACTGGATTCTCAAGGTTATGTCAACTCAAATGTTGTGGAAAAGATATACCCAGTGTACCGGGAAGAGTTTAGACCGAGTAAGGGACAGTGTTTTTAGCCTGACAAATGTGACCAAGTGAAGAGGACCTGGAGAAAAACAATTAACAAGATGGTTTATATGGGCTGGGTATTGGCAAGGATTTCACGAAACATGCATCATGATATGATACAGTATATATATATATACATTGTGATAAAATGTGTATTGCGATATATTGCGATATTCGGCTTTGTACTGTATTTTGCAATACACTCCAATTTTGTTATTCATGTAGGCCACACTGCTTCCAGATGTCATTATGCCGTGTTGTGGCAACCGGAAATTCGAGGTAACTAGCCGTACTGCGACATCTTCACAAGTGGAGGTTGTAGTTGACAACCCGTCTTGAACGTGATTGCAAATGTTCTTTTTCAAAATGTCTAATGTATAACGAAAGGAAATGTCACGATTTTTTGCAGTATCTATTTTTTAGCACAGCCCTATTGGTTGATCAAAAATGACTCATACTTGTCATCTTTCGCCTCGAAAAACACAATAAGGGAAATGCACACTTATTATTGTATGTCCCATCTGCAGAAAAGTGTAAATATTTTATCCCCCTATGATTAAGGAAGGCTGGAAGTAAAATTCTACAGAGAATACACTCACTACTGGGATAGCTGACGTTGTTAGGAGTGGGAGACACAGGTCGAATGCAGCGCTGACACAGGCACTCTTTCCCATTGAAGGTGACACAGTCCCCCGTAGGAAAGGGCTGTCTGAGGGAGACACAGAAAGAGAGACAGGGGTATGCCACACAATTCATTCAAAAGTCATTCTGTGTCTAAGTACGTTTTGCACAACTTAAAACTCCCAGTTACCTGCAAACGGTGCAAACAAAGCAGGCCGGATGGTAGGTCCTCCCTAAGACTGTCACCACCTCGCCCTCCACAAATTCCCCACAGCCGTTACAGAGCGTGCCGTGGAGCCTCTGGAAGTCCAGCGGGCAGAGGTAGTCGCCATTCCTCATGAAGAAACCAGTCTGAGCCAGGTCACAGCCACACACTGCATGCACACACACACACACACACGCGCACACACACACACACACACACACACACACACACACACACACACACACACACACACACACACACACACACACACACACACACACACACACACACACACACACACACACACACACACACACACACACACACACACACACACACACACACACACACACACACACACACAGTGGAGAAGATATGACAATGTTCAGCTGTGGCTTGTAGTGATGAGTCCACAGAGTATAACCACCCCACTCTGCAGTTCTACAGGGGCTTCTTAGCTTTGCTTTAGTTTCCTGGCCCGGTACTCCACTTATCAACACAGGTTTCATCAGCTCTGATAGACTTACTGTATGCCTGACCAGCTATGTTGAGCACCGAATGGCAGACAGGCAAAGTGCAGCGACTATGGCTGGTGAGTTAAAGGCCTACTTCACCGGTTTGAATATGAAGGTGTATTGAATTCTGAGATCCTATGTAGTATAAATGTGCGAAAAAAAATTAAAATCGGTTCATCCTAGCCTGAGAAAAGACAGAAAGAGTGTTTTTTTTAACCCTATATTTCTCTTTCTCGTGACATCACAGAAAGAGAAATATAGGGTTAAAAAAAAACTTACTTTGTAAATATTACTGTGATGTCACAGTAAAAGACATCACAGTAATATTTACAAAGTAAGTTTTTTTTTAACCCTATATTTCTCTTTCTGTGATGTCACGAGAAAGAGAAATATAGGGTTAAAAAAAACACTCTTTCTGCCTTTTCTCAGGCTAGGATGAACCGATTTCATTTTTTTTCACACATTTATACTACATAGGATCTCAGAATTCAATACACCTTCATATTCAAACCGGTGAAGTAGGCCTTTAATACAGTTGGTGAAAAGCTGCTAAATGCTCAGCTGTATTTTCTCAAGTCAAGTTGATGGAGACTATAGGTCCACATTTTGGTTCAAATTCTATGTGTACATTCTTACTTTATAATGCACCTTCTTTCTATGAGTTGAATTTGTATTTGTTTAAGGTTCAGTTGATGTATGGCTGTTGAGTAAGAACTCTTCCTCAGTCTGAAGGTGCAGTATTTCGTGGCCCTGTAGGGAAGCAGCGTAAACAGATGGGGAAAAGGGTGAGCATACTGTCTGCTGTGGCAGCGAGACCTGTATGTATAGATGAGATACATGCTATTTAGGCCATCTGATCTACGATTCTGCCAGGATTTATGAAGTGTTTATGTGTAGCATGCGTGTGTCTGATCTGCCCAAAGACAAGTCACTGACAGTGAGGGAGCGCTTTTCTCTCGGCCCCTTCCCGAGTCATCTGACACCGCCCGACCCATTTGTGACACTTGTCGCTGTAAACCTGCCACAACACAGAGCGCTGAGATGCAAAGGGACAGATTTATATCTGCTCTATGTGTGTTCTGCTGCACCACACTCACAAGTCACACGGGGTTTAAAGGTGGAGTCAATCGTGCTGCGATCTGCATCGTGCTTTGCATGGTTTGTGATACACCATTTTTATCTTACAAGTTTCTTTGAAAATTAATTTTAATACGCAAATGAGCTATACACTTATCAAATATAGGCTACCCAAAATATATCCGCATAGGCTTAATTTTAACCTTTACTCCTACCACATTAAAACTTTACACAATGAAAGTCTACATGAAAAGTAAAACATTTGTATTAGAAGTTAACTTATAATGGTCAAGGCTTTCCAGAAGGGGTTGGTTGAACGTCAGAACAGGGGTCACATCATACTGCAGAGCTTGAGTTGCCACAAACCTCAATGTTGAGTATATGCAGGATTCATCACTGGGATCAAGATCAATCATTGGAAGGAATGTCACTGAAGCTCTCCCAGAGTGTTCATCTAGAAGATGCAGGATCTGCATCATACCAGACCATGATGGCCTTTGAGAGTGAAGGAGTAGGGATGTCTTCCACAACACATCCAGCTGTGATGTTTTGTGCTGGCAACAGAGCCAGTGGCTGATACACAACAGGTTCACATATCGGAGGAATCATAAAGTACTGAATGTGTATGCGACCAACTGCAGCAATATCTGCAGCTGTCACTTGGATCTTTAAAGGAAAAAATTAAGCCTATGCGGATATATTTTGGGTAGCCTATATTTGATTAGTGTATAGCTCATTTGCATATTGAAATTAATTTTCAAAGAAACTTGTAAGATAAAAATGGTATATCACAAACCATGCAAAGCACAATGCAGATGTGCTCAATGTCCAAACTGCCATTACCTCTGCCAGAACAAAAGACACAGTCTCAGTAGGTGATGACACAGACTTGTTAGTACTCTTGTTGTATCATGCTGATCTGAATGCACACAAGCTGTTTATGGCACCAGAACCAAAGAAAGCAACAAAAACAAGACGAATATGGTGCATAAAGTAGACAAAGGAGTTACTTGGCCCCAAGGTGTGTGATAATCTCCTCTTTCTCCATGCCATTTCAGGCTGTGATTCTACGTCTCGTCTATTTGGCATAGGAAAGGGAATGGCACTAGCCTGGAAATCCAGACCTGCCACTTGGCTTTGGCAAATTAAATGTGCTGCGCCTGTTGGTCTGGACACTCTCCAATGAAGCTCATTAAATATGTCAAGAAATCCTGAGCTACGTTTCAATTGGTTCTATCTGATATGGGCGGGCCAGAGCCCTATGTATGGTGCTCTGGGGCGGACGTAAACGGATGACAACAGTGCTGTGCATGTGCCGTCGAAGCCGTGATAGTAAACATCAAAGATAGCTGCGGATATGTTGTTTGAGTTTAAGACGGCTTTGGCCTCGACCCTTTACGATTTGGAAGACGGCACTCAAATCTTTCATTAGCAAGTAAGAGGAATGTTCTGTTTTGCAGACCGACCACGGCAAAAGTAAAATTTAACAGTTAATCCCGCTGTTCGCTAAACGAACAGGGCTTAATACGTCACATTGTTCATTGCTCTGATTGGTTGTAGTGCTATCAAATTGCGTGCAGTGCTATCAAATTGCGTGCAGTGGCATTTGAAGAGACTAATCTAATTCATGAGAGGCACCTGTTATACCCCTGGCAGGTAAGCCAGGCAGTTTTTAAGGTTAGAGGCCAGTCTAAAAGCAGCATTGCCATCACCCATTGGCAGTAGGATGATTGGATATTCAATAAGTGTGGAGCTCATGTGCATATTCAAATTAATTTAAAAAGAAACTTGTAATACAAAAAAAGTTACTTTTCAAGTATACTTTTACTATGTAAAGTTTTATTGTGGTAGGAGTAAAGGAAAAAATTAAGCCTATTTGGGTTCATTTTGGGCATGTACGATTAGTGTATAGCTCATTTGCATATTAAAATTCATTTTCAAAGAAACTTGTAATACAATTTTTTTAAATTTCCATGGTTACTTTCATTGTGTAAAGTTTCATTTTGATAGGACTAAAGGAAAAAATTGCCCTATTGGGATTTATTGGTGTCTCGCCTTATTGGCACACATCTCGGATTGATGAGAATTAAACATATTTCCTCAACTAGGATTTCTTAAAACTTTTAGTATGTTGTTCTAGACACCTCATAGAAATTATCTTTTATTCTTTTACAATTTGTCTGTTTTTTGACCCAAAAATGCGTTACTTTGCCTGGCCTATATGGTGGCCCCCTTTGTTTACATACCCATTTCCAGAGCCTAGGCTGTGATCTCCTAGCCTGGTGCTACCAGACCATCGTACTTCATTTCATTTGTACAGAAGGTCTGGCAGTGCTGTAATTGGCAAACGTTCACTCATGGAGGCGGGTGTCTGTTAAAGTTTAAAACTATTGGATCTGCCCAGTGCCACTCTGGATTAGCCAACCAATCGCATAACGTTTGGTCGTCACGTGTGTCATGAGCCGGCTTCTGGCCCATGTTCTGGCCGCGACTGAAACTGGAGCGCGACTTCGACGTCCTCGTTCTCAGCCACTCGCTCTGTTCGCTGATTGGACCGGCTGTCGAATCTCCGGGAAAACTGGGAAATGGGCTGTACACCCAGACTGACTACTGAAGGGAAAATAAAATTTGTCCGGAAGTAGGCGGGCGGGCGGAGCCAGGCTAGTGATCTCCCAAATTGCTGAAAGCACCTTTAATTGTCACTAGATATTATTTGACATGACTATGGACATTGTTATTCACCCTGTTTCTTTATCATAAAGTTAAAATGAATTTAGATTAAAACTTTTATGCAGCACATTTGTCAATGTTTCCTATGGCGTACTTTAATTCAAATGAATTCACATGCAAAGTGAAACACTTCTGATACAGTGAAGCCCACATAACCCTTCGGTCTCCCCACTGTTAAAATACTGCAGGCTTCTGCGCTCTGAAAGTCTCTTTGTTTCCTCCATGCTGTAAACCCTATTGCAATGCGATGAAAGGGCAACAACACGAGAAGCCTGTCAGCTTCAATTAGTGGGCACAATGGCCTGCTGAGGAAATATGTTTTCCACGAAGCAGAACAACTCCTGCGAATGACTGTCTGACAACACAGGAGGTGCTCACAACAGACCACTGTAGATGTAGAATATTTTGTAATGAATTGGATTTGATGGCACCAGCAGGGCTGACCGATGAATGACCAGCAAATCCTGCAGAATTTTGAAACCAACCTACTTAGAATGAAGTGTGTCAATGCAACCTAAAGGATAGAATGTTACTATGTTTACAGCTTGCATGTGAAACTGTTAATACATGTTTTCATTTAACATTGGACATTATACAGTTTATTGCCTATTTGAAATGTAAAAAGAAAAGTCAACACTAAACTTGCCTGTGATTTTAAGGACACTCAATACATGCACCTGCCTCCGCTCAAATCACCATATTGATACAGTATGTACTCACCCTTGCAGGTAAAGCACTTTATGTGGAAGTGGCTGCTCTGGACTCGCAGCACCTCTCCCTTGCATGGCTCCCCACATCTTAAGCACTGGATGACCCGCTTCCCTGCTGGAGGACTGGGCTGGTAGCCACCCTGACCATGGAGCGCTGCAATACAGGGAGGAATAAAAGAACCAGTTCAGTGTGGACTAAAACAAATCAAATTTTACAGTGCTTGAGCAATGATGCTTTTAAAATAAAAACGGACACTCTTCGTTTATAAAATGACTTCATGTAATTGTTTGAAAGTCACTTCTATAATCAAATGTTCTGTATCCAAAGAGTCCTGTCAGCTTATCTTCTAATTCAAATGATTTGAAAAGCTAAAAGTTAAGGTTGATTTAGCAAAATGGTCTGTTTGTAACATTCAATGTGGAAAAACAAGACAAGGGTCTACAGCTTAATGCAGACATCGGCACATTCACAATGATGATACTCACATTCTGCCGTTTACATATGCAGGTGCCATAATCATAATCAATAGATAGATGAATTACTAAATTAATAAATCAAATAAATGTGCAGGTTGATTTAGAAAATGAGGGGAAATAATAAATATAGGGAAATAAATAAATGTTAACAGAAAATAATCAAATGGGAAATATTTAAATATGAAAATAATTAATTAAAAAATTAATTATTAGTCAAATAGATGTAAACATTTTAATCGTTTATTTTTGTATTGCTCTGCATATTTATTTATTTTTAAATGATCCTGCACACTTATTTGAAGTTTTGAAAGTATGCTAAGCTTTGCCTTTGGCAGTGAGGGAGGGATAAACACAGCAGCTGTGGCTGATGAAATTGGACGGATTAAACTTCAGACTGGCTGATTATTTGGAAAGTGAAGGGATCATCAACACACCTACATCACATCCTGTGGAGGACATTAATATCTCTTCCAAACTCTATGGCAATTCATCTTATAGTTTTAGAGACATTTCATCGAACACTTACACCACTGAACGTAATGTGTGTATGCCACAACAATGTATGCTTTGCCACAACACCACACGAAGACAGACTCACAAAAGAAGTCCTTTTACTGTATATTCTACATTTGTCTCACACTGTAGCAAGAAAGCTCAGCCTCCTTCCTTCTCCTATCTCACTGTCTCCTCTATGTTTATACGGCAGCTGAAGCAATGGATGCCTGTACAATCTAATCACAGCCTCACTTGAGAGGTGAACTTGAATGTGATTAGCAGAGGAGAGAGGGGAAAGAATGTGGCGCGTCGAGAGCGCTCAGCATACAAATAGATAACCAGACACATGGGCTTCTTCTTCCTTTTCTCATCTCCTTTACAGTCGGCCATAAAATGGAAATTCACTATATAACAGCTACACTTGAAACAAACTTTAGATAATCTCAGCTGCACTCACGTGGCTGAGTTGGGTCTGAACCTGTTTGACCCATACAAAAAAGATTTCCACACACTTTTTCTCGACTGTCCAGACTACCCAACTAGGCCTCGTGAACGCTGAGAAAATTGAGTCAAGCACCATTGGTATGTGGCCCCAAGTCTGCCCCACAACAGGAGAGATTTGTCACCACGGTAACAATCATGTAGTAACAAACTAGATTAGGACGGAGAGAGCTATAGCTTTGAAAAGGGTAACATAAAGTTCAATGTGACTTATTGTACAGATCCAGTACACACAGTGCTGTGGTGTAATAATAAAACGCTGTATTGTATTGTGATTGTAACCACGTGAAATTTGACCTACACCATCAGATCTTCAGATTGAAAAAAAAACTAAACAATTGTTATATCTGCCAAACTTAATATGATTCTGGAGGGAATGTAACCTGTCCTTTTGACCACAGCACTCCAAAACCCACAGCCCAAACCGGCCTTTGTTC
Source organism: Ammodytes marinus (assembly GCF_949987685.1). Taxonomy (NCBI): domain Eukaryota; kingdom Metazoa; phylum Chordata; class Actinopteri; order Uranoscopiformes; family Ammodytidae; genus Ammodytes; species Ammodytes marinus. Next base: position 13,009,520 of record NC_137224.1, on the reverse strand, counting down.
TAGAGCGCCTCAGCTATTTGTTAATGACAGAGCTGTGATGCCATTGGCAACACAAGTGCATGAAAGCCATTACTCACGCGGGAACAGGCACAGATTTAGTGCCACTTCTTAGAAATGTGTTGTGATCCGACTGGGTAAGGAGGAACATGCCATACTATATCGTCTTGTGTTTGCACAGTGACACAATAAATGGTGCACTACAGTTTGTGTGTGTGTGTGTGTGTGTGTGTGTGTGTGTGTGTGTGTGTGTGTGTGTGTGTGTGTGTGCGCGAGCGGTGGTCCCTCAGATGTCCAAACTGTCTTCCACTCTTCCTAGATCTCTCCCAGAATGTGAAGCTGATATGGTGTCAAGTATTAGCAAATGGTTATTTTAGAAAGATGGCAAATGGAGGGAAACCTGAGACAGGCAGTTAATCACACAACCCCACTACAGTATGTCCAGCTAGACAACACTCTATTTTAAGTGTATGACACTACAAAGTAATGAAATGTAAGGTAAGGAACTACCCAACATAGTACAATAAGGTCATACAATTCCATTTATATTAGCTAAAAGCTGTATTTGGTCATGATATATTCAGTAAAAGAAATCACATACCACACTATTACACAGGCGAAACTCAGCCTAACAAATAATAATAACAATATGCTGTTTAAACAAGGTTTTACAGCACAGGATATGGAAAAAAAAGTATCACCAGACCATTATGAATATAGCACCTGGCAGCCAGTGCAAAGTCATTGTTTGGACGTTTTAACACAATCACGTGGCACCTCTATGGTGGTTTTGCATAGAGAGCAACAAGGAAAACATGATCGACAATTTCAAATATATAATTACAAAAGCTGTATGAATGAGGCTTGACTTGGTATTCTAAATACACAATTTTCAGAAACACATGCCTTCTGTCTCATACCCCTCCACACACACACACTCACACACACACACACACACACACACACACACACACACACACACACACACACACACACACACACACACACACACACACACACACACACACACACACACACACACACACACACACACACACACACACACACACACACACTTCACAATATCTACCTTTCTCTTTCATGACAGACGTTGGAGTGGGAGTGCTCACTGCAGCGGATCAGAGTGAGGACAAGAACTAACTGAACTGAACTGATTGTACAGGGGAAAGGGGTGGTCCACAACACAGGGGCACGAGTGTATGTGTGTCAGTGTGTGTGTGTGTGTGTGTGTGTGTGTGTGTGGGTGTGTGTGTGTGTGTGTGTGTGTGTGTGTGTTTGTGTGTGTGTGTGTGTGTGTGCAGTGTTCATATCAAATCACCAATCAATATTGTAGTCTGTATACATATATTATATGTGTGCAGTATTATGCTTTGTCTAATAGCTTGAGCTCTTATTATTTGAAATATAAAGCAGCGCCTTTGACACACAACAGAATTTTCCAGTTAACTTTGTTGATCTTAAGGAAGTCCAAACACATTCAGCACATTTTGAATCTAATAATTTATAATGGTTTTTCTTATAGTAAATCAAAAGGTTTTCTACATCTACAGAACAGTTTATGGCCAAATCATAGAGAGTTGTGACAACAAGTTACAGTATATAAGAATAACAACTTATTACTGGAAAGATATCACCTGGGCCGTGACAACCACCAGTCGTGGATAATAACCAGGAAATGTTCTCAAAGACATCGAGGATCATTTTTAAATGAATGTGCATTAGAGTAGTTTATGTTGCTCTAGGTCTACTCCATTGCATTACAGATGGTAATGTTATTTTAACTCCACTATATTTTTTTTACGCTTATCTCTTTTATAGATAAAAACACATATAATATGATGCAGTACTATACCACCTATCTATAAGGTAGCATAATAGCATCTAAATGTAACTCTATTTTCACTATTTTATGTATTACTTAGTACCATAATTTATTACATATTCTATAACAATATAACACTTTGTGATACTTTAATAAAAAAAAAATCTGTACATTTACCTTAATCATCAAATCTTTTAATTGAAACATTGAGTCTCTACTTTTACTCCAAGTAAAGAATGCAAGCACCTATCATACCACCTTATAAGAAAACAAACTATACATTACTTGATATTTCCGCCGGTATGCTGGCCAACTTTTCACACAGGATGTAGTCGTTGGGGTTGATGAAAGGCAGCTGCTCCATCATGGACTGTTTAGGAATCAGGTAGAGGACCTCGGCCAGTTCCCCATCTTCAATGATTGACATTCGCCGGACAGAGTTCTTCCTCTTGACCCGGTCCATCACCACGTCGTTGCTGGAGCCGCAGATCTTGCCCAGGCTGCTGAGGTTGAGGATGCCCGACATGCTGTCCAGGCTTTCCGCCAAACAATGGAGGCTGCAGACTGACCCCAGGTAGGAAACCATGAAGCAAAAGCTCAAGATGGTAAAGCCCTCTTGTGTTTGAAAGTCAGGTATTAGGTTGCTCTCTAAGACTTGGCAACTGAGTCAGCATGCATGAGCGTGTGTATGTGTGTGTGTGTGTGTGTGTGTGTGTGTGTGTGTGTGTGTGTGTGTGTGTGTGTGTGTGTGTGTGTGTGTGTGTGTGTGTGTGTGTGTGGCTTGTCAATCAGGCAGGCAAAGACTAACTCCTACCACACTGCCCTTAAGAAGATTAGGTAAGGTATATTTTTAGGGTTTATCTTCATGGTAAACAGAGGATCTGAGCTCTAGGAAGTCTCAAATCGTGGTAACCTTCTTCACACCGTGGCAGTGACTTCGACTTGTCATCAAGAGATGCATCATTGTTATGTTACAATACTTATTAGGGGCTCTATTTAAAGCAGATCACCAGCTGCAGCCATGGATTCATCACGCTATGTATGTAGTTAAAATCCTAATATTTCAATCTTCAGTAGACCATGTCCGTGCCAGTCTGGCATTTTCTGCCTGATCTTTAGTTGGATAATGACTGAACAAAGCACAAGCTGGACACAAAATGATAACATTTTGAACCAGTGAACCTTTCATAACCCTTAACTCCCTTGCAAATATTGTAAATGTAATTGATGTTTTTTATTATCAGTAAATCTACTATATTAATCAGCATTGGATGCAGTTGTATGAACTGCTTAGCTGTAGAGGGAACAGGAGGTATTTAGAGTACTTGTATTAAGTATGTTAGGGCTGCAGTATAATTCAAGGGCAAACCAGTCCTTCCAGATTCGATTTGGCACTCTCAAGTTTGCATTTTGTGGAATTTAAATGTAAAAAAAAAAAAACTACCCAAATTTTTATAATTTGTTTGATTATGTGAAAAAAATTGTGAGGAAGCCGATTAAAAACTAAAGCTCAAAGAACTAAGGAAACCAACTATTTTATCAATATAAATCACTACATTAGCTGCAAACCTGTCCCTTTAACTTTCTTGCACATATAAAGATGCACTTTTTTACCCACAGGAAGTGAAAAACTAATAATAAAAAGCACACCAATGTTTAATGGTGTGCCTTTTCAAAAACAGTTAATTTTTTTTAAAGGGATGAGTATGTGCTCCTGAATTTTACTTAGTAGTAGCTACTGTATTTATATGTATCAAGCAAAATAAACAATGAAATAAATAGTTTGTGGTAAATAAATAAATTATAATAATTAATATTACCAATTAATGATAAAGCTATGTATGTATGAAGCAATATCAACAAGCACAGTAATCATATGTACCTCACCCAAAACAATGCCTGACTCAGACTTACAATAAGGTTTCCGTTATGTAAAAATCTAGTAACTAAGAATTAGTTCAAAAGTACCTGTAACTAAGATAGAAGGTAGACTATGGGAAATAGCTCAAGAGCCCATGAGGTGTTTACACAATCATGAGGCCTGTAGTTTACATTGCAAGCATTTATAAAGAGCTCCCTCTACTGGCTGTGATGTGCTGAGGATTTAGAAGGAAATTATTCTGGTTCTCTGCCCAACCATGTACTACATGTTAAGATTTTGATCAAGTGTTTTGCTTTTTTTGAAAACATTCTTACCCTTTTACTGTGGAGATACTAGCCTGGCACCGCCCACCTACCTACTTCCGCTCAATTTTCATTTCACTTCAGTAGTCAAATTGTACTTCTGTACGAATGAAATTAAGTAATGGTCTGGTAGGACCAAGCTATGGAGATACTGGGCTATCCACAGTACTCTTTTTGAGTTTCGTCTTTCATTAATACGTTTGATATGTTTTGACGTTTTTTTTAAAACACTGACATTGTACTGTAGTACCTGTACTGACATTTAAACCGGCAAAGGCCACTAGGGGGCAGTAGAAATTGTGAACACACTATTGACAAATGTACTGTTAGCAACATTATCAATAATTTGGAGTCTTGTTTTGGTCACTTCGCAAATGTAAGTTCTCTATATATAAATTTCTTTAGCACTGTTTTTGGTCCAGTGCTGTGTCAGCGGCACCAGAGTAAGGTATGTATTTTTTTCACTGAAAAAGACACAATGAGAGCCGTGGGAGTCAACCAAAATGGAAGTTGCGGGCTGGGCAGATAAACAATGTGCTGAATCTCAAATCAGATTGTAAATCGTTCACTAGGAACGTCACCTTGTCACATTGTTTTCATATTGTCATTTGATAGATTCTTTTTATAATTGTTTTCATTTTTTATAGCGCAAAGTGTGCCCTAATCAAACTGTTTCCCTCTACTACTGTAGGATGTGTATAAATATTCCAATGCAAACGCTACTTATGACCTATGCAGTATAATTAATTAAACCAGGCTGTGATGAATCATCAATACAACATCAGTCAATCAGCAATGGATGGTACCAAGCAAAAATGTAATCATCACGTTTATTTACACCGATTATGTAGCAAAGATTACAACGTAAAAAAAGGTGACCTGTGTTTTTTTAGGCCTTGGAAAATAGATAAAATTCCCTTCTCCAAGTACATAGTGATATCTCACTGATCATACCCAGTTGCCATGTATTACATTGTACATTGTAATACTATTTGGGAGTAACTAGTGCTAAATGTCAGCTTCATTAAACTGCTCAATTTACTGCTGTAGAATCAACAGACAAACATGGTTTAAGTGAGGTGTGCAATAAACCCTGTCCAAAGGGAGAAATATAAAAACTTGTGGAAAACGTAGGAGTTGATGGAAGGAGATGGAACCGTGTCGTCCTCCTCCTCATCCTCATTTTGCTCTTCCTCTCCCTGGTGTAGCGGCTCTCTGTCTGAGTCTACCGCCGCCTGCTGCTCCGATCGTTTGGTTGTCTTGTTCAGGGTCCCACCCTGCAGATAAAAACATTACAACTGAATACACTGTGTACTGTACTACTACTAATCTCGAAAAAGCGTAACATCATGGAAAAGTCCATTAAAAAAGTGAAACTTTTAATAGGGGAGAGTGGCCTAAGTTGTGCCACTTTTTACTCAAAGTGACTTTAAATTGAGGCCTTGACAGTAAAGTCTCCAACTCAAATATATACATATATTTCAGGGTGTTGTGCATCCCTGGCAATAAAAACTTTGGATCTGGAATAAACTGTTGAAGAAATATAGCTTTCGGGAAAAAAAAATGTCTTGTGGCACAACTTGCCCCCGGTGTGGTGTTAGTTGTGCCATTGGAGAAAATACCATGGGGTAAATTGTGCCCATTTATATATATCTCATAAACTGTAATGCAAGACAAATCCATTAGACAATCACTTATTTAAGGTTTATTTAAAGTAAATAAAGTAAATATTTTACAAAGATTGAAGGTCAATTTTCTTAAAGAGGACCTATGATACTTTACGACTTTTATGACCTATAAACGTTGTTATAATGATTTATAGTCATGTTTAACCACACTAGCGTATCAAATAATTACGTACATGCATTTCGACGTATTCCCTGCTGACCGTCTGGGGTGGCTATGCAGAGCACTAAACACTATGGCAGCCGGTCGAGAAATAACTTGTTCAAGTTTCCGGGTATCGTGAGTCACGTACCCGGATGTTTCCATGTATGGTAATGCTGCTCAGGCAAGCTCCGGCTGCATGCCCCCACCTTCCTGAAAATCTCCCGCTGCTGGAAGGAAGGTAACCAATCACAACGGAGTGGGGTTTGCAGCAGGGGGGGAGGGGCGGAGAAGCTCAAAGCAGTGTGTAGAGAGAGACTGCTGTGCTCGCTAGGGTAAGAGGAAGAGTGTCCCGAAAATCTACATAGTTTTTGTGATGTGATTCGTGTCAGGTTGCTCTATAGCAGTTTTTAACAAGAAATTAAGACCAGAAAAGTAGTATAATAGGATCTCTTTAAACAAGGCCTAGCAGATCAAGGTGGTTTTGCCTGCAAAGCTAACAATGACAAAGTCATCATCATCATCTTTCTGGCCATCTGAACTCTTCAGTGGTGTAGTTAAGTGGAATGGAGATGTCAGTCTCTTTTGAGCTACTGTAGACAATCACTTTCTTTTGGTGACCAGCATATACAGCCATGCCAATGGCACAACTCTCAGAAATGTACTTTGCACTAGCTGCTCCGCCCTTGTGGAACCAACTGCCACCTGGCATATGCGATTCCCTCTCCATTTCTGCCTTTAAATCATGGCTCACAACCCATCTGTACACCCTGGTTTTTCCTCCCAATTAACTATCTTACCTCTGCACTACTATCTTTGTTCATATGTGGATGTCTGGGCTTTATGTCTTTTATTTTGGTTATTGTTATTTTACCTTAATTTTTTACCTACTGAATGCACTATGTAAAGCACTTTGAACAGTGCAAACTGTTATAAATGTGCTTTTATAAATACATTGTACTTACTTACTTACTTACTTACTTATAACTCACCTAGGCCCTCTGGCACAAATCACCCCATCCCCAGAATTTTGGATAATACGCATGATGCAGCAGTTTAGGGCTGACATCGTGCTAACTATATAGACACAAAGTGTAGCATACTAAAGCACTAAAACATGTGTCAAATGTTTTCAAACGTGTCTATAATTGTTCAGACACAGTAATCAAAAAACCTTGATCATGGAAATTTTACTCTGAAAGGCAAAAAACAGTTTTTTTTAGCTTAAATGTGCTTATATCTTATTCCATGTTTCTCCCTTCTTTACAGGATGAGTTTAATGGATGGCTCTTCTTAAATATGTGGTCACATTTCCAATTTCTTCTATGGTTTCCTAGAAACAAGGGGTGGCACAACTTGCCCACCGGCACAATTTAGGCCACTCTCCCCTATATTCTACATTCATTACACAAAGTCAAATATGTCAGTCCTTTTTCTTTTGTTTTTAATTATTATTTTGATGATTACGGCTTACAGCTCATGGAATAAAATATCCAGTATCTCAAAATATATTAGAATATTACACAAATCCAATCAAAAAAAGGATTTATGATACAGAAATGTCATCCTTCTGAAAAGTATCATGTTTATTCTAGATTATTTTTACTTCATGTGTAATAATGAATCTAGAATATATGAAAGTTGCACTTTCTGAATTTTTTAAATTTATAATCTAATTCAGATAAAATACCCAGCACAAATTATGTAAAAAGGTAGACAGGCAGTCTGTGGGATGTCTGACCTGTCTGTGGTCGACGATGTTGAGAATGACAGAGGTGACGATGCAGCAGATGGCGTTGGCTAACATGAAGATCATCATCCTCTGCCAACGCCACAGTGGAATTTTGGTTTCACTGGGCGGAAAATAAGAAAAGAAAAAACGTCCACGGTAAGAAACGGTTCCATTTTGATGCATTGCAATCAGATCTAAATGGGTAGTATTGCCCTACCTAGACTTGGTGCCCAGAATCTGCCCAACAGCCAGATTGGAAACCCCGATCCCAATCATCTGTATGGAGGTGGCCAGACCCATGGCTGTTCCCAGAGTGGCCTGAGGTACCACCAGGGGAATAGACGGCCACATGCTCGCCTGGAATACAGCACGGATCAATTCAGTTAGAAACAAAACACTTGTCCTAAACAAGAGGCACACAGACACTGACTGAATGATTAGATGTTCCTTCTCCAGAGGGTCTGTAGTCATTTGTCCAGTTTATTCCGAAAAGAGAAGTAAGTGATGTTTTTTGTTAATATACATGTTAAATCACACTATCATACAGCAAACACTTAAAGGAATACTTCACCCATAGGGAACCGGCGTTCTATCATTATAAAATCACTGTTATAATATAATGAATTAGGTTTTTCTTCCCACAGTCTTTCCTCAGTCTTCCCTTGGCCCAGCTGTCCTGTTAATCCCAACCCTACATTTTACCATGTGTGATGTCACACATGGTAAAATGTAGGGTTACATAAGACCATAAAACACTCTTTCTGCCTTTTCTCAGGCTAGGATGAACCGATTTCTAAAATGTTTGCACATTTATACTACATAGGATCTCAGAGTTCATTACACCTTCATATTCCCACTGGTGAAGTAGGTCTTTAAACAGTATGCACAGTTCATAACACAGGGATCCCAGTTCATAAAGTTTTGTGGTAATTGCCAGATACAATTTCGAGTATCCCACTCGTCGTATCCAATCAGGAGACAGAACGCTATAAAGAGGCAGGTCTCTGTGCCCGTGAACTGTGACTCGCTGCTCTCCATTGCGGCACTATCTGACGAAAACGGCTGCGCGCTTATGTGGTGGTGACGTAGGGAAGTTAGCTAAAAGGACCATATCACATACTTAACTTTTATATCTTCAGATAAGATTATTACCGTTTCCAGTGTTTCATAAATGATCAATATAATTTTTTCTTTTGAATACAATTGAAATCCCCACCCCCCAAATGTTACATCATTTAATATATTAAATTGAGAACGAATCCAAGTAATAACAATTATAAACTGGGGCTTTTTATTATTAGGACAAAAACAATGAGCCAAATGTATCTCTAGACCAAAAAAACACCTCTGACATACATGCATCTGACGCTAGAATCTTTTAAAATTCCCCTCAGCACATACAAATGATCAGCCTCAAAGAATGGATGTGTTAGAAACCGTAAAAACAATGACTTCTGCAACTTAAACTCACCGCAGCAAAGGAGTAGGTGACTCCCAGCCATATGGTGGAGACCAGAGGGGGGACAAAGGTGAATGCCAGGAGTCCAAACACAGGCAGCGTGAGGACAGCACAGGCCACTGCAAAGATGCCCCGCAGACCCACCAAATCCTGGAAAGAACACAAGAGCATGTCGCATGTGTTATTCCAATTTATTTTATATATCGCCCTATTCAAAGCACATTTCAGGTCTCATTTACTCACTATGAGAATGCCCACGCCGGCTGAGAGGACCAGCGAGCTGTCATAAACCGCCCCGGCGATATAGGACGCCTCCTTCTGACTGTAGCCGCTGTACTTATCCTGAATGAATTTACTAAAAAGGGGAGAAAAAAATACAACAGTTGAATGTAAAACGAAACAATGCTTTCAAGTACAGTATGTTTTTACACATATCAATACAGTGGTTTTATATAATATATACACGTCCCAATGGAATTCTCTACCTGGCATCTGCGATGAACGGGAAGATGCCGTTGTAGAAGAACATGATGGTGAGAACCAGCAGCCAGTACCTCAGCGACAGGAGCTTAACATCCTGAATCCTCTACACAAACACACCACAGAAACGCATCCATGTTATTCTGTGTATATACTCCCAAACAAAGGAAAAAACTAATGTAAGATAATCGCTCTGAACTTGATGATGTTTAAAGTGGCTAAGTTGACATTTTTGTTTATTCTAGCAGCTTTTGGACTAAAGCAGTGTACACCAGTGTCCAAGCGTGTGTCATCCGCACATTCATTTGTTTAGGAAGCGGGTGAAAGAGAGATGGCAGGATGCATCGCAATGAAGTAATGTATTTATATGTGATTATGTAAGATTATTAATACTAATATATAGTAATATGGTTACGCAAAGCAAAAACTTTAATATAGAACAGTTCATAAACACTGGAGGTTCTGGTCTGCCGGACACAAATAGTTTTGTCTAAGTTCCCGGGACATCTTACCCGAGCAAATAAAATAAAAAAGCATTGTTTTCGATAGTGGTCTGGTTTGCATAAGTAATGTATGATCATCAGACGAAAAAATGTGACCATTTGACGGTTAACATTTAATAGTTCCTCACAGGAGGTTTAGATGGTGTTGGATACCATGGATGGATGGATGGATGGATGTTATGATAAAAAAAAAAGATGTTCATACCACTTTGCGGGACTCCTCTCGCATGGTGTCATGCAGACCCCGCTGCTTCATTCCTATCTTGTCCAGGGCGCTGACTATTATGGCGGACACAAAGCCCATCACGCACAACAGTGCTCCTAGAAAAACAGATTATAGTGTGCCATGCAGCGTGAGAAGTAATGTGACTAAATCATAACAAAATGTTCTAAAAATGAATGTTTGAGGTTTCTATCCGCTCTCTTAGGGCCTACCTACCTCCCCACAGCGTCCACTGCATGCCATAACTTTCCTCAAACTTCTGGGTGAGGAAGAAGTTGAGGACTGAACCCAGACGGGAGAAAGACAGGGTCAGACCAAAAGCCAAGGCCAGCTCCTTTCCTTTGAACCAGAAGGCCGTGATGCGGTTCTGGACAACTGGTGAGGAAGAGTAGATGGGGGGAGAGAGAGTGGTTTATGGAACATTGACAACGTGAACAGTATGTGCATGACTTCTGTAAATTTGCCCTTACTGGTCAGAGATCCATTGCCGGATCCAAACAGCAGTCTGCCTGTGAGCATGAGTGGCAGCAGGTAGGGAGTCCCTTTGAAGTGGGAGCCCAGTGCAAACAGTGAGGAGCCAAGGACACACAGGAACGAGAACAGAAACACTCCAACTGCAGAGAGAGGAAGGAAAAGGGAGAATCAATTAACAATGATTGACCGTAAGTTATTGGTTTGATTTGGCACATAATATACACTCGGACTCACAGCGGTTGCCTAACTTGTCAATCAGGAACCCAGCGAGGACCACCACTATTGCATTCCTGTCAGTGGGAGTGAAAAGGAAATGATCAACTGTAGCTGTTTTTCTGCCATCAGCCATTTTATCAGAGCCATTGTGTGTGTAAGTGTGTGTGTGTGTGTGCACTAACGTCCAAGCATAGATAGCATAGAGAAGATTGTACTGCTGAGGGCTCATCCCCAATCCCACCACACAGTCCACCGTCCCATTGATCACCGTTGCGTTGGGACATGTCAGGTTCTGTCAGGAAATAAACAACCACAGACTGAGAGGACGACACACACACACTGACACCAAAGTTCGAACTTGTGTAGAGACGTAATTACAGCTAATTATATACATATGTTAACTATAATAAGTAAAGTGTAATTGTGCAGTGTAATAAATAATGTGATTTTTTTTTAACTTACACCTTGGAACTGGTCCTGCAAAACACTGGGTATGTCGAAGCAGAAGTAGGAGCCAAATGTCAGCAGGCAGTTGAACAACAGCACCAAGAAGCGATAATACGCTGCAAAAAAAATTGTAATATGAATTTGATATCCGCAGATTCAGAATACATATATTAACATCGCGATATGTGAGGACTGGTGGCACTTAATCATTCACAATAAAGCTTTAAAGATCCCCCACCCTAAGTGCTTTACAACATATTAGACATGTCCTAACAGGTATTACAGATAATGAGGTAATACAGACACATTATACCAGGTTTGATTACATTTTCATAGTGTGCACAGTGAATGTCTTATGTATTAATTAGGCAATTAAAAACCCTAGTGGAAGACGAGCTGAGGTCTTTCACCCGAGTAAAGAGTAACAAGACCACAATGTAAAAGTACGAGTCATAAGCAGCATCAGGAACTGCCAAAAGTACAAGTAGACCCTCATTATGAAGATTGTCCTATTTCATTGTCATTTTGGATGGGAAACGGTTGACCTCACTGGGAAAATAAACTGAACTAGGCCTATATAGATTTTGCGCAGGTGAATGTCTGAGCGAGTAAAAATAGCCTATGGTCTTTCTTGTATTTTATAGGCTAACACATTTATGAGATGTGACCGCATCGATATCCACAAGGTTTTCGCCCTTTCCCACTTTAGTCACGAGCTCAGTTTAAAATGCTGACAGGGTTATTCAGTGGCCCAGTTTTTCAGGGAAGTTTGTGGACGGTTACAGCTATGGTCATAGCTATGCAACGTTTGAAGTAGCCTAAAGTTTTGGTCAATATAACAAAAGTCAGACGTAGCCCACCTTTCTCCGCCGCTGGCTGCGCCATAGTGTGTAAACAAAGAGAGCGGCTTTAAAAACAAACGTCCAAAATTACATCCTTCAGTCAGTAGTGTCTGTGTTGTTTACGGTTAGCAGGCTGCGTTCACTGTCTGTCGCAACCATAGATAGTATATAAAAGGTCGTAACTCTGCAACCCTTCCGCTGCTGTCCACACACCACGGATCTTTAAACCACGTGGATCGATATTTCGTTGATACAGGAAAGGGCGGATGGTTTGGAGATCTGCGCACCCGCCGACGCTGCTCCGTCTGTTTTTTATCCCCCGACTGGAAACTTTATTGTAGAGCTGGATGTTTTGTCCCTTAGCGGACACCATCGAAGCGATACACACAATTAGCGTTTTAGCAGTGGGATCATGTACTGTAAACATAATGTGCTCGAGTTTTTGAACATGTGAAATGTCAGTGTTGCGCAGAGCCAAAACATGGGAAGTATCCGAGTCCGAGGAAAGCGACAAAGAGACAAAAGCCGGTATAAACCGAGATGAGAGCAGCGAGAGAGGAGCGGTCAGCCCAGACTTGATAAATGAGGATAAGGGTTCAGAACACCACCAGTGCAAAACCCTCCCATCGTCAGCCACAACAAGTCAGCCCAGTAGAGCGGCTGCCTTGTCTCCCCCGAGACCAGATGGACGAGGCACCCCGAGTCCCGCGAAGAAACGCCGCTCCAAGGTGGAGGCGGACAGAGAGCGAGCCAGGGAGAGGAGGGAGGACCGGGAGAGACACAGAGCTGACAGAGCCCGGGACAAAGAGGACAAGAGACGGGAGCAGCAGAAGAGGAGAGAGGCCGCGGAGAACCTCAAGAGCATCCGGCCCGAGAACTGCCTCAGGTGTCTGACCCTCTGCATAGACCCAGGCAGGTACAAGGACTTAACGTGGTGGTACCTTCAAGGGCCGTCGGAAATCCAAATTCAATGACTAACCTATTTTGGGAAAGATTTGTAGAATGTATTTGTTTATGTTACTTTGTAATAGGCCTACTTTAAAATACATCCGGATATTGACTGCAAGTAAAATATTTATTTAGATATTTAAAAAAAAAAATTAAATATGAAAATGTTTAATTGATTTTTTTTCCAACAATGTTGGATGCATAGCTTACACGTTTTTGACAAAGAAGCTCAAAAAGGCAGTCAATTTTTAATGTATATTACATTTAATTAAATTCTATTTTATTTTATTTATTTGCAATTTCACTCTTAGCCATTTTCTTTTGGATTGCAACAAAGAAAGGACACAGGAATTTAAGTCCATTCAAATCCACGCAGCTACTGGATTAAAAAATAAATAAATTAAAACGTTTTGCCACTCAGTCTCTGAAAATAAATAAATAAACAACAGCCTATAGAGACTGCATTGCTCATTTGGTTTCATTTTGCTACTCTGACCATAACCATATGTGCAGCTCTTCTGCAACAGGATGGCTCAGACATCCTGCTGGACACCCTGGCCGCCTTTGACTGGAGGCTGAACATTGAGAGCCAGCAGCTCCCACGCAGCATCACCTGGACCAGAGACTTACCTCAGGTAGGTAGTTACATCACACTTTTGGGTCACATAATGTCTGTAGCACAAACACCCCTTAACCTGCAACTTCTTCAACATTTATTTATTTGCTCTATTCCTACTTACATATTCTTAAATGATCTCATTTCTCAAGTGGGGATCATATTACTGTTCTGTCTTTAGCAGGGAGACGGAGGCTCAGTGGAGGAGGAGCAGGTGGTCCTGGTGCTGGATATGACCGACTTCATGGACATGGCGATCTCTGTGAAGAAAGTGAGCAGCCTCTGGAGTTGTAAAAAATGAATGTTGCCGGTGGAATTTTTGGAGACTTCTTTGTAATTGTTGCCTTGTACAATGCACATTTAAAGCTGGGGTGGAGGCTTTGGGGAGAAAGTGGCAGTTGGAATAGAGATTCGAATCCAAATACCTCAACCGCTCCACTTGTTCTCTTTGGCCCCTCCCCTATGGTCCCTCCCTGACAGGCTCTACACCAACAAAGTTGTGCCAAAGCGAATGGACAGTCCCAACAGCCAATAAGAACAGAGAATCAGAGCCTCACTCTGATTGGTCAAAGTGTACAGCTCATGTTAACGTTGACCAATCAGAAATCATATACCCCAGCTTTAAGTAGTTTCTTACCATTTGCAGATGGTGGACAGTGAAGAGGAGGAGACTGGGGCGGGGTCTGTTCTCAGTCCTATTGTGGAATGTCTGAACCGCAACGCAGAGAAGGTGGTCACTCTCTTAGTGACAGACTCTGGGCCAGATTACAGGTAAGTAAGTAACGGTATTTGTGAGATAGATATATGTTTTGCCCCAGTTACTTTCTGATGAACTAACTTAACTTATTGTTTGGAGGTTGATAACACTTGGCTGAATTGACTTATTGTTTTTTTTAAACACAGAGTTGATGATTGCGGTTTGCATTTAGTCGATGAGACACTTCAATCCAAACTTGGGATGGACAATTCAGACATGGAGGAGGTCAGTCTATTTTGATCTCTTCCATACAATTCCTCAATTGTATATTTCAGATGGTTGCTGGGGAACAGATAACTACATGTTCCTGTTTAGGTACAGACGTTGTAAGGTGCAATTGGCACCATCTTTATTTCTCTCTGTAGGTTCTTGTGTACCTACAGCTCTGCAAGAATGTCTCCCTGGTCTTCCTGGATAGCTGGCAGGAGGTCACTAACCATGTGTGTGCTGTCACCAAGGCCTTATCTAAACGGCCTTACAAGTATGCAGCCATCCAGTCATTGTCACAATACCAGAAAAAGATAGTAAAAATGGTTCCCCAAGCATAAAAAAACAGAAATGTGGCAGACATGTTCACATTAAAACTATAGTGCGTAACTTTTTCATATAAATGAATGACGGTTATATTCAATCCATCGCCTAACAAGTTGACACAAAGTTAAGTAAGCCTATCAGCTCCACAAAACTCTCTATGTACTTCTCAGAGACTTACAAACTGGTGTTGCCCTCCCCCCCACACTGGCGCATGAGCTCAGAAAAATCCCTAGAAGCACTCAAGAAATGTTTCAGTTGTTGATTCTACTTGCTAAAAAAAACCTGGACGTACAGCAGAGGGTAGAAACTCCATGCACGATCATCAAAGGCTTATCTCATCAGATTTGTTGTAATTGCTCAGAATTCCTCATGGGGGCAACAGAAGTTAAGCACTATAACTTTAACACTGCACCGTTAACACCTGACTTATCCCCCCCATCCACCCACAATTATGAGATCTCCTTCCACGTCCTTTCCAGACTGCTGACTGAGCGAACAGAGCTTCCCTTCTGCGTGGACGGCTCCTGGGCTAGTGGTGTCCGTGTGGAGAGGGACGGCTTCGGTCTAATCCAGGTGTGGAGCAGGCAGATCCAGCAGTTTAACAGGGTCAGCCCTGCCGTAGCCTCGACTGTGACCGAAGCCTACCCGTCCCCTCAACTGCTGCTACAGGTACACCCGAGGTTGCTTCAGTAAGGTCTGGCAGACAGTGCTTGGGATTCACATAAGGACCAGCCACAGTGTGCACCTGAGGCATTTTTGAGAATTCAGGGGAATATGTGTATTTTATTATTATTTTTTAATTATTAGTGTTTTATTGAGTGTTTTGTTCAACATCGTGTAATTTTAGTCAACCGTTCAACTGACTGCTGTACATATATATACCAAAACAGACAACAATAGAAAACAGATAAAAAATAAAAACAGTAATAATAATTTTTTAATAATAATCATTTTTATTTACAACCAAATAATTAACTTTCTTTTTTAGGCATATCAGAACTTGGAGTCAGAGGAGGACAGAAAGGGTTTGCTGGCTGGCCTCCTGGTAAAAAGTGGAGGTAAGGAGAGACGTGTAGGGCCGGAGATATCATCTAGAGTTTATCGTTGCGTCACAGCCCGGAACCCCCAACTGGTCCTGGACTAATTTGTCCACTTGAGAAGGAGATAGATGGACGTCAGCGAGGATTCATCTGGCTTCCAGTGACACCTCCTCACCACTTGGCAGCTAATATGTTAATGTTGATGTTTACAAGCTAAAAATATGTCTTCGATTAGATATCATGTTCACCCTTCCGGTAAAGCACTATTTATATACTCCTATGAACTTTAACAGATTCAAGGAAGAAAATATTTGAACAGAATATATTTAGTGAAATAAAGTAATTATGATGTTATTTTGGATCTGTTTATGTTGAAATGTAAGACGTAGTCTCAGTGGGACCTCCTTGTTTTGTTTATGTAAGAAATGGCCGATTAAAAATGAACTGCAATACATCTTCTAATTTTTTGGTTTTTATTTTAGAGAATTTTCCTGAGAAAGAAAGTTCATAAACAAACTGTACAATGTACATAGAAATAAAAAATCCTTTCGTAAGCAAGAACACAACCACTTTTGGTGTCCGCGCCAAATGCTGATTACAAAACACACATTTACTGTACAAAAAGTCATGTTCACTGTATCAAAAAGTACCTCCATTTCCTCCTAAGAGTAACAAACACTTTCATTGGATTCACAGTCGAGTGGAATCTGCCAAACATCAGGCCTCGGAGCAGAACAGACGGCTCTCGATAGCCCCATGGTAAAAATCGGCTACTACTCTCTCAACTTCCCTCACTGTGCACTCACTCCCTTCTCACCATTCATTCAAGCTGTTTAAATGTCATAAGCTGGCTAAATATAAAAGAGCTGCAACAATCAAATTTAAATACTGCTGAAGAAATATTGGCTAAAAGAGTATAACGCTCTTATCCGACAGGAGTTTTGGATGGCAATGGTAGAATAGTGGTGTGCCAAAAAGTCCAAAATACTTCTTGTGCAATATACCCTTTTTCCATGTTTTTCAACATTACCATGGGCCCCAGTTGTTTCTAGAGACTCCCAAAGTATGAGAAAAAACCACCCTCTGTCTTTTTCTCCATCTCAACCTTCCTGAAAACTAAGATTTCCCTCCCCTTATGATGTCATAAGGGGAGAAGCCACGCCACCTCATTCCAAACCTAACTTAGCACTACCTCAACATGTAAAAAGCCACACCCCCAGATCCCAATCAAAGCAGACTGGGCTTTTTCGGAAGGTGGGGCTTAAAAAGACAGGCTCTTACAACGGAGCGTTTCCGACAGAGGCTGGAAAGAAGAGATTCAGCAATGGCGTTGTGAGAAATATAAAAGTTTTTTTTTGGACACTACACCTTGAAAACAGTTTCTAGGAGGAACCCAAATCACAATCTTGAACCTGAAAATGAGCATCATACGTGACCTTTAAGTCATGCCCAGCGGCATCTTTTGCATTGGTAATCCTCAGGCTCTGAGCAGCAGCTGTCATTGTCACTGCTGGGCGGGGTCGGAGGGCAGTGGTGAGGGCAGGGTAGAGTCTGTGGTGACGTTTGACAGGGGCACTCGCACTCGTAGGGGACTGTGTCGGGAAGCGGACTGCTGCATGGGCTCGGCGAGGCACAGGCACTAGGGCTGGGGCTGGGGCTGTAGGTAGGGCTAGGGCTATGGCTGGAGCCATGGCTGGGGCTATGGCACGGGCTGGGAGGTTGGCAAGTAGACTCCTCTCGGTAATCCTCGGGCAAGTCCGTTTGCTCCTCCGAGGCCTCTGGGCTGTTGCTGAGGGTGAAGACCCAGCCCAGCTGCGCGTGTAGTAGGGTGTGCAGGCCCGGGGGAAGCTCCACAGCAGTGAGTACATCGGGACAGTGGGGCAACTGCTGTCGGAGGCGGGCACAGCACAGGTACTGCAGGGAGGTGGGCGTGTAGCAGGCGCGGATCACCTTCATACTGCTCTTGGCGGCCGTGGAGCACACCATGGGGTAGAACTTTTTGTTCTGTAGCCGAGTGGCAGCGACACCTGTGGGAGAAGCAGGAGCAGGTTATTGAAATGCTTTTTTTTTTATTGTGTTTTATGTAGCTCACAAGACTTGCTCAAATGACAGAGTAACAGGCACCTATGCAGTGGCGATTCTTGTAGAAGGTCAGGGTGCCATGCCAGGTGTCCAGGTGCACTCCTATAATGGAGCCTTGGCCAAAGCGAGAGGAGAACTTCACTCTGTCACCTTTGTGTTGGAGGGTGCCTTAAAACAGATCCAGATAAGAAACAGGATTTGACTTTTCTTGTAGTGTTCAATAAGTCTTATCAGCACTTATAGCATCAAAACAAAAGTTTCCATGACTAACATTATCCCTGTAAATGTGTCATATATTGCTTTTTAGATTGATAAAAGTGCTGTGTCATGCTACCTAGGGGTCTACCCGCCCTCCTTAGGTCACAAGATAAGTTCTGCATAAATATGAAAGTGTGTTTGAATCTCTAACCTGTGTAGGAGAGCCCCCAGCTGTCCTCATCATGGCCCAGCAGACTGCCGAAGCTGTACTTGAATTTCTCCAAGTTCATCTCCGGAGTTCCAATTCCCACCATCTGCACCAATGGAACAGTCAAAACAGTATTAAAGCAGACAAAACAACAACACAGTAGTAGCTCTAGCTCCTCGCTACATGGTATTTTGCAAATCTCAACATACAGCAAACAGAGATTAAGAAACATTTTCACACCTGTTTGCTTGTATAACTTTAGTATTTTTCAAAGGGCCGGTACCCACCATATCAGTTCCATAGACGGGAGAGGTCATCTTGACTTCCCAGAAGTGTTGGCCGTCTGCGAGCTCCTTGGTTCCACGAATGGCAGCTGTGCCGCAGCTGTAGTCTGAGTGAAAGCTCACCTTCCTGCTTTCACAGTCGAGGAAGGCTCCAGAAGACTTGAAGTTATCGTCCCACACCCAATCAAAACCTGAAGAGATGAACACATCAACAGCTAAATATATGGATGGATAGATAGTTATAATGCAATCCTTTGTTAGTAATTACCAATTTTTTTTCTTGTTTACCCATGCTTGCAACATGGCACTAATGATAGCAGGGTCATTCAGATATTGTTCAATATGTAGTTGTATGCTAACAAAAACTAATTATAGCATGAATAATGTGTTAAATTACAAAAAGCCTCTGGAAGCTGTTCATACATATTATAAAACTTAGTTAAGTTATTTTTACTTTCTAGAGTAGACCATTTGACAGGACTGTGTGGGCATGGCCATACTGAACAGTCTCCATGGCAACAGGAATTGTTTTTATAGACGTTCTGACAGAGAACTGCCGTGATAGGTTGAAAATACTTATTGTGTAACAAGAACCAGAGCGTAGCTCGCCTCATCTAAACTGAATTTCTGTAAAGTGGAATCAACTTAAAATGATAATATCTTTCATTTGGATTGATATATATATATAACTTTTTTCAGATGCTTACTATTATGAAGTTACATAGTTTGAAGGATTGTGTGGATTTGGGTTTACAGGGGCTTTAATACTGTTATATTAGTCTACAACAAGCTCCAACACTTGTGCCAATTCACACTCTACCCTACTGTGCTCATGATAAGTTGCATGACTGTATTGATCAGTGTCTTCTTACCCTGATCCTCCTCCCCACAGAGGCAGTCGCTGGAGACACCAAAGCCTGTGCCGAGCTCCTCCTGTCCCTCACACTGGCAGAAGGACTCCCCTATCACCGGCTCCGTGCTGGGAGAGGCCGCCACCTCCGCCACGGCCTGAGGGCTCAATGGGTAATCCGCCTCAGACTCCAGGTCACCGATCTGGTTGACACAAACAGTACAAAAAGTACCTTGTAAGTCAGTCGATGTGGCCATGGTCCAGGAACGTTGTGGCTCGGTGGCAGGGGCAAAGGGATTAGTTTCAGTGGAGCTTGCTTGAGGATTGCGTTTGACGTAAAAAAGCGTTATAGGTGGCACACCGCCCGGATGGGAAATCCACAGTATGGCTATCTTGCACAGGTCAGCCCCGAAGTGCCAAATGTAAGCTGTGTCACCTCTTAGATCATGTTTTAAAGACTTCACCAGGATAGTCTTTTTACCCTATGAGCTGTTCACGGTTCCTACTAGGGGGGCGGACACGTGTGCTTGGAAGTAAAATTAGACCCCTTCCAAAAATACTGAACCTCCTGTCCTTAACTTGGGAGACCTGACCATGTCTTTTTCCAGTGGAATATATATGATACAATAATCTCAACTCTCTTCTACCGTTCTACCCCCACAATCCCCAGCATCTCACCTGCACCGCTGTGTGGCATTCCCACTCCTTCTTGTCTGAACCCTGGATGGCTGCCATGGCATCTGTGTCCTGCCGTGTTTCACTCCAGACCAAATGGCGGGCCCGGCCGTTCCTGCCCCTTCTCAGCATGGCAGCTCTGCAAGACAGCAGGACCCAACGCCTTAGGACCCAGCTGGCACGTGTACTGCAGGCTACACACTTTTAATGTATGTCAGGAAAGATGAGCCTTCTCAGCCTTGTAAACTGGTTCACAGCTGCTGATGTATTATTACAGTTTGTTTGTTGAGGTCAGATTTTCTTTTCTTTTTTTCCCCACACATACGTATCTGATTACACATTTTCCAGACCTAGCAGGCTATATTCATGGAAGAGAGACAGAAATAATTTCCTATTTCAGATAAAAGAGCTTCTGTGGAATTAACCGCATATTGATTCAGATAAATGTGAGTTTGCCTGCGAAAGTAGGTCACAAAAAAATTCTCAGCATGTTTCTCAAATAGCTCACCAACATTCTGGATGACTGAAAGTAGGTCAGTTAAAATGGTAAGTAGGGCAACGTTCCCTACATGCTTTCTTAAGTTCAACAGTTTGTTTTAACGAACCTTTCCTCTACTAACTCCCTTTGACAGCCAATGTGGAGCCGTAAAGTATTCCTGTGAGGAAACATGTCTTGTCATGTGTATGGATGGATCTTTCAGTACTAGCTTCACCTATTGTCCATCTGCCACAGTTGACAGTGTTTTTCAATGCCCTTGTTCAACCTTAATACCCAACCCTCTGCTTCACCACTGTAGCATCACTTCTGTCAGCTAAAGGCTTCACATGGAAACAGGTGAGGTCAACGAACCTAGTGACTAGTACAGTGTAGGCTACTTTATTTCCTCAACATCTGATAGCATGTCTGTGTTAATGCCACCGCCGAACGCAGCAGCTGGTGACTACTTTGCAAGCAGGTGGAGGAGGAGATAAATGCCAATAATTTAGATTAGTTAGACAGGAGCTAGTGTGACTTTAATTGGGCCTTGGCCTACATACTGTAAGTGCATCATGTGGGCGAACCGGTCAGGACCGACCGCAGTACCTTCGTCAGCCAATGTTGTGATTGATATGATATGAATGCAGCCCAGACAGTGACCTGGATGATCCACATGTTTCAGGTATTACATTCCTGAAAATCAAATTGTTGTCTGTGTCCTGCCCAAAGCTTTCTGTTTAAACACACCAGTTCCACTTCAGAATGTCTGTATTTACTACACAGGTAGGCCTATACTATATTAAATTCTCACAGTGAGTATTTCAAGTAATAGCATCAGCAGATACTCTGTGTGTTGGCCTATATAAAGTAGGCCTATGTGATTGTTGTGTCTTCATCTTAAAAGTCATTCAACCAAAGTACAACATGAATATCTCTATTTTAGCATCAGATTGTTCTACTCTGAGTCTTACCTTACAGTAGTCTTCCTGTACACTGTCTTGCAGTGGCTCATCTGAACGCTCATGTGCCTCTGTTATCAGAACGTGTGACAACTGCAGCTCGCACCCTGTCCCAATTCTCAGAGCCGTTAGACGTAAACATTACTTCACCACGCCCATAGCCTGTGCTCATTGGATAAGATCTACCCAGAGGGAGGAGTTTTTGTTAATGTTTTTGGTGAACTTTATCCTAAGTGAGGTTATTATAGAATAATAATTGTGGCCTAAAGATGTGGACACATAATAGTGTGGTCTAGCGACTTGATAACACAACAAAAGGGGTACCCACAATGCGCTTAAGATCACAAGCAATAAAAGGGGAATTAATTTACTCTCATAATTCAAGGTTTTTGGACAGTTTTAACACAATCCTAAATAAACAGGTATATGTTTCGATAGAAAGAAAATTTTCTGGAGCCAGCTTAGTGGCTTCAGCACGGGTTGTTGTTGTCTAAATTGGGACATTTCGCTTACACAAACACAGAAATCCAGCTATGTTATCAATTGCGAGCGTTTGTGGTGCGCAGGGGCAGCCTATTGATAGGGTTGGATGAGAGGCGGGACTTGCGTAGTGTGATTGGCTAGGTTGCGCGTGACGACACACGGAAGTAGTGTGCAGTGCAGTGTGCATGTTTGGTGATCCCGAAATCCATAAAATGGAACAAAATAATGGTAGGAAGAAGTTACCGGTCTATTAAGTCGGTTAGGAGTGATTTCTAGCTCATCTGTCCGGACGCGAACTTTATAATGTACTATGCAATATTAAGATAGAGCTGCTGTCAGATAGAGCAGCTTGTTTGATGACAGGGGTACAATTCTTGCTTAGCTAACTGGCTAGCAGAGGCTAGTTGGGAATAAACTGAGGCTACATAACCTACCTGTCAGTTGCTGAAACGTGACAACACCCGTGTTGATAGAATTTATTTTATTTCATGGAAGAGTTTATTGTTTGTATTAAAAAGTTATTCCATAGTCATGTAAAAAAATAAAAATAAAATTAAGTGTACCATGACCTTCTTTTGTTGAACTCGGATAGTGACAAAGGTCCCCAACTGCAACATTTTTGACAGACCAATGTTTCGGGATTATATGACACTTTAAATGACATACTCGCGCGACAGTTGTGACCCCAATTCACTTGTATTTAGCCTCTCGTGTATCTTGTGCCCTCATGCTCAGCTGAACTAACCCAATTTCTTTTTCCTTTTTTCAAATGAGACGGTAACTTGTCCCAGGTTCGGCATGTTGTGCTGGTGCTGTCAGGGAAAGGAGGTGTGGGTAAGAGCACCATCACCACTGAGTTAGCGCTTTCTCTCAGGCATGCTGGCAAGAAGGTGAGTTCAAAGACCAGTCGAGTCAGTGTATGTGCAAAAGAATACCTACAGGCTGTCAGTGAACGCTGGCAGGGTGTTATCCAATTTAAATCCAACCAGTAAGAGTAATAATGCACTATAAGTGATCATGATCCATTACACATAATGCTCCATATAGCCTATGATAAAATGTGTGCAATAGTTTACATGTTGCTGAACATTAAGCAAATGCAATCACTGTCATTTTTAACTTTCAGTATTTTATCAGTTTGGTTCCTCTCCTTTCAAATCAAATCAAATCAAATCTTAAGGAATGAGCAGCATAAATAAATCTGTTTATTAACAAAACCCTGTGCTCATCAGGTGGGCATCCTGGACATAGACCTGTGTGGGCCTAGCATCCCCCGCATGCTGAATGTGGGCCGGCCTGATGTGCACCAGTGCGACTCAGGATGGGTGCCTGTCTACACGGACGCCACTAAGAGCCTTGCCCTCATGTCCATCGGCTTCCTGCTGGACGATCCAGATGAAGCAGTGGTGTGGAGGGGGCCCAAAAAAACCGGTGTGTTTATACTCCAGTTGCGCTGTTCTGTGATGCTATTTGATAGACTTATTGGAAAGGGTCTGTACCAGTTTATCTCTGATTGTCCTGCCTTGCAGCTTTGATTGGCCAGTTTGTAACAGACGTGGCGTGGGGAGAGCTGGACGTGCTACTGATAGACACACCACCAGGGACGTCTGATGAGCATCTGGCAGTACTGGAGAACCTGAAGAAGGTCCACAAAGTGGATGGAGCCGTGTTGGTCACCACACCTCAGGTACCTACTAGTGTTGAGACCCTACTGTCCATAATAGGAGCAAGAGGTCTTTTTAAAGCATATGGCAAGGTTTACAGACAAATAAGCTCATAAATGTACCTTTGGCTGTGTTCAGCTGTATACAATATGTGTTTTGAAGCAAGGTGAAAGAGGAGAATTGACCAGCGCTTGGACCAAAAATACCATCTTTATAACTAGAATGCTTCTAAAATAATCATTTGCATTTCCAAGAATCTTCCAAAGGCAGAATTGCATGACATCCAGTGAAAGTAGTTGTATCTTGGTGTTGTGTTGGCTACAGGCAGTGTCCACTGGGGACGTGAGGCGAGAGATCACCTTCTGCAAGAAGACGGCCGTACGGATACTGGGCATCGTAGAGAACATGAGTGGCTTCGTTTGTCCACACTGCACAGTGTGTAAACTTTCATTCCAATTGTTTGGAAAATTCACATGCAAAATAGCTTCTGATCAAATCACAGTCGCAGTTTGACATACTTTGAAGGATATCTACAAATCAATTGCCGCCTATTTTAAAAATTTACTTAAAAATACATAGATGACTTTTGATCTTTTTTCTTCCAGGAATGCAGCAATATATTCTCAAGAGGTGGCGGTGAAGAGTTAGCCAAGCTGACTGGATCAGTATTCCTAGGTGAGCTCATTGGGGTTGCATTACATAGCAGTGTTAGCTTCCTGCCACAAGGTGTCACTCACAACACACTGTGAAGGCATAGCGCTCCACACCCTCCATTCATGATGATGTTAGGAGGCATTTTACATCACAGCCATGCTGCTAAAATGGTCGATCCAGATTTCAGTGAAGCATCGGGTTTGAAATACATTTTGGGTGAAGGCACACTATGTATTTGATCAATAATTTGTGGTCAAATAAATGGGTTGTTTAACAGTTTCCCCTCAGTGGTTATCCGCTTTGTGTGCAGATCAATCTCGGTAATGATGCAGCTCATTCAGCTTACCCTGTGGCAGTGGAAAGCCAGCTGTATAGCTCTATGTCAGTGCCCCTTAAAAGCCACTTAATACTCACTATTGATTATCAATTTGTACGTAACTCGAGTTTACTACTTCAGAAATAAGGTAACAATAATTTTTTTGCCATGATATTTACATCTAAGGTGTCCTTGAGTGGCCTGAAATGCATTAAATACAGTGGGACCATAAATTGGTTCAGGGAAGTCATCAACATAATGTCTTCTGTTTCAGGGGCCGTGCCCTTGGATCCCCTGCTCAGTACCAGCATAGAGGAGGGCAAAGACTTCATACAGTCATTTCCAGACAGTGCCACCTTCAGCGCCATCAGCAAGATTTCTCAGACTCTGCTCGACACCCTAAATATAACTTGAGCCATGAGTTCATCTGCTCCTTACTCTGGATGGTGCTCCATGAAAATAACTGAGATACGGAAATATGAATTATGCCAAAGTGATGATTTCCATGCTGCTTTTTTGACCTGTACAGATTAAGATTAAATAAAATGAATTTCTGACTTACTTCATGCCTTAAATCAGTATCAGTAAAATGCAGGCTTTATCTGAAGTTATATTTCCGTGCTGCAGTTGCAGTTCTTGAAGGCGTTACCCCTAGTGTGAATACTACCAGCTGCTCTCATGGCAGTGAAACAACTTGACTACACTTTTCTACAGGACATTTAGATACATCCTTTTATTATATACAGTATCTCACTAAAGTGAGTACACCCCTCACATTTCTTAAAATATTTCATTCTATATTTTAATGGGACAACACTGAAGAAATGACATTTTGATACAATGTAAAGTAGTCAGTGTACAGCTTCGGAAACTGGGCCGCAGGGCTGTATTTCAACATAACGACCCTCAACATAACGACCCAAAACACACCTCCAAGATGACCACTGCCTTGCTAAAGAAGCTGAGGGTCTCCAGACCTAAACCTAAACCCTATTGAGCATCTGTGGGGCATCCTCAAACGGAAGGTGGAGTAGCGCAAGGTGTCTAATAACCACCAGCTCCGTGATGTTGTCATAAATGAGAGGAAGAGGATTTCAGTGGCAACCTGTGCAGCTCTGGTGAACTCCATGCCCAAGAGGGTTAAGGCAGTGCTGAAAAATAATGGTGGCCACACAAAATATTGACACTTTGGACATTTTCACTTAGTGGTGTACTCACTTGTTGCCCGCACTTTAGACATTAATAGCTGTGTGGAGTTATTTTGAGGGGACAGTACATTTACACTGTTATACAAGCTGTACACTGACTACATTGTATCAATTTATTCAGTGTTGTCCCATGAAATATTTGAAGAAATGTGAGGGGTGTACTTACTTTTGTGAGATACTGTAAGTGCCCAGTCACAATGCTTGTTTGAGATTTGTATCACAGTAGCATACAGTGATGAAACCACCACATTGTGTGTTTGGAAGCCAGTCAAATCTAAGTTGGAATCTTCTTTAATTTGATTGTGACACGTCGACACATCAGGAGAACTTCAACACCAGTGGTAATACAGGATTGTAGATTGGCGCTTCAGTTTAATACGTCAGCAGCAGTTCCATTTTCAGAAAACAAACTCCAGATCAAATTGAACATAGGCAATACTTTTACTACAGTCTCACTGGATTTCTGCTGCACGCTACAAAGATGACAACACATATTTTTGTGTCCTTTAAACTTGAATGTCTTTTGGAGGGGACTAGACAACATCAAACTTAGCTTCTTGATCTGGATTCAATCTTCTGAAACTAGCCTGCTCTTCAGCTTCATATCCAACAGCAACAAGACACTGAAACCCATGCAGGATTTTAATGGCTGGAATGTGGAAGAGACGTACACAGCCACAGGGTTGTGGAGGGTGAAGAAGATGGAGAGGAGATGAGATTTGGAAATTACACTTGTGAGACCCAGCACGGGGCACACACACACACACACCTTTAATGCAAACAGCAGTACTACAGGGAAAACACTGAAGTTCGAGAATGTTTGCGTAATGATTAGAATACAGCTACACACAAAAACTCCCACTTCACCAGCAACATACTAAAGGCAATCTTATTAAACCAAGAGTTACATCCAGAGGAATTCCAACCACTTATCACAATTACCCCACAGTGCATTAAATCTATCTATATAGATATTTATATGTCTGTGTGTATATATATATATATGTATATGTATAATATATCTTAGGGGAATTAAAGACTTTTGCTTCATTAAACAGTTCAATGAACAATTTCTTATAAATAAAATCAGTGGAAAAAAAAAATCGTAAGTCCATATACATTTTTCTTTACAAATAGATCCTCAAGATTAATGCAGAAATTGTGTCAACTCCCAAGGTGATGAGGGAGGAGACAAAGCTGTGCGGCCTTTGGTCAGCTCTCTTAAGACCAGAGGCCAGGCTGCCTCAGCTGGCCTCAAGGCCTGAAATAAGTGGCGGGAAAAAGGAATCTTCATCATACAACTGTTTTGAAACGCGTGCACACACACACGTGCGCACACACAAACACACAAGACAGACAAATCACTACATTGCGCATTTACAAGTTGACTATCAAATTGGGACGACTGTACACATTGTTTCCGATAAGACCATATTTATGGAGACATTTCAATTCCCCCCCCCCCCACTTCTTTCATCTTTGTGGCAGAATTATTTTACAATTTTTCTCCAGCCGCAACATAAAGGACAGATCTTGTAGTGGAGCTGTTAGGGTGTTTATTTCGTGGAGAGAATGAGGGCAACAATGAGCCCGTAGAGACCCAAGACTTCAGCGAAAATCAAAATGAGGATCATGCCCACAAAAAGCCTGGGCTGCTGAGCTGTGCCCCTCACGCCAGCGTCGCCCACGATACCAATAGCGAAGCCTGCTGCCAGCCCACTGAGGCCCACGCTCAGCCCAGCCCCCAGATGGAGGAAACTCCTAAAACACAGAGACAAGTTGTTAGTCACCACAAGGAGATACGACTTGAACATCTAGTCATTTAAGTGAAGAGAACATTTCAACTAAACATGCTAAAGTTGGATCATTTTTTTTAATATTTGTCATTTGTAAACAGTAATTAGAGCCTGTAATACTGTAAAGAGTTGTGAAGTTTGAGCAGACGGATTACAGGAAGGACAAACTTTTGAACTGATCCAAAAACAAACTCCTAAATGATGTCAGTATGGAAGCCAGTTTTTTTCTGACCAGAGGGCACACACAACTCATCATATACGCCCATATTCTTAAATTTAATAAATACCAGAAATGATTTAGATGATAACTCGATTTACCATCTATCTATCTCTATGTTTAAAAAAAGTAATGCTGCATTGGGGGACACGTTTCTTCATTACAATGAGATGCTATTATTGCTTAGGTTGTTTAAACTGTAAACCAGAGTAAAACCGTTTAACTGCACTGGCAGTGTTGTGTTCATTGAATTGAAGCAATGTGTGATTGAGTGTAACAGAATGGCTTGGATGTGTTTTGAAAATTAAAGAATAATGTCGATAGTAGAATTATATCAGGGCAGTGGCAACACAAATAACATGTCATTAGAAAATAATTCATCTGTGGTGGTCTGTTTGGGGGCTTTGTCAATAATAAAATGACAAGGTGACATGAGTGTTTTTGCTATTGTCTAGCTGTTTCTGTTAAGGCTCATTGCAAGCCCGACGGAGTGACGGAGCCACATCACTACTTAGAAAATTAAATTAGCCTTTCCTATTAAAATGTAGACAAAATTCAGCAAAGGTGTGGTTGACTGAACTCACTTGTAGAGGGAGACATTCTCTGAGATGTTGTTGGCAATCAGCACTGCTACTACCAGGCCGTAGATGGCTATGATACCCGCCATGACCACGGGGATGATTGACTTCATGATGAGTTCCGGCCTCATCACAGACATGGCGGCGATCCCCGTGCCACTCTTAGCTGTGCCATAGGCTGCTCCCAAGGCTGGTAGGAGAGGGAGAGGGAGAGAGAGAAGATTAACTTAGGTTAAAGTACTCAAGATAGCAAAGTAGAGTACACACACACTACAATGCAAGTAACAATAGGCCATCGGGCTCATGCCAGAAACCAGAGGGCAGGGCTGAACAGTGAAGCAGAAGTGAAATAAGAGATGGAGCAACAATATCACAACCTTTTCAAGTTTCTGTTCCTCTTAAAAATCCAGCATGCCTCCACTTGGGGAATTTTGCTTGTGCTAAAAAGGGAATAAATAACTGATCCAAAAATTACTTTTCTGTCTCATCTCCTTAAACTACACAGCCATTGTAATTTTCAAATTGACTGCCAGACAGCAGCAAAGCTGTTAATCACTCTCTGTGCTTAAGCCTTATGAGGCTTTTTTTCCCCATTCAGAGGGAAATGCTGACATAACATAAGAAAAGCAGGATAGCACATCTCCAGAGAAAGCTTCAGTACAGGATGGGCACTAGCAGTACGCACTCATACGACATCTGCTAATCAACGGGCCGTGCTGGTCTCTGGACAACATCCCTTTAATGTGACGGGGAAAGAGCAAAGTCATCAGAATATCAACCCTGTGACGCTGAGGAGAGAGCACAGTGCCATCTACGTCACGCAGCCAAGTCTGACTACAGGAGGAGAGTTAGAGA
This sequence comes from Ammodytes marinus, assembly GCF_949987685.1. Classification (NCBI taxonomy): domain Eukaryota; kingdom Metazoa; phylum Chordata; class Actinopteri; order Uranoscopiformes; family Ammodytidae; genus Ammodytes; species Ammodytes marinus. Next base: position 12,979,893 of record NC_137224.1, on the reverse strand, counting down.
AAATCAATGGCCACTCTTTTCTAAAATTAGAAACAATGTAGAAAAGCAACCATCCATTTACAACTGGTTATATATCTTCCCAACACAATCTCTTCCAGGTGAAATGACAGGGAATCAATCTGTGCAGCATAAAAACCCCCTCTAGTCGGAAAATGCCACAAAAAACATTGGGGTAAACAACATTCCAAGAAAGCTCAAGAAGAGCCACAGAGGAGAGAACCGTCTTCCAAGAAAAAGACAGAAATACAATAAGATGTGTGTACAGAATAGGCCCAAAAGAATATTTCGCAATAGTCACCAAAGCCTGACAGAGCAAGGCAGTGCGTCATGAATCGCAGAAAGGCTAGTTTGACAAGAATACACTCCTGTCAGAGGTGTCTTTGCGCATGTTTGTGTAAAAGAGAACATGTTTTTTCCCCACGACCACAGCCACTTACTTCCACTATCCAGCATCAATAAACATATTTACATATTCTAGCACAGCTGAATATATTTCCCCGTTTACAAAGATTTATAGATGCTGCTTTGATGTTAAATATAGTCATCTCATCTGCCTTCTGTGGCTTCTCTACGTCAAGGTTAGTCTTTGCCTGCATGGAGTGATGTCAAAATGGCCACATACACACTCATTAAAACCAATGTTAACAAAGTGAAACATACATCTTGAAAGGCAATATAATAAAAATAAGGGAGCATAAAAGGCATTATTTCATATGTGCCGATCTTGTCATACCATTGGCCTATAAGAAGGATTTGGCAAAGTCGTTTTTTTGCCTCTTTCTACAACATGCCAACAAACTGATGATGATTACATCTAAAGCCTCTTGAGACATGATCGTGGGAGACATGCTTGTACATACAGCCGGAGGTGACTTTCCCTGTGTTCCCTCGTTTCGTTGGTATAATGTGCTGAGCTAGCCCAGAGATAGCCGTTATTGACTCCAACACTAGTAGCTTTGAGGCCTTCTGGCAGAGGGATCTGGAGGCAGATAGAAGGATGCTGTGGGCAATCTTCAAATGTGCACATGGCAGCCAGCCACATACCCAACTACTCAAGATTGATTTATCACCAGACTGGTGCCATCAATACAAGGTTAAGTCAATCCTGCCCATCTACAGACCTTTATAACTGGGCACTGTTTTAACAAGCCCCGACAGAAACAGGAAACACAAGTCATACTTTTGGTTTTGACATTGTTGAAGGGCATACCTCTTAAACTGCTAGCATACATTCTTCAAATTCAACAAAAACTATATGCCATCATATCAACAAATGACTCGCACTTGCTTTAGACGATAAGATAGCAGATCCAAAGACATTTCCCTCCATAACAAACCCTGCAATTTAGCTATGTATTTTTTTTTAAAACACCTTTTGGACACCCACGCCTTCTACTGAATAGCTGTTTCATAAACAGTGGACACAAAAGGTTACCTTTAGTAATCTTATCCTCTGACTCCATTCATTCTTGGTAAGATTGGCCTCATGGCAGGTGAGAGTTGATAGTGAAACACTGCAGTCCTCAAACATTGCTATTCTCTGACTAGTAAAGGTTTGATAGTTTGTCGGGGATGGCTTCGGCAGTGGTGTAGTGGCAGGCACAACCTCTGGGTTTTAATCCTAATCCTGTCAGTTTAGGTAGAGTTTTTACCCCTTTTATTGTTTTCCTTTTCCCTGCAGAATATTATATTTGATGTATGGAATGTCCTTGTGACGGCGTGTGATGTCACAGCAGGAGGTGCCTTCAGCTAGGGATGATCTTGCTTACAACATGCCCACGCACTAGATGGCAGATTGGTGTGCTCTGAAAAGTAGGCGAATGGAGCAGCACTGGTTTCAAGGAATGTAGAAGAAAAAAACATCAGGAAGGTCATGGATGTAAGAGTGCTTCCTTGTTTTTACACAACTGCATGCTGGCCATAGCCTACAATGTAGAACTCCAAGGCTGCATTCATGGTAAAATTATAATACCAATCTATTGCATCAGAAGCTGAGGGAAGTCTAGAGCATATATGCTGCTGTCATCAATTATACCTCTCTGTGAAGAGTGTTTGTTCAATAAATAGAAAGACAATACGAACGGGAAGGTCAAGCAATTGAAAGCACTAGTATTTATCAATGAAAAAGTAGAAAAGAAAATAGATACTACTAGATTATCCTACTCAAACATGCATCTTAAAACTGTCAGCACCACGAGTCATCTCAGTTACTCAGACACAATCCAGCTTTATACTTTAAATTTGTATGCAGAGAAAAATATGGGAAATATGAACTGTCAATAGAGACAGTGATTTAATGGGTGTGAAAATCGGAAAAACTACAACTACATAGCTGGTTGGCTATTCTAATCTTGTGGATAATGGCACCTTGTGGGTGTTACCTGTTCTAATTACTAATAGGACACCCTCTCCAGACTACTCAAACAGTGCAACATCACCTGATATCCTAAAATCGCAGGGAACTAATAGCCTATTCCAGAAAATGGCTAAATACTGCAATTGATGTGCCTTTCGTCTCGCGATTTATGAAACATGTGAGGGTAAATTCGAAATTAACTTTGAATTTTACAGACTGAATAGTGGATCAACCCCCCCCCCCCCCCCCCCCATGTGAAAAATTGACGATGACAATAAAAAAAATGATTGCAGTGACAGTCCTTTCGCTTGTAAAAAAAACACTAAAGCACAAACTACAATTTCCTGTGAATAAATCCACAACTCACTGCAAGATCCTAGGTGTCCCTCTTTGGGCCAGCATGATCCCCTCCCTCCTCCAAGCTAATTCCCCAGCTGTCACTCCTTCACCACCACAGACTTTACTACTGCTAGCCTCAAGGGCCACCACCACGCTACCCTTGCCCATCACTACACATTCATCTTGACCAAGATTTGGCTTTGGTATCCAGCCACTTCTCATTTCTAGATAGGCTTGGACAATATATTCATATAGTTATATTATGAAATGTAGTATCTTGTTCTGCTGCCCAAGTAAATACTGCTAAATAGCAGATACCGAGTTAATTTCTCTCAAATTTCTGAAATCTCCAGCTGAAAATGACTTGATATTTCTCGTCACCATGCAGACCAATGTGATTTGTTAAAACAAATCTTTCACTCTTCAACCATTAAATAGACATGTCGATGTATACATCTGTGAAGACATAAGAAAAATTGTGCTCAGAATCAAAGATTACATTTTAGAAAAAGCTTTTTCCAAATACAAGTCAACAAGATCTTACACCATGCAATTTACTGGGGAGGTCCCTCAATAGAAACCTATGCAACATTCACCACCATAAATTGCCCCGTTTGGACAAAAGGCCTCAAGCTACAGCAGGTCATGCACTCTGTAAAACAGTCGATAAGTAGCTTGTTGATTTTCAATTGGAGCTGCATCCATCCATCCCACCAGTCACCCTAGTCACATGTAGCATTTATTGGTTAAAGAAAAGACAATGAACTAAAATAGGATCGAACAAATATGACCAATTAAAACAAGTGAATTTCACAGTCCATTTTTGTTTCACTTCACCCCTTCTATCGAAAAACATTGATTAAAGTGCTTTCATACTCTTTGGTCGAAATCAGCAATATATTCCTTGAACAGGTTCACTGGTAACTTGTTAACTTTAGCATTTTATGGGATCAGTTTCCGGGTGGCAATTCCAAGTCAGACGTCTCATCATGTGATAGCCATGTGACCTAGTGTCATTCCTCTCAGCAATAAGGAAGTTAACCAGCTGATCGTGGTTTCCGATGGTTGTTCGAGATGTGAGAAATCAGTTTTCAGCCCAACATAAATCGCATAGAATTAGATGTGAAAAAAGCGATCTGACAGATGGCAAACAGTCGCATAGTACACGCAGAGCGACGTCAGTTCAATTATTTAGCGTCACTGGTAACGGATCTCTACCTCCGAGCTACAATACATTATTTCTTATAACACGGTATCACCCTTAAACCCTGCGTGTAGTGCCCTGCATACCTGCTGAAAAGTGCAGCAAGTTAACAAGCAGCAAACTGTATGAATTGAATACATGAACAACAATAAAAAGCACTGCTTCAATAATGTAATGCTATTTCCTGATCATTACGCATCATAGAGTGTTGTGTCCTTTCTGTTGGGATGAAGCATAAGCAGCTCACATTTCGAATTTAGCTAATGTCAAAGCTAACTAATGTAATCGTCATCGGCTAGCTAACTACTCCTGACTTTTGCACGGTCTGTCGTTTACTAAGTAATGCTAGCTGCGATTAGTATTAACTAACCACACAATGACATGTTATGTTAAAGTAAAGACACGGTCTGCCCCGGCTGGCTGTTAAATCTAAATAAATGACAGCTCGAGAGTAGCATAGCGACGTTCACGTTAGCAAGGCTAGCGGAAGGCTTTTAAGTGAGCTTCAAGACACGCACCGTGGCTGACAATTCAAAGCACCCTGTTGGGAATCACATAAATGCAAAATGGGTAAGCAGCAAATGTCACTCTGTATAAACAAACATAAACATCATAACATGAAAGATGGTCGTGTAATAGTTACCGCTAAACACCATCGCAGCAGAGGCGCCCATCACTGCAAAGAACGGAGCATACTCGGGGTTCTCGGAGGTTTTGGACGACATTGTTCCTCACACAGTATAAAAATAAACTAAATATACAAAATCAAGTATTAATGTCGACTCAAAAATCGCACTTTGCGAAAGCTATCAAAGGCCACAGGCTTGTAAGGGAAAAAACCGAGCGTGCCGAGTGCTGTCTGACCACCTAACTAGCAGTGTGTAAACGGGATAGTCACGACTCTTCGGATAAATACCCGGCGCAGTAGCACAAAATGGCGAAGCGGAAAATATCACCTGACTGGCTGTACGGATAAAACCTATCATCGACTGGGTGTGGGGGGGCGCACTAAAACAAAATTTCGTTAATGATATACCGGGCTACATAACACATTTATGAAACAATATGTGTGTGTTAAAAATTATATATTACTTATCTTGCAAAAAGAATGTTTTTATATATTTTGTTTCATTTTCAATTTTTTCTAAAGGTCACCCCTATCAGGCATCATATTGGTGTGCTCCGCTGCAGGCTCCCCCCTTTGATATCTACGCATTCACCCTTCAGAAAGCAGGAGGATGAAATGATGAGGACAAGGAAGATGGTGTGAGGACATTGCTATTCTAAATACAAATTTCGCCAGTGTTAAATGAAGAAAAAACACGAGAATACACAATTATGTTCAAATGTCTAAGAAGCCTACATTATGACTAAATGTGATGTGAGAGTCCAAGACAACCCCACAATTGATAGAAACCTCTTCAAATGCAAAAAATCCCAATGTTGCATATCAGACGAGGATGAGGCCTACACATTTCTGCATTTTGCACCAGGACTCTACCATGCGACGGAGGGTGGTTAACAGTCAGCTGTGATATGCTGCAACGTGGAGCGTGAGTGTGAGAGATGTTGAGGCTGAGTGTGTATGGTAGAGTGTGTATGTGGTGGGGGCAGGGAAAGCAAGAATCCCCCATTCCTGTATAGCTCCCAGCAAGTGCAAGGAACTAGAAAGAGGAGGGGTCGAGGGAGCTAGGATAGCATGGGAGAGATGGTGTGTGTGTGTGTGTGTGTGTGTGTGTGTGTGTGTGTGTGTGTGTGTGTGTGTCAGTGAGTGAGTCAGAGAGCCTGTGCAGTCCCCATGCCTCCACCTCCTCCATCCATCCCTCCATCCTGCTCCCTCTGCATTGCCTATAGTCTAGTCAGCACACCAGAGGAGGACCCCTCCCCCATATCACTGTAAAGCCCTTAGCTCGTGACGCAACTTCTCAACCACCAGCATCACGGGCCTCCTCCCTTTCAAATGGTTTACTCTGCCAACGTCTTTTACTCTTTCTCAACTGACTGACTGACTGACCACATATTATACCCAGGGCTGACGGTTTTAAGATAAGGATGTGGCTTTTTCTGCAGAGGTTGGATTATGATGGTCCTCCTGGCAGAAATATAAACTCAGCAGACCTTTGCAACCAGCTGAATTGACAGCATGCAGTAATATGATCTAGCTTTCTACACATTGTTTGTTTGCTTGTTTTGAGTGGATGGATACATTTAATTACGTGTATGCTTTTGGCCTTGAGTGGCAATGATCAATGGGTTGTAAAATGAGTGGATAAGGATACATGCCTGACCTTTCCATTCAAATGCTATTTAAAGTATGGGGAATAGGGAACTGTGATGAATTCCCACGAGGGCATGATTGGATCAAGATAGTATTTGAGATGCACAATGCCACTGTAGAGGTGATTTTTATTTCTAAATCCATTATCTTTATGTGGTTTTGGTACAAAAAATCAATTTCAAAATGCAAAGGTTGTAAAAATGGAAAATCTCTAATCCGACCAATACCTTACCTTACCTTTAATTCAATTTAAAAAATTGAATTAAGTATTACTTAATTTGAAGGAAACATGTATACGGCAGATTTGTTACATGTAACAGCGCTATTGGAGGAAGAGACAGCTTGCCATCCCAATAACAACATTGCAATATTCTGTATGTGAAACAACAACAATATTGGTCAGGAGGACCTACTTAGTCTGCCCCATAATCTGTCCAAACAACCCCTTGTTATCTGGGGGGGGGGGGGGCATGGTCAAGGAGAGACCCATCTCAGTGTAAGGTTTAACACTTAAGCATCTTACTCCTCCAGGCTGGTATGCACGGTTTTCAGGAAACGTGCCAGACCAACCAACACCCAAAGGAGCAGCTAAATATAGAAGTGCATGTGCGATTAGCAGAGTGTGAATCCTGAATGAAGAGCACAGCCGCAGCAAGACGGAGTCAATGCTACTTACTGTAGAGAAGGAATTACTCCACCACTTCATCATCTATGATAGCCCTCTATTTCTCCAGAAGCATTAGGCTGTACCTCACCCTTCATATTAATTGCCTATACATTTTAAATAGAGATTCAATGCACAACATTGACATCGATTGACATGGGATGCTTTCAAACTGACGTTAAATAAAAGGACTGACAAAATGAGCAAAGAGGTTATCAGCTGCTGTCAGCTGGTAAAGCAGTGCCGGTTTCTGTATTAGGTTTGATTGAAATCTAACAATGAGTTCAATGAGTTGAATCGTGTAACACATCTGATTATTAAAAGAAAGAGGCAGATATAGTCATCGCTGCTCAATATTTTCCAGTCATACGGCTCACTGTCAACTTCCACAAAAACAGAGACATCTAAACAAAAAATAGACAGTGTGCATCAAGAAGGGCGTATGAGTAATATAGTAGTCACACAGTTAGCGTTTCAGCCCCTAGCATATCGTGAATATGGCATTTTAAAGATTGTTATTGTATTGATTTCTTTGATTGTTTTTATTGCATTATTGTGTATTCTAATGTTTTTTGGTGTGTTTTTTTTTCATACAAGCCTGTGCAAGTTTCTGCCACACCCACACATGTAGCCTACTTATATGTTTTATACTGTTTGTATGTGAAATATAGAACTGTACTAAATGTAATTGGAACTGGACAAAAAAAGATTGTCATTCCAGGTATTACTCAAACTTGAGATTCTTAAAATTGCAGCTATGTGCAAGTTTTTCTTTAAGGAAAAGACATTGCAACATTAAAATGAAAAACAGTAAGTTAAGGTGCACAGAGAACATAAATGTACTCTTTCTATGCCATTAAAAAATAAAATAGTAACTTCCCTTTAATGATATAACAGTAATCCTGGGAACAAACATACTTGCTGTAGCAACCAGAAGCAGAGCAAAACGAAGATGAAAGAAGATGGGGATTAGGGGGTTAGATTCAGTCAGCTGATTTTTAAAAGGCATCTGGCACACTTCTGTGACAGTCTGAAGAAATGTTGCCCTCTCTTTGCAGGGACAGAGATGTGACAAGACTTGGAAGAAAAACAACAGCAAGTAGTGTGTAGGACGGCAATGAAACCACGAGTCACTTGTGCTACAGAAAGCATGTTTGTGTATTTTCACACGTAGAATACATTTGCAGTTACTCAATTCATATTTCACCGGATCACACTTGTTCAATGTACAGATAGAGATAGGGCGTTTAGACCATTACAACAGTCTGCCAACAGGGTACAATTTTGGACTTGTTTTTTTACTATCTTCACACAGGAAAGGACGGAGATGACATGAACATGGTCTGGAGAAAGCTTAACCGCATTTATATCCATTACTTGTAAACAAAAAGCACTGAGATTTTTTCTTTAAAAAAAACCCCTAAAGAAAACAATATTTTGTTCTGTTATTCACATAGATATTCATATATTATACACAGGATATACTGCCACTCATTGAACAGAAAGCTTTGACATATGGTGCAAAATATGGCAACACTCAATTTCACCACTGTTATTCACAAACATTTACCACATTAATTCATTTTGTAGATCTCCCACGGATGTACAGCACACCGAAACATGTCACGGCTATCGACAAAATGTATAGCTGACCAGGTCCAACTTCACTTCACCATACTGTCAGTGCTCCAACATTTAAAAACACATTTCATCACATTAACTCTTGACTCCACACATTTGTTCGAATGTTTCAGCTCAACATGACCATGAACACATCACACATCTGACAAAAAAAAAAAAAAAAAAAACTCTGAATGCGCCTGAATTAAGCTTTAACCAGTTGATCCTGAACACTTCTTTTACATTACCAGATACTTTCACACAATTAGTACACCATAATACAAATCTGTAGATACAAAAATAAACAGAAGACAATAAAAACAATCTCACATTTTGGATCACGTCAAAAATGGATAAACCCCATTAATAAATAAATAAAATATTAATCATATATGAATTTGCAGGACGGATGTAGTTCTGTTTGCATATGGGTTTTCCATCTTAAACAATTGGCTGGACATTATTGTATCAAGATTTTCAACTTTTAATTTGTGTAAGTGTTAAGATTTGCACGTGTGTCCATATCTGTAATGGATCTAGACGCAAGTAAGTGCATTGTGTGTTTATGATAACATCATTATGAGGGGGCCATGGTATCCTGGAAGCCCCACACTTCTAGCAGAGAAACCTGGAAGCTCTCGGCACACAGGGGCGGGTTGTCAAAGGTTGTGCAGCTGCCAGTGCGCCCGTGGTTGAGCTCAGAGTCGATGTAGAGAGCGTTGCCATCACCACCCCCTGATCAAACACAAGAGAACACAGTTTGTACATAGTATCATGCCACTTGTACAAAGACTGCAGTTCTGCAAAGTGTTCACATTTTCCACTATACTGTTCTCTGGCTTTTAATATAGTGAAAGGCTAACACTGTAATCCCATGTTTTATGTGTTCCCATTAGGGGTATAACGATATATCAATATATGGGTCCGTATACTGTATATCGATTCATTCGTGAAATATCAAATTGCCTCGAAGCAACGCCCAAACATCGATACATAATGCCATCTTTAATCCATGCTTTCATTTTGACAATCTCTCTGCACGTCTGTGTGCGAGACACTATTTTCACTAAAATAATGGATTGTTTTTATTTAAACATCGGGAAGAACTCGGAAATGAAATGGTAAAATGAGTGTGTGTGAGTTGATATAAATGTCACAGGTCGTGTAGATTGGGCACATGTTTCCTATCGATCGCAGGCCCCTTAATCAAATCAACTTCGTATCGTGGTCATTTACACTCCTGGTTCCCACGTTTGAGATAAAAGTTGAAAAATATTATATCAACTCCTCTGTGCCTGCTGTGAAACTGAAAATCATCTACAGTTGGCCAGCTACAGCAAAGAGACGAATACCAAATAAAAAGTGTTGGCAAAAATGCCCAATACCCATTGATGAAACACAGTAACACTCCACTCACCCACTATGATGGAGTCAAAGTTGCCAGCCATGAACATAGAAGTATTCCTTGAGTTGAGGTTGAAGTGGCGTGCGGAGAGGAAGGGTGAGAGCTCTCCAATAGGTTTCTCCGGCTGCGGTAAGCTGTTGTTGTCTGAATTCTTGTCCTCAGCGGAGGCCGTGTCATCCTGGACCTGATTCTTTATGGAGGAGGCCAACTCAGGATGGCGGATAACCACCCACTCATAGCGCTCCATCTCTGGTTTCAGCTAGTGAGGAAAAGTAGGCATTCATCATCAGTTTACACACCTGAGCATCACACATTCAATGGAGCAGAACTGCACATTACTTTACATGCTGCATATAGAAATATCTATCTCCTAAACAAGGGGAAATTAAAACTAGGGATGCACCGAAATGAAAATTCTTGGCCGAAACCGAATAAAATGAAACAGTTGGCCGAAAGGCCAAAACCGAATACCGAAAGAGGCTTTTGCAGTTTTGTTTATTATTTAGTCAATTATTTCAACATTGCATACATGAACTCCCACATGTTCTCCTCAAACATAGCCTACAACTAAAAAGCAACCCTAAATAAATAAACAGTAAAACCTTCAAATCAAAGAGTAAAATTAACATTTTACTAGGAATTAATTTGTGAACCACTCACTGATTTTTACCTTGACTTATATGAGGATGAATCTACAAAAAGATCGACTTAGCAGGTTGAGTTGCTCTAAAAAAAACTGCACCATAGCTCCCACCGTAATGTTCAGACTTTAGAATTTGCATCAATTTTCACTTTATGTTCAAAATGAGCTCAGAGGAACTACATTCAAATACTATGCCGATAACAAATAGAATGAGCTGCAAAATGTTCTAATTTCAAAGGAATACACTTAAGTATTTGCAATTCCACTTAAACTTTCTCTCTAACTGTCCATACTTAAACTGTACATGTCTAATTAGAAACAGGATTCTAGAAAAAGATAATGATCCCAGAAAAGCTGCCTTAAATAAAGGATAAGTAAAATAAATAGATAGAAACAAGTCTTTGTTGACTGTATCCATTTTCCTTGTGGTGTCTAGTGATGACCAGGTCAGATACTCCTTGTATCAGGTTACTGGAGTTTACGATCTGTGTGTGCTTAAGTATTAGTGTGCGAGATAAAGGCGTTCTCAGGTGCGGGCCCAGGGAGCCCTCAGCTGTATGTCAAGACAGACAGCCAAGTAAATAATTCATACAGTAAAAAGGCTTTAGAGAGCATGCTATTTCCAGCCCCAGGTGTTATTACGACCAGAGCTCAGGGCTGCGCAATCACAAGCGGGGAAAGCATGATGTGTGCTTGTTTTTGCAGACAACGACAAGCCAATGTCAGTGTGGTGACCTACTAGGCAGGGAGCCTGTCGACAGTGATGCTTGAAATTGAGAACATATGAAACCAGAGTGGATGGTACCCTCTGGTGGCAAGAGTGCGGTACTGCTCAAAATGAAAAATACCCCCCTTAATTGATTTCTAAAAAAGCTAAAAAAATAAAAAGTATACTAATTTTTTTCCGGAAAGTTAGTTGGTAGGCCAACACAGTAAAATAGACTTACCCTGAAGACGAAGCACTCCCCAGTGCCAAAGAAACTCAATTTGTTGCCTCCTCTCTTCCGCTCCTCCCAATCTGTGGACAGGAAGGCTCCACAAACCTGAGGCAGAATTTAAAAAAATATATCATTAGTACTAATTTGCATCTATTAAATAATGCTAATGCTATCGGTCAGCAGCCAATGTTCTCGCTGGGATCCTTAGCGCCCTAATCTAATCATAGGGCACCTCACCTGTGTAATCACGACCTCTGACACCAACTCACAGAGGTCAGGACAAGACTTACACCAGAGTCTATTTTGAACAGCACAAAGCTACTGTGACGCTTTCTAGTTACTGAAATGAAAACAGAAGTTACTTCCAAATACAACAGGAAGTTTAGCTCAGCAAGATTTTGCTGGTCAGAAAGGAGTGCTACTTTGTAAGCCCTATACTACATGACTGAGGTCATAATATGAGATTGTAAAGATTTTCAACACTATATTTGGCTATCCATACCAATCAAGTGGAGCTGCATCATTCTTAACAAACATTTCTGATGTTATGACATTACATCCTTTGTAAGTAATTTTAAATTATACTATGGTGTATCCTTGGCTCCCTCTAACAGTGGGGAATCTAAGAGAGGTTTCTGTCCATGTGTGTGTTTCTGTTTGTGTGTGTGTGTGTGTGTGTGTGTGTGTGTGTGTGTGTGTGTGTGTGTGTGTGTTGCTCACATCGCCATCTGTGGTCCTGATGAGGAGCAGAGTGGGTTCGTAGCCTTCACAATGCGAGTAGAATCTGGAGGAAAATTTGAAAGTTTAATTCATTGCAACTTACTTAATAAACGGCCACAACAATTTAAGGCTTAAACATGTATAACATTATCATGTTATTGCAACAATCATACACTTTGGGATGCAACATTTACCTAAGCCCTAAGTAAGGCACTCGTTAAACTAAGAACAAATCTCTAGGCCAAACGGCTTCTTAATTACTTAAATAGAGACCAATTACATACAAATACAATACAAATTATACAATGGCGTATAAGGGAATAGCGCCTTAATGCAAAATGAATCTGTCTGTGTTCAGCTTAATATAAATATTCAGTAAAAAAATGTAAAGGATAACTGACTTTTTGGCAGCAGTCTCAGCACATTGTATTTTATGTATTATTATTGTATTATTTTTTAACCATTTTTGTCCAAGCTTTTTTAGCTTTAGGCAGTTGTTTTTTGAAAAATTTATATTTCCATTCAGCCGTTTTTGCATCTATCTATCTATAAAGCATCTATCTATCTATCTATCTATCTATCTATCTATCTATCTATCTATCTATCTATAAAGCAAAAAAAAACATCTGTCTGTCTGTGTGTCTGTGTGTGTTTTAGTCAGATCGGCCTGAGCTTCCAGATATTCCTTGCGCACGGCACGAAGGTGTGCATCCTTCACTTTGAAGTTTTTTGGACCAAATATGTAGAAGTTATCATATTTTAGATCATGCTGGTAATGAATACATGCACACACTGTGAAGGCCACAGCAACAACGGGCATGAAGTAGTCTCCGGCTAAACCCCGCCTCCCTCTGATTTGATTGGCTGCTGCGACCAAAGCTGAGCGGGACACAGCAGACCAGACACAGCCATCCTGTTACTTCCTCATTCAATGCACCCAACTTTCCAAACAAAATGTTCTTAAACCTTTCCACAGACATCAACTCATCCAACCTCTCCGCGTTAGTGTTTAAGATCGCACGTTACGCTACTTTCAGTGTTATAGAGTTAATGTATAGTTAAACACTTCCGTGGCAGTGATGCTAATCCTCGGATAGGTCTGCTACCGGTGAATGTAAACAAGATCGCTTCCACAAAATGTTTTAAATTTGTTAGAAACTATCACCTAAACGAGCTAAAGACTAAGCCTATGTAAGATGCAAATATGCCCATTTCTTTTGCAAAAATAAATGCTGCTGCCTTCAAGCTGCAATTACCAATAAAAAAAATTTCTCACCTGATTTGCTAGAATAAAGGATTATCTATGGCGCAACAATTATTAAAGAAAGAACATAAGTCACATTGACGAGCGATGTGACAGCCATTTCAATGACTGTGTGACACTGCCTGTGTGTAGGCTACATCTGTTTCTGTATCCCACTTTGATAGGTAGGTTACATTTAAGCATGCATAAGCTACCCGCTTCCTACAGGCACTGCACTAGTAAATCAAATTTAAAGACTCAATGCTAAAACTTAGATTTTGGGCAACAGCAGCCAAAAAGCTGGATGAAGGTATTGAAGTGAGCAGCACTATATAACGGTTCACAATATATACCTGTTGAGGCTGCAGCCATGGGTGGAGGTGGTGAAGACGAGCTCAGGCTGGCACAGGGCAAAGCGCTCGGGGATCCAGGACCAGATGTCCCTCATCTCTTTGGCACTGACGATCTCAGAGGAGAAGGTGTCGGGGTTCAGAGCTAACTGCACATTCCGCCTGGAGACGCCCATGAAATACGAACACCGCCGCCGAAATGAGAGTTACAGGTCAGGCATTGACATTCAAGAGCAAATGAAAGCAAATGGAAGGGTTCAAATGTATTCCAAAGTATTTTGCATTAATCGGACAGTCTCGCTGCAGTGGCACTGACATTTGATACATTATCAAAGTGTATGACGTGATGTAATGTGAATTTCCTAATAAAAACAAAATAAAAAGGGCAATATAACACTAAGTGCAATTGTAACATTGTATCTAATGTGAGAGTAAATGAGAATGATTTGAAAAGAGTTAGAAATGGAGAGGCGTAAAGAGAGGAGGACCCACCTAGTACTGTGACATAACCAGTGCAGTACACACAGGAGAGGAGGAGTGCAGGGGAGACAGAGGATGGAAAACAAGCAAATAAAAAGAAAAAGGAAACATAATGTGAGATAAGGATGCAGAAGTATGAAGATGAAAAAAAAAGAACCTGAAATTCTTACCAATGAAGTAAAGCAAACTGAATGAGTGAGTCATGTTGTTTGGTGTAGACTTGTATTTTAAAAGTCTAAATTGGGCCTGTCCTACTTTATCACTGCATTCCTTTCATTGTGTGCATACCGCTGTGATTACATTTATAGTCAAGGATCTGTGTCTTGTATTTAATTATGTTCAAAATATTCTAACTGGAGCAACAGATATATCTGGGTAGACAAACTAAATTTAATTTTGAATCAAGTGAATAAGGACACTTGAAGCATCCTAGTTCAAATGGAATACAATACAATAAAGACAAAAGAGTGATGCTCACAATTCACCACATTAAAAATCATATTATTTACAATACCGCTTCTGTTTGACGGTGATTCCTTTCTGCTGCAGGGACTTTTCATTAGTGAGCTGCAGCAGGGTGATCTCCTTACGGCTAAACAGACGGATGGAGAAGGCTTTCTCTAGCAGCTTTTCGGGTGAGACGGTGGATGCGATGCCCTTGACGAAAGCCTGAATGTCCGCCTTGACTTTGCTGGAATCCTGCGGCTGCTGGGCGGCCTGGCCTCCCTGAGCCCCTGCTTTGTGCCTGCGGTAGAACTTGAGCAGCGCTATGGCCACACGGTAGAGCACCTTGTAGCCCTCCACTAGATAGACATCCAGGATCCTCACCATGTGGCTGAATGGCAGGTCGCCCCACACCCAGCGCTGCCAGTCTGAGTAGACTTCCATTACATCCTGGGCTGTGGCTATGATCAGTTTGTGGGCGGCTGTGCAGTACTTGGTGGCCAAGTCTCCAAAAGTCATGCAGCCGGACTCATAGGCCAGGAAAGTCTGGTCCAGCAGTCGTTTCCCCGGCTCGTTGCAGGCCAGTATGCGGCTGACCAGCTCAAAACACTGGGCTTCGTCTACGCTGAAGTGCAGAAGCAATGCAGTGACGGCCGGTAGTGAAGGGCAGTGGGAGATATCCGGGAACTGTCCGGCCACGCAGCTGATGATCTGATGGGCCGAGGACACTGCCTCTGGCTTCAGGCAGTACCGAGGCACGGGGCTATCATCCACAAAGTCTGGGAGCGGGATGTTGGAGGAGGGCTTCTTATTGGCTGCTGTTCCCATGATGTCACGATACACTTCAGCGTCTGGGGTGACTGTACGACAGGGAATGGCTTTGATGAGCTGCTGGTAGACTTGTGCCCGTAGCTTGTGGTTCTTGGCCCAGTAACCCTGCCGGGCCATCTGTTTGAACTCCTTCAGGTCTTTACAGTCCACCTTGGTGGGCCCGCTGCTCTTGGCCAGATCCCCCATCTGGTTCCAGTCCACAAAGCTGCCATACTCTTCTTCAGCCATGGTGCTGCAGGAAACTGACTGGATGGACTGCCTGGGTGGGAAGAGAGGAGGTGATGCGCTGGGTTTTTATTTACCTTCTGTTCCTCCACACAGTAGATAACTGGCCAGTTTTTATTTACTGCCCATGACGGTTACTGGAAGAAACAAAGGATTAAAAAAAGAGATGAATATACTGTAAATTATTTTAAAAAATAGAAAATAACTGCAAGAACAGTCAATCCAGCAGCACTGGAGCACAACCACAACTCCCTTTTCTACAGTTATGTAATAAATGGATAAAGTTGAACATGTTTTAAAATCTCTTGTACCAACAAAATACAGTGCTTGGTCAATTCCAGCAAGGCCAGTATAATTGGCTCCCTCTTAGACTAAATCATTGGTTGTATAATACATAGACTTGATCTAGCTATACATGTTTTTTTTGCATATCTGTATCCATATAGAAGTGATTTGCAACCGATGAGGAGAGGATTACACAGGGCTATGGTAAATCTGTACAGTAAAACAACATCACACTGATCAGCTGTTGCCATGGTTAATACTTTGAAAGTTGAAACAAGTTAAGTAAAGTATAGCTTGACTGGAATACATTGCAGTATCTTGGTGATACCCTATGACTGCCACTAAATAAATTCAGATGACCTATGATACACAAATACATTTTGACAAAGTTTGATATTAAATCTATTAAACTGGGGTCTCTAGGGATGAAGTAAAATGTGTGTATGCTTTAGAAGTTCACTCTTGGCATATTTAAACACGGACTGTGCTACAGTAATCAAATCATTCCCCTCAATGCAAACCCACAAGAATATCATCTCACTTTGTTTTTCAACAAGTCACGTGGATATGCGTGTTCAAAGATCACATGCAATATACTGAAACTGACAGCCGTAAAATGGGCAGATTTTTTCACATGATCTTCCCTATCTTCCGACAAGTCACATGGAGGTGCATAACAATACATAACTGCATGTTAAAATGGAGGCATTGATGTAGAGTCTGTGGACAGATTAACTGTCATACTCAGAAGGTATGTTTACCTAAATGTTGCCATTTTATCTTTGAAACAGGACCTCATCTGCCAAAGATAGACTTGAATGCAGACCCAAGGAAAGAAATTGTCAATTTAATAGGTTTTCAGAACTAGTCAATATCACTTCTCTGCGGTCTGCACCTTGTTTTTTTCTTGAATGAAGATGAGCGGCACATGTAATAGGGATGTACTAAAGCATTTATCTGCACTAACCTAATATGGCAAAATCTACAAACTTAGCTGCCACCGGGTTCAACTGGCCAGTCCTTAAAACCTTAGTGCTGATGATTTAAACCAGGGCGGCACTTACCCCATGATGACAAATGAACTTTGCAATGCATACTGTGTACAGCAGGTAGGCTTGGCATAAATAACAAGGGTCCAAAGGGTGCTTGAGCTGTGGACCCACAGTGTATAGTACTATCCTCCTGCCAAAATGGCTCCTCTTTGTTATGAAATTGTATCATACAGCAGATTTTACGGTCCTCATCCTGAAAAGAGACGTTACATAATGCATAAATGTACAGGTCTACAGTACTGGCTATTGTCTCTAGAAGTGAAAGCCAAAATTATCACCTGTTCAGGTCAGACACAAGCAGGTGTTGAAGTTTTTACATGACATCCCCAGTCACAGAACTCCTAGTCATGTCTCATTTGAAAAATAATGTAGCCCCAATTCTTTAAACTTCACTTTAAAGATTGGTCCTACACCAATAACTTTCAATGGTGAATCTTGCCTTAGCCTTCAAGGAATTGACTGACATCCAACAGTTCCTGTATTAACCATGGCATGGCTGAAATAATATAATTGCCATTCTGGCTATATTACTAACGTTCATCAATATTTGCATCCAATAAATGCAAACCACATGAAAATGAGCTGGCAACTATACCACTGCTTGGAGCCGAGACGTTAAACTGTAGTTCTGCAAAAATGGACACAGGTTTAGATAACGATACTGCAGGAGAATCAAGGAATAGTGTGACCATTTTGATTCAGCAAACACAAAGACATGAGCACAGATATGGCTAACGGCACACTGTCTGCAACCTTGCCACTGCACTGTATCTGCAGGTACAGTTGTTTCAGCACCTATGGTCAGCACACACTCAACTGACAGCTGCAATTGCACGCAGAGCTACTACACACTGTATTTTCAGTCGAATAACCAATTAACGTGAGCTGGCTGAGTTGAGGTGAAACAAGCCAATGTGTTGGTGGAAGCCAGTGCACACGAGTCATAGGGTATTTGACATTACCGCCAGAGTCAACCTGAAACACCCTTTTCCATTCACACGCTCCGATTTAGCCTTGCTAGCCTTAGCTCGCTGCAAGCGGATCCTGTCGGTGAGTGTCGGAAGCTAATGAACCCTTAACCACCACACACACCCGAATTGTTGTCTAAACACAACACGCAAGACAGACACGAAGCCATGCAAATAATATCCGAGGCCAAAAAATAAACCTGTGAAACATCATGGCTAACGTTGCTGCACCAGCTAGCATGAATGTTACCAACCACCACACATTTGACTTGGTCCGCACAGGCTGACTGTCTTGGAGTTTGTTGATGTGGAGAGATTTCGGCTTCAATTTGAGAGGGGGGAAAAACGATGCATTGAAAACACAAAATCCGTTGACAGGGATAAAAATGACCTCCACCGTACAGGACTGAACACTGGTAAGTAAATGACAAACAACAGACAACAAGCAAACGTACGTTATCCTCACCTGGATATGAGATGTCTTGAGACGTGAAGCTGCCTTCATATTAAGTTGCCTCGCGCATGTGCAGTGTCTCCAACCCCTGATATGGATTCGCGTCTTTGAGCGTGATGCTGCTGTTAGAGCTGAAGTGAGGGGCTCAGGTGGGCTGATATATTATACACTGTTTACTGCCACTTCTCTGTACACCTTGGTAAATACAAAAAAATAGAATATAAGGATAAAAATGTTGTCGTGAAAGAAGAAGAAATATATTTCAAACCTAAACAAAAACATATAGCAAAGGCTACTGTAGCCCTATGCTGCTCATATTACATAGAAATATCCCAATATCCCTACATATTCCATAAATAAATGCTCACTTGGTTGTTATTGCTCTACAACACAATTTTAACACCACCAAAGGAATGATAATGTGCCCTTTCTGCACCAAAGTAGAACCAAAGTAACCCAACACAAATTGTAGCCTATTCCTTTTTTGGATGTATCCATCTACAAGCCAACTCACACTGCTTTAAACCATGCAGACGTTGCATAGCAGATCACAGTATCTGATTTGTCTTGTTTACTGGCAGACATGCTATGTCCAATAAGTGACGGCACTCACTGGGACACGACAGGAAGTACCCTTGCAATGGCAAACAAACCCTACCTTTGTCCTGTAGGCTACTCAAAGCCACCGCCCAACACATGACAGTTATCAGTGATAATTCAATTATGGAAGCATCATTCCCTTCCACAACAAATCAGGGAAAAAATGTTGTTCAGCCCTGTCTCACCCCTTTTAAATGCTGTTCATATCCAAGATCTTCTTAGTTCAGCTGTGGTGAAGAAATAACTGAAAAAATTAAGGATGCCTGAACATCTTCAACATCATATCTTAACTGTAATATTTCATTGTGTATAACAATTTGTCTATTCTTTTATTTATGCTTTTCTGTTATTTAAATCTCAAACTGTGCCAGCCCCTTTTGTAACCCTTAAGCAACCATCTAGAGTTGACAACAGAAAAAAAACCTCTAAACAAGTAATATGCTAATTAACAGATCCCTCATGAGCAAACTGGTGTCCACAACCTCCAGTTTATGTAAACAGTTTGTCCTGGTCTACTTGGCACTCCAAAGTGTATTGGAGAGAAAAGAGCTGCCATGTCACATGACATTTAACAGAGCATCATAATCTGCAAGAACTCCCCTTCCATTCTGATGATTTCATATTTAATTTACTATATTGGGATTAAAGAGTCATGCTTGTTTAGTACTCCTCACAGTGTGTGTGTGTGTGTGTGTGTGTGTGTGTGTGTGTGTGTGTGTGTGTGTGTGTGTGTGTGTTTGAATGCATGGATGGTTATGTGAAATGGGTTTGTGAATGCATTGGTGTGTGTCTGTGTTTATGTGTACTGTATTTGTGAGTGTGGCCTGTTTGAAATATATTGAGAAAAAAGTATGAAGGATAGGCCAGCAAGAGTGTGTCCACGTGTTTGTGTGTGTGTGTGTCTGTGCGTGTGTGTGTGTGAGAGAGAAAGGGAGAGAGAGAGAGAGAGAGAGAGAGAGAGAGAGACAGATGGGTGTAAAGCCGGTAAGCCTTTAGGTCCTGGAGGTTTATGCTCATCAAATCCTTCCGCTCCCACACACTGCGTGACATCACTCCAGAAATCAGCCCCACCCCATCCTCCTATCTCACATGTGCACACACACACACACTCACACACACACACACACACACACACACACACACACACACACACACACACACACACACACACACACACACACACACACAGACAGACACTTGTTTATACACACATGCCACATACACATATAACACACATGACCAGAACCTGTAACACTTCTTTCATAGAAGACTTAACCTGTTAGATCTTTGCGCGTCAGACATACAATGACGTCTGTACAATTAAATAAACCTGTGTACAGACATTAGATCATTGGGCTTGATAATTAAATGAAAGAGGCGAAAGGAACTCTTACTTTGAATGGGGAAATGTGGGCAGGCCTAGTGAATGTGCAATTGTTCTGCCCTCAGCGACTCTCACAGCAACTGTTTCCAAACTTAAAGGTGGAGTCAGTGATTCTGCAGAATGCTTGTTGTTAAAACACTTTTTGTCAAAATCAGTGATATCTCCTCACGATCTGGACGTAGTCTTTGTGCGCTGAAAAATATCCAATGTTAATACGCAGTCTAGGCTCTGTAAACGAGCCTGATTAGCTGCGGTGGCACCCTTTGTTTACATACCAGTTTACAGAGCCTAGGCTTTGTATTATCACTAGATCTTTTTTTTTTTAGCGCACAAAAAGTGTTCTCCACTCACTGACTCAATACACCGGCTACTGTCCCAGTTGCACTGTAGCCAGTTGGCTAAATACAGGCCAAGTCAAGGTTTATCCTCTCAACAAACTATAGATGAGTCTGAATGCAGCTAGAAGGATGGACTTCCTGTTGCGTTCTTTGAATGTAGTTTGAGCAGTGTTTGCTGCATGCATTTAGCCTTTGATCCTCATTTGAAAATCTCCACTGAGTAGGTTGACCTCAACTGACAAGGTAGGTATGGTATCTGGACCATAAGATTGACTGCTAATTGTGTTCAAGGGCTATTTTGTAAGAAAGGAAGAATATGGGACTTCTGAGTGTGTCCTGTATCTGTATCTATCTCTATCCAAATGGGATGTTGTTAATTATTTAAATTGTGTGGGCCCTTTTGGCATGATCTATGGCGATGTGATCTCTAGTCCTTCTGATAGTGAATGCATGTTCCTTCTCATGAACAGAGGGGAACTTGAAAGAAATCACAATCACAGAAACTACTGGCACTGTGGCGCCCCCCTCAGGTACATGGGAGACCTTTATGACATTTCAACTTGTTTCCAATAGGGGCTTTAATTCCTTCAGGGGCTTTAATTTGCTTTAGTTCCTTTTTAGCAAACGTGCAGGTTTCCTATAGCCTGGTCCTACCAGACCATCCTTCTTAATTTAATTTGAAGGGAAATTAAAATTGAGCCGAAGTATGTAAGCGGGCGGTGCCAGGCTAGGCTTCCTAGTTATTCAGGATTAAATCAACCAGTAAGGCTTACTGAAACATAGCTGTGTTAAAAAAATTAGAGACCCTACTTGGTATGTTTCTCTACGATACATTTCTATTCACACTTACAACCAAAAACAAGCCTCCAAAGAAATAAATACATTAATTCCCCCTTAACACAATAACCAATTAAAACTTAACTTCACTACTTTTAAATGTAACCAATAAAGTTTCCTCTGGGTGCACTCTTGGGTCTATTATTATACCTACTTGTGTTACTGTCATTACATTTGTACTGTGTTTTGTCTGTTTAGTGCCATTCAGTGCCAGAGTAACAATTCCCAGCCAAGGCTTATGACTAGCCCGTGAGGCTGAAAGAAACTGTGTCACCCAATGGCGTGGGCTCCATTGTGTCAATGAAAGGCCTAAGTAGCACTCTGGGTATTGTTTTCTTTAAAGGGGAGTCAGGTTACCTTGACAACCGCTGGATGCCTACCCATAGGGCCTGCACCAGAGAAAAGGCACGGCTGGAGAAGGAGGGAAAAAAGCGAAAAGAGACAAAAGAGGAGGCAAGATTCATCCCAGACCTCACTTTATTTCCTCTATTTAAGTTTGTGTGTTTTGAAAACAGGCCCGATGGTTGCCAGTGGGTTGGGACGGAGAGCCAAGGAGGTGAGGATGGATATGTGTGTATGTGTGTGTTTGAGTGTGTGTGGTCGTCTGTTTATGTCTCTGTATCCGTCTCACATTGGCACACATCAACAGTTACAGTTTGATGACAGCACATTTGCTTCGTTGAGGCTCAGTTTTTCTGTCACTTTAATGAACATGTTTAAACACACTCGCAGACCGCATGATGAAAAGGCTTTCGTGGCCACTCATGCCGGCAATTGATGCAATTCATGTGGAAAGTGTGACCATTCATTTCCAGTTTAAAGGAACTATAATAGATCTTTAGTTCTTAAACCCAAAAATGGGAGTTGAAAATGTATAATGCAACTCTTGTTTTTTTTCTCTGCCCAAAACACACACACATACACATGTATTACTGAGCATGTTGCATTTATTGGTATTTGCATTGTCCTTGTTTTGACAGTGAGATCCAACATCGTAAACTGAGAGCCATGCATGTTGCACTGCGGCCACGCAGGTAAGGCTCAGCATCATCAGATCTCTGGCCAATCGGTGGCCAGTAAGTTAGAAAAATTATCAGTAGAAAGTAACTGACTAACTCACCTCAAGTCATCCGTGCTCGTCCCTGCAGTGCACACTGACATTTTCCTTTACCTAAGAAAAATTACACTACAAGTCATTTTCATTTTGACAGGTCTTAGTATCACCTCAACTTGACTGTAAGGATTATTTAGAGACCAATATAATGGGTAATCTATTATTGTTCTAATCACGAATTCCTTTTACGTGCAGCTGGATATCCCGAGCAAGTGACGTCACTTACAGTAAATATAAGGCAAACTATCACAAAGTAACTTGTTTTTAAAATCATTTCTCCTGTGCAGCTTTATAGCTGTGCTACTTTTCCATACTGTTAATGCCCTCAACCAAAGACCGTGATGTGGTGATGACTGCTCTGACAGCTTTGATGAAATGGAGATTGACAGAATAAAATGGAAATAACTTGTCCGGATCTGAATCTGGAGCTTTACAGGTTCCTGGGGAGCCCTTTGTGCATGTACTTGAGCCCGGCTATGCCATGTTTCTTTGGGTAAGGGTCAGTGGGTTTATAGGCCTGATATAAGCATGGGCCAAGAGATTGCTCTCTCTGTCCCAGTTAAACTGAAGCAGGGAGCCCATGTGAGCAGCGAGCAAGTAAAGACACATTACGCTTCAGATATTTGTTTTTACTCACCAGGGTCCTCACTTGAAGTCATGGAACAATTTAGTGTATTTGTTCTAAAGGCAAAGCCTTTTTTTATTGCATTAAATCCGCTCCTAAAATCAAATCTGGGAGGTTAAAAAGAGATTTAACTGGATGTGTATGACATAAGTTATTAAAAAGTGACCGTTTATGTCAGGTTCAATATTTGACTAATAAATCATGCTAATAAAATGCACTGATGTGTATAAATAGTTGAAAGTGTAAGCTATAATCAATGTTTAAAATGGTTGAAAGGTTAGCTTAATAACTGATTACATTTGTTGGTTAACGGCTTTAAATGATTCGCTAGAGCCAATGGATAGATGCTTTAAAATTGTTATGAAAGTAGGCTAATGGATAAATCCTTAAATTGTTATCTAAAAGTAGACAGATAAGCTTCTGCTGCAGCCATTCCAAGGTTGAAGTACAAAATGCAAACTTGACGTAACCTTTTCTTGCCCCAAACATTCCGTAACTGACCTTAACATT
Organism: Ammodytes marinus; assembly: GCF_949987685.1. Lineage (NCBI taxonomy): Eukaryota > Metazoa > Chordata > Actinopteri > Uranoscopiformes > Ammodytidae > Ammodytes > Ammodytes marinus. Next base: position 12,955,986 of record NC_137224.1, on the reverse strand, counting down.
GACAGTTCAATCAATGACATAAAAACGTCAACAAAACAAAAACAACAACAAAGCATACACCTAGAAACACTGTTGATTGACACCCAGTTTTCAAATCAGTTTTGAAGTATGCACATTTTGCAACTTGTGTCATTGGGCACTTCAAAGGTTTCGAAGCCACTAAAATGCTTAATGCCTGTTTGCTGTAGCATATGTTTCTCTCTGTGCATTGTGCCCTCTAGTGGCTGCCTGGTGCTCTGTCTGTGCCTGTCCGTGTTCACCCTGCTGCTGCAGAGCCTCTGGGTGCCAAATGAGATCATTGAGGACGAAGCTGCTGGGAGGTCACCTGAAGAACAAGGTAAGTCTCATACATGCATACCGTAAGGATACACACAGTTTAGTGTGGGAGTAGAAAGAAGCCTTTTACAGAGCCACATAATAACTATAGTGTTTGTGCTACACCGATCATGAATAAGGTAAACACATTGTAGAACACAGCTACGTTAGTCAGACTCTCAACTCTGTCTTCACACTATTGTGAAAAAGGGCAGCAGTTGTGTGTATATTCTGGAGAGATTTATTGCCCTCCCACTGTTAGATGAAGCTAGGTTTGTACACAATTCGATGTGGGTCCTGCCCATGTGTCTGACAGCTGTGGGTTTGTGGCCAAGATATGACTCTGTCCAGTTCAATTGTCTGGCAAAAATGTTTTTCCCTAAAAGGGGGTATCTTAGGGGGCAGTGGACAAGGCTTCTTTCCTTGTGTATAAGGACGAGACACATGTTGTCAACAAATCTCCTTCAGAGTATGTATTTCTGTAATATCAGCATTATTTCCTGGCACAGTGTTTTTAACCCAGACTTGATCTACAGTCACTCTTAAACATCATTTGACATGGGCACAGGAAGCTCCACCTGGTGCTTGAGGTGGTTAGGGAGGTTTCTAATTAACGTTCATTGATCTATTTGTTGCGTTTGTAGTTTCAAATCTAAACAGTCCATTTCTTCTCAAATTCCAGAAAAATTGTTTTTTAACAGACAATGTTACCCACTGGTGCATTTCAGCCACAGACCAACAATTGCTCCGAGCTTTGATAGACCCACCACGAACTGTGTGTACAAATGGCATGGCTGTGTTGGGAACTGTACTGTACCACATGGGAAGTTGTTGGTCAGTTTCACACAGTTAATCCAGCTCAACCATATATCCACATGATATACTGTGAAAAATCATCTGTTTGTTATTTTACAAACACGTAAAACACTTTGCATTGACATCATTATCAGAAGACTGTTATTTTTGCATTAAAATGTATTATTTTAATATATAAAAACCTATAATACGCAGCTTTGTACGGCCTATCATCTGTTTCTATGTGATGTGACGTGAGTGCAGAAAAACTATTAATGTATTTCCATCTATGGGATGGGTTGAACACACATGCAAAGGCATCCCCATCCACACTTAATTTTACAGGCTGCACACACCTTTAGTAGTTTTTCAAAGTGGCTGGACATACAGTATAGTTATCTCAAACGACAGACATTTAGTTGTTACAGGATCCCACCTCTTCGCTCCCGTTCGTCGTTCATTGCACCTCACCCAAAGGGGCCCTTGAAATGGAAGTAGTGTAATGATATGCTGACAGCTCAGCTGGTTGAAATAGCCATGGAGTGACCTCGCCAGTCTGTGGGATTTTACTGTGATCCCCAAGGAGGTCCTTATTCTGACTTCAAATCGACCCCAACCTCCCACCTCACAGAATAGGAAAAAAAAACTACAGTGTTAGTAGTTATTCCCCAACAACTTTCCCCATCAACATTTCCAACTGTCCCAGAGGTCCCCTAATATAACACTCGATATTCCTCATTCACTGTCCCAACACATTAACAACTCCTTTAACAGCCCTCCTTACTTCATACAAATGTTTCAATCCAGACATCCTTGATCTGCCTTCTCCAATAGCTCATGTAGGCACAGCTTTTACAGCACAAACTCTTACTGTTTTTACAGTTATGGTATATCTGGTAACTAGAAAGATTAGTAATTGGCCTGGTTGCTTATAGTACTGTGAACGCAGCTTCTTTAAGTCAGTCAAAACACAGAATGTTTTTCAGAAGAAACAATAGAGGTACCTGGGAGATTTCATTGACCATTGTTTGTTAAATAATACTCACAGTACCATAGTATTAAATATTATAAATGGACACTGGGACCAACATTTTATATTCTTTTAGCAAAATGTATGTTTTGACAGTGGGCTGACTTTTGAATGCTGGAAGTCTTTTTCTTCGAAGAACTATAAAGTAAATTTATGCAAAGCAGCACAGAGTAAAATCAATGTAAATGTGCTGCTTGTGAACAGCTTGACCTCATGTTGGAGGTCATGTTGAAATATAACCGTAATTGACAGCACATGAGGTCAGCAAATTCAACTTAATGCAAAACATTCAACCACGAAGGTGTCTTTGGTTGAATAAACTCACAAAAACATAAAGTATTTCTTTATTAATGTGTGTTTATGTGTGTTTGGGCCTTATCTGAAACCAAAAAGCGAAGGGAGTCGACCAAAAGCCCCTAGCGTCACTCAGAAATATATGGTTGTTAGAAATAGTGACCCACACCATTACCATCTTTATCCGTCATGAAATGGTCATTTAGGAAAAATCCCCCCTGTAAAAAAGAAAAAAAGAAAATTACCCCATACATAGTATTTGAAAAATACGCATCGCTACTTTATTCGCAGCGGACCAAGTTAAGAAAAATAAAATGACATAACCTTGCTGTTTCATGATACACGGAAGATTAATTATATCAGGGAAAGATTATTAGCTATGACATAATAGGCGGTATTACTGCTTAAACATTATGATAGGGGAGTAGCATTTGATACTGTTCATGCATGACAGGCCATGTTGTGTTAACTTTATGTCATAGGGCAGCGGGGTCTTGGCTTTCGTAGGCTGGCTCTTCGCTTGGAGGCTTTGAGTACTCAGGTGCAGAGGCTGAGCAGAGAGAGAGATGTCGCCCGGCTGACCAGGGAGGATCTCGGTCTGTTACTGCAGAGGTATGCCTGAAACACAGGGAGAGTTGTTACGTGCAATGTTGACTAGGGATGGGACTATATAAAATGTTCCTTTCATGATTATCCTGGCCATACTGATTGCGATTAACGATTTTATCAAGTTAAATTAACCAAATATGCATTCAAATTAAAAAATAAAATGTAATTGAATAATAATTAACCAAACATGCTTCAAATTTTTAAAATGCCACTAAAACATACTGGAATCATTTAACCGTACATTTTGTTAAGTAAAAAACCTTTGTAAGCAAACATCTATTTTTTGCACATTTCATTAGTGAAACACAAAGAACATTTTTAAATGTGTCCTGAATAAGTGAAGAATAAATCATAACATTGTGTGTAATATTTTTTCTTACCTGAGAAGCCCTGTATTTTTTTAAATCCGGTTCAATTTTCCCCTTCTCTTTCCCATGACTTAAATGGAACTCAACAGGCAACTATTACAAAATTATATTTTGTATAATTTATCGCTGACTAAAAAAATACATGAATTATGAATTATCCTTTAACAACAAACATTGGCTATTATTCAGATTAACGTTTATCCCGATGATGAAAAATTGCCTCGTCCAATTAATCTCTTGCATATGTTATCCCGATGAGCGATATAATCATTTATCGTCCCACCCCCCTTAGTGTTGACTGTTTGTTTTCCAGCTTTAGACGGGACCAGCAAGGCTTAGCCCGCTTGGTAGAGAGGGAGCTGAAGAGAGTGTCCCAGGGGCTTGACCAGCTCAGTCACCATCATCAGCATCAGTCTCACACTCCACCATCACAACCACCACAGGATGACCTCACACTGCACACAGGTAAAGCCTGGAATTTTATCACATGGAATTTTTCTGAATTGATTTATGTTATTAAAAAAAATACTTTTGGGAGATTTTGATAGATTTTACCTCCTTATTATAATATACAGTATACTGTAACTTCAGAGATTTTAGGAGCTGCTTTGGACAAGGGGTTGCCCCACAGTGAGATATATAGAAAAAGACAGGTTTATTAGGCCATCTTGTAGAAAATTAGCCTACTTGAGCTTTAATTTGACTGTGTGCTTTGCTAAAAGCACTTCATTGTCCCTGCCAAAACAGAGATTTCAGAGTGTGTTCCAGTGATAACATGATTCTACATAGCTACACAAAATAAACTCTGCCCCTCCTTACATGTTGCCAGGCTCAATAATTGGCCAATTGCAAGTTTGTCTGTGGTTTACTGCTGTGGTAGCGTGATACTCCGAGCCAAATGCACGGTTCATAGCCTCAGCAGAGGTTAACCACACAGTGAAATTAACAAGCTGTGATAATGGAGGGTGTGAATAGAGGGGGGTTAAAGGGCAGTGGGTGCAGGTGGTTATGGGGGATGAAGTCCTTGAATAGAAAATTTAACAAGTCCCTCAGAGCCAGTGCCGCCCAACCGACCGTGGGGAGGAAAAAAAGTTTATGTCTACAGTACAACGACCCTCCCGAGAGGTGTCCGGTGAGAGTCGGGTTACGCACACCGGTTGGCACGCGATGGTTTGAGCGTGTGTGTGTGTGTGTGTGTGTGTGTGTGTGTGTGGGCAGTGGTGATGAGTGGGTACAAGCTTACCTCACTTCCTGAACGAGGTATACATAAAGCTTAGGCCACACACACGCACACACACACACACACACACACACACACACACACACACACACACACACACACACACACACACACACACACACACACACACACACACACACACACACACACATAAGTACTTGTCGACATGCAAACACTCAACGGTACACACATGCCACCCGCATGCACACAAACGCACACTTCCCCATCGCCAGCCATGCCTGTTCGCCCCTTACCTTCCTCCTCTCACATTACCTCAAACCCATAAACTACGACCAAATTACCCTGGAGTCCTTTCAACAACTTGTCTACTTATACTCTTGTTTTTGCAGAGGGAGCAATTTTTTTCTTCTTTTTATAGCATATCACTGTTTTTAGGCTTTCACATCTAGGCTAGTTTTCTTATCTACCCCCCCCCCCCCTATTTTCCTTCTTACTAGGTTGTTTTACTGTTTTACATATTTGTGGGCTGTGTATTTTGGCATCGGCAGGCATTGTAAAAAGGGTATGTTTGGTAGGAGGCAGGTGGGTCAGGTGTGTGTGAGCGTGTGTGTTCATTCCACTTGATTGACATTGGCTGGAGATGGTGGGGGGCTTACGGGAAAGGGCCTCTGAGAACACACTGCCACTTCTCTAGTAGCCTCTCACACGCATGGCAGCACCATACATTGCACCGACGGCTGTTATTCATTGTGGGCATTGGAGTCGAAAGGTTGTATATCAAAGTTATTATCCACTGTTCTTCATTACCGCAGTGATTCGACTCTCCACAATGTACTTTTTGTTACTAATGCCAAGGTTGTGGAATAATGATGCATTCAAAATGGCCCACATAAAGAGAAAAACTGCGTGACGTCTAATATCTCACCCATAGGACCCAATGAGAGGTGTGAAGTGCCACTGGATCCTGCATATCCGCTGTGTGCGGAGAAAGTGGAGGTGAGAAAGTGGAAATATATGTGGTAGCATGAACTTGGTGACTCTGCGTGAGCACTATTATAGCTGTATTTAAGTGCTCACCTTGACTAAAGTTTTAATATTAACTTCCAAGTATATGGGCAAATTGGAAAAATGCCATTTAAAAGAAATATAGGATCTACAGTACTGCCTGTAGTTTATATGTCAGACTAGCTTGGCTAATCTGCATGATGAATTACTGTATAGCCAAAAGCGTGCGTCGCTATTTTGACCTATCATTATTTTGATTTAACATCCGTCTCTCTGGCAGTTTCTGCGCGCCCGTTGGCAGGCAGACCCCTGTTACGCCTTTTACGGGGTGGATGGCACCACCTGCTCCATATTGACTTACCTCAGCCAAATAGAGGACTTTTGTCCCCCTGGGCTCAGGAGAAACCACACTGCACTGCCGTGGCACCAGAAACCTCAATCTCCCACAGAGAAGGTACAACCACACCAGGTTCAAACCCTAGAGTATCGCCACATCAAGAATATATAATATTGAAGGAATATTTCAACATTTTGAATTACAAACAAAATACATACTGGAAGGAAACCAGGAAGTACCCTTAAAGGTCACGTATGTATTTTATTCTAAAATTACATAATGTGTAAAAATCTGGAGAGCAACATAACGTTGTAAATAAACAAGTCCCAACAATCACACAGGACAGTTTAGTGATGTTGTAAAGTTTAATATTTTGACTTGCTCCCCTTGACTACCAGTGTTTGAGCTAAGCTAACCTGGATGAGCGACCTTTGCCCATCATTTCTATACCAAAAATTAATTCACACACGGTTACAGGAACGGTTCCTTTGGCCTTTTCTAGAGCCAGAGAGGCAAAAAGCTAAAAAGCTAAAAATTCAAAATGTTGAACTATTCCTTCAAGCATGTGATCTACTGTACTAAAACCCTCCAATACCATGGCCTTGCACCCCCCCACTTTTTTCCCACACTATGACTGTATCCAGGCAGAGATTCGTCAAACCCTGAGCCCGCTGTATGATGTCATCAGCAACAACAGTGGTCCTGCCATGAACTTCATCCGGTCCAGAGTGGAAAGGATGTCTGAACGGTGGACACAGGCCGCTCTGAAGATGAGGCAGCGAAGCAACAGGACAGTCTCGACCCAGATGAGGGTATAACCAGAAAGTCAGCTCTGCCTGAATTACTCCAACATGTGTTATGGAGGGTTTAGAGAAACTACATCTAAACATCATCAAACTGGTTACTCTTTTCTGTACTCAACTGCCATGTTGGTATCCATTAAAGATAGTGTCTGCAGTTCTGGAGAACAATTGTTGTCAAAATCACTTTTTGTCAAAATCAGAGAATAACTCCTCATGATCCGCTAACCCGACAAAAAAAAAAGTGATAATACACAGCCTAGGCTCTGTAAACAGGCATGTTGCTTGCTACGGTGGCCCCCTTTTGTTTACATACCCCTTTACAGAGCCTTGGCTGTGTATTAACCCCATTTTTTTTATAAAGGTTCACACACAGAACGGACAGGTCGCGGATTTGTGCGGAGATATTCACTGACTTTGACAAAAAGTGAATTTGACAACAAGCGTTTCTCCGGAATCGCTTACTTCACCTTTAAAGATGGATTTTGAGGCTTCATAATGTCCCATCCTCTAGGTGCTGCTGTATCCCGGTGCCTTGGCTGGGAGTGTCGGCCAGCGTTTTGAAGCCATGGTGGAGACAGGCGGCCCTCTGGGGGAGCTGGTCCAGTGGGCTGACCTCAGTGCCTGTCTCACAATCCTGGGCCACAACCTGACCTTCAGCTCCTCCCACCACCAACTCTACAGGTCTGCAACCACCGTCCTCTACCAATAGTAGTAATAATCGGACACGCAATATTTACAACATATCTTTGTTGATTGGATAGAGTGATTTCAACATGTGGCATCACTGATACATGATGTTTTCATGGGTATATCTACACATAGATGTGTCAGGTCTATTATAACTTCACGTTGAAGCGATTAGGGAGGTAGAAGATCAACACTGAACTATGCTGATAAATTAGCGGTGTGTGTGATGAGTGTTTATTGTGATTGGTCCAGCCTGATAGGTGCTGCTCCGGGCCGAGGCAGTTGTCCAATCCAGAGGCCCCTGACCTTTGACCTCATCTATACTGACTACCACGGCCTCGCTCACCTCCAAGGTGCCATGGGACTGGCTTTTGCGCATTACCAGTATGACCACTATGTTTTTTCTGAATACATTAATATTTTAAGAAATGAGCTGTGTTTTATGGGATGTGTTTTATGGTCTTTTGGGATTAAGACCTTTGATAATAAAGAACCATCACTCTTAACTTCCAAAATTACTGCCATAATGTTATCTTTTATTTTTTTGTCCTTTCCCTTTTTTGCCCCATTAACAAGTGGGCGTTTTGTGGAATTATTGCATATTTAACACCATACCCTAACGCACGTACAATGTAAATTAAAATAGGAGAATAACATTATTTTAATTTTGCCTTCAACTTAATATTTGATACCGAAGGCCTTATAAGCCATTCAATGCAAAATACAGCATGCGTTGTTTGTTCATGTTCACTATTGAATTTTTACATATTTAGAAAACCAGAGTATTTCAATGTATAATCAATCCTAATGTTTTTCATTCATTGTAGGTGTCGATTCCGAATCCTGGACTCTTTTGGCACCGAACCAGCCTTTAACTTGGGGAGTTATGCACGCAGCCACGGGTACAAAACACTGTGGGGCAGCTGGGGCTTGCAGCCTCTCCAGTACCTGACCATGTTCCGTAAGTCTGTGTGTGTGTGTGTGTGTGTGTGTGTATTTTTTTGTGTTTCTGTGTGTTCACATCTGTACTATATTTCCCCACATCTGTGACACTATATAATGGTAACTCAGAAAAATGCATGTCATCAACATATATAGCTATACTGTATATGTTTTGTATCTTGCTGCCGCAGCACTGTTCCCTCCCCTACACCGCTCTGAGCGTCTTCACAGTGAGAGGATTAATAGCTGAGGTTAAATAAACTGGGTTGCCCGGACAGAGCTTTCATTCCAACACCTCTGCCTGTCATCTTCCCTATCCTGCTGGGAGACGTACACAAGCTGGACGCACCGGGCCTGGAGCCACCCTTCAAGCCTCCGCCTGGAACACTGTTTATTTGTCCTGCCGAGGGGGAGAGCGAGGGATAGCTGTTAGCTGATGGTGTGGAAAGGGCAGACAGAGAGAAGAACGCCAGACGAAGAAAGAAAAGGAAGAAGCATGAGAAAAGAGCGGGCGGGTGTTTATGCTTCTGTTCTGAAATGGGAGAGAGGAAGATAGAAGGATTGGACTCGAAAATGATTTAGCAGAACTGTTAACGGGCAGCGAGAACACTGAAACCAACAAACAAAAAATAATTAAACTTTATTCCTCCCATAGTTTCCCATCAAAAAAATAAAATCCAAACATTGCTCAATCTTGATCATTATCAGTGCACTGTTGCATATCTGTGCTGATCTGACAGGTAAGTGTGTTAAGAGGTGTAAGAGATAAGTGGAGACACATGGTTTAGAAGAGGAGACAGGAGGAAATTCTGTGCTGCTGTGAGGGTGAATTAGGGGAGAATTTGGCAAAAGTCTTTTAAACAAAACGTGAGAAAATTAAACACTCAAAATCCACACACACACACACACACACACACACACACACACACACACACACACACAGAGGCAAACTCACCTTTCTTGGCACATTCCTAGTAAAGTAAATACTCATCTTTCACACCTTCCCTAGTGTGTCTCATGGCAGCTGCCTATCCAAACAGCCAGATATTAACCTGTCATATACGTAGAGCTCTCATTTCCTTCCAACTGCAGATTTAAAACTTCACAGCGTGTTTTTCGTCTCCTCACAGAAGTCTAATCCTACAACTCTTGATATTGTTGGCCTGTGTTGGCAGTGATAACTGTTTTTCCACACTGTGTTTCTTTTTTGTTCTTCAAGGAAGATGTGTGCGCAGGTGTTCACCGTCACCATCTTTGACACTTAAATATAAACATGCACGTGATTGGAGCCAATTGAATTGAATCTCAGAACTGTGAAAAAGTTTTCCTGTAGAATGGTGATTTTGTGATGCATTATTAATGTTGTGCGCAGATTGAGTATAATGTAATAATAATGTATCTTTTTTACATGTCATCTTGCTGCTATGTGTTGTGTCGTCATTTAGCTCATACTCCTGATAATTCCTTCTTGGGCTTTGTGAGCGAGGAGCTGGAGCCTCACTCCTACAAGAAAGACAGGATAGCAGTTGTCTACGGCAAACAGGACTACATGTGGCAGGTATAACCACTAGAGTAGCAAGAAAGACTGCGAGTAAGCAATTAACAAGTCAAGAAAACACCTATACTGCATGATATTACATGACAGTAATGTGCATATGTGCGTTTTAATTTTTTTCGGTATGTGTGTGTATCTACCAGGGTAAATCTGAGTATGTGCAAGCCATCAGTGAAGAGCTGGAGACCCATGCTACGGTCTTCCAGCCTTTGGGACGCGCCTCTAGCCTGCCCAGCTTTGTCAGAAACCACGGGCTGCTGACTCAGGAACGCTTCCTGCGACTTCTCCGCAGAGCCAAGGTCAGATAAGAGCTGGTCTCCTTTAAAGCCTCTGGAAACCTGGTCTATATAGACAAACAATGAATACATGATATCAAAGTTGGGTATTTCAACAAGCTCTTAGAAAAATCTGATTCAAAATAAATGTTTATAAATATTATAAAATACTTATCGTGTAATAAGAACCAGAGCATAGCCCGCCTCATTCAAATTTAATTTCTGTAAAGTTTTTTTTTTTTCAAACATATGTTTATTGGATTTTTGTTTGTTTTACAGCATAGACAAGCACAACAACAGACAGTGTGCAAAAACAGCGCACACAACAGAGCAAACACTCAAAACGCATCACCCCCCACCCCTCCTCCCCACAAAAAAAACAAAAACAGTTACGTTAAATTAACATAAAGCGTATGTGATTGTATGACAAATTCAGCATACATCTCTGAATAATAAAACAACATATGTGCACATAAGCATGCCTTCACACAGTAATGAATAAGCATAAATTAAGAATGGATGAAAAAAAAAAAAAAAAAGCCACAGTTACAATCAGATCAGTTCAAATCATCACTCCCTCCATCACTTCGTATACCTTCATTTTCAAGGAAATTATAAAAGACCTTCCAAATTCTCCAAAAACTATCGATCCTGTTTTTTGTGAAATAACTGATCTTTTCCAGTGCAATTTCTGTAAAGTTTATGAAACTTAAACGACAATACTGTTTCTTTAATTTGGATTTGGTAAATATGCCCAACTCTTGTTAGATACTTACTCCATAAATGAGTTAGAAAGGTTTTTGTGGATTTGGGTTCATGGGGGGCTTTAAGTGCAAATGCAAACTAATGTCTTCCCTCCTGTGCTACCTCCCCTGTCAGGTGTTTGTAGGCCTGGGGTTCCCCTATGAGGGTCCGGCTCCCATCGAGGCGATAGCCCTGGGCTGTGTCTTCCTTCAGCCACGATTTGATCCGCCACACTCATCAGACAACAATGACTTCTACAAGGGCAAGCCCACCACGAGAAAGGTATATAGGTTACTCCTGAAAGTTAAAAATAAATATAGTTTTCTAATTAAAATGTAATATATACATTTATTTATTTATTATTATTATTTCGGACAATTCCACACAATACACAATTATCTCTTTCACATCATACATCTTACTTTGTGTTGTCCGAAGGGTGACGGAAGAAGCCAAAGGCTTATCAGGTCCCGCCCCCATTTTCATCAGATTCAGATTCAGATACACAGATACACATTTACTGTTACAGAAAAGAAAAGTAAAAAAGAAAGAAAACACACAATTTTGTTGTTGTTGCTTTTTTGTTTTTTGTTTTTGATGATTTTGCTAATTTTTGTTTTGTTAAGCAGCTGCAGTGTACATAGTACAACAATTATTTGATCTTAAGACAGTAAATTACTTTGGATCACAGATCTCCTCCCAGCACCCGTACGCTGAAAAATTCATTGACAAACCCCACGTGTGGACTGTAAATGTGACCAACAAGACTGACGTACGGGAGGCAGTCAGGGCCATTCTACGCACAGAGGTGGGGAACCCGAGAACACGCAGAATTGAGCTTACACTGTAGACACAGACATCGTTATCATACATTATATTGTCATACAGTGGCACTGAATAAAAATGAATGTGTATGTTTTTTGCAGGTGAAAGCTTTCACTCCCCCAGAGTTCACCTGTGAAGGAATGCTGGAGAGGGTTCATGGTTATATCATTCACCAGGTAAGGGACATGTAGAGAGGCTAAAATGTTCCTAATATTCTGACTGAATATGCAGATTCAGACTGCCTACATTGAGATATCATGCATGTGATAAAATACGTGAATATCAAACGAAACCATTTGGTTCCTGCATTTTCAACTTTACTTCTCCTAAATTCCTCCAGGAGTTTTGTAGTAAATCTGCCCCTACTTGGCCACCACAGAGTGCTCTGAGGGTGCACCTGGGTCCCCTCGGTCAGTCCTGTGTGAGTGTGTGTCAGCAGTCCTCCCACGTGTGTGAGCCAGCTCTGTTTCACCACCTCAACGGACCTGCTGCATTCACCAGGTGAGAAATCAGGCAGTTTAATTATAATATGTACAAGTTTCGCAGGTGGGATATGACCAATGAAAAGGCCTTTGTATTGGCTATACTGTAAGGTGCACTTGCATGCTTTATGCTGCCATTTGTGCTGTATGCAGGTGAAAATCAACTTGTTTTTATTTGTAAACTGCTAAAGCAAATAACAGAGCAACATTCTAAAAATGCAAATGAATACCAAGTGTGCATTATAAATAAATAAAAATGCTTTCATTTCCCAAATTTTTCATTTTTGTAGACTTGAAATAGGCTGCTCAAGCATGGGACAGGAGGCCAACCACCTCTTTCCTTCCTACAGCCCCTGGGGTCGACACTGTGGCCTTCAGCAGGAGCCTCTGCTGTTCAGTTGTGCCGGCTCCGACCCCTCCCACCGCAGACTGTGTCCCTGCAGAGCTCACCTATCTGGATAGGTGGCGCTGTGCCCCTAACTGCCTCTACAAGCAATACTGTGAAAGATCTCAGGAAATAGCATGAAGAAATGAAGAAAAAGGTTGTAAGATGAAGTCAGCACCAAAGAGACACCTGCAATGCATATACTGAATGGCTTGAGGACTGAGCTCAACCAAAGAGAGCCAGCTGTCCTGCCAATGCTATGAAATACTTTGTGGTCTTGTTTGCGGATCTCATGCTCACAAATGTCTGCACTGAGATGTGCACATCGATAGGAGTTGAAACCATATAACCATTTGCCCCAGTAACCTGAAGGAACCCTCTCAGTAAGCGTCGCTTAGCATTTAGTTTATATAGATAAATTATCCAAACAAGTCAAGTGCTAGTGAGAGAAGTTGTGCCAAGTGGGTAAGGTTTAGTTACGTAAAAAAGTTAAATATATCAGGGTGCATCCAATTGCTGGAATTGTCTACGACAATAATGCTACTGTTTTTTCTTCTATTACTCAGGAACCAAGACTTAATGATTGTCATTTCATAAGTACTTAAGCTGTTGAAGGATGAAGAATGTAAGGCCTAATGTCTCATAGCGTATAGAATAAAGTGTAGTTTTCTTTCTTGGCTGATCCTTGATCCCTCGAGGCAAAAAGTCTTTAACTGACAACAATGTGAACTTTAGGTGTATTTAAATGAATATAAGTGAGGCACTTGAGACTCTAAAGCCATTTCTTTTCTCGGTATTTAACTTCTCCTCTCTAGCTCCAGATCACACGGATTACAGTGCACTGGAGTATTATGATAAAGAAGTGTATAATCTTTCGTTTGCTTACAGTAATGTATCACGCCGGTCAGTGTTGCATGGGATTACTGCTCATGTAACCCTTCAACGCATTGCTGGCTGCAAATATTAGCCGGGGCCCTCGGCGGAGAGCGCGGTTGACAGCCTAAGTGATGAGGCTCATTATCTGCGTGAATCATGGATAACCTTTGGATGCCTTTGGGAGGTCACGGCCATATGACCATGATTATACTGTCATATAAACCGTTTGGTTCCCAACCGTCTTTGACTTAGGAAAGCCCCCTCAGCTCTGCTTAAATCCACGTACCCCCCACCGGTACAGGCAGAAACCTCATTGTTTGTCTTTCAAACACATATTTTGCGTCATTAAGCGGGGGGAAAAAAGTCACAGAAGGCCAGGATTAATGATGTTTTCTTGAGTTATTTTACTAGAAATGACACCTTAAATGATTTTGATCATAACAGATGACTCATATCGCCCCAGAGCTCTTGTGTTTGCTCCAATATTATTATTTGACTAGCTGCTGACCTACGGATACTTTAAGAACAAACATAGAACATAGGACCGTATATACACCATACACATCACAGCAGAGATGTTTTACAGCTGAACGTATTCATTTCAGTAGCCCTGTAATGATCACGCAGACTCATCCCATCATCCCTGCCCCGCAAAACAGCTTGTGAAGGAAACAAATGATAACAACTAAAGGGCCAAACTAGAGCTCACAATCGGCGTTGTAAGTGATAGGGTGCCGGACTTACACGAAGCAGCTGTTTAGCAAAGATGTCTCTAACAATTGCAACAAGCTGCTCTAAAATAAAAATAGTTTTAACCCGACCAATGCAAAGTTCTTCTTGGAAACGGCACACTCTGGCAGAACAAGAGACATTTTTCCGCAAGATACACTCCATGTGACCAAAACACATAGTCACTCAGGGATCAGCTGGACTCAGGGCTGCTCAGGACAGGACTGGATGAAGAGGCGATTGACTAGAAGATGCCTGTGTTAACGGTCCGTGTAAAACGCCATTCATGACGACTTTGGTGGATTCTGGTGAATTTACTTTTTTGCCTAATATGCTGAACTGTCCAAAGATGATGGAAATCTACCCGGTGTTTATGTCAAAGTGCTGTTTTGAATTAAAGGGGAAAATAAAAAATGTGACCTTCGACGCAATGGGACGACGTTTCTGAAACTTGATGATGTGTCATTCCTGAGTGAGTCATGTGAAATCAAATCAGTTCAACCGTGTTATGACATACAAAAGCTGTCACTTACAGCTGATAGCAGAGGGTTCAAACTAAGGGTTCAATAACAGAGATACGGAGCAAACGTGTACATATGGGCCGACAAAGGTTTTAGTGTTCCACATGACTGCATACTGACCTCATAATGCATGAGGCTATATAGGGTTGCTAAACTGATGCAGATCAAAAGTGGTGTGAATGTTCCTATGCATTCAAATGTTTGAGGATAGATAGAATGATTGATCTGTCGACTAGTTAAGAAGAAGAGTCGGGAGGGGGGGGGGTCGGTTTTTGAGATATTTGAGTCCTGACCAAAGTTTGGACTGACATTATGCCATCGATAGAGCCATGTTGCATGGTTTGAAATACTGGAGTGTGTGTACTAACCATAGATGGTATATAAGACATGTACAGGTACTAACATGTGCCTTCTGCATGCCACTTCTGCATGCCGAAATAACGATGGGATGTTTGGAAAAAAAGGGATGATTGATGGAGGTGAACATGTTTTAAACCCTTTAAGAAACCAAGATAGGAAACCTGAACCTGTGTCGTGGGTCAGCCAGACATCATGGAAGGTTCACGCTCCAGTAGAGGTTCAATAATGTTTGTCTGAGTGCGATTTCATTTTAACATGAGAGACAGGAACTCTTTTAGCCACACAGGGACTCTCTCTCTCTCTCTCTCTCTCTCTCTCTCTCTCTCTCTCTCCTGCGCCTTTTAACTGAGGAATGCAGTGGCGAATCAAACCTCACTGCCAAGAAAAATTTGAGATCTTATAGACGAAAAACAATACAGCAGAGTTTTTCGATTAAATTCAAACTTTCAACCCGCTTCGTGTCTCTCGTTTTATATGATGGATATATTTTTTAAGACTTTTAGATATACATTACAATTTGACTCACGAGTTAGGCATGACAGAGTTTGCATTTAGTCCGAAGCGATCACCCTGACAAGTTACATAACCAGAGGGATATTATAGACATAACTCACCCATGATAGATTAGTTATAGATTATATTTGCATGAATGTTTACAATCAATCACACTGTTTACACCGGGTTTTCCAAGTGTTTCCTAATGTCCTTCTCATGATCAGTCAAACACCACTTCAGACTGAACGAATGTCCCATATTTTTCTCATTTTATTTGGTGTCCTGCCTGCTCCTTCCTTCCTTCCTTCCTTCCTTCCTTCCTTCCTTCCTTCCTTCCTTCCTTCCTTCCTTCCTTCCTTCCTTCCTTCCTTCCTTCCTTCCTTCCTTCCTTCCTTCCTTCCTTCCTTCCTTCCCATTTATTAATGTCCCCTTCTGGCATCTTTATCTTTGATTTGTCTTCCATAGAGGAAATGTGTGTTTTCATAGCGTTTTTTGGATGGGATTGACTTCTTGCCTCCAGATATATTGATATACATATTCATTTAGTGCACTGCATACTGTTGTGTTATTTGCACCAAATCATTTTCAAAGCATCTACTTTACCGTCTTTGCTGATTTGCAATGGCAGGTAGCTCCCTAAAGGGGGCAGTGTGGTCAAACTAAACCGACTGGCAATAGACTAAGTCAGCATACCAGTTGAAACACATGCAACCTGCTTAGGAAACCAGTGGACCAGATGGGGAAAAAGGCAAAAAGAGAGAAAGAAAAAAAGGGGGATTTTTGCATTTTGGACAACAGAGAAAGAGATAAAGGAAAACAGAGGGACTCTCTAGGATACGGACAAATAGATGCACTTCCATTCTTCTCTACAGGTAGCTCCTCCATTTATTCCAGACAACACACTTGCAAAGGGGGGAGGGAGGAGAGCAGCTTAACTACCATAAGAGAGCAGCTGCTTTTATTGAAACCTGTTATTGGCGTGCCAAGATTAAACTGAACAACAACAACCCTCCTCCCTGGAAGCCAATAAAATGCCAACAACAAACACTTGGCTTGCCTACAGCGCTGTTAGAAGCCACAGAGGTTGGCCTTAATGATACTTGGTAACTATTACAGACTATTAAACTCAATGAATAAAAGGGGAAGAGGACGAGGGAACGAGAAAGGAGCAAAACCGTGAGTCCTTAAGAAGTTGTTTCCAGACATAATGAACGTAGCTGACTCATTGTTGGGAAAAAGCTGAAAGGGATGCACTATTTGATGTGTGTGTGCGAAACCAAAGACTTTTGGTTTAGCTGTTGAAGGAAAAAGTGTGTTTTTTGTGTACGCCCGAGACAAATAAAAAGAGCAAAAAGTGCTTTGTCTGATGTGCTGTTACATCTATCAGCATCACACACACACACTACCGGCCAGATAGCTGTTGTATATGCTTGAGTGGTTGGGGCATGACACAGGCCTTTTCTGTGATTTTCCCCAAAGGCCTCGTGTCAGTATTCCAGCAGCACTCTCAATACACCTGAGTAACTCTGAGGCAGACCTGATCCGCTCCACATCTTGTTTGTGTGTGTGTGTGTGTGTACGTGTGAGTGTGTGCGTGTGTGTGTCTGTGTGTGTGTCCATCAGAATGCTGTTTATCCCATTGTCTTTATGTATGTATTCCACTCTTGTGACCTCTAAGGGGACAGGAGAGGTCATCCATGCAGACCGAGAACCTTATACAACACAGGCCAAGAGCTAAAACGTGATATCTGAAGTAATGTATGAAAGTCCTAGAAAAAAAACATGCTGCAAATGGGTTCAACAGAAAACGCTCACGTAATTTTGCAAGGGTGCTGAACTGACACATCCCACCCTCTTTAACACAAAGGCCCGTAGAGAAGAAAGTTGTGAAGGAACACAGAGCTTCCAGCCAGCCGTCAAGAAAGCCCTTGTCATCTTTCATCCTACACCTCTGAATTGCCTTCATTTTCTGGGGGCCCATAAATGGTCTCTTATTGTCCCATAAATGGCTCCTTTTGGGTTGGGATTTATAGTGAGGGGTGGCAAAGGGTCTGTGTGTGTGTGTGTGAGTTAAAACCCACCTTTTGATGTCCCCCGCGCCTGCCCATATGCTGCACGGTGCCTTTGCCACACACTGCTAGCGTGCGACTCTCTCACACACACACACAGCACAGGCACATTAAAAGATATTAAACTGCTTTTTCTGCTTTCATTCAGAGTCATGGGATGTAACAGGCGAGCAGGGTGGTTTGCGTTAAGCTCTGCCACTTCCTCGGCTGTAATTAAAGCCGCCCCATGCAGGGGGTCCCTAAAAGTCTTGTATTTCTACACCCCCGCCGCTGACCTTTTTAAAAAGGAGAGGGGTGGATATTTTTTTCCCCCTCACACTGTGGAATAGGTTGAAGTAAAACACGCTGGAGTTCATTTCTGGGTGGTGATGCTGGTTTTTCTGTAGTTTTTTACAATAAAGGCCCACCAAGCATTTGACAGGTGGTGACCAAATTCGTTAACAAACAGACATTATGGGTTTTGTAGGAGAAAACATGTCTAAAATGGTTGTTAAACAGCTCCAAAGCACATGTGGAGGATATTTCAGTTCTAATGTCACAAAATGAAAGTCTGATCTTTATTAATTAGTTTTTATTTTCCTTTTAAATTGTCACCAGGTCAAAAAGTAGACTTTAGGATAACAGACATAACTTGATAACAGCTGGACCATTAAACCAACCAACACAGATAAACATGGCAGTAAATGATTGGTAGCTGTCGTTGATACAGTATAGCCATTGGCTTGTGGGAAATGGGGAACAGCTGGGTAAGCGGTTGACTGGGTCAAGTGATGAGCTGAGTTGGGATAATAGTGACTACTAGTGGGCAAGCTGGAGAGGCGGACAAGAAATAACTTGGCAGTACCATCCGTATTTCGCACAATGGCAAAATATCAGCAACAATGTTTGCTGGTTTCTCATTTAGGGCTTTCTTTTGTTCTGCAACTTCTTCCCTCTTCTCTGTCCTCCCAGAGTGGGAATCCATTTGTCCTTTCTTCTCCCTGTCTCTACTTCTCTCTCCCTTTCACTCGCAAACACCTTCTCTCTCTTTTCATCATGCCTTTTCAATCTGTTCTCCCTCTTCTGCCCACTTCTCTCCATCTCTTTCAGAGGCAGATGAGCCAGGTGATAGTGACGCAGCCAGCTGTATGCCAGTTACCACGGCGATGACAGCTGCCAGCCCAGGTGCATGGGCAGCTGGGAAGGCTAGGAATGTGTGTGTGTGTGTGTGTGTGTTTGAATGAGAGAGAGACATAGAGTGAAAGGGATGTCAGTCACACTTGTATCTATGTGTATGCATCCTTCAGTGTATGTGTGTGTGTGTGTGTGTGTGTGTGTGTGTGTGTGAGTGTGTGTGTGTGACAGAGATATGAAGGAAAGGGACCTGGGTGCTCTTGAGGACACAGGTGTGTTAGGGGCGTTGGGAGCGTGGGAGAAGGCCGAGAAAGGAAGAGAGAAAAGAGCAGTGGTGAGGAGGGGTGGACTGACCTTTGACCCTATCCTTGTACCGGGCATTTCCCATGATCCGTCTGCAACGACTCGGATGTGTCTCAACAACGTCTGCTCATTGTCTAGACGTCTGTCCGTCGCTCCATCGCAAACTTTGCCTCGGCGAAGAGTAATTGAGTCAAGACATGAAATCATGGCAGGAAACACGCAGCGAGCCTAGTTAGTGCTCGCATGATGTCACCAGCTTGTTAAATTGGGGCCTGTCAAATAAAAACAAGGTTATGAGATGAACCCAAAAGATAATGAGTGAGATCCATGGCCATTCCCACAAGTTTTTTTTTCTTAACTTTTTTTCATGATGGCTCAAGCGCCGCTATTGAGTCATCACAGCCAAGCACATTCCTCCCTCCGCGGTGCACCTGTGAGACGAGCACAGTTGATACAACTGTCGTCCCCCTTCAAACAGCTTCTTTCTTTTCCCCTTCTTCTCTCCTTTCTTTCCCCTCCATTTTTAGCGTTTCTTCTGTCTCTTCTGGGAACATTCCAATCTGCTCCTCTTGTGCACCTTCTCCTCCTCCTCCCCTGCTCCCTCCATCCCCTCCCCTCCCTAGACCCCCATTCCCTCTCCTGAGAGCGGGAGGCCGCGTTGCCATCACTCACCACTTGGTGATAACCGGCACAAAGGGGGCCTTGGTGGCCCTGGCTGCTGCCCGCTCGAGGTGCACCGCCACTGGGGAAAGAGTGGAGGAAAGTCCCCCCCCGCCCCACCTCTCCAGATTCACTCCAGTCCTCCGTCGTCCCCACCTCCCCGCAATGATGAAAACTCTGTCAGTGCGGATTAGGAAGGAGCGGTGTGCGCCCGGCAGAGGGAATAACCGTGATAAAAGCCTCCGCCGCCGCACCTCTGCCTGTCCATCCTTCTGTCAACTTTCTCACTCTTTGTCACTTTGAAACCAATTTGGGGATTCCAAACCTTTTCATGCTGCTTTCACCTTGCCAAGCTGTTGTTAAGCTTCAATTTTCGTACGTGGAGTTTTAATGGGTTCCCATTAAGCCTTTGCTAGGGCATTTGGATGATCAAAGGCAAGCTTTTTTATGATACACCTCTCAGTAAGTCTTTGAATGTATACAGGTACTACACACATACAGTTGCTAGTAAAACGGCATGCTCGGGGTGAAAATGAAACATAGTTCTACTGATTCACAGTGTGTGGTCTTAACTACCTAGTGACATTTTCATATTTAATATACAGCTATATGAAGCCACAGCACTGAAGGATTCTGGGACGGGGTTGGGGCATTAAGTTGGCAAAGGGGGTGTGGGGGGTTTATTCTCAGGCTGGCACAGCAACAGTCTCGCTTCACGGTGAGAGAACATGGGCGCCGAAGAAGGGTGGTGGGAGGATGCAGGCTCCGAAATTGATTTCATGCCGGCGGAGTCAGACACAGCCCCAAGGAAGGGACTAATAATATGTGTGTTTGTCAGTGGTTCTGTGTGTGTGTGTGTGTGTGTGTGTGTGTGTGTGTGTGTGTGTGTGTGTGTGTGTGTGTGTGTGTGTGTGTGTGTGTGTGTGTGTGTAAGAGAGTCCAGTGTGTATTCTGAGGGGCACACAATGGCAGAAGGAGCGAGGGAGAGACAGGAGAAGAGAGGGGCCGACCTGCATCAAAGAGACTGGATCTGCATGAGAAAAAGCGTGATGCCATTTTAGTTGTTGACGTCGGCGGCAGGCAGGCAGTGCCACAAAAAGTGTCTGTTTGTTACTCACTGATAATTTCACTTTCACAGACTGCCAAACTACAAGACCACTGCATTTTTCCCCCAATCATAATACAATGATTATCATAACTCATTGCACCCGCTTCACACCCATTAAAGATAAAACACTAAACAAAAATGATGTATGAATTTCCATGAACACTGGCAAAATTGAACAGAAGCGAAGTTGATGCTAAATTCTAATCCAGATTCCATTTCACCAAAGAAAACATGTAGAACCAGATGATAAAACCACCAGACAATGGCATTGAAAAGGAGTAGGCCTACTACACTATTGCACAAGACAAATCTCTTCACATTACAGGGGTATTGTGTAGCAGACTAGCAGAGCTATCCACACACCGCCTGCAAAAATACTGAGACCTTGAGGAATGGATTAGAACGTTGGGGATACGTGCCATTTAAGAGTAATTTGAAATTCGGGGCTGTTTCCTCTTTTGTAATGTCTCTCCCCACACAACACGTTCATGTGCACAATTGCACACTCGGAATCCTTCTCTTTTAAGTATTCTCTCACACGCATAAGAATACATGAATGTACACGGAGGCGCTAACAAAGTGCATACCTTTTGAAGAGTGTTTTGAATTGGTCTGCTCCACAGACCACAGAACAGCACGGATACCTTTATTAGCACTTATCACTATACCCACCTTCTTCTCTTCCTTCTTGGCGTTTTGCTTGCCCCCATTTTCTCGTTGCCCTCTTACTTCTAGTACATCTTTCCCACTTGATCTCTGTTTCCTTCCCTCCCTCGGTCTCTCTCTCTCTCTCTCTCCTCTTTCCTTTCCCCCTTTCTTGGCATCGGTGGCAGCATCTCTTTTAAGGCACATGTCAAGGGAACTGTCTGCCGCTTTCAAAGGCCTTTGTGTCCGGGTCTTTCTTCCCCTTAATTTGGTTTCCCCAAAACACTTTCCCATAGCATGGCTGTCTCGCCCCCTTTTCTCCCAGCTATTACTCCTCTCATCTCTCCCTCCCCCTCACTCTATAGTTGTCCTAAATACTTTTTTTTTGTGCTGAAGATGATATGTATAAAGTTGGGCTATCTTAGAATATCCATGGCAAAATGCAAAATTTGGAATAACAAATTTTTTATTTTATTCTTATTTGAAAAAACAATGTTGACAAATTGTAATATCGGTAGAGAATTTGGAAATGATTGGACACACGATCGGATACATAAAAGAAAAACCCACAGCAAGGTAGGCCTACAGTATATGCTTCAAAGTACCAGACCCTCCAGTGCTTCCTCCTGGGCATTCGGTTTCCATCGCTGCCCGCTTCCCATGACTTTCTCTAGATACATAGGTTTCTTCAAGGAGCTTCTTGTCATGGCAACGCTTCCCGAAGTATTGTTTCTCCGTCAACAGGCCGAGCAAGAGGGGAAGATGACCTCGCAACAAAAGAGTGTATTTATTCATTTGTTTTGTAGAGACGAAATGAGATGAAGGAGCACACAGGGGAGATGACAAGGTAAACGTTTTTTTCCCCCTCGCCAAAAGCACAGAGTTGGCAGGAGAAATGGGAGTCTGGGAACGAGTGTGCCGTGCCCCTGGTGAGTGCAAGTGACGGCATTCTTTCTTGGATTTGTAGCGTTGTGGCGTCCTCACCTCAGGCAGACACATGTGGTTTTAATCCGCCCTATTCGGAGTCCTTCACTCTATCTGCACCCCCTCTCTTGTCTCTCTTCATCTCTGCTTCTTTGACAGAAGTCCCCCTTTCTTTCACAATACTTATCCTTTTTCATATTTCTCATATCCCTTGCCATTGTCTTTTCTACATTGTTTTTTCTAGTCCTTTATTCCCTCTCCTCTCCTTGTCTATCCTAAACTCATCAGCTGTCTCTCTGTACTTGTCATCCACTCCACACTGAAAATCTTTGAAATATTTTCCTACAGGAGCATTACAACTGTGTCAATGCAGGATGTATTCTACTTACCTCTCATGCCAAAAACATCTTGTTTCTCCAGAGACGTGTTATTGTTAGTGTGTGTGTGTGTGTGTGTGTGTGTGTGTGTGTGTGTGTGTGTGTGTGTGTGTGTGTTTGTGTGTGTGTCAACGGTTAGAGTTGTTTCTTAAACCCCCGAAGGGCCAGAGAAACAAACTGTATGATTTTTTTATAACTTTTCAACAAACAAAATCCGAAGTAGATTTTTGCTTTGAGGCGTGTGTGTGTGTGTGTGTGTGTGTGTGTGTGTGTGTGTGTGTGTGTGTGTGTGTGTGGGTGAGTGGATAAGTAACTTCCTTTCCAAAAGACAATTTTATACGCGTGTGTCCATTGTGTCAAAGTGTGAAGGAGATGAGGTCTCTCTGTGCTGAAGGCTCTAGCATGATAAAAGCAGATGGCTCAAAAAAGGGATGTCTTTTTTTTACCCTCAGAACATTTTTATTCTCCTTCTGTCTGTCTGATGCTGGATGTTTCCACAGCTCTGCATACAATTTTTTTTTTGAAAAGGTTCAAGGCCAGACGAGAGCCAGTGTGAATACATCTTCAAAAGCCAAACCGTGGGGGTCGTGGTGGACCTGGACTCTCTGTATCGCAGGATCAACAATGGGATTGAGTTACCTAGACTATAGTATAGTTTTTGAAAGCGAAAAGGACATAATATGCCTTAAGAAAAGGGTTTACCCAATTGTATGGCCTTCTTTTCGACGGATGACGGTTATTGAGTGTGATTATGAAGTGAGAGTGATACGGTCAGGGTCAGCCCAAGTCCTCCTAGCGCACAACAAAACACGAGAGGAGGCGTACAACAATAGAACGATCATGATGGAGGACATTTGCTTCTAATTGACCCTCCACCCCTCTCTCCACTTGCCCACCCCCCCCCAGTCAGGCGTGGCCCGTCGCCCCGGTTAACCTCACGCAGCATCTCTCCACATCCCAGAGCGATAAATAGCGGTGCTCTCGATCTCCCTCACTGCCATTGACACACACACACACGGACCTGTACCTTTGGCCTGAGTAGCTATAAGGGAGGAGGTTGTTTTTGCTGTCTGAACTCAACCAACCATCAAACCGCTCACAGCTGGGACCCAGGACCCTGACCGAGAACCAGACCGCCGAGGGAACTTCCTCAAATGTTTTTTTGCTTCCTCCAGAGTGACGTCATAAGTATCTTTGCGATGGCGGACAGAAAATGTGATTTGGAACTAGGTTTTCGGGTGCAGTCTCACCGGTGAAAAGCACTATTAACAGACAACAACACGCAGAAAACAATAGGAGGTGCACTTGATCTGTATGTGATATGACAAAACAACTTAAAATCATGGTTCCACTTTTTCCACAATCAGTTAACCTGATGTCAAACAACTGAGTGAAATTGGCCATTTATTTGGTTTCCAAATGAGAAGGGCCAACACTTCAAAGAGATTGATTACCGCTGCCAAGCATGCATGAAATCACATGCGAGACATATTTTCAGTTGCACTAAATTATTCCAAGTGCTAGCGTATCAGAGGTTATAGACCTCTGATGGCTCGAGGAACGAGGCAGCACACGCACATGCACACACGCACACACATAGACACAACAATACAGGCACCAACACACACATGCCTGAACACACACACACACACACACACACACACACACACACACACACACACACACAGTTCAGACAGCCAGACTGGCCCATACTCCCTCCCCTTTCTTCCTCTGACTATTTGTGTAAGCGAAGACTCAAAGTGGAGAGAGAACCAAGGGTTATGTGTGTGTGTGTGTGTGTGTGTGTGTGTGTGTGTGTGTGTGTGTGTGTGTGTGTGTGTGTGTGTGTGTGTGTTTGTGTGTGTGTGTGTGATGGGGCGGGAAAAATAAGAAGGAGAGAAGACACCTAGAGCGTAGAGAGTGAAAGCTAGTGATCTGACAGCGTTCTGATGGCCGCAGGCTGGAAACAATTTTGGTGGAGAGAAGGGGCTGTATTGGGGGGTAGGCCTAAATTAAATACAAATTCCTCCCAGCGCAGCTCCGACCTGAGCTGCCCCAGCACACCTCTCTGGAAACTCACACCCCCTCTGCCTGCCTCCCCCCCTCCTCCTCCTTCTCACCCACGTTTAACCACGCTTCCCAGTATGCTAAGCTGTCACTCACGGCCTGCCTGTCACATTCTCCTCACGCTTGGTGTGTCCGTGTTTGTGTGCATAAGAAATGCCATGTTTGAGAAGAGAGGCATTCTGGGAGTCAATCATCTCACGGCCTGGGAGCGACAGTACAGGCGGCCCCCGATTGGAAGGAATTCAGTTTCACGGTAAACCCATACCTGAAAGTGTTGTGTCTCCGCAGAGCTAAAGGTCTAAAAAAATGTAATCCTGTGGCGGATCAGCTCCTGTCATGACGGTGCCGTGACTGATCGAATGATATATTGTCTTTAAAACGGGGCTCAGCAGTACGGCGTTGGATTATGGGAGTAAAAAAATAAGACATTGTTCAGACGAAGGGAATCATGCGAGTTGTAGGCCTAGCTGTTATTAAGAGGGACAGGCCTCATACTGTTTCAACCTGTCTGCCATTAGTGCATCATCTGCTCTCCTTTTTGATCAAATAGGTCATTTGCGGTGGAGGATTAGACAAAGATTATACTTAGCAATCATTGTAACGAAGCAGAGCGGCCCCGTTCCAACTTCATCATCCCACTCTTCTCGTAAAGGGATACCCTACACTTTTCTGCGCCATTGGCAAGCATGATTGGCCACAATTAGGTCCAATTACAGCCAATTTTAATGACTGGGACAAATTGATGACAGGGTTTATGTGAGCAGCTGTCCTCATTTTCACCATGTTACTCTCATCAGCCTGGACATCCCTGAATGAACCGAAAAAGGCAAGTCGGGGGGAGGGGGGTCAGTGTTGCAGAGTGGAATGTGGCCCACCCTACCTTTACGTGTGTGGAAGCGTAGGCGAGCGCTGGCTTACTTTTATTTTCTGTGCGAATGCAAGTGTTAGGGTGTGTGCGTGCGCATTGGTGTGTTCGGGCTGGTGTTGAGTCACATCCAGGGCTGATCTGTAGTCGCCGCTGGGCCAGAGCTGCAGGTGTCCCTGTGCCCCGTCGATTGCGAGCCGCCCTCCTTTTTCCCCAGGAAAATGCTTTCAACCGGAGTTGGGTTACCGCAAAGCAGCACAGACATCTGAGAGACGCCTGGAATGTCCCTCCCCATCAAAGGCCATGCATTTGGCCATTTTTATATCTGCAATTAAAAACGGGAACAATAAGAGGGACGAGATGGAGAGTGGAGTGCGAGTAAAGACTGAGGAGAGAGTGAAAGAGGGTTGGAATGGAGAGAAGAAGTGGAGAAGGAATGTTAGCACCTGCTGACAGCAACAAGAAATGATGAAGTATGACTGTAGCCCTCGCCCTCTATTATTTTTAATAAAGCCTTTAATAAAAGGTAGACCCCTCTTGACCCATCTGGTTGTAATTATTATGAGGTTACACCTTTTGTAAAAAGAAGTGTTTTCGTTCTCAGTGTGTCCCATAGCTTGAAAAAGCATCAATGCTTCATCATTCACTTTGTTTGATCATTGCAGCATTGGAGTCAAATATAGCAATTATAGACACAAAGAAATCAGGAACAAGATTTATTTTCTGCAAACAGTGAAAAGCCATCCAAAATACAGAAACGCGTTGCCAGTAGCGCAGTCGTCCATGGAACCCTTTCAGAGGACATGTCCTGGACAGCTTGTTGTTGCCAGTGTTTGTGACTCATGAAGTTATTGAAGTCGGGTATAATCCAATCATTCAATTATTTCATTAAATCTGGAAAATGGTGAATCAACGAGTCAATCCAATTTTCAGGTTTTGAGACTAGTTTTGTGTCTTGAAATGGGTAATTTAATAAATAATTATTTAAATCTTTTTAGGGGTACTGTTTCTTCGTGCAACTGTTTGTCAAATTTACTCTTTAATTTAACAAACCTATATGTTGTTGTGGTGCCTAGTGATCAAGATAATTACTGCATGAATTGGTTAGGAGGTATAGTGACCAACTCTGGATGTCTTAGCAAAATGCAAGTAAATATCTTTCTCCCCCTATAATAGTTTAATAATGTGTGATGGGCAACTTTTTGAAATGACTCAGAAGGCCACTTTTTGCTCTACAAGGTCCAGCAATGTGCGTGCAGCGGTCATTTCGGTACGTCAAGAAAAGGCAAAAATCAAATCAAACAAACTCAAAGGGATTATACACAGACCCAGCTTCAGGAACATAATGAGTCACCAACCATGGCAAACCAGGCTATGTTTACAATTTTTTGTCCTTTGGAAAGTTTCCTTTGTCGCCTGGACTATTTTCTAAATGCTGCGCATGTGTTGGAAATATGATGTTTTTTCAAATTTGCTTGTGTTTTGTCTCTTTGAATGTGTTTTCTTAAGTTACAGTGCTGCACACTTTCAGTGCCACCATACAATCAACACCTTAGTCAGCCTACAAGTTACTGTTCACTCTTTTACAGGTCGACAATGGTCAAGGAGCTGACCCAGGTGGTTCTCGGAATGGTTCTCGGAATTAAGGACACCATCATATGTTTCATTTTAAAAAAGCACTACAGTGCCTTTAAAATATCTGTGCTTCATGAATTTATCTTGAAATATGGACCAGGAAAAAGGTCCTAACACAACCCAGAATGAGTCCCACAGCACGGTGCACCTTTGGGGCTTTTGAGGCTTGTAAAAATGGGTGTTGCATTGCATTTTTTTCATTTAAGCCACCTGTACACACTGGCTTTGTTTTAATCTTTCATTTTGGGAAATATAAGCTGTGATTTTTTACCAAAACACCCTACGTGTTTCAACAAAATGTTCTCTTGGATTTTCCGCCCATCACTCACTTAAATGGAGATTTCAATTTTGATTCATGAAATTAACTTTTCGCAGTTGGCAGCGGACAAGTGGTGGAACTTAGTTGATCCTTTGAGTTTGGTGTGACTGTGTTTGGCTTAGCTATGGCGAGTCACTTTTTCATACTCTCATACCCTAGGTCTAAAATCCTTTGCATGCTCCCTCGGCTGCACCCTCCCACTTTGGCTTGCCCTCTCTCCCTGTGACTTGGGGAGCTTTTGGTCGGCACATTGCGTGCCACAGTGGTGCTACAGGCTGTGAAGGCACAGTCCAGGAGCAATCTAGAGGTGTGTATCTGAGTGTGTATTTTTTTCCTGAGCTATACCAAGACAGTGGATGCACCTGTATTAAGCTTGAGTGTTTTTAAATCTGTCAGACTATATATGCCTATGTGCCCAAAAGACTGAAGCATCTGGCAAACCCAGCCATAGGTCCAGCAGATCGCGGCTTTGCCTGTTACATGGACTTCCATCACCAGCTCCAACAGGCAGCTGTGTTCTGGCGCCCCATAAACAGAATTCCTGCCTGATTTTACAGCCCCCCCCCCCTTTCCCTGTTCCCTTCAAGAAAATGTGTATTAGGAGGTGTGTCTTGGACTAAGCATATTGGGTTTGAGGTGGAAAAGATCCCGAGACATTCAGTGATTTGAACAGTGCCACTTTGCAAGTATAAGAGATGTACCAATAGCCAAATTGTTCCAGTAACAACCTTTCAATCCAGGTGGCGAGTGAGTTACATAATCCAAAAGAGATGTTTTCCAGCTGTGGGCCCACTGCTCGAGAAAACATCCATATCGCAAGAGCAGGTACTTGAAAATCGGCAACAACTCAGTGTTGAGTTGCACATCATCTTTTGAATACAACCGTGATTAATCTGACAGGCGCTATAGGTGTATGACTCCCTTTATTTTATTTTTTTACATATAAATTAGTCCGCATTAACTGAAAAGCTCTTAAAAATCCATTTCGCGAACATGGCTTTGCTGGGAACGACATTGATTGGCTGGTGCCCTGCTGTGATGCTACTACAGAGGTGGCTCTTTATTGGGTTTTTTTTTGGGGGGGGAAGCAGGAAGTCCCTTCGGACGCTATAAAGCCTGCTCATATAAAGGGGTAATCCCCAGATAATTACAGGTGGGGTGCTCTATATACAGACTCAGACTCAGAGGGAGGCCAACTTGTCAAGGTCAACCCCCCTGCCCCAAACCAAACTCCCCTACCTCAAAGCATGGATGATAAAACACTTACAGTCTGAGACTAGCACACGCTACACGCCAGCAGTTTATTTCCTTACTCTGGTGGCAGAAAAGAAGGCTCAGCAGGTGGATTTCAAGTGCTTTCCCCAACTGTTTCTTATTAAGTACAGATAAAGCACTAGCATCAGGTCAGATGAAGTACTGTGGATTGGACAAAACTCAATGTTTTCTTATTTACTTTGCAGGAATCTGGGTTATGAAAAGACGTCAGTGCTTTGGACTTACAGACTTGATACTTGTGGTTTGACCCAGAGGTGGTAGATACAGTTTCCACAGCCAGTGGTTTGACCTATTCCACTAGTGGTAGTGTTTCTCCTTCGCTCTCTCATACCAGACATGCTGACATGGTCACGGCTGGAATTACAAAACCATCCTGCATAAAACAACACAGTCACTCGATAATTACAGGAACAAACATTGCGCTGCTTAATAAATAGGGAGTGTGGTTTATTTGGCCAAGTTAATCAAAATGAGAAAAAGGCCAGTTTGATTATTGACTTGACTGAGTCTCCTGAGTAGACCATGGCAGAAATGTATAGTCTAAATAATTTGATGAAAAAAAGCCAGGCTCTCCTGTTTGAGCTCACATACTGCATGTGTAGCATATATGTGTGTGTGTGTGTGTGTGTGTGTGTGTGTGTGTGTGTGTGTGTGTGTGTGTGTGTGTGTCTGTATGTGTATGTATGTATGTGTGTGTGCGTGTGTGTGTGTGTGTGTGTGTCTGTATGTGTATGTATGTGTGTGTGTGTGTGTGTGTGTCTGTGTGAGGTTTTATGATTTAGCTGCATTTAAGATGTACACCATTTAGAAAGATGTGGATGATGAGCTTATAAATGCTCTCTTATAGTGATTGCATGGCATGCTGTGTACAACAATATCAGTGTTGTTACATCGTGACACTATAATGCAAGGAGTCTGTGCTTTGGCCTACTGTATGTGCAAGCCTATGTCTGTCCTTCATTTATCTCGCAAACCATTCACACGACCAATGTCATACTTGGCATGTGTGATGCTGAGGACCAAGAGGAGTAATTTGTCGCTTGTGATTTGGTCTGAGTCAGCGGTTCTGTAGAAATCTATAAACCTGGTCAAGCCGGATGGATTTTGGTGCGAATATAGATGTGCATTAAATTCCAAGGGGTGGCTTTCTTGTCAGCAGTCAGGTAGCCACACCTTTAGCGATATGAAACGAAAATAATGATAATGTAGCACCCTTCTAATTGGTTTATGGGGTTTTTACACATTTATTATACAAGCTAAATTGTCACTAATGTGGACTTGCAATTGTATTGCTGCTGTGGACATTTGTCTGGTTAATGTGGGGAAGTTTATGTTAAAGGGGTAGTTCAGGATTTTAGACATAGGGCCTTATTCCCAAGTTAGCCTTGGTGTTCTTTATCAGTGGAGACCGTTTTCAACACATTTAATTCAGTCCTTCTAGTTGCAGAGTGCGCTCGTGCTAAGCTAGCGCACGGCATCGGGGGGATACCAGCCTGCTACTAAAACAGTCTTACCCACTCCACAGTACACCCGAGGCCAATCAATTATAACGCCAGACTATCGATGTAAATGTCTGTGTTGATAGAATAATTTTAGAAATAAAACCAACCTCGCATCGCATGAATTATGGCATTTTGAGGGACTACTTTCTTAGCAGCAGCGGACTTTTACTTTGCTGTGTAACCGAATCACTACAGCAGAAAGTAAACAGAGCAGCGTGGGACAGAAACTGAAACTGCACTGCCACCAGTCTACCGTCATTCTGTTCCGGTTCTCTGCTGCAGCTCCAGCGGGGGCTGTCTCTACAGACGCTCTTTCTCTTTCTGCCCTTTGAGCATTCCTCTCAATTCTTCATCAGTGTATTCCGGCTCGTACAGGTACGGGCAGCAGCAGGTAAACAAACTATTATAGAGCCTGTAACCTAGGTATTAGTCCGCCGCTGCCGCAGCCTACAAGGAATAAAGTCCCTCAAAATGCAATATGCGAGGTTGGTTTTAATTATTCTATCAACACAGACATTTACATCGATAGTCTGGCGTTATAATTGATTGGCCTCGGGTGTACTGTGGAGTGGGTAAGACGACTGTTTTAGTAGCAGGCTAGGTATCCCCCCGATGCCGTGCGCTAGCTTAGCACGAGCACACTTTGCGACTAGAAGGACTGAATTAAATGTGTTGAAAACTGTTTCCACTGATAAAGAACACCAAGGCTAACTTGGGAATAAGGCCCTATGTCTAAAATCCTGAACTACCCCTTTAAATATCAAGATTTCATATGTTTTGAGAAGCCCTTGAACCTCTCAATTTTCTTTATATGGGTTCTGATTTGTTTGGGCAGGTGTCAATCATTCTATCTGTCATTGGGGATTAACATATAGGATTGTCAGAGGGGCGGGGCAAAAGAACTAAAGTACGTGGATGAGAGAAAACAAGCCAAGGGAAGAAGCTGAAGAGTCAGAGAACCTTCAGTCATAACTTTAAAGACATATTATTAACCATTTTCAACCGGGGGTTTGCGTGAGTGTTTGTTTATTTTGTTAAAAGTGTAACCGAGCGTGCTTTGGAAGTGCGGCTTTTCGCTATGGGGCTGTGGATTGGACTGTTGCTAGCAGTTAGCATCACCATCCGGTAAACAAGAGGCCACGGAAAAGGTTTGACCTTGCCACGCTACCAGTAGCCTGTCTGAACCTTTTTAAACCCTAGATATTTTTATTAAGGTTTCTACATTGTGTTTTATTATTTTATTTTTTAAAGGAAAAAGAGAGCTGCTGATCACACATGGTTTTGACTGTAGGGTATTAGCTCTCAATTCTTGTCTTTCCGATCTTTCCGATGTTTTTTTTTTTTTTACATTCTATAAATGTAGCTTATTTCACCAAAACATAATTGAGTGGGAGGGCTACATTTATTTTTTATTCTCTCAGTTGGAAGGCGAATTCAAAAGGTCATGTTGACATACTCCAATAGGTGGCAGCATACACCTAAAAGTTGTTTTTTAGCCCGCCATTAAACAAAAAAGAAGACTCCCAAAGCATCATTGAAGCATCAAAGCTAACGTAAACAAACTGTCGATATGGATAACATATGGAAATTAAAATGATCAATATCAGGGTATGGGTGTATTGCACAAAGTCTTTTAAAAGAAGCACACATTCCAGGCCGAATTAAAAAAAGCTTCTGTAAGGGCTACATAGCTCCAGACCCTGAATACGGTAAGATGCTGCGGTTTTCTCATGGTTTTACGATCAAAAGTGATTCAATCATCAATAAAACTACGCAGTTTGCTATTGTGTAGGTCGGACAAGCCTGGTTGCAATGACTGTAATTTAGCTGCTGGATCAGATGTAGTTTGCTCTTGAATTCCAATGTTAGCACTGATATTATTAGGATACAGTTAAGAATTAACCTTGTTTTATAAATTGAGCTATTTGTTGTCACAAACAGGATGGCAGAGAACATGATAAATGACTGATGCCCCTTTCACACCGACGCAAAATCGGAGCTAGAGCCCAGTTAGAGACAGTTTTTTTGGTTTCGCACCGCCAGAGAGCCGGCTCCGGGCTGGAAAAACTGGTGCCAGCCCAGCTCCAGGTTTGAGCTGGCCTAGAAAATGTGTACCACCTACGTCAGGTGCCGGTTTATCCTGACTAACCAGATCAACTCAAACCTCATGCCCGCCATATTTAAAAACACCGCTATACGAGACATAAATACAAAATAATTACTGTTTGTTAACAAAGCAAAGCGAGAGGCAATACGTGTAAAAATAAGACGTATCCGCCGCTGTTGTTGTGCTTAAAGTTAGCATTAGCTCTAGCGTTAGCCACAAGAGCAGCGTAGTTGGGCGACGTACACAGATTTTTACAGTGACGTCATGACGTTGCTCTCTTGTCGGCTCTGGTCGTTGTGAAACCAACCGGTTCGTAACTGGTATTAGGCTGTAACCAGTTTTGAAATGGCCCCTGTTTGTGTGAAAGGGATATGAGTGATGTCTGTTCTTCATTCAAATATTATTTATTTTATTTACATTTTACATTTGTTTCAATTAACTGCAACACTACTAAAGTGAGCATCCCTGATCTTTTATTTCTTGTCTCTGTAGCTCTTTGTATGCAGATTGACTCCTGCTGACTCAACTTGGTGAGTAGACAACCCATTTTAATTTAATCTAGTTTGACAAGTAGCTTTAATTGTTCCCAAAGATCAGTTCAGTAAGCGTACCTTGAATTTTCTATACACAATGTTACTTTCAATAGGTGGTGCTCTTTTCTCTGTGGGGGATTATCAACAGACAAAGATAAAATGAACTACAGGAGATGTATGACAAATGGCTATGTGTGTGATAGATGATGCAGGCAGGCTTCTCTCTGTCTCTGTAAGATGATTTACAGACGACAGCAGTGTAGGCGTCGGCCTGTGTCAACAACTGCGACCATTCCTCAAAATATCACTGCTCTAGTGTACAAGAACATGGAATACTAGACAAATATGTGGCTTTACTGCCCGCTTATATGTAAAGTATGGGAGAAGCAACATTTCACATAGCAGTTGCTGTACTTGTTGCCATGTGAGATGTCTCACTATGTTATCGACCCACACACCTGATACATATTTCCAAGCATAAATGCTGCAATTAAACCTTCCAAAAAAGGCAACAAATGGAATAAATTTGATAAATTTTTAATATACAATATTCAATATCAGTAAAGATGTGATATTCAGCGGGCAGCATTTTCCACTTGCAAAAAAAAAATGGGGAGAGGGGCAGTTGTGGGAGCACAGTATTCCCCAAAAACACTGGAGGCCAAGTGAAATTGAGCCTAATTCCCTGGAATGCCGCTTCCGTCTGGACATGTCGATAAAAATAAAGCTTATTGTGATAGTGGGGGTTCAGCCCCCAGGTAGAGTAATGAAAAGAAAACTGGCAGAGCTCCCAATAGAAAAAAATCTCCCCTTTCACCCTGCTGGCCATAAGCTACATGTTCATATGGGTGCATACCTACAGGAGGGGAGCGCGTCACGTGGATGTGTTTCTAAGTGCACAAATTGTGTGTTTTGGATGCCCGTAAAATTATGCGTGTGTGGGTTGTTGAGAATGTTAAGCTGGACACAAACATGCACTTATCCAGTGTCAGTGGAAGGAAACACTATATGGAGGGAAAGTGAATGAGGGGTTTGGAACCACAACAGGTACTTAAGTGACTGTGCAGGTGTGTGCAGTGCTGAACGGTGACAGGGGCTGAATCACCAAAATAAATGTTTCATCCGATACTGGCTTGTCAGATGTCCCTCAGTAATAGCGCACATAAAAAAGAACTAAGGAAGAAGAAGTTGAGCGTGCATGACCTAGTGATATGTTTAAAAGTGGAAATGTTGGTTGTGTAACCGGCAACCTACATCCACAAAGCACAGCTGCACAGGTCGCTCCGCCTGAAAGCTTTACGAGCCGGCTCAGGTGTGCCTCTCTGAAGGGCCTTCACAAGACCAAGGATGCATTTTACGAGACTGGCTGGGTCTGATACACAATCATGCACACAGGCATACCAAACAATAGTATTTTTTTGCCTGTAAAACAACTGAAAATGGTCATATCTATTAAATAAATTCAGCGATCACAAATGCAGAACTTAAACCTATTTTACAGTTTAACTAAAATTCAACAAATTCCATTTTCTCAAACACAACATTTTAATAAAATAGTCCACCAAAATCAATCAGCTGCTTCTTGCGTAACTTACACCAATAAATCAAATAAGTATATTTCCAAACTTTTTAAACTTTATCCACTAAATTATCTTTTTAATAAACTGTACAGTACATTGAGCCCCAAATGGTAGGGCCAGTGTTTAGCATGATGAAATGGATAAGGATTTGAGCGTGATTGATGCAATTAACGAAATAAAGATAAAATACTTAACTTTTATACATTTTGTGGTCCCGCACTCAAAAGAAGTTTGACCTTTGGAAAATATGCCCTACCATATGTGTTGTTGTGGCCGGATGTGTGAGTTTTTGCTGTTAATGATTGGGCCCTGGCAAAATATTGAAAATATACAAAAGGACGTAACTGGGCTTATGCTGTTTATTTCCATGTGCACGGGAATATAAACTTTTTGAACTGAGAAAATATAGCATTTACTGTTACTGTGGGGGTGTCGGACTTGCTGACACCTCTAATACGAAGTCTAGGTGAGAGAGCACTACAACAGTGATGTCAAGGACAAAGGTGTAGAGAGGGATGATATGAAAAATGTTGAGTGTTTCAAATCCATTTAATAACTAAGCCCAATTGCATTAACATTCCAGCGTGAGCAGCTTTCCCACAACAAGTTTACTTTATTTCACCCGGATGAGATCCATCCTCGATGGTTTTTACATTTTGAGCAAAAGATAAATGCCATGTAGAGCTTTGTTTGTCAAATGGGTCCAACATTCACTCACAGCTTGATCAAATACGCAGTTCACAGACAGGGTCAGGATGAAGGTTTGAGAGAATGAGCTCCAAGTTTTTTTTTTTTTTTTGTTTTTTTTAACTTTGGGAGTAGTTGCAAGGTCTTGTTTGGTGTCTTTTGGAGATAGATGTGTGTGTGTGTGTGTGTGTGTGTGTGTGTGTGTGTGTGTGTGTGTGTGTGTGTGTGTGTGTGTGTGTGTGTGTGTGTGTGTGTGTGTGTATGCGATGGAGAAATATTAGGGAGAGTTTTAGTTTAACGGGTAGGCTATAGAGGCAGCTAACTGCATTAATGTATATTAAAACATTAAAATCAAAACGTTTATTTGACAGGAGTTTACTTAACAGTTTTTTAAAGGAGTTTTTTTGAAGGATAGAATACCAAAGAATCACCAAAACCTTTTGCTAACCTTACTCAAAACCATTTACCCCCACCAACATCCAACTTTACGACAAATAGTGGCGCACTCAGGCTGTCTGAAGGGCATGGGGTTAAAAAATGAAAAGGGCACCAGCTGGAAGCCATAGGGCACCAGTGCACACAAAGTCATGATGCAGCCTATAAAAGACATTGCATTATCCCTACTAAATTTACTTAAGAGGGCACTTTATCACTTTATGTCTTTATCGTGATCACAGGGTTGATGGTTTGATCCCCACCGCTTCAACAAGTGTCCTTAAACAAGACACTGAACACCATATCGTTCACAATAGGCAGGCCAGCTTGCATCTTGCATCTTGCTGAGTGTGTGAGTAAATATTCACTAAAAACCTTGTAAAGTGCTATAAATGTAGCCATATACCATTTACCATCATGGCTGAAGGATTGACTGATTCTTTGCATGATGCATGTCGATGGAAACTATGCTTTCTTCGCTTTTAATATTATCTTACATTATGCTAACATTGCCACAAAATTATAGCAGCATTTCAACAGTTGGTGGCTGATGCTAAACAGACTAATCAGCGGCAGGCACAGGGTGAAAAGGAAAGCAGACTTGCTGTATATCTGCTGCAGCTGGGCTTGGCCACAGATATGGACGAGGCTGTGAGGTGGAATACTGCGAATGGGTGGAGGTCCATGCCATCTGTAGCCTGGTCGTGCGCTCTAACAGTGGGAGAAATCTGAAGGATAGACATGTGGGATGGTGGTATAAGACGTCAAGACAAATAGACAGAGGGAGAGAATGACTTACCAAGGCTGAAGGGATAGCGGTGGGGAGGCATCTGTTAGGGATGGAGGCTAACGCTTTAAGGGTTGGCAGACACTGAATTTTAAACATTAACGACTGCCTTTTGGCATTGACAAGTAACACTAAAACTGTCATCTGTTTAATTGATGACTGAGCCAAATTCACAAAATATACAATTTAATTTAATACAAAGTTCATTCAGAACTCAAGGCTTGATCAAACTTGATTGGCAGAAAATGAACTCCATGGGTCCAGGGCTAAGATCCAGTCTCAACTCAGGAAAATAAATCTACTGTCATCCGTCTTGAATGATGCAAATAATCAAAGCAACGTTATGCTTCAATGTTAATGGCTTACCAAGGTCAGGCCTCTGCAAGGGATAAAAACTTGACTCTGTATCCCTTTAGCAGTAGCTTGCTAAAGGGATGCGGTCACTCTTAACATCTATAACTCTTATTCATTTTGATAAATTCCTAGTTTGCACCTTTGCACCACTGATTCTTGCCTTCCAATCCAAAATGATGAAACAGCTATTTTCTTCACAGCCTAGCCACCATTCATCTTGGAAGGAGCTCACCTCTCAGGTATAAAAGTGAGCGCTGGCTGGACACGTGTAACTTTCGATCTTGTGGAGGGGGGGGGGGGGGGGGGTAAAGGGAGGGGGCATCCAGATGGCCTCTAAATTAAAACCAGATGGTCATGGTTAAAAAAAGAATATATATATATTAAGAAAAATAAATGCATGTGACAAATATAAAGATATCACTTGGATAATGGAATTGGATGATGCAAATTATCTTTTTTTGGGGGGAAATCACCACTTCACCAATGCAATAAAGGAATGACCACGTCTGACATATTTATGCTAGGAATACTTCAGTGGTCCACTCTTCATGAGGTGCTCATTAATTATGCTTGCAGACATTATAAGAAAATACTAAATGTCAGTAGAAGGAATCTAAAGGGTAATGTATTATCAGTACTGAACACCAAGGAGTTCTTAATTTGTTTTCATTAAAACGGTGATGAAAGTAAGATTTTAAAATTCTAGAACACATTTTTCTTTTTGCCGTCTTTAAACATACCAAACTTGTTTTGGCGAAAACAAACATGCCTGTCAGAGTGAATTTTTCTGATGGCACATTTCACAAGTCTGCTTCAGATTATCTACCCCACAAATAAATATTCAGGTCCATATATTTTTGAGGTAAAACACTAATGGTTACAGGTCAGCATTATTTAACTCCCAAGCGTTTGAGTCAATCAAACTCCACAGTAGGCCGTTCTAACCGCCGCTGAAAGTCATAACCACAGTGGTTATTGTAGGGGCTGGTGTTAGCCGTATTGTAGCTCAACACCTTCTAATGACCGTCAGCCTATTGCTGCTCACTTTAAGATGTGAAATGCGATACCGCTGTTCACACCACAAACCAACAGGTCTTCAGGGACTTTTCAAAAGGTGTCTTGTAATGGACTGCCACCAAACTCCGGCCTTAACTGACTGACTAAGTAGTTAGATTTGTTGAAGGACAAATGAGGAATGAAGAGGAGTTCTGGGTGGAAAATAACACAGGCGAGAGCTGCCAGAGACCTGTAGTGTTTCTGGCACAAAACAAACAGATTTTGGGTTATGAAAGCTAGTTTGGCTGATGCCTTCTGCACTTCACCCTTATGATTACATCGTTGGCAATTTGTGAAGGTCAAGTGTGGCGTTTTAGACAAGTAGAGAACATAAACAAAGTTCTTTTGCTCTTCATTTCCTATTCTCACTCATCTTTTTTATTTTTATAATCAGGTAGAGCTTTGGGAGTCTGTTGCATTCCGGCGAGCTTACGGAGCCCTCTCACCTGGTTGTTATTATGCATGCTTTTTGTGTGGTGCAGCCCCCCCTCCCCCATAACCCTCTCCTCACCTCAGCCTTGAAATAATAATCATAACCTTGTCATGGCACACTGGCACACATAGCCCCCTGCCTTGCCCTGACCAGGGAGGCCTGAGGGCTTGGACCCCCAAAGATAACTGTCATTTGTAGGTTTCTTGCACTGCCGCAGAGGGGATATAGCTGGATTCAGGAGTTAAGTGCTTCTTCATGACGTTCAGGTCTGCTGTGTTTTTGATTATTTGCAAAGCTCCTTCATCTCTCTGCAAAATGGCCTGCTTGTGTCAGAGTGGGCTATGTAAACAACCAAGTTTTCATATATGAACATCACTCTTGACTTTTTCGAGCATAGGCATGAGAGAACAAATATTTAGAACCTGAAGGTCAGGTGGGGGGTGCATGCTGGAGACAGAAGGATTATCAAGTATTTAAAGAAGCATCTTTAAAAATATTATCTTGGAAGAGATGTAGAATACTGATAGCCAATAAGATGATCTTCCTTAGAAAATATAAACCACATTAAAGTCTGTGGAAATGCTTAAAAAACACTAAAGTAGCACATCTGGCTCTGTCACAATCAACTCAATGGGGTTTTCCCTGCCCCCACCCCAATCTCAGGTTTCTGGGATATCTAGGACAGGTGCACATTCAGGTGGAGCATTACTCAAAGATCCTCTCTATTGCTCCTTACTGACAGTCCCATATCTCAGATTATCATTGCTCTTGTATTGTGTGGCAAGGTTTGTACACCTACATTTAATCTTTTTTTGCCAAGTGTGAAGTGTAGGTCTTGTTAGTCCTTTGACCAATTACTTCAAAGCAAACACTTTCATCTCACTTATGAAATTCTTTAGTGAGACCAAATGATTTAGGATTCACAATCCAAGCTAGACTCTTAGGACTTCTTAAGACGGTGGGAACCATGAGGTAAACATAATTATTAACCATATTCAGTACCAAAGTCAGTGTACAAAGTTATTTAAACTGGTTCACTGAGGATTACGATGAAAATAATTTTTGTAATGCGTTGTAGACAAGCTTCCCGGATGCAATGTTCCATGTTTAAAAAGAGGAAAGGTTTTTAGGTCCGGCAGCCAGGAGTTATGAGTTTCTAGTCAAAGGCTATGATATGGATTGTTTTTCCAGTCACTCATGTTTGCACAATGAGGTCCCTTTTCTTCCACTGCAATGAGCATTTGAAAGTAAAGATTTACAAACTTGCCGCACCACTCCAAAGCCTGTCTACATTTTGCAAAGCATTACTCTCACATTATGGCTATCAGGAGGAAAAGGAAACAGGAATGGATCGTGCCAGGATTGTCCTTGCCCATGTCTGGATAGCATGTCTACCATGCCATTTTTTTACAACTAGCGGTCTCGGTGGTCGTAATGCTGGCTTGAGGTTAGAGTGCCAAAGTAAATTGGGACGGCTTTTCTTATTTTGTGGCCTGGTTCTACTACATGCAGCCACTGCCACAGCCGTAGCTTGGCTTCGGCTTGGCTTCGGCTTGGCTTCAGCCATTACTGCTCAAGAAATTAGAGTAGAGGACAGGAAGTGCGGTTTCCTCTGGTTTTACTGCACCGTGTCAGGCCTTGGGTCCTGAACGGTCCTGCTGGCCACTGAATAGTGACATACACTCCTAGGAATTTGTTTTTATTAAAATGACCGATTGCAGCCTCGATCACATATTGGATGTGTATTTTGGTGTTTTGCAACTCCTGAGATTGTTATTCTTGTGTAGCTATGTCATAGGGTCCAGACTTTATATGCTTTTTGCAGTCCAGAACCATTCATACAGTTTAATAGCCATCTTTCTATGGTATCAATTAGTGTTTCAACTAGATTCTGAATAGAGACGTTACACAAATGAAACCTCTGTGACATGAAAAACCAGATCTAGTCTTAAGCTCTACCATCACGCTAGAGAGGTGTTTTATTGGCCTGCGGGCACGGCTGCCGAGTGGCATCTGTCATCAGAGCGGGCCCTCGCTCCACGCCAAGGTGAGTTTATTTGGTTTGATACGTGGTGTGCTGCCCATATTTTCACAGGTGCCTGTGTTGTTGAACCAAGAGCCTGATTCCTACTTTTCCTGGCAGAAACAAGGCCCTGGTTGTC
Source organism: Ammodytes marinus (assembly GCF_949987685.1). NCBI lineage: Eukaryota > Metazoa > Chordata > Actinopteri > Uranoscopiformes > Ammodytidae > Ammodytes > Ammodytes marinus. The sequence goes on along the minus strand of NC_137224.1, from coordinate 12,915,357 downwards.
CAGACCTTCCTCTGGTGTATTGGAGGGAGGAAGCCCCCCCCGCGCTCCCTTCGGAAGCATTTCCCTTTACAATATCCTCCCCCCATATCTCTGATGTCAATCTCCTTTAATCAATAACTTTATTTGATGTATCTGTGGATTAACTTGGTTTGTGTTAATAAGAAAGATGATGATGATAATGATTATTAGGGATGGATTGTCAAACCTTCTGTCATGCTGCTCTGGAGCCACAATTCACAAATTTTGTCAAATACAGAAGAGTTACCAAGTCTGTAAATGACAAGACTTTATTGGGCCAGAGAGTGATTGAATGTCAAGACTTTCAAAAAAGCAACCGACAAAGCAGCACCCTGGATCAGTACCTTTGCCCTTCGACAATTTTTTTATATTACATCAACACGTTGAATTGCAAACACCATGGCCGATTTATAGATGGTGGAAGAATAGTTGTCTGGGAGCCGTCATTAGTAAAGAGGTAGAGACCTCTGGTCTGGCCTGGCAGAACCACTTCCTAGTGAGCAACCGTGGTCAAGTCATGCCATGCATTTTACCACAGCTGGGCTGAGGCTTCGTAGGGGAGCTGAGAGCAGGTTGCTGCCTATGGGGAGCTTTGCTGGCTTTTTTGGTAACACTTTATTTGAAGGGGTATGCATAAGACTGTCATTACACTGTCATAACCATGACATGATACCTGTCATGAATATTATGAATAGTTATGAGTGTTGTCATAAAGTGTCATTCGGTCAATTATGTCAGGTTTAATGCAAAATTGACATTGTACGAGTTGTCTTTGTTATGACAACCTGACATAAACTGGACAAAATATGTTTTTGATGTCTTGGTTATGTCGACTTGACATAAACCAATAACATAGCCTCTCATAAACTTGTCATAGTAGGCTTAATAATCATGTAAAGAAACAATTTTGATTTATGTGGTAAGATAACATTATCAGTTTTTGACATTGACACTTAATTACACACACAACAGTGTTACCTGCAGTAGTAGCACATTTATAAATGTAAAATGAAGCATGTGGGTATTACATGTGGAACATACCTTAACAAAAGCAATATATCAAGACTTAACTATAAGCCAGTAATTATTGTTATAGCAGTTTTTCTAAGTGAATAAGAAGTGTTATTATTTGCATTTTATTTTGGTTTTTGGAAAAAGCGTCAGTGAGCCCTCTGTCTCACAGGTTGTAAACAAGATCTTCGCACCAAATATCCGGTCTTTCATGTAGCTTACATTTTGTTTATAGTTTTATGCAGACACGACTACAGGAACAGCATTCAGATAAATGCTGCTGAGTATTTCTTTATTACACCTTTGCCTTGGAGACTATTTGTCTGTAAGTTGTTAGTTTGTAATGCTTACATTAGCTTGCAGGTGTAAGAATGTAAAGTTAGCTACTTTTATGTTTATTTGATTGCACATGTGGCTCTGTTAGCTAGCAGGTAGTCTACTACAGTAGCTAATTGTTTGTTAGCTCACTATACTTTGTCATACATGCTAAGCTGTGTTTTTATACAGTATTCTTTTGCCTGCTTAATATAAGCATGTTAGTATAAGCCTCAAAGCACTGCTGATTTCAACCTTTTTAAGTGGGTGTAGTGCAGTTGGATGGTTTCATCTGCTTTTCTATGGTAGCAGGCTTTCTGCCCTTTCTTAGAGGGCAGATCATTCAAAACAAGAATAAAAAACCTCTGCCTGAGCTTCTTCTCACTTCCAGATTTCCACTTGTCTGATTGTCACATGCGTTAAAAACACAATTCCCACTGGCATGGAAACGCCTAAAGATCCTTTTCTTAAGAAGTGGACAAAAAGTCTCAGAATAGAAAGTCCATTGGCCACTTACGTTAGCATGCATACATTGAACCATGACTGGAAAAGTCCTGGTGGACTGTAGAGCTATATGACATCTCAGTCTAGACTCATCACTGTCCTAGTTATCTCTGGAGGCCCCTGTCTTCACAAAACCATCAACCTCAAACTGCACCTTTTTCACATTTCACAAGCAGCCTTAACCCCTGTCCATTCGTACCTTCTCGTCCCCAGTCTGTCATGTGGTCCCTATTCTTCATGCCATTTTCTTATCACTTTATTTTCCTTTCCTCCCTAAACCTTTTTTTTCTCTCACCCTGCTTGCCCTCTCTTGGTTTGAACCCTCCCCCTGCTCTTTCTCTCCGTCCGTTTTCACAGATAAGTAGGCATCCCTCACCTTTCACATAACATCACATGGTAGCAATCAGAGTGGGCTTTGGCAGACAAATTAGGGCAGTTAATGTAGACCGGAGATCAGTGCAGAGGCGGGGAAGCTGGTGCTAAATGCCAACAGATGGGGCTTGAAGTGGATCGACCCAGCAGCCTAACGCAGTTCGGTACAGTATAGCCTGGGGTGTAGAGCCGAAAGAGGGCCTGAGCCTAAAGGAAAGAGGAGCATTCTTACTAAATCTATTTTTTTTCATTAGCAAGACATGAAAGAGCATAGAAAAATGTAAAGCGAAGAGATGTCAAATTTTTAAGCTAAATTTGAAAAAAACTATTGAACCAGGGATTTAACTGAGATTAAACGTGGCCCAAAAACTAGATTATTTTGGAAATGTTTTAAAGACATATTGTCAGCACCATCTTCCTCTTTGGCTCTAGAGGACTCTGTACATTAATAAAGGGACTGCGTATGTATTCCAAAAAAAGGAAATTAGTCAGATTTATTTTAAACATATCGTGCCCCCGAGTTCACAGCTGAATTATGCATATTTAATAAATTGTTTGGCTGACACAACTGATGCAACTCCAAGCCAATTCAGCATGGATTCTCCTCAAATGGCACATTATCACCGATCAGTCATCACGTATGAATGAATAATGCTCTCTGAAATCTAATAATTCAGAATACATTTCTCCTATAATATGTGGGTCTACGCTGCTCTGAATATTAGTCTCCTGATTATTTTCCAGTTAATCGGGTTTGATGAGGTACATGTCCTTTAGAGAAGTCCTCCATCTGTCATCCAGTTCAAGTGAACCGTCTCTTAAAGAGTGCGAAGAGAATGATCTTTTTGACATTCCTCTCTCCTAAGACTTTGGCAGAAGACGCTCTCTGATTTAACCAAAATGCACGCCCCAATCCCATCCTGAAGTAGCCAACCATGATCATATGGAGCATTCTAGGCCAAACACAACACAGCAACATATTGAAAGAGTTTTTTTTACATCATTAAAAGTGCTGCCACTGAAGTGAAAGTTTAATAATTCTTCAGCCCTAAAGCCAGGATTGTAATTCTTGAAGCAAAGCTATTAACGTGCAGCATAATAACTAACTCGCCTAGAGCTTATGCAAAATCAGTGTAATTTCTATTTGTCTATTTGCACACAATTCGCTTTTTGTGATCACCTTAATACACACACACACACACACACACGCACACGCACACGCACATTCCTCTTATGTTACAAGCTTTGAAGAGGCTGACTCATCCCCATTTTCAACAGTACCCAATCAAACAAAAAGCTGAGGGGCGGATTAGGAGCAGGCTTGTGCTGCACAATGCTCCTATGAGGGACCACACTGGTTTTAAATTACCCTCCATTCATCACTCATTTTCAATCACTCATTGGCCCAATAAAGTTTGTTTCTACAATAAAAAATAGCAACAAATGAACACTGAATGGCAGTTTTGTGCAACAGCAGTCCCTTACAATCCCAGACACTGAGTGTCTGTGTCTGGGAAATTGTCTGTGAGTATCATGCATGTGATTGGCGCATTTGTGGGCTTAAATATTTGGATGGTTTGAAAGTGTGAAGTGGTGGATTATTTTTTAATTTGTTTTTGTCAAATGAAAAACTGGAAAGATGAAGAGATTGAAGGATGGCAGATGTGCGAGTGAAGGTGTGGTCATTGTCACGCATGTTGTCAGTTCCAGAGGGAGTGGTGTCTCTTCAGACGACAGCTGGTTTCACTCAGAGAAAAGACATGCAGCCTAGAGAGAGAGAGAGAGAGAGAGAGAGAGAGAGAGAGAGAGAGAGAGAGAGAGAGAGAGAGAGAGAGAGAGAGAGAGAGAGAGAGAGAGAGAGAGAGAGAGAGAGAGAGAGAGAGAGAGAGAGAGAGAGAGAGAGAGAGAGAGAGAGAGAGAGAGAGAGAGAGAGAGAGAGAGAGAGAGAGAGAGAGAGAGAGAGAGGGGGAGACAGAGATCAGACCTTCACCTCTGAATATTTATGATCTTGGTCCATACAGATTTCTCGCCACATTTTTGCGGTTTTCAGGGGGGTTACTTCTTGGTGACCCACACACACTCACGGACACGCAGACAGGCTATACATGAGTGTTCACAGATACATTCAGAAATTCACACATGCATTTAGTGTCTCTGAGGGGAATGAGATAGGGGGGAAAAGAAATAAAAAATGGACTAAGTCATAGAGACCATTAGAATGGAAACTTGTGAATGCGGCGTAAAGTAAGAGAAGTACATCAGGGAAAAGAACATTTAGGAAATAAACCTACATACACACACACACACACACACACCACACACGCACACACACACACACACACACATAGAATAAAATACCGTTTTTGAGTTTTGAAGCACAGTGGTAATGAGGCTCCATTTTAAGCCAATGAAGCTGCTTTGGCAGTTTATGAAAGCACGATTGGTAAGCCCTCCTTGTCTGCCGCTGGGTGGTGTGTGTTTGTCTGGATGTGTGTGTGTGTGTGTCAGTGGGATAGTGACGGGGAAGAATGGACAGTATTTGCTCTGATATGTTTTTTTCTTTTCCAGCACTTTTAGCCACAGCTCAATCCAAGACCTCTCGCAATACAGGGCTCTGTTGTCTCTGAAAACACAGAACATTTAAAAAAAATGTTTTGTTGATTTTGACATTCTGGTGCAGAGGCATAATCTCAACTGCAACAGTATGTTAACTATATATGTGGAAGTGTACAGAGATCCCCTCTTCAACAAGTTCTTGGCAAGCTTGTTTGGTCTGCTTTCGTTGCGCACCCGAGTGTGTTTGCTGTGTCTCACCTATGCAAAGGTTAAAACGGACCGAGTTCATTTCAATCGAACCAAACAGGACAGATGTAAAACCCCCTAGGGGCACGCTGGCACTAGGCAATTTTACCGTGCCCAAGCACCATTGATGCCTATAGTCTAGTTATTTTGACCAGTGTGAGTGCGCCATACCATGCTCAAGTAAGGAACACTTCCCTGTCCTTGGCCCGGTTTGAAGGGCTGAAGAATTATTGTCCTCCTTGTTTCTCTGCCTCTGTGTGATCTGTCCTCCATTTAGATGTCAGTGACTTCGGGTCAATCTCAACGGTGATTGGCTATCGTGGCGCAACAACTTCAAGCGCTTGACACGATTGTGGCGGCACGCTGGATGCTTCATCACGCCGTGCCAAATGCGTTAATCGCGCCGCTTGACGCCCAATTGCTTGTAGACGCGCCTATACAGTGGCTTGCAAAAGTATTCATACCCCTTGTAATTTTCTACATTTTGTCACGTTACAACCACATACGTACATTTATTTTATTGGGATTGTATGTGATACACCAACACAAAGAGGCGCATCATTGTGAAGTGGAATGAAAATGAAATGTGGTTTTATTTATTTTTTATAAATAAAAAACTGAAAAGTGTGGCGTGCAAAAGTATTCAGCCCCCTGAGTCAATGCTTTGTAGAACCACCTATCGCTGCCATTACATCTGCAAATCTATTGGAGTATTTCTCTACCAGCTTTGCACATCTACAGATATTTATTGCCCATTCTTCTTTGCAAAATAGCTCGAACTACAGATTCAGCATCAGATTGGATGGAGAGTGTCTGTCAACAGCAATTTTCAAGTCTTTCTCAATATTCTCAATTGTTTTTAGGTCTGGACTTTGACTGGACCATTCTAACACATGCTTATGCTTTGATTTAAACCATTCCATTGTAAATCTGGCTGTATGTTTAGGGTAGTTCTCCTTCTGGAAGGTGAACCTACACCCAGTCTCAAGTCTTTTGCAGACTCTAACAGGTTTTCTGCCCTGTATTTGGCTCCATCCATCTTCCCATCAACTCTCACTAGTTTCCCTGTACCTGCTGAAGAAAAGCATCCCCATAGCATGATGCTGCCACCACCATGTTTCACAGTGAGGATGGTGTGTATAGGGTGAAGTGCAGTGTTAGTTTTCCACCACACATTGCATTTTGCATTAAGGCCAAACACTTCAAATTTGATCTCATCTGAACAGAGCACCTTCCTCCAACCCTTGCCAAAAGCCATGCATAGTCAGATGAGACCAAACGTGAAGTTTTTGGCCTGAATGCAAAATGCAATGTGTGGCGTAAACTAACACTACAAACCACCCTATACCATGGACCTATAAAGAAGCCCTATACACACCATCACCACAGTGAAACATGGTGGTGGCAGCATCATGCTATGGGGATGCTTTTCTTCAGTAGGTACAGGAAAGCTGGTTAGAGTTGATGGGAAGATAGATGGAGCCAAATACAGGGAAGAAAACCTGTTAGACCCTGTTTCCACCTGGCATTAATATGTGGTTTTTAGGATCCGATCGCGCTAACTACAGGTGGAAACACGCTCAATGCGCATTGAATGCGCATTGAAATTATCCACATTCGGAGGTGGTTTGAGACCACTTATCCACATACCCATTAACAGTGGAAACGCGTATGCGCATCTCATACACATTAGGCCCCGCCCACTCAACTGCGGCGAGTGACTGGGCGGAAACGCGTACTCATTCACGCGACAATTCACGTCATAAAAGCGCACCGTTGCAGGTAAACAGACAACAGAAAACAGAAAACATTGAAGATGGAGTGTATAAGCGGAAATGATGTACGAGCTGATTTCCATACAGCGCGGGGAATTCAAATCCGGATCGCAAACGCGCATAGAAGACGCATTGTTAAGGCCAGGTGTGAACAAGCATATTACATTTACATATAACAATCGGATTCCTCAGAACCACATATTAATGCCAGGTGGAAACAGGGTCTAAGAGTCTGCAAAAGACTTGAGACTGGGGCAGAGGTTCACCTTCCAGAAGGAGAACTACCCTAAACATACAACCAGATCTACTATGAAATGGTTTAAATCAAAGCATAGTCATGTGTTAGAATGGCCCAGTCAAAGTCCAGACCTAAAAACAATTGAGAATATTGAGAAAGACTTGAAAATTGCTGTTGACAGACACTCTCCATCCAATCTGATGCTGAATCTGAACCTTGAGCTATCTTGCAAAGAAGAATGGGCAATAAATATCAGTATGTAGATGTGCAAAGCTGGTAGAGAAATACTCCAATAGATTTGCAGCTGTAATGGCAGCGATAGGTGGTTCTACAAAGCATTGATTCAGGGGGCTGAATACTTATGCACGCCACACTTTTCAGTTTTTTATTTATGAAAAAAAATAAAACCATGTTTCATTTTCATTCCACTTCACAATGATGTGCCACTTTGTGTTGGTGTATCACATAAAATCCCAATAAAATAATGTACGTATGTGGTTTTAACATGACAAAATGTAGAAAATTACAAGGGGTATGAATACTTTTGCAAACCACTGTACATTGACGTTGTATTTAATATTGTGGTGTCCATCTCGAGTATTGCGTGCAGTGTGTACAGTAGCGGCCTTAGCTATGTTTCAACCCATTCAATTGAATGGGGCCCCGCCCTCTGGGGGGCCCCCAAGCCCTCCCTAAAAAAAAGATTTTTTTTTTTTTTTTTTTTTTTGATAAATAATTCTTGAGCAGGCTACCGGGCCCTAGGCCTCATAGTAACTTTTCATGTTGCATTGTCAAAGAGCTCAGTCACTCATGTCAATAACAGGGTCCAAAAAGGAATAAGCCTAAATATAAGAAAATAAATCATCATGGGCCCCTCAACTAGTAGGGGGAGAAATACAAAAGCATAAGAAAACAGCATTAGTAGCTCTGTCTAAGGGGCTTCATGATGAGCCTTTAGGGCCCCCACACACATATAGGAATATGATTTCTATGTGTAAATTCTATACTGTTCATAAAAAGTAGCTATCCACCCTGTATCTGTTGAAATGAGTCACTCCATCATAGAACATGAGTCTGCAGACCAATCTACTGTACTGTTTTTACAGTAGCAGAGTAAAGAGTGCTGCCTGATTAAGAAAAACCTGAAAAATAATGTTCCTGCTGCATCTCAGGATTTGATATAGCCTCTAAATGTTCCCCTCAAAGTGCACCAGATTGATGCATTTTAATTCAAAAGGCACACATTTTCTTCCGGGGGGGATGCCCCCGGACCCCTCAACAAGGACCAGTATCCCTAAATCCTGTGAGAAAAACTGACTTCATTAATATGTTTTTACCATTAATTGTATATGTGCTGAAAAGTCAGTGTACCTAACTGGATAGGTAGGAGTGGGGGGGCCCTTTAAGAGTCTGCACCCAGTGGCCCATCATCTCATAAAACTCTACAATCTGTTTTCTTTTTGCGGGAAGCATGCACAAGAAATATGTATAAAAAAATAAAAAAATAATTACGATTTTTTTTTTTCAAGAAAATACAAAAAAAGTGGGGGGCCCCACACTAGGTCTTGAATGGGGCCCCCAGATCGTTCAGGCCGCCCCTGAGTGTGTACCAACCTTAAAAACCACTTATCAATGGGGCTTATCAGGAACTCTAGAGCAATAGAAAAAGGTTGTGTGGTCTGATGAGTCCAGATTGACCCTGTTCCAGAGTGATGGGCACATCAGGGTAAGAAGAGAGGTGGATGAAGTGATGCTCACATCATGCCTAGTGCCTACTGTACACGCCTGTGAGGGCAGTGAAGTATGATCTGTGGTAACTTCAGTTGGTCAGGTCTAGGTTCAGCAACCTTACATGCCAAAAAAAAGCTTTTTGAAATGTGCTATGGCAAATATGTGTCGTAATCAAAGCTAAAGATGATCGAACGAAATATTTGAGTGTGTGAATTTTTTTGGGCCGGGCAGTGTCTGTCATGGTTTCATTTTGTGGGCATTTGTGTGTGTGTTTCAAGACAATCTGAGCAACCTTTTCTTGACGGCAAATTAATGCCTAGAGAGGGTGGTAATAAACGGTCGCCTTCCTGCAATTCAGGATGAAGCTGGCCTGTTTGGTTAGAGGGTGGGGAGACGACAAGAGAGGAGACTGTAGGTGAGGGATGTGGGGGTGAGAAGGAAAAAGAGACAGAGTAAGAGTAAGGAGTTTCCTGCTTTGGACCTGACGCGGGAGTTGGGTTTCCTCAGAGGTGAGGTACACATTCAAAAGTGTGTGTGTGTGTGTGTGTGTGTGTGTGTGTGTGTGTGTGTGTGTGCGCGCGCCTCACTGTTTATTTACAGAACTTTAGCTCATGCTTTGTTCATAGAGGGGGGAGCCGTTCTGCCCTGCACTCTCCCCCCTTCAAACCCCAGTGCCCTGTGAGTGGAAACACACCACAGCAGTGCCCACTGTCCATGAGCACACTTTCCAAGGGGAAACACACATCAATCTGATAGTATTTCTGCAGTGCAGGCTAATGACTGCAATTAAAGAGACAAATTATCAACACCACACACAGCTCATTAACTAATAATTTATTTTTTTATCATTCAGATTAAAAAGTCAGTGGTTTCATTGCCTCAGAGTAAAATGTACAAGGAAGACTTTGATATAACAGAAGTGAGGAGGGACTGAACCGAGGGAAGGATCCCTTTGTTCCCCAAGAAATGAAGGTGGATCATTCTTTGTGAGAGTGAAGAGATATTCCCAGGACAGAAATGTAACATAAAGTGGTCTTCTGTTGTGTCAGTTCCTGTTTGTACCTTCTATGGGAGAAGCAGAGGGTCCGATCAGCCCGTGTCACATTTTCTTTCAACTCAGTCATTTACAATTGGATGGTTGTTGTCTGGAAACAACGTTAAACCAAAAATGAATACATTCTGTGTAATATCTGAACCACATCTTCTGGCTGCGATCACAAAAGCATATGTTTCTGGTTTTCTACATCCATATAACATCATCTGGTTTGTACATCCATACAAGTGAGTCATCTGAGGCCAGTTGATACTTTTCAAAAGACAACATGAATGGCAGAGGCAGTTCAGTACATATTTACAACATTAAAAAATGTGACATTAAAAAGAAAAAAAAAAAATTAAACAAAACAAGATGGAAGTGAAACAGAAACATGTAAATAATAATTCTTCATCATAGGCTGGTCAGACACCTCAATGCAAACATTAAACAGTGGAACGAAAAAGGCTGTCTTCAAATGAGAGCTCTCTCAACTTTCTGCACTTTCAGTTCATTGCCATATCACTTGTTTACTCGGGTAGGGTTTATTAGACGCACGCACACACACACACACACACACACACACACACACACACACACACACACACACACACACACACACACACACACACACACACACACACACACACACAGATGCAAGCACACACCTGTGAATGTTGTAAATGCTGCAAACAAAGCAAAGCAGTTATGGCCTCAGTTCCAATGCCAAGCTGCTGGGCTTGTTAACGTAAAACAACGGGACGGCTGTCCCTATGAGGCTCACTAAAAAAGCTTTCACAAGACTACGCTTCCACCCCCCAAACAAACATCTGGCTCACTCTGCCTTTCTTATCTGTATCCCAACGTTCAGGGTGGGCACTCACTTGAGGAAAGCACAGAGCCAATAGAGGGTGAAAGGAAAGATTTTGTGGGAATTTGCGTGAATGAAAAGTCCAGATTCAAGGACACTGACTGCAGTTCTTCTACAAGTGTGTTGGGTGCTTAAGGAGTTGAGCGCTAGGCAGGCCTTGCGGGCACGTCATTTGACCATACATCATAATGTGTCACACCATACTCACATACCAGGGTGAGGAGACTGGTGCTTCTGTAACACCATCTGTCTAGTGACGGGCTGCTGCAGACAGCCAACATACAAACTGACTGTTAGGTTCTGCATTTTTGTGAAATTCCAACTGTGGGAATTGTGCCTTGAGCAAGGTGATCTCAAAACTTCACTTTTATTGTCCTTCTCATCTTTTCTTTTCTTTTTCAAACACCAGTTATCATGGTGGGTGAACTCATTTTGGTTTCCGTATTGTTTTTGGATTTGTTAATTTAAATGTAATTATGAGACACATGCACTGTCCACAATCATTTGAACAACGTCCAACCCGGTTCATAGTTTATAATAGCATCAACTGTCATGGCGTACACATTCTTAAGCTTTGTAACATTATTTCATAAACACTTAAAATCAGTCCATACAACTGCGTGAGTTTGTTCTTTCACAGTATGACATACATTCTCAGAAGAAGTGAAAACAAGAGATACAGTGCAGTACAGTACACCACTGAGGAGATTTGACAGCCTCATTCCGTGCTGTCACTTATCTAAAACACTCAATACACAACATGCAAAATGGGTTAAAAAAGAGAGTTTGTGGACGGTGGAGGCTGACACTGAGGAGAGAGTGGTGGAGAGACACTTTTGGAAGGATGACAAACCAAACATACCACTGCAGCCAGAGGAGCATAACCACTAGCTAGCATGACATGACTGTCGGCACACTCAATGCTACGCTAGCTTGATGCGCCCCTCGAAGCTGTGTGTTTATCATGTACTATATTTAAATAAATTGTAATGTTCTTTACAAAATGAAATAACAGCAAACGGCAGATAAAAAGCGTGAGAGCAACCAGACGGATCTCTCTGTGGTTTTCGTCCGTCCTAACTTCCATGGTCTCTTAATTGAATTTAAAAACTGACTATACTTATTTGGCAAACGATGACAGGGACTGCATTAGGGTGGGCGAGTGGGGTACGATGACTTGGGAAGTTTGCCTTTGGGTCTTGATGCTCATATTGGTTAAAGATCTTGGTCTGCTCACTGTAAGGTTCTGATGGACCAGCAAAAACCACAAACATGCAAACATAACAAAGCACATGAGGAATGAAATGTGACGTTCTCATGTCATAATACAATCAGTGAGCACTAAAAATGTTCCAGCCTCATTCATTTTGTCGAAATATGCTAGAGAAAAACACGACTATGTTGTTTATCCAACTTTGTTTTCTTTTTACTGCATGTAAAGGAACTCTCGTTTCAATCTCTTATTTTGGCAAAAAGCTTGCCAGTCACTAGACACACATCAGGAAAATGTTCAGGCATTTAAATACAAAATAAATGACATTGGCTACACAGCAACATCTGGAAGGCCACTTCCCACAGAAGACATTATCCATAAAGCAAAAAAAATTAAAAAAATCCTTGGAAATATTGGCATTGTTCTGAAACTCCAGCCGTTTGTCCACACCGCTTAATCTGTCTTCCAGAAGAAAAAAAAAGTGACAAGCAATGAGTCATGATGGTGATGCATGACTTTATAAACCACTCAAGAAGGGACTGGTGGTGAAGAGGCACAGCCCCGGAGGCCTGGGGATGTGACTAACACATGCTAATAGAGTTTGTTCTGCTTAAAATTAAACAAAAAGATATATTTCAAACAAGGAAATGGCTGGAATATGGATGGATCAGATAAGACGTAGCCACGCGAAGAATATAAAGTCTACTATGAGCAGTAGCGTCAAATACTTGCAGATATAACAGCTGACACGAGCAGTTAATTCTGTTGGGCTGTCTGACTGCAGCAGTGGTGGTGGTGTGACTTAGGTTTGCTGTGGAAAATGTCCCTGCTAAAGGGAGCCCTTGGTCCCCTCATGGGACTAGAGTTTTTATAGTTACAGTCTGTAGAAGTTACTGCAGAAGCCTGGAACGAGTAGTCCTATTCTTTATGAACATTGTAACAGCAAATGTTGAAAGCTTCTTAGGTGGTACAGCATGTTCTGATCCAAGTTGAGTTTGTTTCAACAGTTGAAACGTGAGGAGGCTAAGCTGAGGATGTGCAGCTTGTCTTGTTGCTGAAATCAGTCAGTCCCTCTGAATTGACAAACACTGTCGAATAAATACCTCAGAGAAGCACGTGAAATGTGAGCCCTGGTATTTTTCTATGTCAAACCAAGTGGTAGAAGACAGTCATTCTTGACAGTAGGAGGCGGTTGAGCATCAGGGGAGGGGAAGGGGGGGCGTAGATGGGGGACAAGTGGACATTTCCGCTGTCGTCATTGAGGGAGGGAATGGCATCTGCTTTTGTCTAAACTTCATACACTTTTTAATGGTCCCTTTTTAAGGCAAACCAATTGGACAAAAAAAGACATCCGACAAAACAATAGACAAAAAATTTAACGGAAAATAATTATACAATATACACAAAACGTGGTCCTTAAAACAGGTAGGGAACATGCAGTCTTTTTAATGTGCAGTGTTCCCGTGATGAGGGACAAAGGATTCAGGAGGAGGAAAGGGATATCACCAGGTATGGGTTCATGGAAGGTGGACGATGGAGATATAGGAAGAAATGCTGATTTCCCATCACGCTTTGCTGCACTTGCCTTTCTTCTCTTTGCGCTGGAACTTCCTCAAGCGTCTCGTCCAAACGTCCCGCCACTGGATGACCAGGCTGTTTTTATCGGCCACAAGGCCCACACGCTCCGCCCCTGGGCTGGTGGCACTACCACCACCTGGCCCTACCCCTGGTACCGCCCCTGGGCCTGTTCCTCCGTCGCTGCCACCCATCACCAAAAAGCGTTTGCTCATCTGGATCTTTGGACATTTGCAGGCAAGGTCCTTCATGTGCACCCACAGGATGTTGTCGCCTCGCTTCAAGGGATCGCCACGGCTCTTGTACACGGATACCAAATTGACAGAGAACTTAGCCCAGTCCCCCACGGTCTCCATGTCTAGCACATTCACTTGGACCGCTGAGGACACATTCATAGAAAAAAGGAGACTCAGATCAATAATCAGAACACAGTACATCTACTTATTATGCTTGATAATCCATTTCTACTTTCTTACCGTAATCTTTTTTGCAATATTTCTTCATATTGATCTTTAGGTTGCCCTTCACTGGTTTACAGTAGGACTCGCAATCTGGAAAATCAAGCACAACAAACATTCAGTCGGGCTGTAACTCCATGGATCTTCTTAACAAGTTTACTTACACTCAAATTACAACCAACATTGGGAAAATTACACTCAACACCCACAAGTTTGCATTTTAGAACTATTTTGCCATTTTATAGTGCATTATATGGTGCTACGGTAGCACATAAATAACAACCACAAAGTTATTGTGACAAGACACTGTTAACTGTTATGTACCGTGAAACCACCTATAAACACTCAACAGCATCAAAATGAATCATCATAGGCTTGTTTCTACACATAGGCTAAGGTTGTTTGTAGATTTGAGAGTTTGTACTGGTAAAGCAATAGTATTGTCAGATTTATAAAAAAAAAAAAAAACTATTGTTCTAAAACCTTGGGGCACATATGCATGCTTGCCTTCACAACAATCTGTATTAACTGACAGGGCTAAAAGGCTGCAAGGGAAACTGGAGCAGGTTGGATAATGTTAAGCTGGATGGGTTTTTGTGCGTTTAAAAAACAACTTCTGACAAATCGCACATCGAAATCCTGTGCAAGTGAAACATACCAGATGAGTAAAAGTGTTCAGTTTGACATGTTTTCTGGGGTTTTGATGAAAAACAGAGTGCGGTGGAGGCAGGCCATGGTTGGATGTATGTGAATAGAACTTGGCTGCCGGCATGACAACTGAGACCACACATTGGACAGATGACCTCTTTTGACCAATAGGTGGAGCCGCCAGTGATGAGCTGTTATAATTATGAGTGTGGCACTTAAAATGGACCTCTTGGCTGAGTGAACAATCTCAGACCTCTTCTTGGTAGCGTCTTATAGCCTTGGTTTGGTTAGTTGACAAGTGTCTAAGGACTTACTCAGGTCGACCCTTCTCCACCCACCACAGACATGGAAACTTCACTGGAAACAATTGGCAAGGAATTTCTCTTATCTAAAAAAACTACTACTACTACTTCTGGCTGAAGCCTCACGTCATTTCAATCTATGACCAAATGTTGACTTTTAATCAGAATATCAATGTATGATCACAAATGTATTTGTAAGTGAAACACTTTGGCATGATTATATCTTTCTGATTCTAAAATATTTATTTTGTCATCTGATCAAAAACCTTGCTTCTCTGGGATCACAAAATACATTTTCCATGAGCTGGGAGCAGAAGGAATTGGGGCTGAATAAGTCAAGCAAACTTTCCAAAAAAGATGAAAGTGTTCTTGTAAGAAGAAAATGATAATAAGAATTATTGTATAATGTAAGGCTTTGCCCTGAGTTTTTAAACTGTGCTCACTACTGCTACTGAAGCTGGCAAGAGACAAATAGACACTGTTGATCATTAGCAGGGTTCTACTGTACTTAACTTGATGCCACTGATTTTATGACCTGTATAATTTTGGGTCCACTTATTTAAATTGCAAAACTATGGGAAGGATACTAGGAAAAGAGAAAAAAATGGTTGATTGACTGAAAATGTAGAGAATGCGTCAAGAGGGTAATTTTTAGTCAGTTTTAGTGAGGGGGGCACGGAGAGCAGACCATGCAGCTTGCATTGAATGTCAGGGCATGAAACTGAAAAAACACATTTTTGCTAACCGGACTGATATCTGTGGTTGAGCCCTCTCATTGCCTTCAAAAGGAAAACCTTTCAAGTCCTGACTGTTGCTTTCCGAAGTAAAACCAAATAAAATAGCTGCACATGAAATATCCCAATGAGAAAAAGAAAAAAGAAAAGAAAAAAGCGGTCGTGAGAGGGAGAAATTACGCTCTCTGGGTTGCATGAGAGTAGGGGTGTTGTATCGTTCATTTTCTTTGGGGGGGGGGGGGGAGGACGGATGGAGAAATGGAAGGAGGAGAAAGAAACAGGGGGACCTAGGAGCCCATAAAAACGTCCAGGAGGCTTGGCTGTATATCAGAGCGCTGCAGATTTTATTAGCCAGAGAGAGGAGAGAACAGGAGAAAGAGAGAGCAGATGGCAGCTTCCAATAACCCCAAGACAGGGTGACTAAAAAAAATTATGATTGGTAGTGTAGAGTGTGGATGGATTTGTGCGTATATATATGCATGTGCTTGCGTGTATCGTACGTTACTCAAGACTTTCAATAAATAATGCTAAATTTCATTGCTTGCTTAAGGTTATTTCTTGTTATAAGTGAGCAAGCGTGTGGTTTTGTGTGCAGATCATTATCATGGAAGTGTGCATGCGACTGTGACAGACATGCATTTGTATGAGATGCGCATGGATTTCATTACATCACTGCCGATGTGTGTGCGTGCCACTGTTTATACAGTGGCTGGCCTAAGGGTATCAGTGGCTGGTAGACAGTGTGTGTTTTCCCATGAAGAGTCACTCACTGCTGGCTGTTCACCTGGAATAAGCTCTTGTGAATTGCCAATTGACCCAGAAGACCACACTCACAATTGGCTCTCGATGCTCTCGTTCCCTTAAGCCCCCTCTCACTGTGCCATGACAAGGACAAATTGCATCCACCGCCCCTTACACAAAAACATTTTGGGGGCCTTAGGTTTCTGATGGCGAGGCTTTTGCTCTATGGTAGTTTAGGAAGTTGGAAAAGATTGGGGGGAAATGCTCTGGTGTGTGTTTGGTAGAGCCTGAGGTGAATTGGCGATCAACAACTCTTGTGTTCTTCGACCTCGTAACATTTTCCCAGGGAAGCGGCCCACAGAAAAAAGGGCCGTGCATTTTTTAGTTTTTCTCCCAAAAAGGCTCATAAGCCAAAGTAATGAGAGGAAACAGAATAATAGAAGTGGTGAGTGAGAAAATACGCTGGAAATGTGAGAAAATTATCAATATCTATTTATCTTTAAAATAATATTCAGACATTTTAGGGAATATGTTTATTTGCTTAAATGAGAAGATAGTTACCACTCTCATGTCTGTGCAGTAAATATGCAGCTGGATTCAGTGGGCGGTTAGCTTATTAGGTAGCCTAGCTGCGCCCAAAGTTAACTCTAATGTATTTAATCTGTCCAAGAAATGATGCAGCAATTTGTGGTTTCTACAGGGGTTCATTTTTATGGACTTGTATGTTGTGCTAAGCTAACTGGTTAGGTTAATACTAGGGCGATGGTACAAATCTTCTCATGTAACTCTTGGCAACAAAAGTAAATAAGGGTGTTTCCCAAAGTGTCAAACTATTCCTTTCATATAAACAAATTGATTTATTTTATACCATTAGATTTAATGTGTTTTCCCATTGTATGCAATGTAAATTGACTGCATTGCCATGCTTGGCCCATTTTCCTTCTGAAGTGAAGTCAGTATCAGCCATTTTAGACATATTTAGCCCTATAAGTCATACTCTCAACTATATTTAACCTTTGCAAAGTAAGTCCATATATATCTATAAGTCAAAAGTAAGGAGGATAAAAACACCAAAACGTTATGATTTGAACAGTGCAGCAAAGTATCTGTGACAAAGTGCGAGGTACAATCTGCAGCCTGATGATGTACATTATGAACCCACTAATGAATCAACATTTCCAAATCAACACCACCATACAAATCAAACAGCCGCAGAATGAAAAATAAGGGCAGGGTAATTGACCGGAGCCTAAATTGGACAGTTGAAGGGAGAGACTGAACAAATTTCCCCCCATTCACTTGCCAACACTCCTTTCATGTCTCAAAACTCTCCCTTCCACTGTATCTCCCTGCTAAACGTTAACGAATCACCTCTGCTGCCCATTTGCCGGCCTTGACTTCAAGCTGCGGCTATATTTTGTGCACATGCGAGGCTCCACTAACTAGAGGTTAGCGGTTGGGGAAACTGAGCCAAGGACACAGGTTTTTAAGACAATGGAAACAATTCTGCAGGCCCCAGTGCACTCGTTCGTTTTTTGCAGAACTTCAAAAGACAGGGCCCACCCTTCATTAATATTTATTCCACACCTTGAAAACTCAAGCCCAGAAATATGAAAAAAATATGTTTTTGTTCCTCTCATAAAACGGTGGTGAATGGGCGAGGTGCAGAGAGCATATACTAACCTGCTGGTTCCTCTGTGCTGCTCACCACAGCTGTGGGGTTGACCACTGGGATTTCTGAAACACACACACAAGAAACACAAAGTTATTTCACTGGCTAAATGTAAATCCATACCTTTCAAGTAGGGTCAAAGTCATTTGGCTGTATGCCTGGTAAAAGTGAATGTGTGGTAAAATAAATGAAGTATATCTGAATTCATTAAAAGTAATTCCAAAGACTGGGAAGCTATGTGAATATTTAAATACACTCAAAACAGAGGCTACGCTTAGTATTGAGAGGAAGGAGAAAGTATCTTTGTCACCAATGCCAATTGGGCGGGTACAGTAGGTTTGGATTGTGACGTGTCAATTATGCACATTAAAACACAGTTGAAGACAGGCCTGCTAGATAAACAGTGAAAGAGTGGCATGGATACTTATTGGTGGTGAGGGGACTACAGGTTCAAATAAGCAATGCATTACAAGGACTAATGTGGTGGCGTCACTGTCATTTTAAGGAATACATTAAAAGATCCAGACACTGTGCAAGTTTTGATTCACTCAGTACACACAACTCAGTATACACAACTCTCAATCTACCAACTAATCCATCCAGTTTGGAGAAGCCAATCCATACAAGGTTGGCACACTTGATACATCTGAGACAGAAGATGATCCTTTTATTAAAATGAAAAGGTGGCTGCACTAGATAAGTCTTGTCCTCCCCTAACAGATGCCGGGTTAACACTGCTGTGTAATCTCCATGCAGTCATGTATAGACAGATGGACAGATGGCAAGGGGGCAATTCGGTTGGATCGTCTTGAGACAGATGCAGCCCTCCTTCGCTGTGCCCGCTGGCTACTCAATAAAGTGCTTGCCGGAATTCCACCAGGACTTCTCTTCTAATTGTATGCAAGTTTGCAATACAAATGCTAATGCTAACAACAGGCCCCTCTGCTTATTACTGTAAAGAGAGTCACTGGAACGCCCGCTCAGCATCCGCCCAAGAGGATCTGCTTTTGATTGGATTTGAAGGTTGAGGATTTGAACCAAGTGCGTGCGAGTGTGTTGGCGGGAGGTAAGGGGGTGTGTGGGGCGGAGTTGCTGTTGGAAAGCTGTTTCAAGGCAAAAACAGCAGTTGTCTCTCTGAAATTATGGACACCCCGCCAACAAAAACAAACAAGGGCACGGAGCTTTGTGAAAGCAGGCGCAGCTGCTAGAAGCCACTTTGAGTCTGTTTGCCCTCATGGCTTCACATCTCGTGAAGACAGACAGATGATGAAAGGATCAGTCAGATGAGGGTCGCTGCCATCATACTAATTGGCTTCTTAATGGGCTTGTCTTCTGTCTCCGGGTCCAGGAGCCTCAATAGGAGGCAAGATGCCCACCATGAGGCCATATTGACACACAGAGTTGTCATTAACGCCATACATAATGGATCCAAATGTGCGCATGTACTTAAACGCACACACAAAATTATTCTTGTTCTCCCTGGATGGTTCAGTGGCACTCAAATGAGTGGGGTCTAGCATCCATGACCGCAGTTTTTTCCTTCTCGCCCGTGCGCCATCTGCTCTGAAGCTGCACGTGAGAGAAACAACATGGCAGCATTTGGCACAGTGTGGCAGAGCTCTGTGCGGCACTGAGTGGCACGGCTTGCTCTTGGTTGAGGTTGACCTGTGAGTGTGTTCTTGTTCCGCCTGGCACACAATGTGGTGGAAAGTTGCCTGCATGTGCCGCCGCCGCCACACTGGCAAAACACACACGCACAAGCTTTTCACAGGAAATTAAAAAACCTGATGTAGTTGACAGCTTCAACTGCAGCAATACGCAGACACACACTATACGAAAGTGAACAGCAAATGGAAAACAACAACTAAGTCTTTAGTTATCACACTACCAGCTGCCCAAATAATGTCACTTTATAACAAAGGGCCTGACTTTACATCTGGGCCCTTGTTTGCTAATGTTTTGGGCTGTTCTATATGAAATTATCATTTCATTTTCAGTGGCCATGCAAACCCACAGAACACATGTACTGTATCTATGCAGTGCAGAGTTCGGGTTGGGTGTTGCCTGTCAGAAGGCCAGAACAGCTTGAGGCTGCAGGGAAGTGTGCTTTCAATTATGCTCTGTAATCCCAATGGCTTGAGAATGTATTGCTTTTAGTGTAGTTCATGACTGTGTATTGTTCCTACGTATTAAGCCTTTTGTTATATTTTGTTCTTCACAATAGGGTTTGTCAGTGTTTTGCAGTGACTCAGTGACAAGCGGATCAAATTGCCACACTAAAGACAGTGTAGGTTGTTAGTGTCACTTGGTATTTCTTTGTGTGTTTATGCGGGTAACTCACTGATGCAGGGGGCCACAGGGGAGCGGCTCTGCTGGTAGCCCTTGGCGCAGCGGTTGCAGGTGATGCCCGTGACACCGTCCTTGCAGGGGCATTGGCCTGTGGTCTGGTTGCACGTCTTGCCTGCTGCGCCCACAGGGTGGCAGTCACATGCTGGGGTGGGGGGGTCGGGGACAGGTGTCAAAAGGGGAGGAAGGGTGGTGGTATAAGAAAGAGGATAGAAAAAGAAAATATTAATGAATTACCACAATTCATGACAAAGTCTCTGCAGAGAACTGGGTTACATGTAATATTCTGTTATTGTGCCAGCAGAGAGCAGATAATGCGTTAAGGCTGCATCTCTGCCTCTGGAAATCGGACTCTCAGATCGTGGCAGCCTGTTTTTGTCAGTGTTTTTGCTTGAGATTCCTTGAATACTGAATTGAGACACGCTGGATATGGGTATCTGTTTGTGTGAAAGAGAGAAGGCGGTATTCTATTCAGGTAGTGAGAAAGTGAGATTTTTGTGTGAAAGTAGACAGCCAGGCCAGACAGCAGATGATGGGAGTGACATGTCAGGAGACCCAGCAAGACACACTGTGCCTTCCTCTCCGCTCGTTTCCGCTGGCCTATAAACGCTGTGTACAGTTTGGTGCCTGCCTGGTGACACACGCTCTGCTGTTTCATCACTTCCCCGAAAGTTCAGTTGATGCCAGGCAAATGCCAAAAGCAACAAGCATAAGCCTCGGTCACCTCACTTTGGCAAAGTCTTTATTTTCAACCCTTCTTAAGAAATAAGGGGCTTTTTTGGGGTTTAAAGAGCTGGTAAATACAAGAGTTGGCGTGTTGGTCCGATGCCCTTTGAGAGAGCTTTAAAAGATGTTAGAGGATGACAGGAATAGGGAACAGCAACATATTTTTTGAGTGAGAAGTGAAGGAGAGTGTTGGACAGAAACAGGGAGAGTGAGATACACAGCACTTCAGTACAATCCAAACAGAGCCTCTGTTGTGCTCAATGGGGTAAACAACAGGGAATATAACCAAACTGTGGCTACTCCTGACTCCCCTAAAAAAGCAGACATTTGTTCTTTAAGTAATAAACACGTACTTAACATTTCACATCAAGCCACACATCAGTGACACATCAAAACAAATGTACCAGTTTTACATCTTTAGCAGTCCTCAGAAGGTGTGACTGATTGGTTTCACTTTTAAGTTTGTGGAGTAGAGAAAAATATCCTTTACCCATTTTTATCTACTGACATGCTTCCAAAAATATAACACACCGTGAAATGGAAGGTGAAGATTCTGCCTCTTCCCCTTATTTTCAATGTAATTATTTTGGAAAAACAGGCACAGGCTAGTGCAAAATGACTAAAGCTAACTCATTGTGACTTGACTGTAAAACGATAGCTGTAATTGTCCAAGCTTATCAAGAAAAAAACAAAAAAGGCCAAAATTATACTTTGGGGAAAAACCCTGTAACCCAACAACATTGTGTTACAGGGCTTGCCAGAGAAAGGCAGCTGTTAACATGCCACAGTTTTCTTCCCACCACTTGACGGAACTGTGAATGTGTTTATTTGCACCGGAAATATTTTTTGCTGCTACAACACCACCTGTTGACTGGGCAAAGGGACGTTTTTTTTAAATGGCTGAAACTGACCCAAGAGGGATCGTGTGTGTGTCTGGCGGCCGTGTTGGAAGGGATTAACTGCAGCTCAGATCTTCAGAAAACAAGTTCTGCCTTTTTTTCCGGCACACAGGTGTCAAAGTAGCTGTGCTCCGTTTCAAGCTGTGCACGGTGACGTAAATCTATCCGTGCAAAATCCCAACCATTTGAGCCATGCAGGCCCAACCAGGAAACTCATGCTTTGATTGACCAGACTGGAACATACATCTTCATATGGCAGGCTATGACCAAGGGCTAAGTTGGATGTCAGATGTCAGGTCAACAAAGGTCTCGGGAACTGTTTTTTTTTTATGCCCATCCTAGATGTTCTAATAAAACCCAGCTGATAAGTGCGCTTACACACTGATATGAAAACCCTGATCTATGCAAGGTAGACTTAGTTCTTGTGTCGCTTGCATGGAACATTTACCATTTTAAGCTCATGATCAATGATTTGCTCTGAAAAGTGAACAAGCTACATTTAACAAAAACAAAATAATTGTACCGCAAAATGATTTGATTTGAGTTATATATTCCTTGCCTGTGAAATTGTGTATTCAAAAAACACATGTGGGATAAACCCCTTGTTATATAATCTATCTGCAACAAGTCTGGAGTTGGTCTGTCATGCCTGCCGAGACATGTGGCCATTGTTTCTAGGGCCGATCACTGAACAGCACAAGCTATCAACCCAATCGGGTCAGTAACAAGATGTTTGTAATGTTAGACCTTTCTCACTTCCCCTCTAAATAATCACAGGCTCTTAGACATCAGAGTTGACTTCCAATGCCTGCATTGTTTGGTAAACATCCAGCACAACCAGCCAGATCGGAATGGGCTGTAAGAAGCAGGATGGGGGGGTGGTGGTGTCAATCTCCACCCCCAGCTCTCCTCCGTGGAACTGTTTTTCTGAAGTTTTATGTGCAGGGGGCTCGGGCCAGTTAAGAAGCAGTAAAAACGTCCTCAGAGGTTGATGACTTTTCAAGCCCCTTTTGCACCTTCAGACTTGACAGGCACCGGGTTGGGATTTGTAGTCCTTTGACAGGCGTTTGCTCAGTTTAACTGATTTGTGTTGCTCTGTGTGTGTGTGTGTGTGTGTGTGTGTGTGTGTGTGTGTGTGTGTGTGCATATGTACTAAGGAACGTGTGTAGATTGCTCTATGTCTGCATTTATTGGCACCGTCCACATTTGGAGAGGTTGGTTTTATTCGTATCGTTGTATGGAAATATGGTTTGTAACTTGCCACTGCCAAGGTCACCCTTGAGCAAGGTACCAAAACCACTAAAAGGCTTGGAGCCCCATCTCTGAGACAGGAAGCTTAGTCACCAGAACAATTCCTCTCTCCTAGTGACATCTGAGATTAAAACTATGATTCTCTGGCTTTACTTTCTGGTGTTCACAATCACTGGCTAAAGTAATACGATACTAATTAAAACAGGAATCAAGTCATTCGCCCTCAGGGATCATATTTACATGCTGATCTAGGCCAGGTGCTACTAACCTAAAATTACTTTTTGATAAGATTGTGTAACACTCATGCAATGCTTCAGACGGATATTTAAACCATAAGGCCAATGTCAGTGTGGTTTTAGTTGGCTGTCTTTGCTGCTCATGGCCTCGTTTTTAGTGCCTTTTATCAATGTTCCTTGTGGTCAACATATACCAGCTGTACAGCTTGGATCCACATAAGAAAAAACGTGTATTCTGAAGACCTCGTATACTGCAGCCAGGCCCTGTGGTGATTGCCATGTTTCTTTCACTTAACTGACTGTTTTAATGCTTGTGACACTGTAAAGGGCTCCTGGAGAGGCTGGTGTCTGGACATTTGAACTGCAGGGCTGGAACCCCTGCAGATTCTCTTTGCCTTTGGATCTTAGTACTTAACACAGAAGACAGAGCGTTTGTTTTGTGTGTGTGTGTGTGTGGGAGGTAAGTGGTGGCAGAGGCAGGAGAAAGGTGGTTACTCCTCCTCAGATTGTGTATGGACACCCATCATCTACAGAGCGGCTCTTATTAGAAACAGACGTGGCCTATTCATCCTCTCTGGTCCTTTCTTGCTCTTTGGAAAACACCTGTATTTTATTGATGTAAGTCCATTTCAGACATGACCACAGACATACCGCACCGCTGACCTATGTCTTGACCCTGACACATGGAGATAAAACATGAAGGAGAGCAAAACACAGGGCTTAAAAAAACAAAACAGGGATACCACGATGAAAGAAAAACAGAGGTCTTAAAAACCATGGAAAGACAAATCAGAAGTTGGGGAGGAAGAGGAAACGGTGGTTACTAGGGGTGTGCACGTGTACATGTGTAACAGGTTAGTAAATCATGACCATTTAGGAAAAATCAATAAACGAAAACCGTTTTTAATTTTTTTTCTAATAAAGTTTTTAAATATGTTCTGGAGACACGCATTTATTAATTGTATATCAAACTATGTGGGGATGATAAAAGCTAGTCTGCCGAATCTGTCTGTCCCTCGGTGTGTGTGTGTGTGTGTGTGTGTGTGTGTGTGTGTGTGTGTGTGTGTGTGTGTGTGTGTGTATCGGCACTGCAGACACACATGCATGTGCACACACAAACACACACAGGGAGTCACTATCGGGCTTGAGTCACAGCCACGGACGTGTGATGAAAGATGAAAGTTACCCGGTTGACGTGAACTACGCTAGTAAGTAGCCCAAACCTTATGACACGTGTTAAACCTGCAGAAGCGTGGACATGTAGAAAGCGATAGGCTATATTAATTAGGAAATTAACGAAGGCGATAATGGCGGCGAACCAATGACAGGCGAGCGTATGTGTGTGTGTGTGCATGGACCTATTATAAGAGGTGTGTAAACGAGCATAGTTCATGTCAACTGTGTGTTAAGGTTTACAGGTGAGCGAACAAGTGTGTGGTTGTGTGTGTGTGTGTGTGTGTGTACAGGACGGGCGCTTCCGACGGTGGTCACATGATGACAATGACGTCATGGTTAACCGTGTACACGAAAAAAAATCTGACGTGTAACCGGTTAGACATTTTTGTAAACGTTCACTCCCCTAGTGGTTACAAACAATCACGGGAGATGGAGAAGGGGGAGATTAAATAATGGGCTTTTGCAAGCGAGGGGGATAAACTGTTTGCCATCTGATCATTAGATTTCAATAAGGACTAATTGCAGTGTCAGGGGCCTTGCGTATGTGCCAGAGCATCGCACCTCCAAGATGACGTGGAAACGATTTTCACATGGGGACACACATCTCAGGACTGAAGCACATCTCTTCCTGACTGTGTTTTTTGTGCAGTAACAGGTCAAATGACTTAAGTTTTTAGCTATGTGACCCAAGTCACTGGAGTTTTTGCCAATATTTGATTGATGGCTCGGCATCTCAGCGCAGCTAATATCATGCCATTTCTAACCTCCCGGTGTTCAGTTACGGCCTGTGTCAGCTGCAGAAGGAAAAACTGAGCGGAAGCCAGCAGGAGATTCTCGCCATGAAATATTCCACCGAAAGATCTTCACAGCTATGAACGTTGGCAGCTCTGAACGATTCTGGAATAGATTATTTACCTTCATTTGGATCAACAGAAGACACACACTCTGCAGTTAATTTAACTGTTTTCCCGAGCAACAACTACAGGAAACCGGTGTAATTTTTGAGCCAATGAGGAGAGAATTGCTTCCAGCATGATATCAGACTGCAAATAGTTCACTGCAAATGTGAAATAATAAAGGGGTAAAACATATGTTTCCATGGGAAATGCTTGGTCAAGTGATAATATTACACTGTGTGTGGTATGGGGAAATATTGGTTGGTATGGCCAGAAAAGCTTAGGGCATAGTATCAATTTGTATGTGCATGTTTCCAATCATAACTTGTTCCTCCATCTTAACTTTTCAGAAAATGGCATTATTTTCCACGTATCAGCCGGGGTTAAAACGTCTCAATCAGCTTTTGTATGAACATTTTATAAACATTTAGTGTTGCATATGGCCACATTAAAAGTCAGAATGAGCTTTAAGTAATAATCCGTGACATTTTCATACAAACAAATGTTCATTTCGCTACACTATTACTGATTGATTGAACACAAAAGTGATCCTTGCTCGTGAACACTTTCCCGCTCGTTAGTGTAAACAATGAGTCGTTGGAAATGATTTCCCTGGAATATTAAGAAAATAAGAAACGAGTGCCGCCTAGAGACATTCTAACAGTATTTACAAAATAGATTAGAGATGCCGCTAATATGCCAATCCGATGATCTTGCCTTTGTTTATTGGACACTTACCTTTGCATGCTCGTCGGTGAGAAATGGGTCTGGCCAAGTCTCTGTAAAAGCCCTCTTTGCAGTAGTGGCAGTGGCGGCCCGCGGTGTTGTGGCGGCAGTTCATGCAGACTCCTCCACTCTTCCTGCCCGACAGCTTATACAACTCCATGTTAAATCGACAGCGACGGGCGTGGAGGTTGCAGTTACACGCTGCAGAGGTAAGGGGAAAGATAACATTGTCAGTTGTGTGATTACAACAGCTAATGTGAGTTGGATAAATAAAAAGGTTTAGTTATTCTTCACAGTATTTATCCTTTTAGAGGCTAAATGTAAGTTATCATAGATGAAATGTACATGGGGGGGGGGGGAACATTTGCTTACTACGATGTACGTATATCACAAAAGAGCTGGGAGAGATTTTTCCAGTGAAGCAGTATAGTGAGTGGTTTATAATCTACACTGCGGTTGTGTGCTTGGCTGCTATTCCAGAAGTCATCAATCAAAAGTGATATTTGCAGAGCTCATTTTCTCCATTTCATAATTAATGAATTCGGCTTCTCTCAGCCCATTAGGTATTAATCACTGGAAAGAGAGACATTAATTTCATGAATCACGGACGAGTAGAGGCCTCCTAAGATCTATTAAAAGCCTGACCGACTCAGATAAAAGAATGGGCTCACGCTGGCTGTCTTCTAAATGAGGCGAGCCGCAATATATGGGACATCTGAAGTGATTTTATTTCTCTCTCTCCACAGTCTCTCCCGGTTCCACTTGAAATCCAGCTGATTCCTTTATGTCTGTTCGCCTCACAGGTCTTTTCCATCGATTCCTCCCTATTAAACCACACTCCGTACCACTCTGTACATGTGGGGTTTGCATTGGAGAAAGCCTAATGAGAAACCATGCCCTTCTTTTTTGTGTAACAGAGTTATATTCAGACTCTCGCTGGTAAAATCAGAGTCAGACCTGGGACCTGAAGACTTGGCCGCGGCTTCAAAGGTGACTGCTGCAGAGCTCAGTTCCAGTTCAAAGTTATCGGCAGATAAATTAGAAAGGGGTAAACAACGGCAGAGCCGTTTGACCAAAAATGTCAACAGCTACGGCAATGGAGGATTATTAGGGGATCACAACAGAAGATGACATTAATTAACTTGAATCTGGAGGTAGTGTGTTTGAAGAAAATACACTAACAATGGATGTTTAGAATAGTATATAAGACACAACAATGGGGAATAACTAAAGACAGACTGGTTGATGGACGAGTGGCTTTGTATGTTTGTCTATATGTGTGGCTTTTTACGCTATAGAGGGCTGTGAACGATAGGGCTGTAACGATACAAAAACTCATGATTCGATTCGTATCACGATTTTTGACCCACGATTCGATACATACAACGATTTTTGAAATTTAAAAGCATTTTATTTAAATAATATTTATAATAACATTTAACTTAATGTAACATTTATTAACAAATAACCTGAACCGATTTGAACACAAAGAACAATATAAGCAACATGAATAAATAAATAACCAATGGTATAACATTTCTCTCTTCTCTGTAACAAAATAATACTGTTGAAAAATATAAAATATTGAATTGTGCTTTAAACCAAAAATCAAGTTAGAAAACAAATAAACACTTAACAGCTACAGCATCCTTCACCAAACCTTTTATCCAAAACTTAGGCCTAAAATAAAAAAATACAAAAAATACAAAAAAAACATGCAGGATCATAGCTCTGTGTATCGCGATTCTCGGTTCGATACACATATCGTTACAGCCCTAGTGTCCGACCATTTCTGTAACTTTTTCCCCAAAACTGTAAATGTGATTGGCCAGCTGTGCAGAGGTGAGAAAAGGAGCTTTGAGCTTCTTTCTCAAGTTAACTTTTTTCATATTTGACGCTATTTATTTATTTTGGATAGCGTGTTCCAAGACCTAGTTCTGATCAGTTATACCCCCTTGCTAAATGCCTTCTCTTTTTTTAAGTCTTGCTACGTACCTTTAATACAGGAATAGTTCACCATTTTGGGAAATAGGCTCATTCAATTTTTTTTTTCTCGCAGAAAAGCTTAGCTTATTTTAGAACAAAGACTAACCTGGCTCTGTCCAAAGGAGAATCCGCCAACCGACACCTCTCTAAATCTCACCAATACACACGTTACATCTTGTTTGTTTAATCCATACAAAAACCAAAGTGTATAAATGAAACGCTGTGGCATCTCGAGTGTTTTGTGCAGGACAATTTTTTTGGCAGGCAGACATAATTACTTTATGATGCCTTGTCGTCAGGTTGACAGGGAACCAGCAGAGACTCAAGGAAGTTACTCAATGTTACCAAGAAATAGCCCGGTTCATAACCCCCCCTTACCATCGCTATATGTCATTTTTACACTTTGGTTTTCGTACAGATTACACAAACAAGATATAAAGTGTTCATCTGGGAGTTTAAGAGATGCCAGTAGGTGGATTGTGTTACTTTTGGATGGAGCCAAGATAGCTGTTTCCAGTCTTTATGCTGGGCTAAGCTTACCAGCAGCTGGAAGGCTCTTTGTATATTACTATACCTACAAGCATGTAGGTATAAATCTTCCCCGCACAGTATATATATATATATATATATGTATATATATATATATAAAATTACTATTACTAAATATATATATAATGAATTTCTGGAATTAATGGCGTTAATTTTTTTAACGCAATTAACGCACGTGCAGAATGATCCGCCCCGTTCACGGGAGGACAATCACCTGAATACATAATGTGAAGTAAGTAGTATTATGCGAGCAGTGAGCGATATGCATCTCCATCTACACTAAAAAGGGAAGCCTGGCACCAGGTTGGGAAAGAGGCCCAGTTTTCCCTGGAAAAAAAGGGGGAGCACATTCCCAGACTGTTTCCCAATTCCATCTGGTTATTATGCGGCACAATTTGTATGGAATTCTACAGTTAATGAAATGCTGTTTCATGTATGGATCCACATGGAGGCAAAGTTGTTTGTGTAGAGACACTGCTGGGTCTTTTGGGTGTGCTCTCACGAACTGGTGAGATCCAAGATGAGGATTGTCCTTCAAACCCAAGTGTCCAAAGGTGATATTCAGGTAGCGTTAAGATGGGAGTTTAGAGGGAGGTCGAATCGAGCGAGTTCAATGCTTTCTATCTTCAGTGACATGGTTCTCATTTGAACAAAAATATACACCAAATTGGCGTGTGCGTGCGTGTGAAAAACTAAACAGCCTGTCTTGATTCCTCTGACGGGAAATGTGACAAAGAACACACCAGCTCCGGTGAGTGTCTGGAGCTGCTGTGGGGGGACGAAGAGAACGAAGTGGGGTACTGTGATTATGATCAAGCGTCTCAAACACACACACAGCTGTGAGTACTTGTGTCCATTAACACCTTGTAGCAGAACATGAAAGCAATGGATTACATTTTCTTCCCTTTGCTCGAGTACCGACGGGACCTCTCATGGCATCTTTTCGATTTACTGCCGTGCAATGGGATCGGCCAACAAAGTCGGAGGTAAGAGAGGATACATTCAAGTGTGAAGAATGTAATGAAAGCTCCAGGATTCAACCTTTAAATGATTTAGCATGTGCAGCAACGATGGCTGGGAATGCCTTTAACAACAGCCAGCCTTTCTGTGACAGAGAGAGAGGATGGGACAATAAGTATATGTCATTTAGAATCCACCTTGTTAAAAAAAGAAAGCATAACCAAAAATGGGATCTTAGGTTAACAACTGAAATAAATGAATAAGCAAAAAGCTCATGAGGACTCAATAGGTTTTTGTAGGTGTTCCCTTGTGTGTGTGTGTGTGTGTGTGTGTGTGTGTGTGTGTGTGTCTTCTGTTGTGTACATGCTGTGTGCAGTTAACTTCAGGTCGGAGCTGCAGCTGCCCAAGGATCCTGGAATGTTTATGGGTTTGTTTTGAAGTGCTTACACACACACACACACACACACACACAGGCCGACACACCACCTCCTCACTACTCCCCTCACCCAAATTAGGCTCAGCGGGGATAACTGAACACTGTTGAAGGCCATTTTTAAATTCATTACCACATCAAAGCTTCACTAGTGCTCTGCGAAAAACACTCACTAATTCTTATCTGTTGGAGGGGGTGAACAAAAAAGACATTTCGGCCGAAAAAGAAAAGTTCCGTGGGTGGCGGAAAGCCTGCAAAGAAGGGGTGACCCTCTGGTTAATGCGATCCCTTTTTAGGGTGTTAATGTCCAATCCAGGGATGCGTAAAATCTGGTTGCCTAAGGTTGTCGTGGCAATCAAACAGCAAACACAAGCTACAGGCTTGGCAGACAGATGGGTGCTGAAATAAAATTCAAGGAGGGGATGGAGGAAGAGGAGCAAGAAACCTCTAGGAAAATATTAGTGCAGAGAATAGTTGTACCACTTTGTCATCGAATTGAACAATGCCAAATGCAAAGCCTGACTCAAATAACTGCTAGAGTGAATGTCTTGTTTTTATATTCTTCAACAGTTTGCACTAATCTCACTTTGTGATCTAGGTGGTTCTTTCTTATCTGTGTACAGGAAGAAAAAGGTAATATTTCAGGTCAGGCAGAATGACAGACAACACTGTTCTATTCCAGCTTTCTTAACAGGTGCCTTGACAAGGAAATGTGCTTTGAACAAGCTCACGGACTGGTCTGTCAATTGTGCTATGAGAAATTGGCCCGTTAAGGCAGGGCTCAACAAATAAAATGTGAGTGTGTTTGTGGAGTGCACCGCCTCTCTGTTCCCCTCCATATGTCAGGGATAGATCTAACCTCATTTTTCCTTGAGCGCGACTGCAGCCAAGCCGGTAAGCACAGCCAATTGATTTTGGATGCCTTAGCAAAACCCAAATCCCATGGCTAAAATTGGTCCTTGAAAATCGTCGGCCCGCTCTCCCACCGCCGACTCTCTCTCCCCCTCTTGGCCCAGGCCAAGGTCCAGACCTGCTGCAGCCCCCTCCCGTGGGTGCCCGCCCCGCCTGGCCAAACAGGCTCTGCTATATGGGCTCCTGCCATCATGTGTGTCGGTGTGTGTGTCGGTGTGCATGGTCTGTGTCAGTGTGTTTTGGGCTGAGTTCCGCCTGGCTGCTCCAGCCACCTGCTCAGGGCACCAGGGGTAACACCCGGTTAATTAGCTCCTCATTAGAGCCAAATCGGTGTACGGTGTGGGCAAACACACTCATACACACATGTGTGCCCATACACTCCCCCCCCCCCCTCCACACACCATAGACACAAGAATCTAGTGAAAAAAAGATTTAAAAAAAAAGTTAAACAGAAGTGATACTTTTAACAGATAACACAGCTGGGCCTGTAGACTCTAATTAATGAATGAACAAGCTCAGACAAAGATTTTTTTTAACGATCCCTAGTTTAGGACTTTCAGGAAACTACCACTCCTGTAGCCCTGCTGTGTGCATTACATAGATTGCGCTATGATGAGTGCAGGAGCTTCTACCTCTTTGCAACAAAGCCGCTTTAGCTTCTGTGCTCTTTCACTCTCTTCCACACAGCAGAAGACCTTAGTTTTCCCTGGTGGAGGCGAGACGGTGTGGATACTCTGGCAGCATCTGAAGTCTTCCTGCATCCACACTATTCGCACTTTACTTAGTATTACCATGTAAACATCTGGTCAATGAACAAATTCCTTCGTGACTTTTCGCTACTTATGACATCTATTGCAGCATGTCCGTCCTGGGAGAGGGATCCCTTACTCTGTCGACTCTCCCTGAGATTTCTTCAATTTTTTATTCCCGGTAAAGGGTTTTTACTGGGAGTTTTTTCTCAGCCGAGCTAAGGGTCTAAGGGCAGGGTGTCATATTGTATCATATTGTATCATATATCATATTGTATGAAATGTAAAGCCCACCGAGGCAAATTTATTTGTGATTTTGGGCTATATAAATAAAACTGATTTGATTTGATTTAGACAAGTCTTTCACTTTTGGCTTTTGAGACTACAGCTCAGCCCTCCCCTCCCGCCCTCCTGGTTTCTGCGGTTAGCTTCATGCCGTGGGCTTAAGAGCCGGCTCTTGGGAGCCTTTTTGAATTTAGAGTCCCCTAATTCCTCTCCCAGCCCTCCCCGAGCCCTCCCTCTCTCTGTCTCTCTCTCTCCTTTAACTTTCATCAGACCCCTATCCAAATACTTTCACTGGTTGCATCTTCATATTTTTGCCTCAGTCTTTTCTCTTGTCCATTTGTCCATCCTTTCCCTCCCTCTCTCTGGATGGCATCATGGCAGAGAAAGGTTTTAACGAGATTAGGCTGGAGGGTTGCCAGGTTGGGGGGCCTTGTGTCAGTGGAGAGTTGAGTCCCTAGCTCTGTTCCCCTCTCTGGTCCACTTCACTTCCCCACATCTAAACATTGTTATCTCTGTCCCGGCTTTGCCTTCACTCTCTGTCTGACTCAGTCACATTTTTTTCTTCTCACACAGGCAATAGACTGCAGTCCTGAGAACAGGAAGATTACTTTTGTGCAATCAAATGATCTTGGTCAATCAGTTAAACTTGAGGTAAAAACAGATTTTACTTTTGACATGACTTTTGGCATCCACAACTACGAGGTCCAATCTGTGGTGGATGCATGGGAAGCATGGACTGGTTTTATCAATAGAAAGTACGGATGGAACCTACTGTGTGAATTCACCACTGTGGCTAGTGATGACAGTAGAAAAATTAAAGGTTTCATATGTTTTTCTGTGATCAGGTTGTCACACAGGCCTGTATGATGAAATCCACAGTTTCACATTTTATTTTTAGTTAGGGTTTAAGATAAATCTTTTTTAAAGATATATTTTTTTGGCATTTTTATGCTTTATTGATAGTGTAGAGACAGAGTTGAAATGGGGCAGAGAGGGGAGTGACATGCAGAGATCTACCGCGGGCTGGAATCGAACCCGGGTCCGCTGCTGGCCGAGGCCCATGGGGGGGGGGATGCCCTACCAACTGAGCTAGGCGCCCCTAGATAAATCTTTTTAACTCACATGCTGTAGCTGGAATTTGTAGCTGACGATCTTTGATACAACGGAATGGTTTGATTGTCTAAAGACTGTCCAGCATAATACTTTAATTTGTACTGTACAAGTCAGATTATAACTGTGTCTCTAACCCAATTAATAGCTGAACCATTTAGAATGCTTTAGAGCTGTGATGTTAAACCTGTAAAATGAAAATAGGTTGGGCTGTTCCCTGAAGAGCTTGTCTATAAGGATATGATAATGGAGGAGTAAAGGATCCGTTGTTTGCACTTCTCACACCAGATCGGTGTATTCACTTACAGTGCAATCAATATTCAACGCAGAGAAAACATACATAGAAAAAAATCTAACATTAAAGAAAGAACCACCCCTTCATCCTGCGTGCTTCATGTGTGTGTGTGTGTGTTGGGGGGGGGGGGGTTATTGAACACCAAAGGTGCAATGTCATGTCAAGTGTAAAGTGTAAAGTTTTTTGAATTGGCGGTTCTGTAGAAAACCTGCAATTTGCTTGGATTCCCAAAAAGGACGAGAGTCCGGCCCATACCGAAACAGCATCAAAATCCAAACGGTTGCACAGGCACACACCCCAAACAGTCACTGCACTAGTACACATGGTTTCAAACAGTGACAGCGACTCATCACTAGTCTGTGTCAGACCGCAGTTAAAGGAGCTGAACGACCATCACACGCTCATTCCTAACAAACAGACATGTATTTTCTTCTTAACAGCCACTCAAGCTCGCTGCCACCAGCAACACCGGCTGGCGGCCAAAAACCACATATTTTCTCAGGCAATAGGGCACAGAAGCCTGCAAACGGCATAGAAAGAGGCAAACTGTTAACCAAAACACAAAGAATTCAGCGGGAGAAGGGGAAAAAGGGCTGATTCCATAAAAAATAAGAAATATACATATATATATAGCAAATCCTTAGGAAATGCTCTGCCGTATGCGTGCATGTATTGTATACGCATCTCGCTGCATAAGGATTCACACACACACATACACATATATATATATATATCTATATCAATATATATATATATAGATAGATATATATATATAGATATATATATATATAGATATATAGATATATATATATAGATATAAAAGAAGAGGTTGCAGACAGGAAAACATCCCGGCAGGGAGTTAATTTTTGACAAGAGTCACTTACACAAGGATAGAGAGGAAGAGAGGGCCGGCAGTGACGAGCACCTCAGGAGGTGATTGCTACCATCTGTGGGGGGAGAGTGGACGGGGGCCTGGGAGAGCAGGGTGGGCACACTGCAGCTCCACCAGTTTGCTTTGGCACAGGGATGAAACGCTGCATCGCACTACTAAATTACATGTGGCTCTCACACATGCACAAATGCAGCGAGATGCGTATACAGTACATGCACACATAGACACACACTCTTGGCCTCGGGGCATCCGGCAGAGCATTTCCTAAGGATTCAGCGTTTAACCCCAGCTGACATTAACAATGTTACTTGACACTTTGCTGTCCTAAACGTTTGTTTCACCGCATTCCCTGCTTGCCAGAGAGCCTTTATGGGTGGCTCCATAGACCCAAAAAAGCATCAATCCCATGTGGGTTGGCCAAGGAACAAAGTTGCAATACTGACAGAGGGAATGCAAGCTACAGTACAAACCAATCAAACTGCCCAAACCTTGTTGTCTCAGCCATATAAAGGAAGTTACTTTTGCCCTTAACACACACACACACACATACACAAACACACACACACACACACACACGCGCACACACACCATCAAAACAAAACACACACACACACACCCACCTCTTGTTTGTTGGCCTGGCAGGGCCTTAGCCCCTGCGTCTCACGCTAACCACCCCAGAGGCATCATTTTCATAGGGCTGTTGATTTAAGAACAACATTCCTTGGCTGTGTAATTATTTGAAAGCACAGGAGTTTTCATTTCAAAATCACTTTCTTTTGCTCAGTAACCTTCAACGCACACACACATACACACACACACACACACACAAACATCTCCAGCTCATTTGTATGTTGCGCTGTAAGTTATTGAAGTGTCGGTTCCCTGTTAGCCTCCAGCGACAGGCAGTGGAGGTGCAGGGGGTGGGAGGGTCTTTAAGTCAATTAGCGAAAGTGGGAACATGGTACATACACGCTGTAATATCACGCCAGCTCTGGCTTTTTTCATCCTCACTCGTTCTATATTTGGCATCTCACTGAGCTTCATATCGTGTTGCCCTCTAGGGACAGACAGCAGAATTTCAGCTGGCCGTGGAGGACAATTTCAGGCTGCTGTATGTGTGCAAAGCTTGATTCAATGTTAAAGTTCCTACTCCATGCTTCGATTATGGAAACCTAAAACTACAATTTGCAACAGTTTTTCATGTTGTACAAATCGTGCAAACTCACAAGTGGTGCCATGGTTTTTGTTTGGTGTGTGTTCAAGAATGAGGTCATTTCTCAATCACTGGGCTTCAAGAAAGTGTCTTGACGAAACAGCTCTGCGACAGGAGCACAGACCTGACCTCTGCTTGCCCTTGCAAGGAGATGTGTAGAGGGGGGAAAACGGCGTGAAAGGATGGAGGCCTATTTTGAAATTCTAATCAGCATGAAGTAACCATCTGCCCGTTTGTCGACCAGGGAAACGAAGAGAGAGAGAGAATAAGAGAAATAAAAAAGGACAGTAGTTTGTACCATGGTCTTCAAAGTTTCCACAGTTTCGTACACATCTGAGGGCTTTTTCTGAGCATGTATTCCTGGCTGGCCTCTTCCCTTGTTCTGACACACGCATTTACGCACACACACCTCTGCTGGATCACACTGCTCTCCCTTGAGAAACCCATCTGTCAAATAGCCCTAATTCTAGCTAATAGTTTCCAAAAAAAAACTGGCTGAGCACACCAAAAAACCACAAGCCTCCACAAAAGGTTTTGGGCGGGCTCGTGACATGGCATGCAACATCTGTCTATTCTGCTTCTCCTTCTGCTGTAAAATTAAAACTTTAATGCAACCACTCATTCATTAGTGTGGCAGAACTCGAGCTAATCACATCTATTACATGACAGGTAATAAGTGTTTTGTTTGAACTTCCTTCAGGTGATGACATGGACTGATGTTTAATGAGGGTAAATACTTATTTGGTGGTTGATTGATTTAATTTCGAAAGGCAACTCCTCTTGTGCAAAAAAAACAAAATACCATATCACTCATTCCCCCACTACTGCACCCAATATGTCAAGACGTACTATTACAAATATTCAACGACACACCCAAATGCTGCGGCAGAGCAGGAACCACCCAGCTCTGCTACCAACCGCAGCTCACCTGCATTTCTGGCAAATCAGCCCCAAATGGCAATTCAAACAGCCTTCATGTGACCTCTGTATTTAATGCTATGAATGCATAGCAGTGTGCCTGGCACAACACTGGGAACAGACCTGGCTGGGCTGCTCCATTAGGGATGGATGGTGTCTGGCCCTGGGCTCCGAGCCTCCCAGAGCAGTACTGTGGACTTCCTGCAGGCCCATTCAAAATGAGGGGAAAAGGAAAAAGACTGGAGAATAGAACAGCTTGGTGCCGCAGCAAAACATAGGCCAAGAAGGCTGCAGACACGGCTAGGAGCGGAGCGCTCTTACACCACCATAAATTATCATCTACTCAGGATGTCACATCGTCGTTGACTTCACAAGAGGCCTCTTAATCTTTTACTGTGACTCTGGCAGACTCTATTATGGCACGGTACACTCTCACATTTTTAAGTCAGCATTTACATTACGGCATCGACCATGCAGGCAGAAAAAGCCAATACTCCATCACGACCGGTAACCAAATAGCTCTTATCCATCTGTTTCCTCATTCTGTCCTGTGGCTAAAACTCGGGGCAGATAAATCACAGCTTTTTCCATCATGTCTCCCTCAATACAAACAGACACGCTCCTTTACGAGGCTGCCCCTCTCTTGACTACTTGAGCAGGGATTTTGTAAACCAATGTCTCAAGGCAGGATTCATAGTGAGGAAGGCAGCGGATGGGCGTGTGTGTGCATGGCTTGTGTCTGGACACAGCACAATGGGCATGCCAAAATCCACGGAATCTTGGTGCGGTGCGTGTCAAACATTTAGTAGGACCAGCGAAAAATGGGCCCCTTGGAGACAACGCTCTTTTCTCGTTTTTGCAGGTTAAATATTGAATAAAGACGGCTAAACGGGGTTAAATCTTCCAAAGTATTTTAACAATAACATGGGTGAAATCCACCAGGTACATAGTTTCTCAAGGACTGACGGACTCAAAGGTGGCGTTTGAAACTGCTATTGATTTGGCTCCACATCTGCCCAATCTGAATTCCTCATTACCCACAAGCCATCTCCCCATCAACTTAACCTTGTCACCACCCCACAAAGGATCATGACCTCAGCCCGACCCCCTCAGACGCTATACCTCCAACCCAAACACCCACAGGGCCTCATCAAGGCTCTGGTGACACCTAAGGGACTCCTTGGCTCTATAGCTTGCCACTCTTACACTTGTCCAGTCTAAACACTTACACCTCGTTGCCATAGTGGCTTGTCTAGGGGCCGACACTGCAGCTTGCCGCCACTTGTGCACCGTGTCAGAAAGAAATGCAGGCAGAGAAATAGGGAAGGGGGCGGGTGTATTTCAAGAATGGGCTTTACTATACACTGGAGAGGCCTTTTTAAAGGCTCTCCTGCTACTATGAGGATATTTTGGAACAATTTCTACCAGAATAAGCTGTAAAAAAGAGCCTGTTGGAACATGAAATTGGGTACATCTGGGACAGACTTTTTTGGCGTGTCCGGATGTGTGATCAGGTATAGCGTGCAACTTGCAATATGTTTTAACTGCCCAGTATCAACATTGGGATTAGGTCATCACAGTTGGCTAGTGCAGCAGGGCTGTTTGGTCCAGAAAATCGTGGCTCGAAGTGACATATCAATCCCGCTGAGAAGAGATCTACGGGAAGCGGGTGTACCATTTCGGAAACAGCTAAAGGACATTTGGAAGAGGGTGTGTGTGCAAAAGCATGGGTGGGAACTCACAAAGGGATTTACAGGATATTGTTGGAAAAGGGGCTAGGTGCATTTGTGTGTCAGTGTGTGCCCGACCCGTATATGTGAGTGTAGTAAGTGAGGGTGTCAAGGATAGACGAGGAAGCCAAAGTAAGGTAGTGTTGTTGGCACAGGAGGTTTCCGAGTATTAAGTGAGGGAAGGTTGGCCGCTCTCATGCTGAAATAGCCATGGCTCCTACGTCCCTTCACTCTATGTCCTCTTTAAAACAGATCTGGCACTGTTCAACACTATAAATGATCTCAAGCCAGCTCACTTATAGCATGTTAAAAAAAACAGTGTTCTGCTCCTGTTTTTTTATTCTCTGACTGTAATTTTATTTCATTATGGGGAAAAGGTTAAAATGGGGACAGCGGGTTCTAATATGGTTTTATTTTCCTGCACTAACACATTTTTATGACAGACAAAATTTACCTGAATTAGGTTCCACCTATATCTATTTATACTATCAGAAAAATGCTGTAAAAAAATGACCACCAAAGAAACATCTACATATTAGAGAACCAATTCCTGCTTAGAAACACATTGCTTTTGTCTAGAACCTTGTAGAGCCATGAAATGAATACCTGTTATCATATAAAAAACCTAATCTAATACAAACGTAATCCATTTACCTTAACAAACATTGCCGCAGAAGTTGCTCTAATTTTGCTTGGCAAGGTTTCAGAGCACGTCTGGATGGTTTTTACAGAGCATGTCTTGAGGTGAAGGCAAACAGGGCCAAAGAACATTCTTGGATGACTCCCCTGTAGCGGTGCGCCAGTGACTCGAGCTGTTGTCATTCACTGTTTGGACTTGCTTGTGAAAAAGAGTATTTTCATAGACAGGTCCAGAAAACCTGATTTAGTTGAAAGTAGGCCTGTTTCCCTGTAGGGGAAGAGTAAATAGAAGGGCCTGATGGGAATTGCAAAAAAAGGATGGGCTTGTCTTTGAGAGATGTTGCCAAAGTTGCAAGCTTAACCACTATGCGCTACCAGTACTCCTCACCTGTCTAAACACAAACCCATCCGGTGTGTTCTGGCAACGTCCTTAATTACCTCTGACAGTCAAATGCAGGTCATCGTTGTTAAATCTCTCCTTTTCTACTGCCCTCCCTCTTTCCCTGTGTGTATAAATTCAATTTGTTGGCCTGCGGTTTCATTGCTGTCCTCATATCCTGGAAATGGGTGATGAAAAGGTTATGATTCTATTCAACAAAGAAGTAAAAAAGATATATTTTTAAAATATTTCTTCAATTTCTTACACTTCTTGAACTAACAAAGGGGTATTATTTGTGTCATGTGTTGATGTGTGCTCAACAAGGTTCAAGCCTTTTTCCACCCCCTTTCACTCATTAGGAATTCTGAGATGTATTAAGGAGAGAGAGCTGGTTTTAACCCATTACATTTGCAAACTACATCTGATATGTCTGTAATGACTGTGTTTTGATCCACACGAATACACTGTATTAAGCTTATCAGTTCTATCATTTCCTTTGACCAACATAATATAGTTTAGAGCCTTTGTGCTGGGGTTCTTTTCACAGAATTTGTACTACCATATAAGTTCTGAGAAATGGTCTGTATGTTTTGCAGAAATCTACAGTATGTTTCACATCAGACATGTTAAAAGCATATAAAAAACAGATAGAGGAAAAGACTTACGCAGACACTCATTGGCCTCGCGGGCGTTGGCCCTCTGCCACGGTCGGTCATAGTGAAAGGGCTTGCAGCGGTCACATTCAGGTCCCTCTGTGTTGTGCTTACAGTCGCACACCAGTTTGCCTTCCTTGTCTTTCAGACAGCGTGAGCCATGTCCGTTGCATTTACACCTCCCGCCCACCTGGAAGTCTCCCACTGCATAGAAATAAGTTGGCAGCGTCGATGTCACGGCCGTGGGGTCGTCGTCCCTCCCTCCGCTGTTGCTTCCAGCCCCTAGTCCCAGTTCGCGGGGTAGCTGGGGCCGGCTGAAAACCACACGGATATCTGTGACAGTCACCCAGTCCTGAAGGACCGGGCTGTTGTCAAAGTCTTTGCCGGAGGGCCGTCCATCCAGAGTGCTGAAAGCGATGAGTCCTCCAGAAAGTGGGTAGAGGTCAGTGTGGCCATCTGTGCACAGAGCCTCCTGTTCATTCTGCTTGGTAATGCTTGCTTTGTTGGGCCGATTGTACATACGCCGGCACTGGGAGGAATAGAACTGGTAAGGCATCCAGGTTTTGCCGTAGTCCATGCTCTTATGTATGGCCAGGGACTCGGGTCTCGGTGAACAGAACTGCAGGCTGACATAAGTGATCTCAAACTTTTTACCCAGTGAAAGGGTGAGAGTCACGTTGTGTGGCGAGGTGTTCAGATTCTCAGACTGCCAGCAGGTGAGGTTGTGGGCTGAGTTAAGGTCAGTGAGGTAGGAAGCTGGGTGGGCACGGCGGGGGTCGGCTGCGTCACAGATTTGGCACGTGCGGACCGAGGGCCGGTCGTCGGCCCGCTCCACCACACTGCAGGAGCGGGACGGAGGCCGGCCACAGACGCTGGACACCGTCACCTCCTTGCCGAACGCGGCGTTGATGAACTCGGGGATACAGCGGCGGGCTACGCCTGCGTCGTCATAGCAAGGGTCTGGAGGGGTCTGCTGCCCCGCAAAGGGATTTACGGCACTGTGGGCGGAAGCTGTGCATACCAGGAGGCACAGGCCCGGCAGCCACCTCCAGGGTTCCCTCATCCTGCTAAGGGGGCCTGTGTGTGAATGTAAGACTGCGTTTTTTTTGCACGGATGAGTCTTTGTGTATGTGCCCCAAGAGACTGTGTGGTTGTGAAGATGTATTTCTCTGTGTGTGGGTGTGAGACTTTCCCCCTGTTTTTATAATTGTAAGTCAATGTAAGGAGAGTGTCTGAGCTCGGTGACCCTCCACTTCAGGCTGACCCGAGCCCTTCCTGCAAGAGAGAGAAACAAACAGAAAGGTCAATGTCATAGACATGCTTTTACCATAATTGGGTATAACATGGAGAGAGACGCTGATAGGATTGTACTGCATAAAAAACAACTTTGTGCATTTTTTGAAACCAAATTATATTTGCCCTTGTAAAGGAAAATAAATTAGATCCGTACTGTACAATTACAAGTGAATGTTTTCATTGACTAAAAGCCTGTCAAGAGATGAGACAGTTAGACGGGGGCCCAAGAGAAAGGATGTGACCATTTAAAGAGAGACATTAGAGACTGCAAGTGACTGCATCCTGAATTTCAATGCCGGCCTCTTATTCAGTACCTCCATTCAGGTCAAAACTGGCCAAGCCTTCTGGTAATGCTTGAGCAGCGTGGCAGAAGTTACCCTATAATCCGCGGTGATGCTGTAAAGCAGTGGACCGTTTGTGACCCTGGTCAAACCGCTGCCTAGAGTGTGTCCTTTAAAGAAAAAAGGAAACTATTTCATGTACCAGGACATGGCTCTACTTTTGAGCTCTTACTGATGATCTGCGGGAATTTAACAGAAAATCAACCACCACAACACTATTGTTACACAGTGCTGACCCAAGAGAAGGCAGCATTATGTGCATTCAATGAACCAGAAATTGCACCAAAAGTGATAGATATTTGAGGATTATAGTCAACGCATTAGAACAACTGAGGCTCTGAGACTCCATTCAAGCCTTTCTAAATCAAGATAGATACCTGGATGACATCATTCATACGCTCACAGCTAGAAGAGGGGGCCTCTCGGTCCTACAGAGAGAAAGATTGAGGGGCTCAGGGAGAGAAAGGGCAAAGAAAGAGACATAGAAAGAGATGTATAAGGCCTGAGGCTTTTCCTTCCCTAATCCCTTTTTTACCCTCCTGAGTGTCAAATCTAGAGGAGCCCCATGCATTTCAAAACAGACAGCTGAGGGGTTGAGAA
This sequence comes from Ammodytes marinus, assembly GCF_949987685.1. NCBI lineage: Eukaryota > Metazoa > Chordata > Actinopteri > Uranoscopiformes > Ammodytidae > Ammodytes > Ammodytes marinus. Next base: position 12,873,148 of record NC_137224.1, on the reverse strand, counting down.
GGCACCCCAACCTTCTTAGCGAGGTATTTATTAGATTACAATGAATCACACCCACCTACTCCTAACCTCACGCTCCCTCTTATACTACAGCATCCCTCTTCATCTCTGCAGAACAAAAGGCCGCCTCTGTATCCACTTCAATCAAGTGGGGAGGGCCGACGGACGGACTTGAAGGGATTCAGGGAAAAAAAGTGTCCTTCTTTTCTTATGTGAGGCTAGCAACCCTCAAAAGAGCCCAGTGGAGGGGTAAATAGGACCACTCGTGTGTGCTCAAGTGCTCAAACCCCGCTATGTGGCCTCTTCTGTAGAGAGAGTGGCTGGCCAAATAGTGTGAGGGAATTAAACAGACAAATCTCACAAAGGTCAAGTTACTACCTTTCATATCAATCCTAGAAATTGGTAGGTAGCTAAACATGATTTAAAATGGCTGTTCTGACTTGTTTACTGCTTCATTTTGAATTACACTTGAGTTAAAGAGATAAGTGTAGTGTATATGTCCCGGAGCTCTGAAAGGGACTTTGAGGTTGAAATTTGAGGTGAGTGCTATTCCAAAATTCATCATATGAAAACTATATTGCAGGTAATGGGCCTGCTGCTCATAATAAGATAAAATGATGGGAGTATAAGACTGGGCCTTGCCATGGCGGATAAGTACATTGATCAATGACATGTGTCTGAGGACGATGGAGGTCAAAGTGGGCACGCAGACGGGGGAGTTCATCAGCCAAGGCACTCCATCAAAAGGCTGGCTGTGGTAAAGCTGGCGGGCCCTGACACCCAGCAGGGAGGGCATGGAGAGGCGGATGATAGAATTAGCAACTCATTAGCATCCGGGCCCAGTTTGATGGAAGCTGGGGCCGGATGCTAATGGACATGTTCATCAGAGAAAAGAGAGTGTGGTGTCAGGGAAAGGGGAGAAGGGGTAGGGATTAAGACAGGTGAGGGAATAAGATATTTTTAAAAGGTGCACTATGTAACTTTGGGTGTGTCAGAGAAATGAACATTTTCCAAGGTACATTCTCAGAACTGAACAAACTTTCTTCACAGGAAAAATTGATCCATGGAACACTGTTTGAAGTTAGAAGGCTACCTTAAAGGTTATTGTTTCACTGTTGTTGTTTACAGCAGCAGGGCGCACAGTTTTGTTCACAAACATATTCTAGTCTTAAGTTTGGTTCCAGGTGTGGCAAAATAATTTTGGTTTGATTTATGATGATGAATTATTTAATACTAAGAATTACATGTAGAGTGAATGTGTTTCGTGAATTAACTGCAGGCTCTGCAAATGTAAACAAATCCACCTCCCCTGAAACTGTATAGTGCACCTTTAACAAATTAGATTAAAGCCGGAAAACATGGGACAGGCTTAAGAGACAAAAAAAAAAAGCACAAGGATAAGAAGAGATTCTGCCGGTGAGGAGGAAAAAAGGGACATGTGAGTTGGAGAGAAGCGGAAAGGGGCAAGGCAGTGATAAAGCAGAATTGACTGGAGGGAGGGCGAGTGAGGATGGATATGCATGGAAGCAGTATAGGAGAGAGAGAGAGAGAGAGGGAAAGTGACAGAGATGGAGCGAGGGAGTTGAGGGAAGGACATAAAAAATTAGAGAGGGAGGGATGGAGAGAGAAACAGTGGGGAGGACAGATTAAGGTAGAGGACTGCATCGGTCTGTGTCTGGACTTAGTATGACTAAATATGGTGCGGTCCGTGTGCTGCCGGGCCTGCTGGGAGATTCTCGCAGAGTCTGGTGCTGTCAGGCGCGTCTGGCAGATGAGCTTGTAGGTTAAACAGAGAGAGAACAGTGACATGGCTGTTTAATTCCTTCTCTGTAGCTCTCTGATATAAATGCTAGCCTTACAGCAACTGTTAACAGTTTTCGGAGACACTCTTTCCAGAAATAGGCTCTGGCAAAAAAAAATATTGTTTTAGTTACAACTTATTCTATATTGCTTTTACAACTGCAAAATATAAGCCAAGTCCACAAATCTTACTGGATCCGTGGGCTTAGCCAGCATGTCAGCACAGTGGTGTAGCTGGCTGACCTTTGAAATACTAAGAATCTGTTTAAGCAAGACAAATCTCTGCTTTCAGCATTGACAGTGTGTTTAACAAGCCACAAGTTCCCCTCAGTGGGGGCAGACATTGTCTTTCGTTAAATGTGGTTGAAGTAGCAACAGCTGCAGGCCCCGCGTCTCTGTCTTTTTGAATACGACAATGAACACCACACAGTAGTGCTTCCGGCTGTGGCTTCATATTTAGCGTGCATACATGAGAGCTGCTATGTAGATCTTCTCATTCAAATCTCAGCATGAATGCAGTTTTTCCTAAATGTCGAACTACACCTTTATTAAGTTTAACATGTCAGTCAATCTAGGAGTGTCCAATGAGTGTACATTTTTTGTACTGGCTTCCCTTTTGTTTAAAGTTGGGCCAGACCCCTTGCACACACATCTACGTATATACCACCGTACCTGTATGTTAAGACAAACTGTTCCTAACTGTGGAAGTTAGGCCATTTTCAAGTGCATACAAACTGCGAAGCCAATTCGCCACTGAAACATTCCTGTGTGGATTAATGGCATAGAACATGTACTCGCCGAGCTACAATCCCCAGCGGCTAAGCTACTGCAGTTTTAGATAATATATCTCATTAGTATTATGGGCACATATTGCCAATGGATAAAAAATATGGGGCTTTTAGAGTGGTAATCTGCATAAAAAGTTGTGCCCCACCTCAAAGACTCAGGCCATTTGGCTTTTGGACAGGATTCAATGGTTTTCAATCAAATGGTGACAGCCCAATTAGAGAAGGTAGATGGTGGAGGGCAACAGGAAGGATAATTAGATTAGGAAGAGGTGGGCAGAGAGAGAGAGAGAAAGAGAGAGCTACAGCAACAGGATGATGACAGGGTGGTCCGGTGGTTTCAGCAACGTTTTTTCAGCTTCTCCCTGTCACCAGGAGATCATCCCATGTTGAGCTGTCTCTCTTTCAAGCGTGGGGCGTCTCTGTCAGAGTTCACCGATTAGAAAAACAGAAAAGTGTCTGAGAGGCTTTATTTGGCTTTGGGTGTAGAGGAGGGCGCCATGGGAGGTCAAGATAGGAGAGGGACAGCTGAGCCACTTTGTATCCCAAGCGGGAGCCTTTTGCGCTGCTCCGGAGAGATGCCGCTGTGGCCCCGACTAAGACGCGCAATGAATGGAGGTCTTCTGAGTTTGCCTCTCTAGGATGACAGCAAGCTGAGGCCCCAAGCTGGTGCCCTGCTGTCCCTCCAGCCTGCTGTACAGTAATCCCTGGTGGGCTTATTAGTGGCTGCCTTGAACCATAGAGGACTTTTTAATTGGCTAACAACAGGGCCACCTTCGTTCCCCATTATCATTATGGAAATAGGCATTGCGTAAATATAAAAGAACAGTAGGAGCACGCAACAAAGTAAGAAATTGGCCTGCGCCCAAATTGCTCATGGTTTTAAGTTGTTGTTGTTGATGCTATACATTTTGTACTGTTTCTGAACTCTTATTCAAGAAAATGTCACATAGTGATGAAAAATACAGAGCAGTTTCTAATAGTCCAAGGTTAGGCCTCCGTATTCATTTTTTTAACCCCCTTTCAAACCCAATGCTTTTTTAAATTTTATTTACCATGCTATAAAATGAAGACATTGAGCAAATTCTCTTTTGAGTAAAGTTTTCTTGGGATACATTTACACAATGGGCTAATTCTGTAGATTGACTAATTGGTTCGGCACCGATCACATCATCACAGATTGTACACATACACGCGCGCACGCACGCACACACACACACACACACACACACGTTTAAAAAGGCAAATAAAGCTGTCCAGATGAATCAACATGACTGACAGGCCTCAGGTAACAGGGGTCACATATTAGCGGCCTGAAATCCATCCGATGATAGCTGTCCCTGCAGCGGTGACGATGATCCTGCTGTTTGTGTAAGCGTGCATGTGTTGTGTGTGTGTGTGTGTGTGTGTGTGTGTGTGTGTGTGTGTGTGTGTGTGTGTGTGTGTGTGTGTGTGTGTGTGTTGGTGGTAGGTGTGGGGGTGTAGGGTACTCAGAGTTCCTCGCTGGCATTCATTAGGGATTGAGGAGGAGCGGGGAGGGCCGAGGGCAGGAGGGGGTCAACTCTCACAGCTGAGAGCGTCATTAGCAGGGGGATCACTGACAAATTTTTAAAGCCAGCTTATTTCTGCTCGGGGTGCTCAGTGTGTGTCTCTGGAAGGTGTAAACTAAAAAAAATTAAAAATCTATAGGTTTTTTCTGCTTTACTCTACTTAATCTAAAGGTGCTGTCAACTATTCTGGAGAACGCTTGTTGACAAAGTCACTTTTTGTCAAAATCAGTGAATATCCCTTCATGACCACCTGTCAGTGTGTGCGCTGAAAGAAAATCCAGTGTTGCTATACAGCCTAGGCTCTGTAAACACATATGTTAACCAAAGGTATGTAAACAAAGGGGGCCCATTGTAGCTAGCAGCATGTCTGTTTACAGAACCTAGGATGATCAACACTTGATCTTTTTTCTCAGCGCACAGGTAGATCGTGAGGAGGGATTCTCTGATTTTGACAAAAAAAAAGTTTGACAACAAGCATTCTCCACCTTTAAACCTTAAAAATGTTTCATTATCACCTCAATGTTATATCAAGAGCAAACCCGCTGCACCTGAACTAATTGATATCTGTTACAAAACACATAATAATCCCATGCCTTTCCTTCTCTGCATCTGGCAGAAAGAGACACTGCGGAGAGAAAGACAGAACGCCCAGCGGAGGAATGCAGCAGCAGCTCCTGTGGCCCAGCCCAAAACACGGTCAGGCCCAGAGTCCCACATTGGTTCTCTAAGTCAACAGAACCTGATCCAGAACCGAGCAGGGGAGGAGGGAAGACAGAGAGTGCTAGGTGGAATATGAGGTCAGGCTAGTTCTCACACATTCACAGACAGGAGGATGTGCTCGGCTACCTCTCTCTCTCTCTCTCTCTCTCTCTCTCCACACACATACACAGTATACAGTTCAAAACTGTGAGAGAAATGCTGATAGGACGAGTCGCGGTATATTTAGTCTGTTAATGAAGTGGATGAGGTCAGTGTTTTTGGTGAGAAAATGGGAGGCGATACATTGGGTGGGAAAAGGACATGAGCAGGCAGAAAAGTTGTGGGCAAGCGGTGACTCACTATGAGGGTTAAAGAGGGCTAATTTGTGAGGGACACAGGGGGAGCAGAAATACAGATATGTATCATAAGAAAGGCTCTTTGTTTTATTTTCACACCAGATTTGTGTTCCAACACATCCAAACACTGCTCTGTTTCCTGCTGTAACAAGAGACTGTTAGACTGCTAATTATAGTACCTCCTCGTATGTTTTCGGTTACAAAAAGTGAGGAGAAAAAATGCAAAGGCAAAGAAGTGCAAATGTGAAATTCTCCTACGTGAAAGTTGTACTTTTTTTTGTCTGCTAGCTTTAGTTACTACTTATTTTCTATATAAAAAAATGTCATATCCGTCCTGTCCATATTTTTTGCTGATTTGAACGTTTTCTGATCAACTAAACGATGATGAAGGGTTCCTGCATAGGTTGAGGAAATCCCCCTACTAAACAAACTATTAAAACCTCCCTTAGCAAAACTACATCAGTCACAAACCTGAAAGGGGCTGTTTTTCTGAGCTCATGAAAAAATTGACTTTGTAACGATACATAGAATTCACAGCCATGCTACGAACATATGATGATCTTAAAGAGTATGATGCATTTCTGTAGATCAAATTGACTAAGAGTATATAAAGAAAATCATCTCAACATCAACATCTATAGCAGTGAAAGGCAACACATTCATGCAGCAGTGATAGTAATCGTAAAACTGTATATCAACATCATAAAACACTGACAAGGAACATTTTACTTTTGTTACTTGCTGATTTTACGGTTTTGAATGCAGGACACTTTAGTTATAGTGGAGTATTCTCACAGTGTGTTATTAATACTTTTACTCAACATCTGAGAATTAAGGATGATAAATGGGCTGTCAATAAAAATAATGGGAAGGAACTGCTAACTATTACTAAGGAGGAGGAGAGTGAAGTGACAAGATTTCAAAAATGTATAGCCTCCTATGCCATGACAAACTGTGATCCAAAATCAAATCCAAGGAAAACTAACCTACAGGTGCTATCAAGGACGAAGGAGGAAGAGTCACAGAGATGATAGAACAGACATGCAAGAAATGCGGCGAAGTAAAAGTAGCAAAGTGTACTGTTCCGGCCCTGTGTGGATGGACTGAGGGCTCCTTGATTGAACATTTCCCATGGACCTGAGCGTAACCCTGACCGCAGCTTTGCAGCAGTGTGGTTGGCCGGTGGTGGTCGCAGGCAGAGGCAGGTTGAGGTGTGCCTGGATACGAGAGGAAGTAGCTCGTTTGGAGGGATGGAAGGTTTTAAGCATGAGGAGAGGTGAGCACTCCTTTGAAGGCCTCATCGCTGCGGTAGGCAGAGCCGCGGTTTCCCCAAAAAAAAAACCCCTCACAGGAACAGTCCCTTTTTTTCCATTGCACAAGCGCAACCTCTACCCCACTGCCGAAAGCAGGGCCCGCTTTGAAATCACAGGGGGAAAAAAAAACACAAATCGTTTTATTAAGTGCTTGGAATACTCGCACAGTTGCGTACATTACGCTTAAACACACAACGATCTCGACGGACAAACGTGCTCTGTAGTATTTTTATTGTTCCCAATATGTGCCCCCACACTCACACATAAAAGACAAATGGTATAGGATGCCAAAGCTTGTGACTCATCAGACAACTCCCTTTCCTCTCTTCCCTTCTTCCTCTCCTTTCCATTTCCCCTCATTCTCCTACAACAGCAATGTAAGCACTCACCAGTTGACCTTTGCCTAAAAAGGTCAGAGGTAAGCAGTCTATCAGTTAAAAGAGGAAAGAGACCAAATGTCTTTATTTTTTCTTGTCTTACTTTCACATTTTCCAAAAAATGACATCTGATGCCCCGTTGTCAGCAGGCTGACACCTCGTCTTTGCCTTCCAAAACTGTTAAAATATCACTGTTTTTGGAAATAACTCCGTTTTATGATCTGACAATCTAGCTAGCCAGAGCCACCACTGCTGAGAGATTCCAAGCCTGCAGGGGTCTACCACATTATACTTTATCATAATACAGCTCAGCTTTTCTCTATGGATCAGAGGGAATTCAAAATAAAGTGCGAGGTAAGGGAAAAATAATGCAGGGGAAACACAGAAATATTAAGACATAACCCAAAACTAAAGGGGAGGTAACGTCAAAACAAAATGTACCACCATTACCTTTCTGGGGCTCCTTACTTAAATACTGATAGGTACTAACTGGGCGCAGACACACACGCACGCACGCACACCAGCACGCACACACACACACACACAGTATGCACAAACACATACATCCCCTCTGCATCTGGAGGAAATGTGTGGCGGACTCATGCAGGCCTAGCAGGGTGCAGGGAGTGGCAGGGTGAAGCATGTGAATCTTTGCCCCTGGGTTCTCTTCCCACAGACAGAGACATCTTGGGTGTCACGCTGACAAATGATAGGTATTTTAACAGGAAAGGTAAAACACACACACACACACACACACACACACACACACAAAACCAATTTGTCTCTCAAAGAGGAAAACATACGGCCACTTAAGACCGCATTTAAATTTCATTCTCACATCTTTGAGCTGAGACCGTGCATGTGCGAGTACCATTTTGTGTAATGCTGAACTATATTACATCACATCTGCGGATCTATATATAGATTCAAACCGTGGAAGGAAATGATCGAGGAAAAGAAATAACATAACTTCTCTTCCTTTGAAAGTCCACATGGAGTCAAATCAAAGAGTCTCAATCAGCCATTTGAGAAAAGAGTTCTATTGGCTGTAGTCAGGTGCCAGAGCCTGATTGGGAAACTTCTAACATACAGCTGCAATATGAAAGGCCATCATTCCCATCTCTTCTTGATGCTTGATCTCTTCTTGGATATTTATTTAAAATCTCTGAGGGGTTGGACGGTTTTCACAGAGTAAAAAAAAAAAGGCCTGACAGACACACACACACACACACACACACACACACACACACACACACACACACACACACACACACACACACACACACACACACACACACACACACACACACACACACACACACACACACACACACACACACACACACACACACACACACTTTCCCAGGAGTGAATCAAATCTGCACTATGTTGCTTTGGATTAGCTTCCACATCATGTGCCTTCAGCTTGCTCCTGGCTCTACCTCCCTCCCTCCCTCTGTTATTGATGGAAGCAGGGTGTGATGCAGTTAAATAATGATGATGATTAATTAGCAAAAACAGGGAAGCGATGGCCACATTCCAGATGAACAGCACCAGACACTTTCGACTCGCTAATTCACTGGTTAACACTCCCGTTCTCTTTGACCTCAGGGGAACACAGAGGATTCAAAGGCCTTCTTCATGGACTGATTCCAGTCATTGGTGGTGAGAGTGAGAAGTAGGTCAAGTGGCTGACACTGTTTCAGTGTGCAATAGGGGCATACTTCAAGTCTATTGAAGCAGTTGAGATAAGCTATCTGTGTGGGACTCTCGCTTTCACTTCCAGGCGTGTTGCTGCTTGTGAGGGAGAGAGGAGAGGAGAGCTGGGAGAGGGTGGAGAGGGTGGATCTCACCATTATGGGTTGACGCTATTTTTACCCTGTCACACCTGGGCCACAATAGGCTACATATAGTCAACTCAAACCCATCATCCCATACGTCCTCAAGAAACCACAGAGAAGAAACAACTTAAAGCTTCCTGACATTGAAACTGAGTTGCTCTACAGAATCTAGTAAGATTCATCTTTCATAATTAAAAAAAATTACGTTTTTTTTACACCAGTGTTGTTTTTTTTCTTCTTCTTTACTATGCACGTGGTGGCGTCAAGGCGAAAAGGGAAAATATTAGAAGTGACAAACGCATTGGGAGTCTTGGCAAGGCCAGTGACGAGCAAGACGGGAACCGAGAAGCGCGCTGCTTGCTTTGGCATCCGCACTTGGCTCTGGTTCCAAGTTGCTATTAAAGCTCACTGGCCCCGTAAAGCCCACCTCTTGTACTTCGTATTAAATCCTCGGCTCGGGCTGTTTGCTCTCGCTTTTTTCCTCTCTCTCCTTTGCAGCGACCCAGTTGTTAACCGAGGAGGCTGACACCTGTCTGTGTTGTCCGCTGCTCTGATCCGGCGCGCCCCGCTGCTCCAGCGACGCAAACGCATACTTTAAGAGTCACACGACCTAAGCCTTTAGGCTATAATACAGTAATGACAGTCATTGCCTTCATTTAAAAGGAATGGCAGGTAATGGAGAGCCCGCAGCATCAAGCCATTGAGTCACTCACTTCTGTTTCTCAGAGGATAAGCGGTGCGTAAAATGGAAATCTGCTCTCCACCAAAACACGAACACGCTGAATGTGAAATAAACGGGCACAGTGAACCTCGAGTTATGGACTTACCCCGATGTCAAGTCGTGAATGTTGCTGTAGTTGAATTTAAAAGGACGTCCCCCGAGATCCACAGCGATTAGCCTTTAGGTTCTCTTCCGTCAGAAATCCGTCCTCTCCAAGCGCTAACGTGTCTCGTGTTTCTCACACTAAGACGCAGTGAAAGGGAAAGAGCGAAACGCGTGCAAACACCGAGAGGACGTGGAACGCTGCACCCACACGCGCCCGTAGCTCAAACCAACTGAAAAGTGTCCAGTACATCCAAAGGTTGTAAAGCGAGCCCGGGGCAGGCTACTCCCCATTCAAATCAAACCCAGATTTTCCCAATCGTGTGTGCGAGAGGGAGAGAGTGAAGGAGAGAGAAAGAGGGAGAGGGAGGAAGAGAGAGAGAGTGAAGGAGGGAGAGAGAGCTCCAAATATTCCAAATACGCTCTTAACTGAAGTCTAATTTAGCTGTATTTTGGTTATGCATCAAATTTAGTTGAGTGGGCAAAATAACGCGCAAAGGGAGATACACACTTGACCAAACTACCTTGGTTCAGGGCTTTTTTCCCCCTCGAACAACACAACTGGTTTCAGTTTTACTACAAATAACTCCGTCGCTTTACGGACTGATTCTTACTGCGCTGCCTGCTCTAAATGCCCCATGGCTCAGTGTGTTCACGGGCAGCCATATGGAGGTCGTAATGAGAACACAACGCTGAACCTGTTGAAACAGAGTAGACCTAGCGGGGCTTCGGGGGCCTCAGAAACAAGAGGCAGATGCAGAATGGTTCAATTTATTAATCCCAATAATAGTCCAACACATGCTGGATTTATTAGCCCAAACGCCAGTGCGTCACGGCTCCAACATGTTGATGGCTTTATTAATATGTTATAATTAAAGTGGCATCAAGGTAAACAGATTATGGTATTGGCTTGAAGTCGCATTATGAGGATGGTCTATGGTGTGTGTGTGTGTGTGTGTGTGTGTGTGTGTGTGTGTGTGTGTGTGTGTGTGTGTGTGTGTGTGTGTGTGTGTGTGTGTGTGTGTGTGTGTGTGTGTGTGTGTGTGTGTGTGTGTGTGTGTGTGTGTGTGTGTGTGTGTGTGTGTGAGAGAGAGAGTTTCGTTTGGGCACAGACAATTAGGCCCTTCGCCCTAGGCCATGACGGCACCACATTAACTCATTAACTGCTTTCATATGACTTAATGCCCCTCTGTTAGTGCACATAGGTTAAAGAGCCGCAGCTAAATGTGGTTTGTAATGATGACTGTTTGCAATGTTATATCACCTGTCAAGAGAGAGCGTGCGTAAAGGCGCACTGGAGAGGTCACTCCGACTTTAGAACTGAAACAAGTATTTAATTTGTAGTAAATAGTAATTAATTAGTTTTTTTTAATATTGACATGTATCAACACAGTCAAACAGCAATAGTATTGACCTTTTGCTTGAGGCATTAATGGGTTCATTTTGGTTGGCCTGTTAGCCTTAAACTTTCGAATGGTCTCATCCAATCAAATCAAATCTGAGCACCAGGAGTATTCATTTTGAAGCTGTGTATAGAATAACATGTTACATGTGCTAAACCAGTCCAGCAGAACCGCGTGGAAGGACACAATCCGCTTTATAATCGCCGTGAATGTATAGGCGACAGACCGCGTGTTGCTCGCTGTGTTATTGCAGGTGCAGCCTGCCTGCCCACCGCCGGCTCTTTATTCGAGCATCACGTCCGATCAAATCCCAAGCGCCTCCCGGCTCCGCTTTAAGCTGATCAACATTCCTGTTGTATTTACTGTACCATCCTCTGGGGGGAACAGCCCAGCCCAGCCCGATTCGGCTCGGCCTGGCCCGGCCCGGCCCGGGACCGAGATGCGCTAGAGTGCCCTTTTATTCCGTTAATTCATCACAAACAAAGAGCGATTAGATATGTATTCAAACCCACGGATAATTTCAAATAATAAGCATTAACCCCAATCCTGCTCGTGTGCGTGTGTGTGTGTGTGTGTGTGTGTGTGTGTGTGCGCGCGCGCGTGTGTGTGAGTGTGTGTGTGTTCGACGCCTACACCGAAGCACACCTGCAGCCAATACTAATTAACGATGTCAGTGAAGCAATGGGGCAGAAAAAATGAATAAGATATTGCCACTTAATGGATTTAAACACCAGAGGGGGAACTGGTGCCAAGCTTCATCAAGAAATAGACTGAAATCAATTAAATTTAATTTAATTTAATTAAATTAAAGTGGCCCAGGATAAATTACGAGTTATTGTGCAGACACTTTTTCGTCAAATATCGGGACATTTATCTTCCATCAGCCTGTATTTATCATTAATAGTCATTTTGCTCAGGCCTCCTGTCCGATTACTTCACCCTTTGGCTATTTGTCTGAGACCAATTTTTCATTTGACATTTCCCAATTTTTCTTGATTTCTCACATGAATCAGACCCTAATAACTTTTTCCATCGATCTAACAAGAGTCTTTATATAAAGAACCTTTAGTATGTTCGTCTGATTACATTTTTTCATTTCCCCTAAAGTTCTCTAAGTGTGTGAATAACGCTATAAGCAACTTTATAATTCGCTTTAATAACGGAGACACGCGAGAAAGTAGGCCAGTAAATAGAGGAATTGGAAAAATCACAGAATGGCTTAGTGTAATTTGGACCAGCGGTATTTTTGGGAATTAAACAAAAAATACTGTTCAGTTCGGTAATATGACAACACATGAACAATCTTCAGCATTTTCACACAATGTTTTATCTGTTTGTACATTGATTGACAGTAGGCTATAGTCCATGTTCACGCATTATACAACAGAGGGCTAATTTTGACTAATTTCTGTTGAAACATTTAGGAGCCCCGCCAAATCGGGCACTTATGTAGATTATCTCTCCACTTTCAACTGGGAGAGATTGGACTGCGTTAAAGACAGAATGAAAGAAAGAAAGCCAGACTAAACAACAGGCAACCACACTCACTTGCTGTCAGATGGGATTCAGGCAGGCCGGGAGCTCTCCTCGGTCCTTTGGAGTTGTTGCACTGGGATCAGTCTGTTGATTTGGTCTGCGAAACAAGCCTTAGTTGGTCAGTGTGTTGAAAACCCGGGGCTCTCAGTGCTGGGTTCCCTGTGGCGGACACCCTGGAGAAAATGTCAGCTTTCGGCTTTTTTTCCTTGCTTCATTCTTTGGCCCCCCTGCTGTTGGGCGCCCCTGCTGTTGAGCGCAAAGAGAGATGCTTACCTTGTCCAGGGGAAAACCCCCCTCCATACCTGGTTTTAAGTTGGGGGAGGGCACCATCTTGTGGCTGAGCACTTCAGGCGCCCTCAGGGATCCGCTCCAACAGTTTTTACACTGATATACACTTTACACTGCTTGCCCGGGTTCACTGTCTTTCTTAAGATTTGAAGTTATGATAAGAGAAGATTACGTATCATAAAGTAGGTAAGTAATATAATGCACGTTTGTTAATTCAGACATTTAAACCTATCATAAAAGCAAAGGGGTTACTAAAACCATGAGGGAAACTCTTTTCCATTAAGTTTACACTTGCAAATTAGCCAGCACTCACAATTTAGCACTGACACTAAAACACCTCAATTAAATGCAGGCATCATCATGGTGTTTTTGGTTACACCTGTGTTGTACGAGTTCAAATCTTTGCTTCCAGAAAGGTGTACACCCCATGCAGTTGCACATGATCCTACATGATGTCATTTTTATATTTAAAACTCACAACACTTCCTGTCGGTCATAATTGATTGATGGATTATTGTGGATCTATTTTTACTAAAAGGGATTTGTTTGCATGTTAAAAACTACAACAACAGAGAAATGATCGGTGTTCGTGCTATGGTGCTATCATGTTCTTTCGAGAATTGACTGTTTAACCCTGAAGTGTCTCTTTTGGGAGCTTTTAAAACAGGTTTAAAAAATGTACATGTTGTATCAATTTCTTCCACCTCTCAACAGGCTTGAATTCATTAGAATATAAATACCATGTTACAATGGCCAAATTGTTACATTCAATGGAAACAATCATACTGTAATTCCTTCATTTTGATATTTTTTTTGAAAGATGCCTTTGTTATATGGGTGTTTTAACAATGCTTGTCTACACAACATGCATTTCTGAAGATCAACTGGTTAACGTTTTTTAGGTATAAAAACATCATACATAGTTTTGGAATGTGGCTAACAACACGCTGCTCAACCACTAAGTTACAGAACACTTCTTACACTTTACGTTAGTTTATGTGTGGACTAATCATAACTTGGCAACATGCTTCAAATCCATTGATGAAACTATTGATGTAATCACTCTTCATGTTATTTCGATAAGTGACACTCACAGACAACAATCCATAAAAAGCTGTTGTTAACAAATGGGCTGTGGTCCAGACCCATTCAATCCGTCAACTAAAAATGCTTTTTACTGACCTAAAAAGCATTAGTAAATCATTAAAAGTAATATTCATTAATAATTTACCATTTGATACTTATTTAATCCCTTACAATTCAAGCTCATGCTTAAAGTATCCTATATTTCCATGCCACTCTCACAAAACATACACCTCACATCTCTCCGACAGTGAAGGTGCTATTGATTGAAAGGTACCTTCACTGTTCTCCAGATATTTTTCCCCTGACAACCTTCTGTTAGAATCAGAGTCTTAAGACACACACACACACACACACCAAACACAAACACACACACACACACACACACACACACACACACACACACACACACACACACACATACACATACACACACACATACACACACACACACACACACACACACACACACACACACACACACTTCTTTCGCTTGGGGTGTGCGGTATCAAAATGTCAACATTATGGAAAGAGACCTTTTCTACTGTATATGCCTTTACAGTCAGCGGTAGAGAAGTGGGCCAAACAGAGGGGCACGGTGGAACCCAACCGACTGATAATTAGCTAGCTTCTGGCGAGAACCCCAGAGAGGATGGATGGGTGGGTGGTGGTGGTGGGGGTTGGGGTTAGAGGGGAATGTCATGGCAGGGATTTGGGGAAAATATGGGAAAAAGGCGGTCAAAAGAAAGAGGTTGATAGAGAAAGAAAGAGCAACCGAGAGAGAGACCGAGAGAGAAAGAGAATAAGAGAGAGAGCACTGAGGGCACTTCAAACGACATTGAGGTCCCATGTAAAAATAAACAGCTTGAGCCCCTCTCAGCACACCCCGTTTATAACGACAGCCGCTTGGGGAACCCCGCCTGTTTACTTTCCCTCTGCCGACTCATCTTAAGTCAGGACGGCGTGTTGGCGTTATTGTATACATCCTCTCACACACTCACTCGCTCAGGGCTCAGCTGCCACTCCACTTCAAAGACCAGGGGCCTGAGTGGGAACGGAAGAGATATTAATGGGTATGGGTATAATGCCAGCATGTCCTTGTGAAATGCGAGTGTGTGTGTGTGTGTGTGTGTGTGCGTGCGTGCGTGCGTGCGTGCGTGCTTACAGTCTCTCTAGAGGCTGACACACACATGCACACACTTCCTTTGCTTGGGGTGTGCGGTATCAACATGTCAACATTAAGGAAAGAGAGCTATCAATAGCTCTTCTGCCAGTATTATTGTCTCATCCATCATTTTGACATCACACCACTGAAGGTGGTCTCCTCCCAGCTCACACTGATGACTCAACCGCAGAGAGTTTTTAAACGAGGATACCTTGAGGCCGCAGCTAGGATCCTGCAGTAACCCAATCTGCACTCTTGAAGACTCAGGATGTGTGCCGGCCTTTGTGTCTACGTCTGTGTGTGTGTGTGTGTGTGTGTGTGTGTGTGTGTGTGTCTGTGTCTGTGTGTGTGTGTGTGTGTGTGTGTGTGTGTGTGTGTGTGTGTGTGTGTGTGTGTGCGGTAAGGGATACTGTTGACTTGTAGTGGGATTATTTTTGGGTTAGCTGCTTACATTTGACAGCAGCGTCTGTCCAGGATGACAGTGGGAAATTGGCTTTCCCACTTGGCGTGTAGTGCATGTGTGATTAATCCACAGAGGAAAAAAAGATTGATTGGATGTGTGTGTGTGTGTGTGTTTCTTTTTTTACATTCTTTATATATTTTACATACATGCATGCATGTCCTTGCATTGAGGAAGGGGGTTCAGGTACCTCTCTGGTGGTATTTAGACCCTTCATTTGTGTGGAATCCAGCATCATTATCCCAAAGTGTTGCCAGCTGGAAGCGCTTGGGAGTTCCCATTTGAACTCTATGTGTGTTCTGAAGATGTAGAAAGAGCGAGAGAGCCGAAGCGCTCTAATGAAAGCTCACGTTCTGGTTCTCATTCCGCCTTGATATTCATGAGCAGCGGAATCTGGCACTGTCTTGTCGATTAGCTAATAAATTGCGCGGCCACAACAATGCCACCCAAGGCTACAGAGCCTCTCTAGGAATTAGTTGTAATCCAGTGAGCTGGAAGTGGATGATGGTGGAGCTTCAATTTGAGCATTCTGGTAGTAAATAACGCCCAAATAAATCTGTTATCAATTACAAGAAAGCTTTAAATGTTTCAGTGTTTCCGTCTTGCCTGAATTCATCAACATCAAAAATGGTAATTATTACCAGTTTTGATTGGTGGGTGATCTTTCACTTGTGGCAACAGGAAAGAGTGAACACACTATAGTAACTGGGAAACCTTTGCTATGTTCTGTCCTGTTTTGTCTTGATTAACCCCCTAGACCACCAGACCGCCCATGCTCCTGTTCTTTGCCTTTTAACTGATCATCTTTTTAGCCATGCTCTATGGATGGAAGTGTCAGTCACGCAATCCTCCACTGTTTTAGTCCTGTCTGAAATATCTCAACGAATTTCATGATATCAAGATGATGAAACCTAACCATTTTGGTGATCCAAATTCTCCTAAACCTATCCTGTGCAGTATTTCAAGTGCCATTGGATGGATTGGTACAGAACGTTGTACAGACAGGCTATCCACCAACTTTGGCAATCCTGTCACTTTTTTTATCCAATCACAAGAGAGAACTCTACAAACCGACGCCCGTCTCACTCATGGTCTCACTGCCGGTGCAAGCCAGAGCGACAGATGGGTGAATGTTTATGCAGGAGCAGGTAAACATCCTTCCCAATGCCTGTTCTGATGGTTTTTATCATGTTTTATCACACTTGTGGATCTGAGATGATGCTAGATAACTCGCTGCTTGAAGACCGCAGTGCGTTAATGTGGTGACGTGGGGACAAGGGAGGGGACTGCTAACTGCAGTCACTGACAGGAAGTCAGCTAAAAGAACCATTCCGCTTATAGCACCTTTAAACTAAGATGGTGATCATGGTAAACACGCTACAAAAACGTTTGGTGGTAGTTGGCAAATGTTAGAATGCTAACATGCTAGTGACCGTTGTTAACACAACACCTGCCTAACATCAGCATGTTGGCAATATCATTGTGAGCACATAATTGTCTTTGTCTGTAAGTAATGCTTATTCCATATTTGATTACTGAACTCAGTTTACATGCAGAATAAGTTTTCTAGAGCATACAACCTGATTGACACTGTTGAAAGATTAAATTGAGGATGGGTAAATTAAGACATTTGGAAATGAGGAATATAATAGTTGGTTAATCTGTTATAAAGCAAAATATTATCCCTGACAAACCAACAATGTGCAAGTTAGCAATCACTTAAACTGGCCCTCAGAAGGACCTCAGAAGATCAGCTTCTCACTGCTAATGTGGGATCAGATAGCTACAGTGTAGTCCCACAGCTTTACAAGCATACCAGCATTTGCTCCTATACCTAACACAATATTTGTACCACTAGATGGCAGCGTTGGTTTAATTTGACACCTTCCTCCACCTGTTTCAGGGTTTTTCTCAACAGGTCAAAGCAGGCGAATATTGACCAATCCATATCCAGACGATCAAAATTGACACCAGACTTGTACAGAAAAAACTGTCTGGCTGATGAGCAGTGTTTTAGTTATACATTTAATTTTATGTAGGTGTAAAAAAAATTATAATAATGGTGGTTTATAAGAACTATGTCCTGGGCAGATTCCTAAGTGAGTTACTACATATCAAACTTCAGCGGGTATAATGATATTTTCTAAATCTATAACCTTAAACATAGTCTTCAGTCAATGTGGTGTTGATGTTTTCTGTAGGGGTTAGGTCTCAGGTATCTTTGGAGTAAAAGTATTCTTTGTCAGGCCAAGTGGTCAGCTTTCCGTAGTCATATCCGTTCACAAGAAGGGTAATTATACCTTCAATATGGTTTTGCATAAGCTGTGAGGAGGCTTGGGGTGGATCGGTAATTACAATGCAATTCAAAACCAGCCCTCCATTCACTGAGACGATGTTTCTTCTCACCAGTTGAATAATATTAAATGAGCAAAATGGGTGGGCTCACATCTTTTCTGAGAAATGTTTTAAATATCTGCCGTAAAATAACGCTAACCGGCTTTAAATGTTTTGATAAATCAATTTCATTCCATTTCACCCAACAAGAGAATTCGACCCATGCCTTAAGTGGCGCATACAAAGTTTTGGGTAACACTATGGGAAATTCACTTTGACAATTGTCCAGTCAATTTGAGTTTTACATTGTCTTGTTCGTTGTGGTCTCTTTCAGTGTAACATGAACCATTCCTAAATGAGACTAAATGCCCTCTGATTCAAACAAGTTCATAGCAGTGTTCCCATGTGGTCAACCCTTTTGCAATCTGAGCTGAAAAGCATCCCATTTGGCTCTCCCATACATTCAGATCCTATTGACAAGTGCATGCAGGCAGGCAGGCATGCAACCACACACACACACACACACACACACACACACACACACACACACACATGCACGCACGCACGCGCACACACACACACACACACACACACTAACACAGACACACACACACACACACACACATAAGCCTGCCCCCTTTGAGTCTAAACCTCTATAGCCGTATATGTCCATTCCCTAATTGGTGGTTCTTCTTTCAAAGGAGTGATTATGTGTGTATGTGTTTAGAGGCGTCCTCACTGTGCAAGGCGTCTCGATTCAGTCCATCTCCAACGCCAGAGGGGACAAAAGAGGCACCCGTTCCTCCTCTTGGGGCGAGGGGCCGTTGACACCAATAAACCCCCCCCCCCTTCTCTTCCACTTCCTCCCCGGTGTGTTGGGGTTATGTCAGGAATGTCCCGGGTCCTATTGTCCCCTGGTGCTCTGTTTTTGGTAACCTATCACCAAGCATTCTCTACCGCTCACAGTGCCTCCTCCCTCCCCCTTACACACAAACACAAACACACACACACACACACACACATACATGTACACATACACACACACACACACACACACACACACACACACACACACACACACACACACACACACACACACACGTCCACACCCCCCTGGGCTGTGTGTCCCCTGGTCCCTCACTTTGAATAGACCACCTCGGCTGAATACGACAGACAGGCAGGCGTCAGGACATCAGGTTCAGCAGACCCAAGTCGTGCACGTCGCCCCGTAGGGAAAATAAAGCCATTTATTGTCACCTGTTTGGTTCCCTCGTGCTCTTTGTCTTATGGGAAAAAGAAAATAAAACAATGGCCTGAGTGTTTCAGACTCCACTCTTAATGCCTATTCTGCCCTTTCAGTGGGATCGAGTACACTGCCCTCTTCGACCCTCTTTATAGGGAACGGCAAAAGACACTTCAATTTGATACTTTAACCCTCACATCATCAATATGGCGCTCCCAAAGTTATTTTGTGGTTGATTTCTATTGTATGCAACCTGTCTCTCTTTTACTTCTACCTATGCAAGTGAATTCCTACAAGTCCCAATAGGCCTGCCAACAGAGGATTGAAGGGCTGAAGTTGTTGTATTCAGCTATGGGTCAAAGTGATGGTTAGAGATAACAGGTAGATTTTAAGTAGTAGAGCAAGTTTCTCAAGTGTGGAAGGATGAAGTTTTATAGGTGGCACTTTGATAGCAGCCATTCCATTAATAGTTCAAGTCCTTCTTTATTCGTTCAATAACCTAATTCCTCAGGAGACAAAAGACTGCCTTTTTTTTGTCTGACTGCCTGACCGAACCTTTTATAAAGCTTGCAGATTTACTAAGGATTGACTTTCTTAAATGGAGGTATTTACATGGCTCAGCAACTGACATGGAATCATGACCTGCAACCCTTTTTATCAATCACTATCATGCACTGAAGTGTGTGTGTGTGTGTGTGAGTGTGTGTGTGTGTGTGTGTGTGTGTGTGTGTGCATCATCTTTAACTTGTTTAGAATATGTAATAATTGTATTTATCTTATCTGAAATGGCCGTGAAAAAAACTGTCAATTAATTGGCTCCACAATTTATTTAGCAAATGTGAGCAGGAAGGAGTTGTCTGCCATCAGGAATCCCACTTGGGCTGCATCATCTGCATAATCTGTTTAATCCAAGCAAACATCATCACCTCCCTCCCTCACTCACTCACTCACTCTCTCTCTCTCTCTCATTCGAAAACTTGCTCACACGTAGCGCGCAAACATTCCCAAATCTCTTTGGTGGCCACATGTCACGCGTAACCATTCAAGACATCATGTGTCCATTCATTGCAAGCCCTTCGTGCATTCATTCAACCTCTAATAGCACGCATAGCCTACTCTCTTCTCTGGCCTTGTATTTTTAGCCTCATCTGGCCCATTCACTCCGATCACAAGGGGGGTAACATCACATTCTGATGCTGCTGCTTCCTCGTGTCACCTGGCTGCATTGGAGCTCGCACCGCAGCCAGACCCCAAATACCAGAGGTTTGACTTGTTGTTTGGCAGGGGGCGATGTATGTTTTCTGTGTGTGTGTGAGAGAGAGGGAGTAGGTTGGGTTGTACACATGTTACGAAGCGAGGCGCCATTGCGGCCTAAAAAACTATTAGGCTCTGTAAATACACACTGTGGCGAAAGTAAACATTCTCAGCATGCCATCTAGGCGCACAGAGGGGTACTGGGAGACAGCCGCCGGACAGGCTGTGAGGGGGAGGTGTATATGGGAGTGAGTGTGTGTGTGTGTGTGTGTGTGTGGGGGGGGGGGGGGGGTGTACAGCAGCAATCAGTTAGCTGAGAGGAGATGGATATGGAAAATATAGATTTTAATTGGGGGGAAAACGCAAGTGTGTGTACACAATCAAGCCTGCCCAATCATGATTTCATTGAGTAGTCAAGTAAACAACTTAAAAAGATTGTTTACCTGTGTGTGTCGTTACGACGACCAGGGACCAATTATGCATCAGGAGCACTCTGGGAACACCAAGAGTTTGTGCAGGTCGGTGATGAGTGCTGTCCAACTTTTGTATCTATCCTGAAATTTCTTCTGTACGTGCGTGTTACAGAGATGGAAAGGTTTGTGTACGTATGTTGTTTCAGTTTGTCCCTTGTGTGTGTGTGTGTGTTTGAGTGTGTGAGAGAGAGAGAGAGAGAGAGAGAGAGAGAGAGAGAGAGAGAGAGAGTGGGGGGGGAGGGTGTCAGTGGTCTTACAGTAAAACAGTCTCAATTTTGAAACTCATTTGACAGACAAGCCAGGTTTTTGATTTTAGTTTGATGAGGTAAAGATGGTAAAGTCAGTGGTGGTTCATGGCGTATTTGTGTCCATTCATTTTTAGCCTCGGTCTGAAACACTTTCACAATCCACAGTCTGTGACACTGGCATGTTCCAAACATGGCCCACAAACTTTAACGCACGTTTCCTGATTGGTGAGGGGGAAAGAAAACGTGAAAAAAAAAGTCAAACTAGGCTGTTCTGAAGGGGATGAAAACAGCAGCCATTGATGCCAATGCGACTATTTTCTGAATTCAAGACCCATGCAGGCAATGGAGAGAAAGCACAAGTAACCATGGAAACAGAGTTCAGAATATGCACTATTCCCAGCCGTGAGAGTGCCACGCCACCCACAGCTCTATTTTTAGGCCTTACTTTGGGCTTACAATATCTGTTACATCTAACAAGAGTTAAACTGAGTAATCAGCAAGCATGACTACAGAAATATGACTCTGACACTATGCGTCTGATTCAAAGGGTAGCAGCATTAGAGCATATAGAACAAGCAGGCTCACGCTGCAGTGCCTTTGACTCCTGTGTGGTTAATAGGAGGACGCAAACTGAATGAAATAGGTGTAATTTAGTCGATTTCTACCCACTAGAAAAATAAGATAAATCGGGCCTAGGCCACGACAGAAACATATAAAAACTAATTATTGTGCATATGGAGAAATGCTTTAAGAAGGCCTGGTAAACTTCTGCCTTCTGTCTGTACTTCAAGCATGAAAAGCCCTCCTTGGAATCACATCCTTCTCATCCAAGTCATATTTGCAGCATACTGACGTTCCCCGCCAGGATTTTCCAATGGCGACAAATCATCCCTAAAACCAAATGTCAGCCAGCATTTTGGACTAAGATTTAAGTTATACAGTCCTGTGAGTGACGAATGTGCTCATGACTCTTTGTGGCATTGCACACATTTCCAGTGCATTACCAGCCTGCTTAATTGTCATAAGCGCCGCTTGTTGGCGATGACTGGAGTTTGATTACAATCACCTGTTATTCGACTAGAGTCACCTGTTGTTTGGCGGCAAAGATGGCCGCTGTGTTGATGTAACGGCATGTTATGAATTCCGTGCCCGCCGCTGCTGCTGACTCCAGGTCAGGTCTGGGAGCTCCTGCTGTGATGGATGGTTGGCATCGGCGTGGCACGGCTGATCTTGGATCACTCTCAAAGCACTACGAGTGTGTTGAGAAGCATATGTGAATTCCTTGCAGAAAACTTCCCATTTCAGACGCTCACACACATAAAAACACAGACATGAGTTTCAGGCATAACCTTGGAGTGAGGAGGTTGTGATCGGCCAATCAGGGCCTCGTGGTGGCTAAGAGATTCACCAATCAGCTGAAGGACACCATGAATGACCTAACAGATTTCTGAAAACACACATCCATGCACACTCATACATCCCCACTGCACACAAACATCGGTAGGTTCTTTCACACACACACACACACACACACACACACAGACACAGACACATACACATACAAACACACAGACTATGTAGACATCTCTTGCGTCTCACACATTGCTTGACGCCCAAACACACACACACACACACACACACACACACACACACACACACACACACCTCCAGACACCACAAGCTGGAGTTGGTGGTTTGACCAAATGCTGGGTATCATCTGCGGTGTCTCCATTTGTGTTTGTGTGTGTTTGTGTGTGTGTGTGTGTGTGTGTGTGACCTCCCTCCCCTCAGTGCTCCATCTAATACCCTGTCATCATCAATAACCTCAGCAGTGCTGACTCACTGGCTTTTACAACCCTGGGGTTTGGGTCTTACTTACAGCCACAGACCCTCGTCTCCATCTCTGTTGGTCTTTCAGCCCCGCCGCACACACACACACGCACACGCACGCACGCACACACACGCGCGCACACACACACGCACGCACACACACACACACACGCACGCACGCACACACACACACACACACACACACACACACACACACACTCACGCACGCACGCACAGACGTACGCACACGCGTACACACACACACACACACACACACACACACACACTCCAGAGATGTGTGTGAGTGTGTGTGCCCGTGGCTGGTTTTGTGCACGCCATGCAATGACTAACAGTGACACTGACATTTATTCTTCCCTGTAGATGTGTCCACACAGGTACGGAGGATGTGCCCTTTTTTACGCCTGTTTGCTCAAATAAAAGTCACCGCGGAGCCTTTTACCGCCCACCCACTGATGCAAAACCAACTATTTCCAATCAGACCTCAATCCATCATGATAACTGACGCTCATCAGGAGACAGCGCCTAATCATATCCAACCGCAAAAGCCCCTCATCCCCCCACCATTCCCATGCATGTCCTAATTGCCTGCAGGCCTTTATTCAATTCTCCTCAGAGGCTGCAAATATGTGCTTTATCTTATATCAAATATATGTGAAGCTTCCAAACACAATTTTATTACTTTGGGAGTTGTTGCTTGCAGGGCCATTTCGTCAGAGATTTATGATGATGAAAGTTGGGTCAGGCTGTCAGGACTATAACGACCCTGAGCTTCTGACAGGCTAAAATTCCACCGCCTTCTTGACATTTGTATGAACATTATGTGAATGCTCTGATGTGTCTACGCCATACACATGTGGTGCTCTGATGTTGTTTATAGGGAGACTTTCTCCAAAGGCGACATGTCAATCCCAGGTCTGTCTTTAGAGCCACAAGGATTGTACATTTAATTAAGTCAAGTGAAGTTTGTGATTTGTTGAATGAAAGAAGAGATAGTGTGAATGGTGCGAAGCTGTGAAATAGCTAGCAAGGCAGTTTTGCATAAAGTGAAGACAGGAGTCTGACAGTTACTCAATGGAGAATTTGGCATTTTTCCCTGGGTGTAAGAAGAAAAAAGCCCACATGGTCCATATTTAACCAACAACTGTGCTGGAGGCTTCTATATTAGCTCTGTATTCAAAAGGTTTCTATTTCTGGGATGGGGTTCATGTAGTGGATGCACAGTGGATTTGAAGCCGGGGCTGTATTAGAAGCAAATAGCAAGGTTGCAAGACATGTGAGCTTATCAAATCAGACTCTCAGGACAGGTTGAGTTCTAAAATAACAATATGTGTGTCCCGATCAAACAAGTTTAACATGTGGATTAAAATCAAACACAAAGTAACGAACATTAAGTCCCCAGTTAATCTCATTTGTATGCAGGGACACTGTTGTTTATTTCATATCTGGCATTGAGCCAGTGAGGACATGATAATGATAAGACTGTTGGTACACCATTGAAATAATAACTGAAATGGAGGGTATACGTCAGTTGTACCAAGTATTTGTCTGAGATTGAACTATTCGTCCTTTTGCTGAGGACCCCCTGGAATCCCCTAAGGGGCCATCTGAAGGTCCCCGGACCCCACTTTGGGAAGCTCCGATCTTACTGGCTGGCAGGACTGCTTCTAAAAGGTGCGCACCTAACTGGCTGGAGCCAGGGCGGCGTATTGCCTTTCACACGCTTCTAAAATACTCTCCGGGCAGAGCCTGAAAGGGTTACTGTTTCCCAAAGTGCCTCATTCTGCGCAGTCGAGAGGGGGCGGCTGAGTGGCGCCGTCGAGTCAGAGACGCAGTTTCTAAAAACCCCGAGACATCATCAAGAAAGAAGCTGACAGTAAGGAAAGCAGCCCCCACCCCTCCTCCTTCTCCTCCTCCGCTGGCATGCTGCCGTTCTTCTCCTCTGCTTACCAAATCCCCACAGCGGTTCTGTCACAATAACCGGGCGGCAAGTGTCAAATCCAACTCTGCCCGCAAAAACACAAATCACTTTAACGCGCACAAGATGCGCTCAGTGGAAATACTACACAAGCAGCTTTTTTAGGCTTTCAGACATGTAGTCATAGCTCTGTTTAAGTCGTTGATTGTATTTAAAGAATAATATAAACACTATAACCCCACTTACAGAAAATGACTCCTCGTTTTAATTTCCCTGCGACACTCCAGCGCGTTTAATTGGCCATATCTCTTTAACTCGCAGACAGCGGACCCCAGCTCTCCAATTAATAGTCTGCTAACGTCAAAAACAGTTGACCATTGTTTTATAGGCTTTTGTGTTTTTTCTTTTTCTTTCTTTCTCTCTTTTCTTTTTTTTCTCTCTCTCCAGGGCGGTCAGACTTGAATAGGCGCCGGTCTGCTGCAGTCCACCTCTACACAAATACCTCAGTGGAACTTGTGTGGAGCTTCCAGAGTAGAAAGCACAGACCCCAGACGCCCCTGGCTCGCTGCGTATACACGCTCGCCATTTCATCATCTGACTCTGTTTGAAATGTCTGAATCATATTTTACCCATTATGTTAACACCTCGGAGACCCAGAAGCGAGCGTGTGCGTAGACAGGGGCAGACGAATGTGCGTGGCCTGCCTCCCCTCTCTTTCTCTCTCCCCCGGCTCTCTGAGACAAATGAATGCCAGTTCTGTGGAGGCGCTTGAGGTATGTGTTGCGCATTACACAGCGTAGTAAATCAACCCTTTCTAAAATCACTGTGACGGCGTGGAGCGTCAGGCAGTCCACACTGAATCACTGAAGCTTGGACTTACTGTGCAGTTAGTAACTCCACTCCACTCCGTCGCCCGAGCGTCTGCACTGTAACAAATGTCAGTCTGGAAATCGTCTCAAAACCTTTTTCTAATTTTATATTTATAAATAAAACGTGGATCAATTTCACAGAAACCCCATTTTCTCTCAATCAGTTGTTTTGACACTTCTTTATAGAAACCCCTCCAATAAGACTCCGTTGCACGCAAGTGAAATCATCTCTGCAATCAGCAGACTTTTTTCTTGCAGGGGAAGAATTTCAGACTGAATGAGACACGATGTTCAGATGATATTTTTCTCTTTTTTACAGTGTACACGCCCCCTGGATATAGACAGTCGTTGTAAGCAACATGGCTCGACACTAATACACGTTGAAAGGATAGACTTTATTGCTAAAACATAACATGTACACTGGTATGCTTTACTTTTTTATTTCTTTTATTCATTTTTTTTATTTTTTAGAAATATTCAAGTAGACATCTCCCATATTTTTTTCTGGTATACTCTGCTATTCTCTTTCCTTATGCTCTATACTCACAATCGTTAAAATAATAAATAAAACGTACAGATTTGTTTATTTCTACAATACTATGTATTCCAAAAAAAAGCTGAGTTCACGCCTTTATATATATCTTTAACCTCAACTTTCTTCTTGTTCTGTTTTCTTTACAATTTAATTATTATTGATATTAATATTATACAAAAACTCTAGGCAGCATTGCAGTGAAATAACAGTCAGCATCAATGTTCGGTTGGAAAAAAAAGGAAAAAAAAGTTCACCTCTTGGAGAGGTGTCATATGCATTCCATCTTCAATGTCTCATAAAAATATCACAAAAGAAAAAAGAAAAAAAGAAGCTCTTCCGTGTGAAGTGCTCGTGTTCCCCCAAAAAACACGTTTCAGGGCTGAGAATAAAATATGGTCCTGGTTCAATTAGAAAAAATAGCTGCATTTTTCTTAAATATGTACATTGTTGGTATTTCACTTAAAATGCTATATAAAAAAATAGATTTGCTATGGTGCCCACCTCTGTAGAGAGTTAACAGTGCAATAGAAACCGTATTTCCAGTCCACTCCCCCCTCGACCACCACCACCACTACGTCCTTCGAGAGAAAAAAATCAGCACAAACATTTGCACTCTGAGATGATTGGGTATTGCACCTGTATCCACGTACAGTATTTCTGTCTTAGAAAGCCTTGACAATACCACCGGAGGAAAATCTTGTTGATTGACTTGGCGGGTTTGCAAGACATCCCCTCGGGGAATGAGCACGAGCCCTCAGAGAAACAGTTCCCCTCCTTGATGTAACGTGGCCAGAACCTCACGCCCAAATCCTTCCAGGTGTATACCACTGGGCAGTGCGTATAGGTCCACAGCCACTGCAGAAATTTCCTACGGGCTTTCTTGCCCACTTTTACCCGCTTTCCATAGGGGGTCTGTGTGAGGTCCAGCTTTTTAATCTCGTTTGGCATGGGCCCCTGCAGCTTCAGCTCCGGCGAGGAGAGGTTCACCAGCATGGGCGAGCTGATGGACATGAAGTTGGGGTCAAAGTTACTGCCGAGCTTTTTCCTCAGAGTCCTCTCGGCCAAGTCCTGCTCCCGGGGGTCGTACTCCGGGTCGGGGTCCTCCTTGAGGTCGGGCACGGGCAGGTGATCGCTGGGTGATGGACGGAGGCGTAGGTAATGCTGGGAAACTCCAAGGTGAACGCACACCAGCACATAAAAGAGTAGCGTGTGTGAGAGGCCCATTATTCCTCCTTGTTTTTTACGCACCGGTTCTTCTCGCGTAAAAATAACAATTCAATACTTTTCCCGGTCACTGTATTCTCTGCAATGACTTGCCCGGGGCTTCATAAATAGTAAAAGTTCTGTCACCAGCAAGGCGATACTTTTAATAGACCACGTCGGGTTTGAATGACATGGAGCTGAGTGCTTTGCTTTTTAGGGCTCCTTCAACTTTGCAGCCCTGCAGCGTGAAGCGGTGCCCCTGCTCTGCAGAAAGCGTTTAGACTAAACAAAACAAAACAAAAAAGAAGCTCAAAACAAAATGGGGAAAATCTCTATTCACGCTCTCTCCGGCCTCACCCCGCTCCCTTGGATTCACTTTGGGTTTCTTTCGGTTGTCATGGTTACCCCGGGGACTCGAAGCCACGACGAACTGTCTACACTGGATGACAGCGGCCGAGGCGAGAGCTGCATGGAATGAAGTGTTTTCTAAAGAGACAGAATAGATCCGGAGCGTCCCGAGAGAGAGAAGAGCGCACAAAAGACTACTTCACCAAGTTTTAAATGTCACGCGCCCGGCAATGAGGGCTGCCTTGGCCAATGTTATTTTTACGCACGGTTTTTATAAACGTGGCTTCTCTCAACGTCGCCTGACGCTCTCAGGTTTGACAAGGTCCCGGGGGCGCACAATCCATAGACTGAGGGAAAGGGTCTCTG
Organism: Ammodytes marinus; assembly: GCF_949987685.1. NCBI lineage: Eukaryota > Metazoa > Chordata > Actinopteri > Uranoscopiformes > Ammodytidae > Ammodytes > Ammodytes marinus. The sequence goes on along the minus strand of NC_137224.1, from coordinate 12,845,033 downwards.
CAGCCGGTCGCTTGCGGTATTCCAGCCGTCGATATGGGCAACTCAATGAAAATGTCCAAAAACTTTGAGGGGAAAAAAGCGCCGCAGTGGGATGCAATCTCAATTTATGAAATAACAGCCATTTATCTTTCCAGATGATGTTCCAAAACGCAGGGCAGCTCTTTACCAAAAAAAGTCTCAGGCTATAACATTTCCACAAAACTCTCGTCTGTGCATGTAATAAAAACAATGCTCAAAAAGCGGCGTTATAGGACAAATTGCAGTGTCAGTACATATCAAATGCAAACTGCAGAAAACAGCCAGCAAACGTTGTCAGATTCAGAGTTCCTTTCACTGTGGCATTGCTGAATCCTCTCAGAAAAGCTCCAGGTCCCACTGTCGCTGCATGACAAGGCTGTCCATACGCTTTTCTGCCCGGTCGATGCGAGCGGTCAATTCCTGAGGGAGCGTCTCTTGCTCCTTTGATAACTGGTACAGAAGCTCCTACTGAGTCGCTCCTACTTCAGGAGTCTGATAGACTTGGCGCTGGAGCGTTTCTTTGCTTAGGCACACTGTGTGTGAGTGTGTCTGTAGCGAGTGCTGCTCAGTCCCAAGTTAAATATCCCCCTCCGACGGTACAAAGTGTCAGAGGGGCCTGCCCACCCCGGCCACTTTCACTATGATTGACAGCCCCCCCCCCCCCCTCCGAGCCACCGCCCCCTCCCCTCACAACGTGGAAAATATCAGCCACAATCACACAGACTATCAACTGGGTCCTAACGCGCCAGTTTTATCCCGTCTTATAGCGTAATATAACCCACAACATGAAAAGCGTTTATGTCTCCATAGGCCTATAGATTTAAGAGTTGCTGTGATAGCACACACACTTTGAGCGCTTTCAAGCAACTATTTTGTCCTGCGCTTTTCATCAGCAGCGTGTCTGTGATGCACTAATAGGTTCAATACGCTGTCAATACTCGACTGAAGCGTTTAAGAGTTTCCTTGGCTTGAACTTTCCCATGAAATTGATGGGAAACGTTTAGTAGCTTGTCTACGGAAAAGGGGCATCACATTCCACCTTTGTTCGTCAGCGTTTTGGGTCTACACAGGAATTGGCCCGTTGAACTCAGGGGTCACAAAATAGGCGCGTAATTAAGGGCTATAAATGGCCATGGATAACTAAGCGGTACCTTTCCCATGCTAAGCAGTCATTAGGGCCATGCTGGACATTTTACTCTTGCTTGAACTTTGCTGATCTCCATACAATACCACTTCAAACGATTCAGGCAAGTTTAATTCATTGACCATCAAGTTGATTAAGTTATTAAAGGAATTATTCAGCCATTATAATGAACTGATATTAAGCCGGTATATAAAGTCATTATATAGCCTAGTCATTTTATATGCTAAATTCCGGTCTGGTACCAAACAATACATTTAATCAAAATATTTTTCTAATCACATCATACATAACAAACGAATTGACTCATTATGTCAGTAAAATCAGTATCAAACTGTGGTTAGACTCTGTTTAGATCTGTTTCCACAATGAATTTGATCCTGGCTTATCCAATGCAGTTTTGATGGGCTGACCAGAGTTATTGGGCATTTGGATTTGTCACCGTGCTTGCTCTTTTGTAGTGGTCACTAGAGGGCGTCGATCCAGCATGGTGTGGACTTGCAGCCGGGGGCTCCCCAGACTCTCTGCCTTACTGTTTGACTACTCATGTTTGAGTGCATGCCTGGGGAAGGAATGTGGGCTCATACATACTGTAGTTATGGTGCAGCTCAAGTGAAATTGCTCACCAGCTTTGTGATCAAAGATCTTAAAAAAATACCAATGCTGGAGCCATTATCCCAAAATGGAGTAAATAACCCGAATGATCCTCAATACTAGCGTAATAGAAAAGAAAAACTCTACTATGGATGGAACAACTTTTATAACAGTTAAATGCTCTGATTTAAGTGTCTGGCAGGATTAAGAGTCCTCATCAACCGATCTTAAACAGCATTAACCACATCCAACGAGCTGCCAGCGGTCATTTTCTATCCTAGGAGTAAAATCCTCTCCGAAGGGCTCAACATGCATGCAGACACACAAAGTAGTCATAATCTGGTTAATGATTAGGCTGCCAGTGTAGACGGCGCTCAGTGGGCAGCGGGGACAGTAAGGCTGAGCCTGCTACTGTAGAACTGGCCCTTTGCCATTGTCTTACTCCACAGGTCTTGGAGGCTGTGGACTGAGGAGAGCAAACCCCATGCAGGGAGAGACATTTCCCTTCCTCCTAAAGCACTAATACTGTCCAGCCACCTAAAGCAGTGAGTCCACCTCCCCAATCCCTGGCTAATTACTGGAGATAAAGACAGGCAGAGGAGAGAAGTGGGGACCGGTGAGCTCTGTGATGAAGATGGTGGTGGTTCCAGCAAAGAGTAGAGGATGGGGTAGGGGGGGCTGGATGGCAGTTTGCTGTGGAATGGCTAATTAAATAACGCCATAAAAGGACCTGGGCTCGCTTTAACGAAGCCCGTCAACCTCTGACGAGTGGGGCTGGGGTGCTGGGCTGGGGGGGGGGGGACGCACCATGGAGGAGAGAGGTGGGACTGGTGCCGAAAATTGGGCTTGTATAACAAGGGGACTTAGGTCTTTGGTTTTGCAGTGATTGTTCACGGTCCCTTAGGTCTCAATAGGGCGCACGGTGAGGGTGTGTTGGGGGGCAGCCCTTAGGCACAGATAGGACCCCCTTCTCTCCCCTTCTGCTGTGAATGCTATACACACATACACACAGACAACGTAACACATACACACACGCACACTAACCCCCCCTACGGCTCTATACAAAGGCCTCTACCCAAGGGCCAGGCAGGAGCTTATCCAGTGCAGGGGGAACAGCAAGGGGCAGGACTGGCCAGACAGGCTGACTGTGTGCCCACTGGGGACTGGTAGAACCGCACAGAGGGGGTGTGGGGGGGGGGGGTTCATGGAGACAGACAGCTCGGAGAGGAGAAAGGGGAGTTAACAGGAGAACCTTAGAGACTAAGACAAAAAAACATCACCAAGCAGAGCTGGCCCGACAAAATCAACATTGTTTTTTTCGCATTCGATATCTTTTTTTCCTTGCCTCATCAAATGTCAGAATTGAAGGAAAGTTAAGGAATTTGGCAAGGTGCTGTGGCCATTTTGAAATAGTCTTGAGTGACAGAGATTGTGAAACTCCAAGCTCCCCCCCCCCTTCAAATGAACAGATATGTCTGGAGCACGTCTCCTAATTAGTTTTGTGTTGTGGCATCTCCAGCAGAACATTCTCAGTTGGATCTTTGGCAAGCTGACAGAATTCCAGAACCAGCCAGGGCCTTCACAGGTTTTCTTTTTTCTAAGTGTCAAAAGTACAGTAAAGAATGAACAGAGCATATTTTAACTAAATATTTCCAAGAACCCTGAAATCAGAACCAAAATGTATTTGTTTCTTTTGTGAAATCTAGAATGATAGCCTACTTAAACATTCTCGTTGTAATCGCTCAATGAACGACTGTTTAATATTGTTTGATTAGCTTGATATATTTCTCTTGTCTTGCACACACATACACCCCATGCCACAACAATTCAAACCAGAGAGCTTTACAATGCAAATAAATAGCTTTCCACCATTGCCTGTCAATACTGCCCTCACCATCTTCTCCAGTCTGACTCCCCTCTTCTCTCTCCTCCATATTCGACTCTGTCTCCGAGCCTTAACCCAAAGCAGATGGCTTGGGAAGCATGTCAAAAATCTGTCTCCCGTTAACGCTACTTTTGAAGCCCCTTCTCCTTTTTTTCTCTCTCCCTTAGAATACATCATAAAATTATTTTTGCAAAATACCCAGTAAACAGCATCAAAGTGATATTTTCCCCTCTCCTCTGATGACAAGGAGAAGAAAAGAATGCGGCACTTAAGCATACTATAGCTTTCCCCTGTTTTTGAAAGAACACTACACCATGCTGATGTGCAATCTGAAGTCAATCTGGCCATGGCCCTTATCCTTTGTTTCTACCATGAAATTCCAGTCGGGATGGAGAAAATGCTGCTTGATGCTCGATCACAAGCTGTGATTAATGGTGATCATATCGTAGACGGCTCGGTGGCTTTGTGATGTGATGGCGGGGCCCACTTTGAACTCAGGGACTCATGAACTCAAGCAAAGCCAGAAAAACATCAATGTGGCTCACAAACACAGACACAAGATAAAACTGTTTGGCTTTAGATTTCTATTTGTATTCAGTCACTCATTATGTCTGCAAAATTGTTCCCCTGTACCTAGTAGATGTAGAGATATTTCGCAAGAAATGAGGGCAAAAAAACAAGATCAGTAGGATTCATTATTTTGGAAGACTATATACTTGTCTTTAAAACTTGCATGGCAATCAGTCCAGTAGTTGTTGAAATCTTTCAGTATGGACCAAGGTGGTGGACTGACCAATCAACAAACCAATTGACCTACGGATTGAGTAACTTTGAGCCAAGTTGTAATAAACCTGAATTATCCTTTCAATACCATCAAGTAAAAGTGACAGCACTCCAGTTACATTTGGTTACTGTGACAAATGGGTTTCTGTCTATCAATGTTCCGTGACATTGGGGTTACTTGAAGTTACGTACTGTTAGTTTCCATAAGCCATTCCTCCTCTTTTTCTCAGCATTCACTACTATTCTTCAATAATGATGCCTGGCAACTTTTAATTGGGGAGCTTAGTGTGACCTTACACCTATTCACATCTTTGAGGCGAAAAAAGGATCTCTATGACTGGGATCATCCCATGCTTTTCATCTTTTCCTCTCTTTTCCTTTGATTCGTCGCATCCCATCTTAGAAGATTGAGAGAGTGCCCCATCCTTTTAGCTATTCTCTGCAACCCCCCCATCGTGCCCTGCCTCCTCCTTTGCCCCCCACCCCCCTCTCTCTGGAGCAGGGACTGATGAGGGTGGAATTAAATTGATCACTGCCTTCCGGAAAACAACAGGAAAAAATAGTGCATTCCGAACACCGGGAGGGCGTTCCCCCTGGTCTTGCCTATGGCAGGATGACATCATTTGGCCCGCTGCCCAATTCCCACCGTTCACAATAGGGTCACTGTTGCCTTCTCCACAGTGGCACAACAGCCAAGGAAGGAAGAGTGAGAGAGAGATAGAATAAGAGGGAGGAGGGGGGAGGATGCCAGCAATGTTAAGACCTGAAGCCCTGCGCTTCACACACTTGAAAACAAACACACAAAACGTCTTCAGACTGCCACGCTGACCAGCGCTCCACATTCCTCTGGATGGACTTGGCAGGTTGAAGACATCAAGCGGTGTTTGAATGTATGCCATGGCAGAGATATGCGAGCTGGTAGAGTGGAAAATACAGAATATCCCAGTTTATTTGGACAGTTAAGTCATGTGTTTGCACTACTCACAACTCCTCAAGGCTCAATCTGTCATTCTAATCTACCTTCTCATCAGTGAAATCACTGTTGGCATGTCGTATTGATCACCCTCTGCCTGCTTGTTGTTAGGAAATATCTTCACGTGCTCTTGGTTTACACAAGATGACAAATGGAAATGCAGCTACTATGGAATAAAGACTTCAGACAAAACATCATTTGAAATGAAAAGGTTACTTCAAACTCCAGCGTTCCACTTCAAGCATCACATTTTGAAACACAATTGTGTCAGGACAATGTTGTTGCCCTTTTTATATCACAAACTAATAAAGTGATTTGATGTCAAATGTGACCACATGTCTTTCAGAAACTCTATCCAACTTAGGTAAACCCTGACCACAAGTACTGGCAATTCGGTCATTCTCCCAACCACTAAGCCATTGTGTTGCCACAGGCCATCTTGTCGAAATGAAACAGTTTGCCCACAGCCACTGACCACAACAGATGTTCCCTTGCCTGACACTCTCCTCAGCATGTGTGTTCTGTTGAGTCTAGAGCCAAGATACTTTCATAGACTGGCACTGCGTAACAAAAACAAAAGGGAGGGTAAAATCTTTGACTATGGCGTCTCCGTTGGCCTGTGACAGGATTCAGATTGAGGTATAGCCCCTGTTTTAACCTGGCAGCTTGTTAAAACCGCATTAAAAATTCCTGTGTCCTGGACGGTATGCAGTCAAATAATCGCCGCAGGTTGCACAGACATGATGGACCGCATCGGTGCCACGACCCGAAACGAGTCCGCGTCGCCCCTAACCCCAATCAAGCATGTCGACAAACGGGCAGCGCTGGCCCCTGCTGCCCTTTGGCCCTCTGGTATGTTTGCGGAACACACAGGGAGGGTAAGAAGGTGACAGCCTGCCGAGATGCCAGGCGGACTGGGAAGGCTTTGGGAAATGTCTCGCCGACGTGTCAGCGCGCACTGCCTGCTCAGGGGGTGCCTGGCTGCTTGGGAACCGGACGCAAAGGGACGGGGGTTCTGACAACGGGGCCGAGTGTGCACTCAGAGAGATAGTTTGTCCAAGGGATGTACCAGATGTTGACTCACACTGGTTTGCTAATCGGCAGCCACAAGCCCCTGGAGCCATGAGTAAACAGGAGCGTCTGCTTTTCCCTGTCACCACGGGGGAAATGGAGCTGGGCTTTATGAGGGGTGGGTGGGTTGGGGGGGGGGGGCGGGCGGAGTTTACTTATGAAAATATAAAATGACTCATAAGAATTTGAAGTGATGTGGCTAAATAACAGCAGAACAATGAAGGCTTGAAGCCCCCTTAGACCTCACCTTCAAACAACTTGTGTCTTCATTTAAGGATTAAGGTGTTTTTTTAAAACTGGAAACTCAGTGGGAACAAGGAACACCCATTCCCACCCACCTGTCATTCTGAGTAAGAATCTCTTCTTAATTGACCGCCTGCTGAAATCAATGTTAGCGAGGGAGCAGCTACAGACGGCGCAATTCAGATGACCGACAGGGTTCTAACCAAGCAGAACAACAG